>NC_135237.1:422415435-423149810 GCF_051348905.1 Ranitomeya variabilis | reverse complement strand
TATTTAAAAATATCAAAGTGTGTTTTGTTTTATTTCAAATAAAGGACTTTGTACTTGCTGTGTCTTTATTTACCATACAACTATAGGATTAGTAATGGATAGGTGTCCTATAGAAGTCACTCCATTACTAATCCGTGGGCTTGATGTCACCAGACAGTACAAAGGTTACATCAACCTCACAAATGTGAACCCATTTGCCACCGCTACAGGGCAAGTGGGAAGAGCCGTGCAAAGAGACTAATGGCACATCTGATACACCTTTTCTGGGACGCAGTCAGTTGCTATTTTTAGGCTGGGGAGGTAATATCCATGGCCCCTTACCAGCCTGAAAATACCAGCCCCCAGCTGTCTGCTTTAACTTGGCTGGTGGTCAAAAATTGGGGGACCCCACCTCGCTTTTCTAAATTATTTAAGTAATTTAAAAACCTGCATGGGGACCGCTGTATTCTTCATAACCAGCCTTGCTAAGGCTGACAGCTGAGGAGTTATGCCCAGCTGGTTATCAAAAATACAGGGGAACCCACACAGGTTTTTTTTTTTTAATTATTTACAGCATCGGCTGATTAATACTCTCATCAGACGCCACCTGCTCTCGCTGTTATTAGCGGCAGCAGGCATCGTCTGATGGGAGAGGTGGTCCCATCAGCCGACAGCAGTGACCGAAAGTAACTGTTCGGGGAGCCGATCCCGAAGAGTAACACCGACTTCTTAGTGAAGTCCGTGTTCGGTGTCCGTGCCCGAACAGTAGGTGTGTACAGATGCCGAACTTTACTAGTCAAAAAGTCCCTGAAAAGGCTACAAAGTAATTTGTCTAAAAAAACAGGCATCTTAAGAGGCAGAAATATCTAGAATCTTACTTTCCCATTAGAATTTTTTTGCTTGAACCTTTGCCTAGAAAGTCCTCAGGAGCCGGTCGTTTCCTTGCCATTTTCAATGGTTTACTGTCTGGTTGTCTGATTAAAAAAAAAAAAACACAAGAAAAAAGCAAATTGCTGAATTAAATGTTAGAGACTTTATGATACTGGGTTAACAAATTATAATGTAAAATTGCTACGTGATCTGACATTACAAATTGACATACCTTTCCTTCACAAAGCTGGGGCAGCCTTCATTCTTCCAAGAGTTCCAGTTTTCTTCGGTGTTGAGTATGTGCTAAAAATGAGATTTAAGACATTAAAGTTCCACAATGTGATTTGCCAGCTTCCATGGTTATTGCATCGGCTATTACTCACCTCCACCATTTTAGAAAATTTGTCTCCAGCAGGAGGGATTTCCCCAAGTAACTGGAATAAAAGTAGGTACAAGACATTAGCTATGGTTTCAGACTTTAGACTAGCTTACTAAAACATAATAGAAATACCACAAACCTGGTGAACAAGTTTGGTAGTTTCTTCAATCCAGAGTGACTGCTCCTCCAGCAAAATATAATTTGAGCTGGAAAATAATAAAGTTATTTTCTCCTAAGTTTACGGATATTAGTAATTGGATATTCTAGGTAAAGGATACGCAGGGTACAGCCGTAGCAGCATTATAGAGGAGTTTTCTTTCCAAATCTCATCCATGTAGATGCGCACCTGCAGCTAGTATATCCTAAAGCGGCATGGTGAATTGCACAAAGGCCCCGATTCATCAATGCTGGTGATTTTCTCATCTGTCTCGAAGAGGGGGAGTGTAGGAGTCAGATACTCCAGATTGATTAGGAGGAATGTGCCTCTTAATGAATCAGGAGCGTCTAACAAGTGGCATGCACCTATGTGAGCCTCGCCAGAAATTTTTACTCCAGTCCCTGACTGGAGTAAGATTTCAGACATAGGGATAGTCACAGTTCATCCATTTTGGCAGAGCTGGAAGAAACTGGATTGAAAATTACAAAGTTGCAAAATTTTTCCGCAACTATAAGTTGCAACTTAAAAAAACAATTTACACTAGAATTCTGCCAAAACTGCTGTAATTAATCGAGCACTAAAGGTAAACAGCAAATTTACATTATAAAAAACACAAAAATACGAACCATCATTTAATAATCAATGTATCAAGCTGCAGTAATACCACATGTTGGCATATACCCATGTCTTGGCCTTGATCTTTATCAAGCCAAATTGGATAACTTTTGATGGCCCAGGTCCATGGATAAAACAGAATAGCATTCAAGAACACAAGTTCACACGAGAAGAACTCTACATATCTGGATTACCTTTTAAACTTTACTTGGCCCTTCAAGTACTGGAACAATATGAGATACTGAACCAAAATGTGTCGCCGAAAGTTGCCGTCACTCAACTGCAAATCCATTAACTACAATGGAAAACCTAAATGTTAGGTAGAAAAACATTTGTCACACTTTATTGTAACAACGTTGTGGTCTTGCCACTTGTCTATAACAGCTGTATGGGTCTCCCTCTGTTAGCTTGCCTTCTTTTTCTGGCTAGTATTGCACGTAACCGTTGGAGCCAATCAGAGCCTTCAGCAATCATGTCCTTACAAACAAAACAGGATGTACACTGTTGGGCTCGTTAGGTCTTGTTTTGGGTGTTCGGATATATGACTGTCAGCAGTGGTCAGCATGGAACCAATGATTACCTGCAGTGTTAGTGTGCAATACGAGCAGAAAGTAGAAGCTGGGACACCAACTGGGGGACCCATGCAACAGTACAAGAGAAGAGGTGGAGGATCGGTAACCGAATAACCTTTCTGTTTCTTACTGGTTACATTTTAAAAAAATATTTCCATACAACGCCCTGAAGTGAATTACTCAGTGTAAGTTACAGCATAAGTGTCATTTCAAAATAACATATTGGAAGAACATAGGACGCAGACACCATGTAAAGCACCAGCAGACTAGTTGGGCGTTACCTTCTCGCTTGTTAGGAACTTGGCAAAATAAACATGTTCGCCTCCAGATTTCAGCTCTTCAATTTTTTTCCGTGATGCTTGTGTATCATCCAGTTTGAAACTCTTAAAAACTTGCAGAACCTCTTCTGAGAACTATGACAAGAAGATGCAAGATAATGAGTTCGACCTGAACCTCAGCACTAAATATAAAGTCACGCTGCAGTAGACAGAGGATCACCAATACAGCGCTATCCATTATATACAAAAAAACATTTACCTTGAGAAACGTTTTCCAAGAAGTTTTGTCATAGCACTGAATGGGGTTCCTGAAGAAGTCCTGTAGAGACCAGAATTTTCTATACAGATTGTAATCTATTGGAATAGAACTGGTGGGAAAAAAAAATGGTTGAAACAAAATAAGGTACGATAAATTTTAAACATTGATGACTCCATGACCTTGTTGTATGAGCTTTTCCATTAATAGCATTGGGAAGTATATGCCCTGCCACTAGGTAAAAAGTGATGGCTCCAACTGGTGGGCCATACCCTGTCCTCATACACGGGCCAGCACAGTTTTAGTCTAGTGGCCACTGGAGACTTGACATATATCAGTTTGAGCCAAGGCCAGGAGTGCATCCGAAAAGAAAGACAGGTATAAAGGAAAGGCTAATGCTTTACGATTTTGTACAAAAATAAATAATTGGAAGTGTAGTTCCAGCCTAAAGGATTTTTTTGCCACATTTTCTAGACTTTTATATGTTAAAATCCCAATAATGCTGTGGCAGCCCCATACTTGTGGCCCACTACAAATCGCTTTCACAAAAGAAAAGCTACATACTTAACTGCAGCAAATCTCAAATGTAATTTTTGCATTTGTTTTTTCTGCAGTGTAGTGGTGCGGCTTTCGGTTACCCCACTGCAGGCAGGTGCGACTCCCAAATCTCTTATGGGTAAAGACTTACGAGCTGTTAGGCACCTCATCGTCTCCCATTTCACCTTCCTCAATCTCCATTCCATCTTCTCTTTCTTCCACTTGCTGCAATTTATAGAGAAGATTAAACACAAAAACGGCAACAGAGCTGAAAAGAAAACGGTCACAGATGTAATCACTTACTTTTTGCCCCAGAGTGCTCTCCTGTTCATTGACATTAAAAACGGTGACATTCTCCAAGTTGAACTGACTTTGCAAATTCAAGCCTTAAAACAAAATATGGGAAAGTAACACACAGTATGAGACCGAAGAGGTTATTCATCTAATAGTGATATTGGCTGTTAAAGAAAATCTGTCAGTAATAGGTAACTTATTCAAAGGCAACCTGCCATCAGGTTTTTCCCATATAAAGTAGTAATGTGCATTCATGAGGAAAGGCCAAAGAGGGATGACGCATGCACACTACAATACTTTGCTCTGCCCTCGGTAGAGACGAGTAGTGCGTCTGAGCAGGAGTACGATGCTGAGGACACTGTGTGGATGATGTAGACCGAGTCATCCATATAAAAATAGAAGAGAGGAGCAAGACCAGCGACAACCATAGGACTGGACAGTCCCGTAGGCAAGTAATTTTTTGTTTCATGGAGAGCGCACTGGGAACATATAGACAGCATTCTATGCTGTAACATTGGGCCAGCACCTGTAAGCCCTACTTTGTATAGGAAAATATAGACCTAAATCAATAGATCCAAAAATTAGGTGCCAAATAATTGGTACAGCAAATCACTTAATTGAACAGTAAAGAGGAAGGAAGGAAGGATGGGAAAATAAAAGGTATATGTAGTATAAAAAAGGTGAGGAAGGTGACGAATGTGCACTTAATCCAATATACACTGTGTTCCAAATTATTATGCAAATAATATTTCCTCATATTTTGTCTAAATTACCTATCTGAATTGCAGTCATTGTTATTTTCCAGTCATCTACTATTCTAGTATAATTGCAACGTTTTGGAACAAACTGCCTATGAAAACAGCATCTTTTTTAAAAAAATAAACACTCAAAATGCTTGTTCCAAATTATTATGCACAGCATAGTTTTCAACCTTTTTTTTTTTATTTTGAACAAAAAAATGGTCAATTGTGAAGTTATAAGCATTATCAGCTTATTACAAAATTAAATCAAACCGTTTTCAAGTGAAAACTTTATTCTAGGTGATGTTACATTTGCACATAGGACCCCTTGTTTGAAAGAAGCTTCTGAACTCTCTCGTCCATTGAATTTGTCAGTTTTTTGGGACGGTTTCTGCTTCAATTGTTTTGCATTTGGACAGAATACCCTCCCAGAGCTGTTGCTTAGATGTGAACTGCCTCCCGCCATCATAGACACTCCTTTTGATGATTCTCCAGAGGTTCTCAATGGGGTTGAGGTCAGGGGAAGATGGTGGCCACACCATAAGTTTGTCCTCTTTTATGCCCATAGCAGCCAGAGACGCAGATGTGTTTTTTGCAGCATGAGACGGTGCATTATCATGCATGAAAATGATCTTGCTGCGGAAAGCACGGTTCTTCCTCTTGAACCATAGCAGGAAGTGTTGTTTTAGAAACTCCACATCAATTATGGAGTTCATCTTTACCCCTTCAGGGATCATAAAGGGGCCGACAATCTCTCTCCCCATGATTCCAGCCCAAAACATTACTCCACCTCCTCCTTGTTGGCGCCTTAGCCGTGTTTTCATGGGGTGTCCATCAACCAGCCATCCTCCACTCCATCCATCTGGACCATCGAGCGTTGCACGGCACTCATCGGTGAACAAAACAGTTTGAAAGTCAGTCTTCATGTATCGTTTGGCCCACTGCTTGTGTGCAGTGGATAGAGGTGGTCGACAGGATGGCCTTCGCACAGCTGCAAACCTCTGAAGGACCCTGTATGTTGTTGTTCTGGGGACGTTGGAGGCAACAGCAGCTTCAAAAACTTGTCTGCTGCTGTGACAAGGCATTTTTGCAGCTGCTCTTTTAGCCTTACGCAATTGCCTATTGGAAAGAGTCCTCAATTTTTCCTTATCAGCAAGCACACGTGTGTGCTGGGAATCAGCTACATACTTCTTGATTGTGCGATGATCACGATGAAGTGTCTTGGCAATGTTGATTGTAGTCATGCCTTGACCTAAATACTCCACAATTTGTTGCTTCTCAGCAGCCGACACATCCTTTTTCTTTCCCATTTTGGCAAAAAATGTAGGCTGCTTAATAATGTGGAACAACCTTCTTAAGTAGTCTTGCCTTTATTTGGACACACCTGCTAAACTAATTTGCACAGGTATCTGCAATTGCTTTCAGTGATATAAAGAGCCCTGACACACATCACCATCAATGAGTTTAAATGGCAAGCAAAAAAATTCTAACCTTATCACTCCTAAACTCTGTATGCATAATAATTTGGAACACAGTGTATATTACATATATTACATATACAGTATATACAGTACAGACCAAAGGTTTGGACACACCTTCTCATTTAAAGATTTTTCTGTATTTTCATGATCATTAAACTTGTACATTCACACTGAAGGCATCAAAACTATTAATTAACACATGTGGAATTATATACTTAACAAAAAAGTGTGAAGCCACTGAAAATATGTCTTATATTCTAGGTTCTTCAAAGTAGCCACCTTTTGCTTTGATGACTGCTTTGCACACTCTTGGCATTCTCTTGATGAGCTTCAAGAGGTAGTCACCGGGTATGGTTTTCACTTCACAGGTGTGCCCTGTCATGTTTAATAAGTGGGATTTCTAGCCTTATAAACGGGGTTGGGACCATCAGTTCTGTTGTGCAGAAGTCTGGTGGATACACAGATGATAGTCCTACTGAATAGACTGTTAGAATTTGTATTATGGCAAGAAAAAAGCAGCTAAGGAAAGAAAAACGAGTGGCCATCATTACTTTAAGAAATGAAGGTCAGTCAGTCCGAAAAATTGGGCAAACTTTGAAAGTGTCCCCAAGTGCAGTGGCAAAACCCATCAAGCGCTACAATTAAACTGGCTCACATGAGGACCGCCCCAGGAAAGGAAGACCAAGAGTCACCTCTGCTTCTGAGGATAAGTGTATCCGAGTCACCAGCCCCAGAAATCGCAGGTTAACAGCAGCTCAGATTAGAGAGCAGGTCAATGCCACACAGAGTTCTAGCAGCAGACACATCTTGACAACAACTGTTAAGAGGAGACTTTGTGCAGCAGGCCTTCATGGTAAAATAGCTGCTAGGAAACCACTGCTAAGGACAGGCAACAAGCAGAAGAGACTTGTTTGGGCTAAAGAAGAAAAGGAATGGACAATAGACCAGTGGAAATCTGTGCTTTGGTCTGATGAGTCCAAATTTGAGATCTTTGTTTCCAACCACCAAGTCTTTGTGCGACGCAGAAAAGGTGAACGGATGGACTCTACATGCCTGGTTCCCACTGTGAAGCATGGAGGAGGAGGTGTGATGGTGTGGGGGTGCTTTGCTGGTGACACTGTTGGGGAGTTATTCCAAATTGAAGGCATACTGAACCAGCATGGCTACCACAGCATCTTGCAGCGGCATGCTATTCCATCTGGTTTGCGTTTAGTTGGACCATCATTTATTTTTCAACAGGACAATGACCCCCAAACACACCTCCAGGCTGTGTAAGGGCTATTTGACCAAGAAGGAGAGTCATGGGGTGCTACGCCAGATGACCTGGCCTCCAGTCACCAGATCAGACCTGAACCCAATCGAGATGGTTTGGGGTGAGCTGGACCGCAGAGTAAAGGCAAAAGGGCCAACAAGTGCTAAGCATCTCTGGGAACTCCTTCAAGATTGTTGGAAGACCATTGCCGGTGACTACATGTTGAAGCTCATCAAGAGAATGCCAAGAGTGTGCAAAGCAGTCATCAACGCAAAAGGTGGCTACTTTGAAGAACATAAAATATAAGACATAACAAAAAAGTGTAAAATAACTGAAATTAAGTATATAATTCCACATGTGTTAGTTCATAGCTTTGATGCCTTCAGTGAGAATGTATAATTTTTTCAGTCATGAAAATACACTTTAAATGAGGAGGTGTGTCCAAACTTTTGGTCTGTACTATATATATATATATATATATATATATATATATATATATATATATATATATATATATATATATATATATATATATATACACATACATACATACATACATACATACACACACACATACATACATACACACACATATATACAGTACAGACCAAAAGTTTGGATACACCTTCTCATTCAAAGGTTTTTCTGTATTTCTATGACTAAGAAAATTATACATTCACACTGAAGGCATCAAAACTATGAATTAACACATGTGGAATTATATACTTAACAAAAAAGTGTGAAACAACTGAAGAGTGAAGATATTGAGAAGAGCACGTAACACCGTGCCTGGCAGCAGATTCACGTCACATCCTGAACAGGGTCTTTATGCTCAAGGAAGATAGATCACTTCCAGGCTGTGTAGTCACAAAATGCTTTTTTTACAGTTATATGAAAAAGTTTGGGCACCACTATTAATCTTAAGCTTAATGTTTTATAAAAAATGTTTTTTTTTGCAACAGCTATTTCAGTTTCATATATCTAATAACTGTTGGACACAGTAACACAGTAATGTTTCTGCCTTGAAATGAGGTTTATTGTACTAACAGGAAATGTGCAATCTGCATTCAAACAAAATTTGACAGGTGCATAAGTATGGGCACCCTTATCATTTTCTTGTTTTAAATACTCCTACCTACTTTTTACTGACTTACTAAAGCACTTTTTTTTGGTTTTGTAACCTCATTGAGCTTTGAACTTCATAGCCAGGTGTATGCAATCACGAGAAAAGCTACTTAAAGTGGCCACTTGCAAGTTGTTCTCCTGTTTGAATCTCCTCTGAAGAGTGGCATCATGGGCTCCTCAAAACAACTGTCAAATGATCTGAAAACAAAGATTATTCTACATAGTTGTTCAGGGGAAGGATACAAAAAGCTGTCTCAGAGATTTAACCTGTCAATTTCCACTGTGAGGAACATAGTAAGGAAACGGAAGAACACAGGTACAGTTCTTGTTAAGGCCAGAAGTGGCAGGCCAAGAAAAACATCAGAAAGGCAGAGAAGAAGAATGGTGAGATCAGTCAAGGACAATCCTCAGACCACCTCCAGAGAGCTGCAGCATCAACTTGCTGCAGATGGTGTCACTGTGCATCAGTCAACTATACAACGCACTTTGCACAAGGAGAAGCTGTATGGGAGAGTGATGCGAAAGAAGCCGTTTCTGCAAGCACGCCACAAACGGAGTCGGCTGAGGTATGCAAAAGCACATTTGGAGAAGCCAATTTCTTTTTGGAAGAAGGTCCTGCGGACTGATGAAACCAAGATTGAGTTGTTTGGTCATACAAAAAGGCGTTATGCATGGCGGCAAAAAAACACAGCATTCCAAGAAAAACACTTGCTACCCACAGTAAAATTTGGTGGAGGTTCCATCGTGCTTTGGGGCTGTGTGGCCAATGCCGGCACCGGGAATCTTGTTAAAGTTGAGGGACGCATGGATTCCTCTCAGTATCAGCAGATTCTTGACAATAATGTTAATGAATCAGTGACAAAGTTGAAGTTACGCAGGGGATGGATCTTTCAGCAAGACAATGATCCAAAACACCGCTCCAAATCTACTCAGGCATTCATGCAGAGGAACAATTACACTGTTCTGGAATGGCCATCCCAGTCCCCAGACCTGAATATCATTGAACATCTGTGGGATCATTTGAAGAGGGCTGTCCATGCTCGGCGACCATCAAACTTAACTGAACTGGAATTGTTTTGCAAAGAGGAATGGTCAAAAATACCTTCATCCAGGATCCAGGAACTCATTAAAAGCTACAGGAAGCGACTAGAGGCTGTTATTTTTGCAAAAGGAGGATCTACTAAATATTAATGTCACTTTTCTGGTGAGGTGCCCATACTTATGCACCTGTCAAATTTTGTTTGAATGCAGATTGCACATTTTCTGTTAGTACAATAAACCTCATTTCAAGGCAGAAACATTACTGTGTACAACAGTTATTAGATATATGAAACTGAAATAGCTGTTGCAAAAAGAGGGATTTTTGGTTCTTACCGTAAAATCTCTTTCTTGGAGCCTTCATTGGGGGACACAGGTAACCATGGGTGTATGCTGTTGTCACTAGGAGGCTGACACTATGCAAATAAAGAAGAAGTAACTCCTCCCCGGCAGTATACACCCTCCGACAGGCACCAGGCAACTCAGTTGGTGCAAAGGCAGTAGTAGGAACAGGTAAGGCTACGTTCACATTTGCGGTCAGCGCCGCAGCGTCGGGCGCCGCAGCGGCGCCGCATGCGTCATGCGCCCCTATATTTAACATGGGGGCGCATGGACATGCGTTGTGCTGCGTTTTGCGCCGCATGGCCGCAAGCGTTGGACGCAAGAAACGCATCAAGTTGCATTTTTTTTGCGTCCAACTTTCGGCCAAAAACGACGCATGCGGCGCAAAACGCAGCGTTTTAGCGTGCGTTTTGACGCGTTTTTGTTTGCGTTGTGCGCTGCGGCGCCGACGCTGCGGCGCACAACGCAAATGTGAACGTAGCCTAATATAAAACTCAACCTATGTACCAACCCACAACAACGGCCAATTGGCCAACACGGTACAACTTCAAAGGAGGGTGCTGTGTCCCCCAATGAAGGCTCCAAGAAAGAGATTTTACAGTAAGAACCAAAAATCCCTCTTTCTTTCTCGCTTCATTGGGGGACACAGGTAACCATGGGACGTCCAAAAGCAGTCCCTAGGGTGGGATATTCTGCAGAAAAAGAGGAGTTAGGTCGGCCGGTCAGAAACTGCCGCCTGCAGTATCCTCCTACCCAGGCTCGCATCCGCAGAAGCCCGAGTATGCACCTTGTAGAATTTTACAAAGGTGTGAATGGATGACCACGTTGCGGCCTTGCAAACCTGCGAGGCCGAAGCTTGGTGACGAACTGCCCAGGAAGCTCCCACAGCCCGGGTAGAGTGAGCCGTTTGTCTTGAACATGATGGGAGGAAAGCAGGACGGGCAGGAGGGTGAAGGCTGACCTGAGGCCCACTTTTTCTTACAGTGAGCGCAGGCGTAATGGATGGCCGTAGTGGCAAAGGCCGGGGGTGGGGTCGGACATAGGTGGATATTACCTTGTCCTGGAGCGGAAAAGTACTGCCGGGAGGAGTAGAGCCCGAGAGAGCAGTAGCGCTGAGCCTGCCGAAAAACCAGTGACAGCGGCAGCTGCCTGTGTTCCCCCGAAAAACTTCTGTCCCACGCGGTGAGCAGACGCTGACAGGGAGCAGGAAGCAGTAAAAAGAGCGCTGAGACAACACGACGCTGTGGGCGGGCACAAGCGCTGAAGGGGGAAGCAGAAGAAACGCCCCCAACAGCACTGAAAGATTCCTGGCCGGAATAATACCGGGCGCCACCAGAGGGCGTTCAAGCGCCAAAAAGAAAGTGAAGAAAAAGCCGGGAGATGAAAAAACTCATGGCCGCAATAATGCCGGCCGCCAAGAGAGGGCGCTCAAGCGCCAAAAATCGAGAAAAGCCGGGAGAGACAGAGAAAAAAATGCCGGGCGCGCCTGCAAGTTTAAATAAAAAGGAGGGAAAGAATGCCGGCGTTAATGTGAAGCCTTTCCCCGTGGTTTAGCGCGTCCCAGCGCCTGAAAATGCGACCCTCTCTCCTATCACAGGGGAAGCCTGGTAAGCTATATGGCGATTGCTGCAGGGCAGGGAGAGGGAAGGAAGGGGGCGGGGGCTTTGTTGATTGAAGATCCCTTACCTGGAGATGAGGAACCATCAGGATCCCTTGTAGACTAGAGGGTCCTGGAAGAAGTCCTCCTTCCCGCGCCACAAACTCTCCGGCGCAGAAGACGGCGTCGACCCCTAACCAGGGGGAGAGGGTCACTGGAAGTGACCGCCGTCTTCCTCTCAGCCCACTCCGAGGAGAGGGATGAGGAGGGGAAACGGGCAGGACCGGCCACCGAGAAGAAGGTCACCCTGAACACCCGAATGGGTGACAGGGGACAAAGTCCTGCCCAGCGGGTCCGAGAGGGTGCGATGTGGGTGATACCACACTGCCCTCTCGGTCGCTCAAAGTGGGGAAAACAGGGTGAGAAAACTGCACCCTGTTACCTGAAGGAAAAATCTGAAAAAGAAAGGGAAAAGGTTAATAAACAAAACAAATCCCTGTAAAAGAAATGCGAATCTGGGGTTAGATCCAGGTCCGCCTCCTACAGACACTAAGCAAAAACTGAGATGCCTGTCGGAGGGTGTATACTGCCGGGGAGGAGCTACTTCTTTATTTGCATAGTGTCAGCCTCCTAGTGACAGCAGCATACACCCATGGTTACCGGTGTCCCCCAATGAGGTGAGAAAGAAAAAACTATTTTTATAAAACATTAAGCTTAAGATTAATAGGGGTGCCCAAACTTTTTCATATAACTGTATGTGTATAGTAAAATAATAAAAAAGAAAAGGCTATTTTTCATCATAGGTACTACTCTTTGAGATTTATATGACAAGATTATACTTCTTAACTAATAATTCTAAAATATATATATATATATATATATATATATATATATATATATATATATATATATATATATATATATATATATATATATATATATATATATATATATATATATATACACACACACACACACACACACACATACATACATACATACATACATATATTTTCTTTATCTGAATCTCACCAGATTTTTCTGAGAGGGGAAACAGGCGTGCGAGGAACAGCTGAATTCTTCCACAGAATACAGTATTTTGAGATTTAGAAAGTCTTCTTAAGAGATCTGAAAGAGAGGACTCGATGAATCCACAAAAGTTTATTACAATTCAAATTGTGCTTCCGCATGTATCATTGATTATTCCGCAACTATATAGAGGGTCTTACCATTACACATCCTGAGCAAGTAGTTCTTTCCAGCTGAATAAAACATATTCTAGAACAAAGAGAAAGTATGATCTAATGCAACAGAGGCAATCAAATATATCATCATTGGATTTACACAAACGTACACGTTAAAGGACACACAATCACAGATATACACCAAGGGATATTTCCTCCCTATTGTATAAATGAGAAATAATGAAATCAATAATGGATAAGGGCGCTATGCTCTGACACGGTCAGACAATGTAATTGGTATCACAAAAATGTCACTTTGTTAACATATTTCCAGGAGGAGCAGCAGATGAAGGGCACAATACAGACTACCAAGAAAAGATGCTCTAGGACAATTGCAAACTACAAGCATTTTCTTGGACAGGCCTATCAGGAGAGTAACAGCATGGGATGATTTCTAGAGTTCCACTTACAGAGGATGCCCACTACATTATATAATGCCCCCACCAATTTAAACCTTGTAAATAAGCATTTTTGTAAAGACTTCTCGTTGCCACCTGTGTCTGTGAGCAGTGCGATCCCTGACCACTCACCCGCCATCAGCTGCCGCTGATGTCACGTTAAGGTCCAGATCCCCGTGCAACACCTGGACAAGACCCAGTCGCGCGCACCCCTATCGATTGACTGAGCTGTGGGCAGTTTCACCACACGTCACAGCCCAGTATCCAGTGCACTTGCGGATAATGAAAGCACAGGAGAGAGGGAAAGCACGCGATGGATACTGGTCTGTGAGGTGCGGTGAAACTCTGCCCACAGCCCAGTCAATCAGGAGAGTGCACACAACTGGGTCCCGCCTGGGGGAATGCACGAGATCCGGGGTCACATGATGCCGAGTGAGCGGTCAGTGATAGCGCCTCACACAGGCACAGATGGCAACAAGAGGTATTTACAAAAATACTTCTTTACAAGGTTTAAATCAGTGGGGACGTTATACAGTGCAGTGAACCACCTCTTTAAAGAGCTTCCATTTATAGTGTTAAAGGGGATCTCCAGCAACAGAGAAAAAAACTAAAAGGCAATCTTATGTTATTATAAATGAATTATTATATACCCATAATAAGTAAACAAGAGTTGTTTTGTCTAAATAGGTAATCAGGCATAGAATTTAAATGGCCGCCACCTTGTTACACAGACAGAAACCTGTACTAGAATGTTAAAAGGAGCGATGCCAGTAGTAAGTGCCCGTCTCTCCCAGGGGACCTGATACAAGACGAAACTGCTCACACTGCTGTCCACCCTATCTGATCTAATACTGGAGATACCAGGGGTGCCGAGCTAAGATGAGGCTGCTCACACTGCTGTCCATCCTGTCTATCTGATCTAATACTGGAAGATACCAGGGGTGCCGAGCTAAGATGAGGCTGCTCACACTGCTGTCCATCCTGTCTATCTGATCTAATACTGGAGATATCAGGGGTGCTGAGCTAAGAAGAGGCTGCTAACACTGCTGTCCACCCTGTCTATCTGATCCAATACTGGAGATACCAGAGGTGCTGAGCTAACATGAGGCTGGTCACACCACTGTCCACCCTGTCTATCTGATCTAATACTGGAGATACCAGGGGTGCTGAGATAACATGAGGCTGCTCACACTGCTGTCCACCCTGCCTATCTAATCTAATACTGGAGATACCAGGGGTGCCGAGCCAAGATGAGGCTGCTAACACTGCTGTCCACGCTGTCCACCCTGTCTATCTGATCTAATACTGGAAGATACCAGGGGTGCCGAGCTAAGGTGAGGCTGCTCACACTGCTGTCCACCCTGTCTATCTGATCTAATACTGGAGATATCAGGGGTGCTGAGCTAAGATGAGGCTGCTCACACTGCTGTCCACCCTGCCTATCTAATCTAATACTGGAGATACCAGGGGTGCCGAGCCAAGATGAGGCTGCTAACACTGCTGTCCACCCTGTCTATCTGATCTAATACTGGAAGATACCAGGGGTGCCGAGCTAAGGTGAGGCTGCTCACACTGCTGTCCACCCTGCCTATCTAATCTAATACTGGAGATACCAGGGGTGCCGAGCCAAGATGAGGCTGCTAACACTGCTGTCCATCCTGTCTATCTGATCTAATACTGGAGATATCAGGGGTGCTGAGCTAAGAAGAGGCTGCTAACACTGCTGTCCACCCTGTCTATCTGATCCAATACTGGAGATACCAGAGGTGCTGAGCTAACATGAGGCTGCTCACACCACTGTCCACCCTGTCTATCTGATCTAATACTGGAGATACCAGGGGTGCCGAGCCAAGATGAGGCTGCTAACACTGCTGTCCACCCTGTCTATCTGATCCAATACTGGAGATACTAGAGGTGCTGAGCCAACATGAGGCTGTTCACACTGCTGTCCACCCTGTCTATCTGATCTAATACTGGAGATACCAGTGGTGTCGAGCTAAGATGAGGCTGTTCACACTGCTGTCCACCCTGCCTATCTAATCTAATACTGGAGATACCAGGGGTGCCGAGCCAAGATGAGGCTGCTAACACTGCTGTCCACCCTGTCTATCTGATCCAATACTGGAGATACTAGAGGTGCTGAGCCAACATGAGGCTGCTCACACTGCTGTCCACCCTGTCTATCTGATCTAATACTGGAGATACCAGGGGTGCCGAGCTAACATGAGGCTGCTCACACTGCTGTCCACCCTGCCTATCTGATCTAATACTGGAGATACCAGGGGTGCCGAGCTAACATGAGGCTGCTCACACTGCTGTCCACCCTGTCTATCTGATCTAATACTGTAGATACCAGGGGGATGAGCCAAGATGAGGCTGCTAACACTGTTGTCCACCCTATCTGATCTAATACTGGAGATACCAGGGGTGCCGAGCTAAGATGAGGCTGCTCACACTGCTGTCCTCCCTGCCTATCTGATCTAATACTGGAGATATCAGGGGTGCTGAGCTAAGAAGAGGCTGTTCACACTGCTGTCCACCCTGTCTATCTGATCTAATACTGGAGATACCAGTGGTGTCGAGCTAAGATGAGGCTGCTCACACTGCTGTCCAACGCTGTCTATCTGATCTAATACTGGAGATACCAGGGGTGCCGAGCTACTGAGCAGCTACTGTGAGCTCACAGTATGCGATACAGATAATCTCCATCTCATAGCAGAAGATCTTATGACTACAAGTGCCCTGTCCTATAGACATTAGAGACAAAATGAGAATTATATGCTAATTAAAAGGTATTTATGAATTTACTTAGAATGGCATTTCTTTATTTTTTTTTTTATATTCCAAGAGAACCCCTTTAAAAATTGGTGTAGAATTTGCATTTGTATAAGCAATCAAATAACTCTCTAGGACATAAGGCTATGTGCACTCGTTGAGTAAAATTTCTGCATCTCTTGGCAGGAAAAACGCAGCTACAAAAATGAGCGTTTTTGGTGCGTTTTTGGTGCGTTTTTGACTGATTCGACAGAAGACAATGTTGAAAAACGCAGAGCAAAAACACAGAGAATGGACATGCAGCAGATTATTTTCTGCACCAAATCTGCAAGTCACAAATAATAATACTTCAGGTTTTTCATTCATTTTGCAGGCATCAGGATTGCTTCAGGTTTATCTAGAAAATCTGGAAGGAAAAAGTGCACCAAATATGCACCAAATTTGAGACGTGTGCACATAATCTTACTGGCAGATTTACTTGCGTAATAAAGTATATGGAGAACAGACTCACAGATTTCCAGGTTCCAACATTTTTCTCCACAAATGTAAATATTTTATCACACTGATCCAGAGGAAGGCAATCGAGGACATCTCCCAGTAGTACAAATGGAGTGGTAGCTGTGCAGATACCTAATGTACAGAAATAGATTATTAAAACTTACAATCAAACCTACAAAACTCTAGCACCCTCAATCAGCCGCCTCACTGTGCAGAGCCAGGAAGCATTTCTCCATACATAGGATATTGGACAGTAGGTCTAGATGACCTTCATCAGATATACACTAGTAACATATAGTTTCATAAATGTCTGGAGATTAGACTCAGGCTGATTACATTTCAAATAGCGGCCCCTGTGCTTAGAAACCAGGAATGCCTGGTGCAGTTTCATGGAGCGATGTCCATCGCAATGGTTGTCTGCCTTTGAAATTTAAAGGGAACCTGTCACCCCCCCCCAGGCATTTTTAACTAAAAGAGCCACCTTGTGCAGCACTAATTCTGCATTCTGTCAAGGTGGCTCTTTTAGTTCTGGTCCCTGCCAACGCTGCAATAATCCCTTTTATAATGTGCCCCCTCATACCTCGAATTAGACCTGGGGGCAGGTTTTTCCCCCGTAACACAGACAAACCACAGCCATCACTCAGGGCCTTTGCGTGCCGGGCGTCACCTCCTCTTCCTTCATTAGCGTTCCCGGCGCCTGCGCTGTTTTGTTTTTTTTCCGGGCATGCGCCGTTGCGCTGCCCTTCGAACTTACAGCGCATGCGCCGGGGACGCTAATGAAGGAAGAGGAAGCGGCGCCCGGCGCGCAGAGGCCATGAGTGATGGCTGTGGTGCGTCTGTGTAAGGGGGGAAAGACCTGCCCCCCTGGCGATTTCAAGGTATGAGGGGCACATTATAAAAGCAATTACTGCAGCGTTTGCAGGGACCCGAACTAAAAGAGCCACCTTGGCAGAACGCAGCATTAGTGCTGCACAAGGTGGCTCTTTTTTTAAAAAACGCCTGGGAGGAGTGACAGGTTCCCTTTAAACAGCCAGAGTCTAATCTTCAGACATTTATGACATTGTATGTTACTAGTGTATATCTGATGAAGCTCACCTAGACCGAAACTTATATATTGGTACACTATTTCTTCATTTCAATCAAATTTAGCCCTTTTTTTTTTTTTTTTAGAGTGCCGGATTCCACTTATTTTGTATCGTAAGGGTTGGGACCCTATCCGTGCACCTCCCTTTCATCTAAGGAGTGCTGTTCTTTTTTCTAATAGAAGAACATTTCTGGCAGAGGCACCCGGCAGTTGCATGATGCGCCCAAGTCATTAAGTGGCTTGTACTTCATAATAAATTAAGAGCCTCTCACTCCAGCGGTGCCATCACTAAGACCAGCAAGTGCAATGCGTCACTGCATTGGATTATATAGCAAAAATACAAAATGAAAAGGAATACTGTATAAAATATTGAAAAATCCAAGAAAATGATATATAATGAAAACGTTAATCACAAATATGCAGACAAATTATGGACTATGATAAAATTTCAAACTAAATAAAACAAACAGCAATGTAGAGAAACCATTTGGTGTCTGACCACGGTGGTTCTAGACCACACAAGGATACCCAACTGAGTAATCAATGTCTGGCTGGTAGGACTATATAAGAGTACAAAATACACCCACCACAAGCAAGCAAAATAATCAAGGTATAATATAAATGAAAACACCTCTTTTACTGAGGTACAAAAATAACAGAAGCTAATAAAACAATATCATAGCATCTAACCAAAATTTTCCAGCATATAAGACAACTTTTTAACCCCTGCAAATCTTCTCAAAAGTCGAAGGTCGTCTTATACGCCGGGTGTCGTCTTATAGGGCGGGTGCGGAGCAATCTGCGGTCGCCGTATATGGTGGGGGAGCGGTCTCGATGACGAGGTGAGGGGGCGCCTCACCGACCGGGAAGGTGTAAGTGAAGCAAGCTGCAGGTGTCTGGGACGCCCGGGGTATGGAAAAAAGAGAACGTGGCGCTGTGCCCAGAAAAACATACCTCTTTCATCCGTCTGGCCCGCCCTTATTCCTTCTCTGCCTTTTAGCTCTCGCACATGTGCGCCTGCGCCGCCTCCACTGCAGTCCTCGGGAGCGAGATCTGAGAGGCAGAGAAGGCGGCAATAGGATACAAGGGCACGCCAGATGAGTGAAGGGTGTGTTTTTCTGGGCACAGCGCCGTTCTCTCTCTTTTTTTCAATACCCCGGGAACCTGTAGTTTGCTTCACTTACACCTTCCCGGTGAGGCGCCCCCTCACCTCGTCTTTGTGACCGCTCCCCCCACCATATACGGCGACCGCAGATTGCTCCGCACCCGCTCTGTAAGACAACCCCCGACTTTTGAGAAGATTTTTATATTTTAACTGGAAAAGTTGGGGGTCGTCTTATACGCCGGAAAATACGGTATGTATATTAAGAGGGCTTGTCCCATGAACAAAATACATTTTCATTATTCCGATCGTGGAATAATAAGAAGTTCCAATTCTGAATGTGTTAAAAAAAAAAATGTCCATTGTAAGATAGCGCTTACTAAATGTGTTGGGGGACACTCGCTTGGCAATGGGATTGAGGCAAACGGGAACGTTTTTTCCACTCAAACAGTCCATGCGGTTTATTATACACTCATAAACCACTGCAGGTCATGTTATATATCACAGACTTAACGTATAGTCCATAGCACTTCATAGTACACTGCTTTAAATCGCAGTCACTAAACACACCGGACCTCTTTGTCCCGTTACCGTGGGCGACCGCACGCCGTGCCGATGTCTCTTTCACAGTTTTACTCCATGACACACAACATTAGATTGCAGTCTCTAAACACGCTGGACCTCACTTTGTCCAGTTACCTTGAGTGACTACACAGTTCATTAACTGACCCTCATCAGTGCACACAGTCCACCCATACTCTGGGTTACCTTCCAGGAGCTCCGCTCCACACACTGACTTCTTGTCTTGTCAGTCCCAGGTTCCCGGGAAAGCTGCCTAACTGGTAACACTGTCCTGAATGACGACTTGCTTCATAGGCCAAACCCGACAGTTCCAGACCCTCAGAAGGTCGGTAGCTTCCCCAATGCAGTTAGCCATCACAGACTCTGAAGGTACATGGTCTCACCCTGTGCTCTTCAGGAATCCGGTCCACTTGCAGGACCTTCCAACACACAGAGACCTCTCCTCTTTCAGGACCTTACAACACAGATCATGTGACCAAACCACAGTAACATTATGTAGCTGAAACCACCCCCATAGCTGGGAGGTGTGTGTGGTTAGCCATTCCCGCCTAGCTCTCCGGCTAACCTTGTAAGCCCCCCTTTATATAAAAAAAAAAAAAAAAAAAAAAAAACAAGGCTTGTGGAACTACAGGTTCCAGAGCAACAATTCAGGCTTACAGCGCAGAGGACCTCCTCCTCTGTGACACAAACCGACTGTCTCACACCATGTGCTGAGATAGCCATTACACAGTACACAGTAGAGGCACATGTATAAGATTGTGTCCGAACATGTAGAGCTGCTCCAATTCATGATAGGAACATTCAGCTTCTGACTGGACGGGGAAGCACAAATCACATTTAGTATACAGATAAAACAGATACTTACAGCTACTATTTTCTGAGGTAACACATTTCCCTACCTGCATTAAAACAGGAATGAATGTTTCAACTGCACTTCAGATCCTGTGAGCTCATCATAAATCAAGTCAGTGACTTTTAAAACAGAACCCCTGTAACATCTACGTCACTGACTTAATTTATGATGAGCTCAGAGATGCACGCACTTTTGTGATAAAACAGGCAGGGAAATGTGTTACCTCAGAAAATAGTAGCTGGAACCCCTTGCTGTTTCGTCTGTATACTCACTTATCATAAAAGTGACTTTTGCTTCCTCCCCTGCCTAGGAGCTGTGGTATGATCAGACCATGTTCCTGTATAATGTATGACACAGCCATTACACAGTACACAGCAGGAGCACATCTATAAGACTATCTCAGCACAGGAACATTTTTTTAACACATTCAATTGTGGAACTTATTATTATTACCAGATCCTATTAATTAAAATGTTCTATGTTTATATGACAATCCATTCAAGGCAGAGTAGAAAAGGGGAGGTATAAATAAAATGCTGGAAAGTAGTATAATAAATACCACACCTGGGGAAACAAACAAGGGATGTCCCAGTGTGGAAAACAGTTCTCCAAGAGTATCGCCAGACTGAGGCTTCTTCAAGGGGTCAATTGAATTGAATTATCAGTTTTTGAATTATTGCTACAGCAACATTTTTGGAAGGCCACAAATTAAATTTTAGATACGGTAAGTCAAAACCATAAATAAAACAATTAAATCTGAATATGAAAACGAGCTGGGAACTTTAACCCTGTACTATATATGAGGGAAACTATTCTGTCATATTTTTAATTCACCTTTTCTTTTTTTATAAATAATAATACCGAGTTTTGTATTTTTTGAGTGCAGTTAGTTGCCATCTCATATTTTATTTTGGAGATTTGAAATTAAGAAATGTGTATATAGATATAAGGAATAATTATTTTATAAGGCATATCGCTCTGGAATTACAATGACATGTAAACTTTTGTTTTGTTTTATTAGTTAGGCTGTTTATAGAGGTTTCTTTTACCTAAATAATAATCAGCTCAGTCTGATCCCCCCAATGCAGAACTGAATCCAATCCTAAGACTACTGTATCACAGCTACACATTACTTGACATTTTCCTATAATACTTAGTTGCTATTCCTTTTACCTTCTGTAACTCCATTGATGGCAAGTGAAATAATAGCAAGGCAGTTGTCACATGAAGCTTGTTTTATCTGCATTTAAATAAAAGAGGGCACCAGTTACATACAAACACAGAAGAAACAGGGAAACATGAAAGTTGGCCTAATGGATCCTTGTAATATCCCCAAAGTCTGATGATGGAAAAACAATATAACGTCCACCACGATGTCACAGCAAAGGGTTAGGACGTCCACCACGGTATCACAGCACAGGGATATAACGCTCCACCACGGTGTCACAGCAAAGGGATATAACGCTCCACCACGGTGTCACAGCACAGGGATATAACGTTCCACCACGGTGTCACAGCACAGGGATATAACGTTCCACCACGGTGTCACAGCACAGGGATATAACGTTCCACCACGGTGTGACAGCACAGGGATATAACGTTCCACCACGGTGTGACAGCACAGGGATATAACGTTCCACCACGGTGTGACAGCACAGGGATATAACGTTCCACCACGGTGTGACAGCACAGGGATATAACGTTCCACCACGGTGTGACAGCACAGGGATATAATGTTCCACCACGGTGTCACAGCACAGAGATATAACGTTCCACCACGGTGTCACAGCACAGGGATATAACGTTCCACCACGGTGTGACAGCACAGGGATATAACGTTCTACCACGGTGTGACAGCACAGGGATATAACGTTCCACCACGGTGTCACAGCACAGAGATATAACGTTCCACCACGGTGTCACAGCACAGGGATATAACGTTCCACCACGGTGTCACAGCACAGGGATATAACGTTCCACCACGGTGTCACAGCACAGGGATATAACGTTCCACCACGGTGTCACAGCACAGGGATATAACGTTCCACCACGGTGTCACAGCACAGGGATATAACGTTCCACCACGGTGTCACAGCACAGGGATATAACGTTCCACCACGGTGTGACAGCACAGGGATAACGTTCCACCACGGTGTCACAGCACAGGGATATAACGTTCCACCACGGTGTCACAGCACAGGGATATCACGTTCCACCACGGTGTCACAGCACAGGGATATAATGTCTACCGCGGTGTCACAGCACAGGGATATAACGTCCACCATGGTGTCACAGCACAGATGAACAGGGATAATACACACCATGATATCTCACCACAGCACAGACATGACGCACACTGAACACATGATGGATAATGCAGTGATACCACAGTGATTCCCCTGTGTGCTCGCTGCCCCAGAAGGCCTGGAAGTTCACACATAAAAAGGACACAATTGTATCCAGTATAGAAAATCCTCTGAAAAGAAGGCAGACTCCAGGGTGCCATATTTTCCCTATATCAACACCACATTGTTTAGACTGGATATTACTGTAGCAAACGCTCAACTATGCAAACGATTAGCTCTGTATGTAACTAAGAATATCACCATTCACTAGCAGCAAGCAGAGATCTTAAAAGGTTGAAGGAACCGAAACAAAGTCAGAACTCATCACTGGCATTACTGATATCTGGCTCAGGCAGATCACTTACTATTTCCTCTTCCAGGACAACTCTGAAGACTTGGTCCAGGGTTGGCTTCTTCTCATTTTCACTGTAAAAAATAACATTGTATATTACATGCATATATACTGTATGTCCATGTATACACACACACGTTCCACATATACATACGCACATTCATTATATATACACGTTCCACATATAGACATTCACTACATACTAAAATGCTTGTGCATGCCCTCATCATCTCCCGCCTTGACTACTGCAACATCCTTTTCTGCGGCCTCCCTGCTAACACCCTTGCACCTCTCCAGTCCATCCTTAACTCTGCTGCCCGACTAATTCATCTCTCTCCTCCTTACTCCCCCGCCTCTCCCTTCTGCAAATCTCTTCATTGGCTCCCATTCCCTCAGCGTATCCAGTTCAAATTACTAATACTGACCTACAAAGCCATCCATAACCTCTCCTCCATATATCTCTGGACTAATCTCCATATATCTTCCCTCACATACTCTCCGGTCCTCCCAAGACCTCCTTCTCTCCTCCACACTTATTCGCTCCTCACCCAACCGCCTCCAAGACTTCTGACAAATATCCCCCATCCTCTGGAATCCTTTGCCCCAACACGTCCGACTATCAACCACATTCGGATCCTTCAAACTGAACCTGAAAACCCATCTCTTCAGGAAAGCCTAGAGCCTGCACTGACCCCGCTGCCTCCTCACCACCACCGAAGCTACCGCCTCACCAACACCGGAGCTCCTGCAACCCTCAACCTATTGTCTCCTTCCCCACTATCCTGTAGAATGTAAGCCCGCAAGGGCAGGGTCCTCGCCCCTCTGTATCAGTCTGTCATTGTAAGTTTGCTTACTGTAAGTGATATCTGTAATTTGTATGTAACCCCTTCTCATGTACAGCACCATGGACTCAATGGTGCTATATAAATAAATAATAACATACATCTGAACAATATATATATATATATACACATACATACAAGAATACACATCCACCGCAGGCATCTGTTCCATACACACACATTTATACACCCGTCACACCCTCCGCTACCTCCCCGGCACTTGGCTGCACACGGTCAGTAGGTGCTTGATGTTCTTGCTGCACACGGCTTCTCTGGTCGCGCTCTGGGAACACAGAAGGACATGGCGGCGGTTACACTGTGCACGTCTGGGGCAGTGCGGACACAAGCAGGCGGCGGATAAACCCCCGTGAGACCTACCGTGAGCCTACTCCGCGCCTCTGGGAGGCTGAACAACGGCGGCGACATGTTTCACCGAGGATTCTCACTTCTCAGAACGTACGGCGCATCCTGATGACGTAAGACACCGTCGCTTCACAGACCGGAGCCGAAGAAGAACTTCCGGCGAGAAAGTGACGTCGTGTCAGGACCCCGTGGCGTGCTGTCCCTCCGCTTAGTGCACACATGATGGCCGTGTGGTGCAGAGCAGTGGGGTCCTCTGTGCTCACAGACTGTCAGGGCCAAGGCGCGGTGTCCTCACAGGGGCCCCATACTGTAGAGCTGGGGGTCCAGCACCAGACGCCTCCCAGACGCCCTTGCTCTGTTCCAGTGTGACCTTTCCTCTGGCTATTGCTGCCCTTCTGTAACATGGAGACCTGTCAGTGTGTGCTATAGTGGCTGACATGTTCCAGAGGGGCCGGAGAGTCAGCGCCCATATAGCTGCCCAATACTAGGAGCACCGCCACATGCCTACGCGGTCGCCCCACTCTGGCTTCCGCAGGGGCCTATATCACCTGAGGGGCACATGGATCGCCACGTCAGCAGTGATTGAAAGCTCCAAACTATATCATTGCGGTTATAGAGTCAAAATCCTCATAGTCGAGGTGACGCGATCCTGGCAGGAAATGCACCTTAGTCATAGAGAACAGTATAACACTGTGATTACATTACAAATAGACCAAGAAACGAAGGAGAAGGAATGTATTGTACACAAAGGATAATCAATAAGTAAACACAAAGAATAATTTATGTTCTGTGTATTTTTTTTATATCGGCATGCATTACATTCATTCCTAGGACATTAGTAGAAAGCCACGTTTTGTCCATGCGTTTCATATACACGCTGGGGGGACACCATATTGCCCAAGGAGGGCCCCCTCCTTCCTGATGTTTTGAAACCTTTTGGGGGGATTTTATTAAGTATTTCATCCTGATATAAAATTGGAATGTATCTAGTAATTATAGTTTTTACTTTTTTTAGTTGTTACATTTTTTTCCTTTGACTAAACCCAATTATGCATTTAGTTAGCACATAATAGGAACTTATAAATCATTATTATTGCACAGGACAAATAATTGTCAATAAAGAGTCTTGTCTAAACAAAACGGAAAAGTCCAACATGCAATGAATAAAGTGATTTCTAAATTATTCAATGAAACATCAATAATCAAACAATAATGGTATGGAGGAGGGAAAGAAGAGCAGGAGAAGGAAGAGGGAACCACAGCACAGCATCATCCTAGGTCAACTTGTTGACAAACTCATCCCATGGTGCCCAAAAGTCTCAAGCTGGTTATTGAAGCAGGCGGTAAGATTCTCCATCCACCTAGTTTCCGTGATCTTCGCTTTAAGTTTTTTAATGGTAGGTGCAGTTCCTCTATTCCAATGAGCGGCTATAAGGCACTTTGTTGCTGTTATTAAATAGAGGAGCAGCCTGGCAGGACGTTTTCCCATAGAGCGTGTGGGTACATTGAGCAAATAGACCTTAGGATCTAAAGGGTTCCCCCTTTGTGTTATACAAAGAAACGATTTAGCCGCTCTAGACCAGATGACCTGCCAGAGAGTGAAAGGCAACTCCCTACCTGGATATCTCTCCCACTTGACCATAAGGGTACTTGTCCACGATCAGGATGGCCGGCGGTATCGTCGGAGCGGCAAAGCCGCTCGGCGCTAAGCCCCGCCCTCTTCTGGGACGCGATGATGCCGGATGTGTTCATTGTACACATCCGGGATCATCGCACTCCTCGCATAGGGCCCTGTGTTATTCCTTGCGGTGGCGCAGCGTCGCCGCAAGGAACCACGGACATGCTGCAATCTGAAAAGACGCGCAGCATGTCCGGAGTCGCAGGGCCGCCGCGTGCGTGTTTCCACGCATAGTGGACACGGGATTTCAAAAAATCCCCTCCACTATGCTGGAACATCTGGACGCTGCGTGTTTGACGCTGCGGCCCCACGCAGCGTCAAACACGCAGCGTTTCCTGACCGTGGACACATACCCTAAGTGTGTCTAAGAGGGGAGCCCGAAGGATGAGAAGACAAAATACTCAATATGTCTTTAATAAGACCTTTTGTGGAGGGGTTTGGTTTACAGAGACGCTCAAATGGGGTAGGAGCAGAGAATATTGTGCTTTATGCAAAGTCAGTGCTTGATGACGGATTCGTAAGTAGGAGAGAAAAAACAAAAATTTAAACTTTAAACCGTTCCCTGATGGTTTGGAAAGGAAGAGTATCTCTAGAAAAGGGGGATCCACTATGTCTACATAATAGAATAGATGGGCTTGAAACTATGGCTTCGTCATGTTTGCTGTGAGACTATCCTGTATCAAAGGTACCAGAGAAAGGAGACCAAAGGGGACCTGGGTGATATCAGAGGGAAAGCCTTACTACTTATTCTCTACAGGAAAGATATATATCTTGGTACCGTGTTAGCCAGTAGATAGAAAAATGTTTAGAATTGAGAGTCCTCAGTGGTTGATACCTTTTAATGGCTAACTGAAAAGATGGTAACAAATTGCAAGCTTTCGAGACTACTCAGGTCTCTTCATCAGGCATAGACTAATACAAATTCTGAAGAATCACATATTTATGCACAACATAGCACAGAACAAAAAAAAAAAAAAACATGGATAAGACAGGTGGCATGAAGCAGAATTTCCATGAGTGATAAACAGTTATGTCCATAAATGTTGGGCCATTTCTTAGATAAGGAATGTTTTATTGTCCTGATTGGGGTCTCTGATGTGATGACCCCTTATAGTCTGAGGGGCAAGTTCCTTAGTTGATGTAAAAAGACATAAATCCATGCGACACATTCATTCCACCACTAAGACAGTCAAAGGTCGTCATCAGTTTATATTCCCAGACTCTCCTGTCTTTCTGCGATTTGAAGTTACCTTTTAGTATAAGTAATTTCATGTCCATAATGTTATGTTTTGGGAGACAAAAATGTATTGCCACAGGTAGATCCATTCTTTTTTCTCTTATTGTATGGCGGTGAGAATTCATTCTTGTTCTAAGCTTTTGCCCTGTCTCCCCTACATACAGACCCCCAGTTGGACATTTAGTACAAATAATTAAGTACACCACATTAGATGTGATGCAGCTGAAAAGTACCTGGGATCTTGTAGTCCTGATGTGAGTTGGGGATCTTTATCTTGTCCGTGTTCATTATAAATGGACAGGTTTTACATTTTTACTGATTGCAGGGAAAGGTACCTGCAGCTGTTGGAGAGGACAGGGAGCTCTTGACAATGATGCTTCTTAGATTTGGGAGCTGTCTAAAACACAGTAGTGGAGGGTCTGGAAAAATGGATTGTAATCGGGCATCTTTTGTAGTAAAGGTTGTAATTTCCGTGCAGCTCCCCTTAGCACCTCCAGATTTGGATTGTAGGTAACTACTAGAGGTACCCGGTTATTTTCTTCTTTAGTTTTGTAATGTAGCAGGTGATTCCTTGATATTCTGGTGGCTCTTGTAATCTGGTTTTCAATTGTTCTTGGATGGTAGCCCTGATTCAAAAAGGTCTTTCTGAGGCGACCAAGCTGTTCATCCCTGTCCATTGGGTTGGAACATATACGATTGTATCTGATTGCTTGGCTGTAGACAATGGAGTTTTTTTATGTGTTTTGGATGGAAACTGTCCCATTTAAGGTATGTTGGACGGTCGATTGGCTTCTGATACAGGGATGTCTCTATTTTATTGTTCTGCAGCTTAATGATGGTGTCCAAAAAGTTAATTCCAGTACAGGAGTAGTTGAGTGTCAAGTTGATGGTAGGGTGAAATTGATTAAACTGTTCATGGAACATCTTTAGCTGTGGTTCAGACTCTGTCCAGATGATTAAAATGTCATCAATGTAGTGGTAGTAGGCCAGAGGCCTGATGGGACATGAGGACAAAAAGTTGCTTTCAAGCTTGGCCATGAAAAGATTTGCATACTGTGGGGCCATTTTACTTCCCATTGCTGTGCTAGTCTCCTGTAGATAGATCGTCTTGTCAAATTCAAAGTAATTGTGGGTGACGATGAATTTTATAAGTTTTACCACAGAATTTGCATCAGTCCCTGTGTTTTCCAGGAAGAATTTGCAGGCATTTAATCCATCCTGGTGTGGGATATTGGAGTACAAAGATTCCACATCCATGGTGGCCAGGATGGTTCCTTCTGGTAGAGGACCTATTGCTGATAATTTATTCAATAGGTCAGTTGTGTCCTGAATGAAGCTGGGTGTGTCCTTTACCAGGGGTTTAAGAACACCCTCTACCCATCCAGATACCTGCTCAGTAAGGGTGCCCACACATGAAATAATTGGTCTTCCTGGATTTCCAGATTTGTGAATGTTGGGTAGCATGTAGAATGTCCCTGTTCTTGGACTTTCTGGTATCAGGTCATTGGCTCTTATGGATTCGTCGGGCAGACAAGATACCAACTTGTTTAGTTCCTTGTAGTAGTCCTGTGTAGGATCCGACTCCAATTTTTTGTAGTAGCGTGTGTCCAAAAGTTGTCTGTTTGCTTCCTTCATATAGTCTGATGTGTTCATCATGACTATTGCATCACCCTTGTCAGCAGGTTTAATGATGATTTCTTTGTTGGTTTTCAGAGACTGTATGGCCTTTCTCTCCTGGGCACTGATGTTGGATGCTTGTCTCCTGTTAGTATCTATGATGGTGGATTTTATCACATGTCTGAAGGAGTCTATATATTTATCCAAATAAGGGTTGCGTCCAGGTGGAGGTGTCCAGTCTGACCTTCTTTGTTGTTAGGATCCCTCTTCCTTCAATCCAGGTGGGTTCTGAATCTTCTGTATCATTGAAATATTCCCTCAGGCGCAGTCTCCTGAAAAAATGTTCCATATCACTGCAGAGTTCAGTTTTATCCAGGGCCTTAGTAGGACAAAATGAGAGTCCTCTGGAAAGCACGGCCAGCTCCACTTTGTTGGGTTTATAATGTGAGAGATTAATGACACAGTTATATGTGCCTGGAATGGAGAGGTTGTCCAAGTTGTCAGGTTTTGGCTTTGTTTTTTATCTGTTTGCATAGAGTCCTGAATTGAGGCGCAATCTGTGCAGTTTCTTTTCCTTGTTATGAATCGGGCCCGTAGTTTGTTGTAATATTGTTGTAATTTTTGCTCTGTGTCTTCTGTAAGTGTCTTCCTCGGAGTTTCAAATTGCCCTTGGACTTTACTCTTTATGCTGTAGCAGACATGCAAAAGATGATTCCTTAATCTCTCAGAAGTCCTGTGACAGAGGTTTTGTGCATAATGGGTATTGTAGGTATGAAGAATTGGGTTTGTAATCCAGAGTCCTTTGGGAATTAGATTCTCCTTTTTGCATTTAGATAGGAAAAAAATGTCGCTGTCCAATTGTGCACGTTTCTTCAGAAGTGGTTTTAGTTCCATAAAGATGCGGTACATTCTGGTATCCTCCATTTTGATACAGGAAAGATATATATCTTGGTACCGTGTTAGCCAGTAGATAGAAAAATGTTTAGAATTGAGAGTCCTCAATGGTTGATACCTTTTAATGGCTAACTGAAAAGATGGTAACAAATTGCAAGCTTTCGAGACTACTCAGGTCTCTTCATCAGGCATAGACTAATACAAATTCTGAAGAATCACATATTTATGCACAACATAGCACAGAACAAAAAAAAAAAACACATGGATAAGACAGGTGATATGAAGCAGAATTACCATGAGTGATAAACAGTTATGTCCATAAATGTTGGGCCATTTCTTAGATAAGGAATGTTTTATTGTCCTGCTTGGGGTCTCTGTTGTGATGACCCCTTATAGTCTGAGGGGCAAGTTCCTTAGTTGATGTAAAAAGACATAAATCCATGCGACACATTCATTCCACCACTAAGACAGTCAAAGGTCGTCATCAGTTTATATTCCCAGACTCTTCTGTCTCTCTGTGTTTTGAAGTTACCTTTCAATACAAGTAATTTCATGTCCATAATGTTATGATTTGGGAGACAAAAATGTATTGCCACAGGTAGATCCATTCTTTTTTCTCTTAAAGATCCCCAACTCACATCAGGACTACAAGATACCAGGTACTTTCAGCTACATCACATCTAATGTGGTGTACCTAATTATTTGTACTAAATGTCCAACTGGGGGTCTGTATGTGGGGGAGACAGGGCAAAAGCTTAGAACAAGAATGAATTCTCACCGCCATACAATAAGAGAAAAAAGAATGGATCTACCTGTGGCAATACATTTTTGTCTCCCAAAACATAACATTATGGACATGAAATTACTTACAGGTCCTTCTCAAAAAATTAGCATATAGTGTTAAATTTCATTATTTACCATAATGTAATGATTACAATTAAACTTTCATATACTATAGATTCATTATCCACCAACTGAAATTTGTCAGGTCTTTTATTGTTTTAATACTGATGATTTTGGCATACAACTCCTGATAACCCAAAAACCTGTCTCAATAAATTAGCATATCAAGAAAAGGTTCTCTAAATGACCTATTACCCTAATCTTCTGAATCAACTAATTAACTCTAAACACATGCAAAAGATACCTGAGGCTTTTAAAAACTCCCTGCCTGGTTCATTACTCAAAACCCCCATCATGGGTAAGACTAGCGACCTGACAGATGTCAAGAAGGCCATCATTGACACCCTCAAGCAAGAGGGTAAGACCCAGAAAGAAATTTCTCAACAAATAGGCTGTTCCCAGAGTGCTGTATCAAGGCACCTCAATGGTAAGTCTGTTGGAAGGAAACAATGTGGCAGAAAACGCTGTACAACGAGAAGAGGTGACCGGAACCTGAGGAAGCAGTGGACTGAGTCTGGTGTGGAAACATCCAGAGCCACCGTGCACAGGCGTGTGCAGGAAATGGGCTACAGGTGCCGCATTCCCCAGGTAAAGCCACTTTTGAACCATAAACAGCGGCAGAAGCGCCTGACCTGGGCTACAGAGAAGCAGCACTGGACTGTTGCTAAGTGGTCCCAAGTACTTTTTTCTGATGAAAGCAAATTTTGCATGTCATTTGGAAATCAAGGTGCCAGAGTCTGGAGGAAGACTGGGGAGAAGGAAATGCCAAAATGCCTGAAGTCCAGTGTCAAGTACCCACAGTCAGTGATGGTGTGGGGTGCCATGTCAGCTGCTGGTGTTGGTCCACTGTGTTTCATCAAGGGCAGGGTCAATGCAGCTAGCTATCAGGAGATTTTGGAGCACTTCATGCTTCCATCGGCTGAAATGCTTTATGGAGATGAAGATTTCATTTTTCAGCACGACCTGGCACCTGCTCACAGTGCCAAAACCACTGGTAAATGGTTTACTGACCATGGTATTACTGTGCTCAATTGGCCTGCCAACTCTCCTGACCTGAACCCCATAGAGAATCTGTGGGATATTGTGAAGAGAAAGTTGAGAGACGCAAGACCCAACACTCTGGATGAGCTTAAGGCCGCTATTGAAGCATCCTGGGCCTCCATAACATCTCAGCAGTGTCACAGGCTGATTGCCTCCATGCCACGCCGCATTGAAGCAGTCATTTCTGCCAAAGGATTCCCGACCAAGTATTGAGTGCATAACTGAACATTATTATTTGATGGTTTTTTTGTTTGGTATTAAAAAACACTTTTATTTGATTGGTCGGGTGAAATATGCTAATTTATTGAGACAGGTTTTTTGGGTTATCAGGAGTTGTATGCCAAAATCATCAGTATTAAAACAATAAAAGACCTGACAAATTTCAGTTGGTGGATAATGAATCTATAGTATATGAAAGTTTAATTGTAATCATTACATTATGGTAAATAATGAAATTTAACACTATATGCTAATTTTTTGAGAAGGACCTGTATACTAAAAGGTAACTTCAAATCGCAGAAAGACAGGAGAGTCTGGGAATATAAACTGATGACGACCTTTGACTGTCTTAGTGGTGGAATGAATGTGTCCCATGGATTTATGTCTTTTTACATCAACTAAGGAACTTGCCCCTCAGACTATAAGGGGTCATCACAACAGAGACCCCAATCAGGACAATAAAACATTCCTTATCTAAGAAATGGCCCAACATTTATGGACATAAAAGCTTTTGATCAGCTTCTATGAAGAGGTAAGTTCCGGACTGGACCAAGGGAACCCAGTGGACGTAGTATATATGGACTTTTCCAAAGCTTTTGATACGGTGCCACACAAAAGGTTGTTACATAAAATGAGAGTAATGGGGATAGGGGAAAATATGTGTAAGTGGGTTGAGAGCTGGCTCAGGGATAGGAAACAAAGGGTGGTTATTAATGGAGCACACTCGGACTGGGTCACGGTTAGCAGTGGGGTACCACAGGGGTCAGTATTGGGCCCTCTTCTTTTTAACATATTTATTAATGACCTTGTAGGGGGCATTCAGAGTAGAATTTCAATATTTGCAGATGACACTAAACTCTGCAGGGTAATCAATACAGGGGAGGACAATTTTATATTACAGGATGATTTATGTAAACTAGAAGCTTGGGCTGATAAATGGCAAATGAGCTTTAATGGGGATAAATGTAAGGTCATGCACTTGGGTAGAAGTAATAAGATGTATAACTATGTGCTTAATTCTAAAACTCTGGGCAAAACCGTCAATGAAAAAGACCTGGGTGTATGGGTGGATGACAAACTCATATTCAGTGGCCAGTGTCAGGCAGCTGCTACAAAGGCAAATAAAATAATGGGATGTATTAAAAGAGGCATAGATGCTCATGAGGAGAACATAATTTTACCTCTATACAAGTCACTAGTTCGACCACACTTAGAATACTGTGCACAGTTCTGGTCTCCGGTGTATAAGAAAGACATAGCTGAACTAGAGCGGGTGCAGAGAAGAGCGACCAAGGTTATTAGAGCACTGGGGGGTCTGCAATACCAAGATAGGTTATTACACTTGGGGCTATTTAGTTTGGAAAAACGAAGACTAAGGGGTGATCTTATTTTAATGTATAAATATATGAGGGGACAGTACAAAGACCTTTCTGATGATCTTTTTAATCATAGACCTGAGACAGGGACAAGGGGGCATCCTCTACGTCTGGAGGAAAGAAGGTTTAAGCATAATAACAGACGCGGATTCTTTACTGAAAGAGCAGTGAGACTATGGAACTCTCTGCCGTATGATGTTGTAATGAGTGATTCATTAATTAAATTTAAGAGGGGACTGGATACCTTTCTGGAAAAGTATAATGTTACAGGTTATATACTAGATTCCTTGATAGGGCGTTGATCCAGGGAACTAGTCTGATTGCCGTATGTGGAGTCGGGAAGGAATTTTTTTCCCCATGGTGGAGTTACTCTTTGCCACATGGGGTTTTTTTGCCTTCCTCTGGATCAACATGTTAGGGCATGTTAGGTTAGGCTATGGGTTGAACTAGATGGACTTACAGTCTTCCTTCAACCTTAATAACTATGTAACTATGTATAACTGTTTATCACTCATGGTAATTCTGCTTCATGCCACCTGTCTTATCCATGGTTTTTTTTTTTTTTTGTTCTGTGCTATGTTGTGCATAAATATGTGATTCTTCAGAATTTGTATTAGTCTATGCCTGATGAAGAGACCTGAGTAGTCTCGAAAGCTTGCAATTTGTTACCATCTTTTCAGTTAGCCATTAAAAGGTATCAACCACTGAGGACTCTCAATTCTAAACATTTTTCTACTTATTCTCTAGACACTTTGTGTATATACAGTGGGGCAAAAAAGTATTTAGTCAGTCAGCAATAGTGCAAGTTCCACCACTTAAAAAGATGAGAGGCGTCTGTAATTTACATCATAGGTAGACCTCAACTATGGGAGACAAACTGTGAAAAAAAAAATCCAGAAAATCACATTGTCTGTTTTTTTATCATTTTATTTGCATATTACGGTGGAAAATAAGTATTTGGTCAGAAACAAAATTTCATCTCAATACTTTGTAATATATCCTTTGTTGGCAATGACAGAGGTCAAACGTTTTCTGTAAGTCTTCACAAGGTTGCCACACACTGTTGTTGGTATGTTGGCCCATTTCTCCATGCAGATCTCCTCTAGAGCAGTGATGTTTTTGGCTTTTCGCTTGGCAACACGGACTTTCAACTCCCTCCAAAGGTTTTCTATAGGGTTGAGATCTGGAGACTGGCTAGGCCACTCCAGGACCTTGAAATGCTTCTTACGAAGCCACTCCTTCGTTGCCCTGGCGGTGTGCTTTGGATCATTGTCATGTTGAAAGACCCAGCCACGTTTCATCTTCAATGCCCTTGCTGATGGAAGGAGGTTTGCACGCAAAATCTCACGATACATGGCCCCATTCATTCTTTCATGTACCCGGATCAGTCGTCCTGGCCCCTTTGCAGAGAAACAGCCCCAAAGCATGATGTTTCCACCACCATGCTTTACAGTAGGTATGGTGTTTGATGGATGCAACTCAGTATTCTTTTTTCTCCAAACACGACAAGTTGTGTTTCTACCAAACAGTTCCAGTTTGGTTTCATCAGACCATATGACATTCTCCCAAAACTCCTCTGGATCATCCAAATGCTCTCTAGCAAACTTCAGATGGGCCCGGACATGTACTGGCTTAAGCAGTGGGACACGTCTGGCACTGCAGGATCTGAGTCCATGGTGGCGTAGTGTGTTACTTATGGTAGGCCTTGTTACATTGGTCCCAGCTCTCTGCAGTTCATTCACTAGGTCCCCCCACGTGGTTCTGGGATTTTTGCTCACCTTTCTTGTGATCATTCTGACCCCACGGGGTGGGATTTTGCGTGGAGCCCCAGATCGAGGGAGATTATCAGTGGTCTTGAATGTCTTCCATTTTCTAATTATTGCTCCCACTGTTGATTTCTTCACTCCAAGCTGGTTGGCTATTGCAGATTCAGTTTTCCCAGCCTGGTGCAGGGCTACAATTTTGTTTCTGGTGTCCTTTGACAGCTCTTTGGTCTTCACCATAGTGGAGTTTGGAGTCAGACTGTTTGAGGGTGTGCACAGGTGTCTTTTTATACTGATAACAAGTTTAAACAGGTGCCATTACTACAGGTAATGAGTGGAGGAAAGAGGAGACTCTTAAAGAAGAAGTTACAGGTCTGTGAGAGCCAGAAATCTTGATTGTTTGTTTCTGACCAAATACTTATTTTCCACCATAATATGCAAATAAAATGATAAAAAAACAGACAATGTGATTTTCTGGATTTTTTTTTCACAGTTTGTCTCTCATAGTTGAGGTCTACCTATGATGTAAATTACAGACGCCTCTCATCTTTGTAAGTGGTGGAACTTGCACTATTGCTGACTGACTAAATACTTTCTTGCCCCACTGTAACATGGAACCCACCAAGGGTGTTGTAAGGTTTATTTTTGTGGTTGACCATAATAATGAATTAGGACATATAGGGGCTACCCAAAGTTTTTCAATTTCTGACCACTTGGTATATGCTCGCAGTTAGGTCCAGGCTGGAAATCGACGAAGGAGAACTGCTAGGTAATATCAAACCTAAAAATATGAGACACAACTTTGTTTATATAAAATTCTAATTTTTATTTAATTACCACAAAAAATATAAAGATGACAAGGATAAAAAACTCAACAGGATAGAAATTGGACGAGAGGTGGGTTTTCATAGGAGTATTTAAAAATATAATATCTAAATTTAAATAACATCCAGTATATAGTCATTGATAATCAACAAAAATCCTCATTTGAACAAAAAAAAATTATATTTTATATTTCACGATGTATAATAATTTAATCATACGGAAACTACCGGTAAAAAGGAAATAGAAAGTGAATATAAATGAAACTGGCCTATTCAGCATAAACTATGATTAAATAGTAACATGTTAGATTACCAGATACAGGCATGAGTAACCCCTTCATGACCGTGGGATTTTTCGTTTTCCCATTTGCGTTTTTCACTCCCCTCCTTCCCAGAGCCATAACTTTTTTATTTTTCCGTCAATTTGGCCATGTGAGGGCTTATTTTTTGCGGGACGAGTTGTACTTTTGAATGACACCATTGGTTTTACCATGGCATGTACTAGAAAACGGGAAAAAAATTCCAAGTGCGGTGAAATTGCAAAAAAAGTGCAATTCCACACTTGTTTTTTGTTTGTTTTTTTGCTAGGTTCACTAAATGATAAAACTGACCTGCCATTATGATTCTCCAGGTCAGTACGAGTTCATAGACACCTCACATGTCTAGGTTATGTTTTACCTAAGTGGTGAAAAAAAATTCCAAACTTTGCAAAAAAAAATAAATAAATAAAATTGCGCCATTTTCCGATACCCGTAGCGTCTCCATTTTTCGTGATCTGGCGTCTGGTGAGGGCTTATTTTTTGCGTGCCGAGCTGGCGTTTTTAATAATAGCATTTCGGTGCAGATACGTTCTTTTGATCGCCCGTTATTGCATTTTAATGCAATGTCGCGGCGACCAAAAAAACGTAATTCTGGCGTTTCGATTTTTTTCTCGTTACGCCGTTTTGCGATCAGGTTAATGTTTTTTTTATTGATAGATCGGGCGATTCTGAACGCGGCGATACCAAATATGTGTAGATTTGATTTTTTTTTTATTGATTTATTTTGATTGGGGCGAAAGGGGGGTGATTTAAACTTTTATATTTTTTTTATTTTTTTCACATTTTTTTTTTACTTTTTTTTTTTAACTTTTGCCATGCTTCTATAGCCTCCATGGGAGGCTAGAAGCAGGCACAGCCCGATCGGCTCTGCTACATAACAGCGATCATCAGATCGCTGTTATGTAGCTAAAATGCAGGTGTGCTGTGAGCGCCGACCACAGGGGGGCGCTCACAGCCACCGGCGATCAGTAACCATAGAGGTCTCAAGGACCTCTATGGTTACCTTCCTGACTCATCGCCGACCCCCGATCACGTGACGGGGGTCGGCGATGCGCTCATTTCCGGCCGCCCGGCCGGATGCGGTAGTTAAATGCCGCTGTCTGCGTTTGACAGCGGCATTTAACTAGTTAATAGCGGCGGGTGATCGCGATTTCACCCGCCGCTATTGCGCGCACATGTCAGCTGTAAAAAACAGCTGACATGTCGCGACTTTGATGTGCGCTCACCGCCGGAGCGCACATCAAAGCAGGGGACCCGACGTCGGACGGTATAGTACGTCCGATGTCGGGAAGGGGTTAAGTAGTTGCTAAACAAATGGAATAAGTCTTATACACTATTTAATCCAGAATAAAGGAGAAAAGCTGACTCTGATGTGACAGTGTAAAATGAATAAAATATACCCGGTCAACAAAATATGATATATAAAGAACACCAAATGGTATAATGTAAGGTGACCTATGCTGTGAAGTGGCAAGTGCAATGAGGTAGCGAGTATCAGAATAAAGTGCCCGTACAAGCAGGAATGGTGACAGATATGATTATACCCACCCTCACTGTGCCGTGCCAAACGCGCATTTCGCCTGAGCTTTTACGAGGGAGCAGCGAGGTAGTAAGGAATGGATTATTTAAATTAGAATCAACCAAACGGGTGGGTAGAATTTTAATGGTTAAATGATAGCAGCTGATGTTTAATTGTATGGAGTTGTTTTTTAAAATAATTTTTGGCAACATTCACCATATGGGATAAATAATGATAAAGTGTTATAGAACATGTCACTGCAGACTTGCTGACCACTCAATAGGTGTACTGTCTAACCCCTTCCCGACGTGTCATATATACACGGCGCTGTGGGAGCTGCATTCCATGATCGTTTGGGCTCACGCTGAGTTCCGCTGCAGTCGGGTGCAGGTGTCAGCTCTATGTGAGAGCTGACTCCCTTCATCACCAATCATGGCTCCCTCTGTGCTCTCATCGGCGATGCGATTGCGTTGTGCTGATGGTCTCCATGGTGACCTCGGGACGAAAGATGGCGTCACGCATGGACCATGGCCTGTCAGTTGATGCTCAGAGCACAAGCCAACATGCCTCCTCCCTGCATGCCAGACGCTGCTCTAATGCTCTGCAATGCAGAAGTATTGCAGAGCATTAGATCAGCGATCTGTCACTGTATAGAATCATAAAATGTTAGAGCTGGAAGGGACCTCCAGGGTCCTCTTGTCCAACCCCATGCTCCATGCAGGATTCAAGAAACCATCTCAGATGTCTTCCCAGCCTTTGAAGACTTCCATTGAAGGAGAACTTACCACCTCTCATGGCAGCCTGTTCCACTCATTGATTACCCTCACTGTCAAAAAGTTTTTTCTAATATCTCATCTGTATCTTCTCCCTTTCAGTTTCATTCCATTGCTTCTCGTGTTTCCATGTTCAAATGAGAATAAGGCTGATTCCTCTACACTGTGACATCCCTTCAGATATTGGTAGACAGCTATTAAGTCTTCTCTTAGGCTACTTTCACACTTGCGCAGGTGTACCTATATTTAACATTAGGTACGCAGGTCGTGCGGCTGTATGCAGATGTTGCCGCATGCGTCGTTTTGACGATGCGGAGACCAGCGTAGGACGCAGCTCGTAGCAATTTTTTTTTTTTCCGCATCGTCAAAACGACGCATGCGGCAGCATCTGCATACAGCCGCACGACCTGCGTACCTAATGTTAAATATAGGTACACATGCCGCATGCCGGCCGCATGCAGAAATAGGCGGAGCTAGCGGCGGGGGGCGGGGCTTCACGGAGGAAGTCCACAGCCCTCCGCAGCGGCTCCAAACGCAAGTGTGAAAGTAGCCTAAGTCTTCTTTTTTGAATGCTAGAAATTCCCAGATCCTTTAAAGCGAACCTGTCACCCCCAAAATCGATGGTGAGGTTAGCTCACCGGCATCAGGGGCTTATCTACAGCATTCTGTAATGCTGTAGATAAGCCGCCGATGTTACCTGAAAGAGAAGAAAAAGGCGTTAGATTATACTCACCCAGGGGCGGTCCCGCTCCGATGGGTGTCTCAGGTCCGCTCCGGCGCCTCCCATCTTCATTCCATGACGTCCTCTTCTGGTCTTCGCGCCGCTACTCCGGCGCAGGCGTACTTTGTCTGCCCTGTTGAGGGCAGAGCAAAGTACTGCAGTGCGCAGGCGCCGGTAAGGTCAGAGAGGCCCGACGCCTGCGCACTGCAGTACTTTGCTCTGCCCTCAACAGGGCTGACAAAGTACGCCTGCGCCGAAGTCGCGGCGCGGAGACCAGAAGAGGACGTCATGGAATGAAGATGGGAGGCGCCGGGTGGACCTGAGACACCCATTTGACCGCGGACCAGCAGCAGGACCGCCCAGGTGAGTATATTATAACGTCTTTTTTTCCTCTTTCAGGTAACATCGGGGGCTTATCTACAGCATTAGAGAATGCTGTAGATAAGCCCCTGATGCCGGTGAGCTTACCTCACCATCGATTTTGGGGGTGACAGGTTCCCTTTAACTGTCCCTGGTAGGACATACTTTGCAGTCCGCTTACAATCCTGGTAGCTGTTCTCTGTACTTGCTCCAGTTTTTTTTGTATTTTTTTAAATGTGGTACCCAGAACTGTACACAGTATTCCAGATGAGGCCTGACTAAGGAGCAGTAGAGGGGGATAATTACTTCATGTGATCTAGACTTTATGCTTCTCTTAGTACATCCTAGAATTGTGATTGCCTGTTTTTGCTGCTGCATCACACTGTTGACTGATGAGCAGTCTGTGATCTATTAGTATACCCAGGTCTTTTTCACACGTGCTGTTGCTTAGTTCTATTGCTCCCATTCTGTAGATGTAATTTTCTTTTTCTCTTCGCCACGACAGCACCCACTGAGAGAGGGGATCCGCCCCTAGGAACAGGAAACCCTACGGAGAGATAAAAGGGGCGGTCCCCCTCGCTCCCACAGTTTTGGTTTCCTGTTCCTATGGGAAATCCACGGAGAAGAGGATGCCTAGCCTGGATGCCGCTTGCGCAGTTTACCTGTGAGGACGGCAAGGGCTCCAGAGCTGGAGGCAGCGTCGGGGGTCCTGGTGTCAGCTTCCCCCCTCTGCTGGCAGACGCCGTGAGGCCGGAGCTGGAAAGTGGCTGGCTCACAGGAATTCATCCGGGACGTCTGCGGGGAGTTAGCGCTGTGGTTTGGTGAGCGCTGCGCCGTCCTCGGCAAGCGCTCATACGGCGTGGAGCCCCAGTATGTTCCCCCGGAAGTATAGCAAAAACTTCCGGGGTGATGGAGGAGACGGCGCCCGCGCTGGTGCCGGTGACAGCGCGGGCACATGGAATATGGCCGCGACCCGGAAGTGGTTAGCACTTCCGGGTTCAACAGGAAGAAGATGGCGGCCCCCATGTGAAAAGGACGCCGGCAGTAACGCTCCGGCGTCCAATATGGATTCAGCACAGGACCCTGCGATGTCTTCTATTGAGGCCACCGCAACTACTCCTCGCAGCCATGCCAGCAGCAGCCGCTCCAAGCGGAGCGGATCTTCTAAAAAGAGCAAGCCTCTGCAGTCTCCTCCTCGTCAGCCGGTACCTTCACAGACGCTTCACTGGGGTGAGTGTACATCTACCCTATTAAGCTGATTGCTGTTCCCTCTCCTCTAACACTCTAGGCAAAATGTACTGAAAAAACGAAACACAAACAGTGTGCGATATGTCTTCAGCCCCTTCCGGATAGTTACAAAAAGAAACTTTGTAAACCATGTATTGATTCCACCTTACGGGAGGAGGCCTCGGTTAAATCAGAGGACATTAGAGTGTTGATTAGAGAAGAACTACAAGCCCTGCATAGTTCGGGAAAAGAAACGCGTACTAAGGGGACAAGAGAATATGTTTCACCCATATCTGACCAGTCTTCCGAATTAGAGAATGCAGATTCGGATATTTCCAGAGAATATGTTTCCTCGGATGAGGATCAGGATACGTGCTTCCCCACCGATAGTATAGATAACCTGGTGAAATCCGTCTGTAACACTATGGGCATCGAGGATTCTAAGACCCCTAAAACACAGCAGGACATAATGTTCGCTGGGCTGTCCGAACGGAAAAGACCCTCCTTTCCGGTGATAGCAGCAGTTAAAAATTTAATTAAAAAAGAGTGGGAAAACCAGGGGCAGAAGGGATTACCACCATCTTCAAAGAGACGTTATCCTTTTAATGATGAGGAATTCTCGACTTGGTCAAAAGCCCCAAAAGTAGACGCAGCAGTGGCTTCCACATCCAAAAAATCCCTGCTACCTGTGGAGGATTCAGGTTCACTACAAGATCCTCTGGACCGCAAAGCCGACTCTCTCCTTAAAAGAGCGTGGGAATCTTGTGCGGGAGCCCTAAAACCGGCTGTGTCGGCTACATGCACCGCTAGGTCCATGTTAGTCTGGTTAAGTGACTTGGAAGAAGGACTTAAAAACGGTCTCTCTAGAGACAAGTTGAGAGCCTCAATACCTTTGATTAGGGGTGCTACAGCCTTCCTGGCAGACTCATCTGCTGACTCAATACGTTTGGCGGCCAAGTCGGCGGGGCTGACTAATGCAGCACGTAGGGCCCTGTGGCTTAAGGGTTGGAAAGGCGATCCCCAGACAAAATCCAAATTATGTGGCCTTCCATGTCAGGGAGGGCGTTCCGAAAGCCCGTGTTTAACAAAAGGAAGGATTTCAAGAACCAAGATCGCTGGGCCACTAGAGACACCAGACAGAGAGGAGCCTTTTTTGGGAAGCGCCCTTTCAAAACTGAGGAAAAACCCCGCTAGAACAGATCTGCCTGTCGGAGGTAGATTGTCTTCCTTCTCAGATCAATGGCAGAAAATAACTTCGAATGTTTGGGCAAATAGTATCATCACCTTCGGCCTAAAACTAAAATTCTCCCGAGTCCCGCCGGACTCATTTCTATTGACTTCTTTAAAAACCCAGTTACAACAGGAGGCTTTGGAGCAGGAGGTAATGAATCTTCTAGCCAAAGGAGTTTTGGTGGAAGTTCCATTTCTTCAGCAAAAAAAGGGATTCTATTCCCCTCTATTTTTAATCCCAAAGCCAGATGGATCATTCAGAACCATATTGAACCTTAAAAAATTGAACACCTTCTTACAGAATCAAACCTTTAAAATGGAGTCTATCCGATCCACCATAAAACTGTTGTCTCCCCATTGCTTTATGACGGTACTCGATCTAAAAGATGCGTATTACCATCTGCCAATTTTTATAGAACATCAACAATATCTCCGCGTGGCGGTTGTGTTGAATGGATGTATACGACACTTTCAGTATACAGCAATGCCCTTTGGACTATCAATAGCTCCAAGGGTATTCACTAAGTTAATGTCGGCAGTAATGTCATACCTAAGGGTAAGAGATACCCTCATAATTCCGTACCTTGATGATCTTTTAGTAGTAGGAAGTTCCCCTTCACAATGTCACCAACGATTGTGTGATATGGTTTCGTCCCTGCAAAGGCTAGGATGGTTGGTAAATTGGGAAAAATCTAGACTCCTTCCAACTACTCGACAAACATTCTTGGGAATTATAATAGACTCTATAAGCCAAAAATGTTTCCTACCACAATCCAAGCAATTGACAATAAGAAATAAGGTACAGTCGGTAATAGATAAACCTCTAATATCTTTAAGACAAGGCATGTCCCTCCTTGGCTCCTTCACGTCATGCATCCCAGCAGTACCATGGGCCCAATTTCATTCAAGGTGTTTACAATATGCAATTTTACATGAGGAAATAAAATTACAAGGTCATCTAGACGGTAAAATTTCCCTTTCTGAAGACGTAATTAAATCTCTATCCTGGTGGCTAGAACCAGATCACTTGGTTAGTGGGGTCCCATGGGTAGTTAAACCCTCAAACACAATATTCACGGATGCCAGTCCTAGTGGTTGGGGAGCACATTTGAGAGATCAGGTAGCCCAAGGTCTATGGTCGGTTACGGAGTCAGACGACTCATCTAATATAAGAGAGCTGAAGGCTATACATCACGCTCTATGTGAATTCCTTCCGCAGCTACACGGAACACATACAAGGATTCTGTCAGACAACATGACATCAGTAGCGTATATCAATCATCAAGGAGGAACAAGATCAGGAACACTCATGTCTATAGCCGAAGACATCCTAACTATAGCCGAGGAACATCTACTGTCTCTATCGGCACTACATGTCAGAGGAGTGGACAATTCAAAAGCGGACTTCCTCAGTCGTCATACCCTCCACCAAGGGGAGTGGGTTTTAAATCATCGTATCTTCAAAATGATAACCATGAAATGGGGTTTACCAGAGATAGATCTCTTCGCTACAAGAAACAACAGGCAATTAAAAAAGTTCGCTTCAATGTTCCAATCCGACAAACCCGATTTTCTCGATGCTCTCCAGGTGCCATGGACATTTCAGAAAGCGTATGCCTTTCCTCCTCTGATACTTCTACCAACAGTAATCAGGAAGATAAGAGAGGACAAAGCCAATATAATCCTGATTGCCCCATTTTGGCCAAAGAGACCATGGTTCTCCCTGCTCAGAGCCATGTCCATCTCAGATCCATGGAGTCTCCCAGAGGATCAGGATCTTCTCTTCCAGGGACCCTTCAACCACCCTCATGTGAAGGGGCTACGGTTGACAGCCTGGAATTTGAGAGGCAATTGTTGAAACTAAGGGGTTTCTCTGATCAAGTGATTAATACTCTATTATTAAGTAGGAAAAGATCCACTACTTCTATATATGTGAGAGTATGGAGAAAGTTTCTAAGTCTTTATCCATTGGCCTTGTCAAAAGAAATTCCTATTTTTAACATTTTAGAATTTCTCCAGAGAGGACGTGACTTAGGTCTTTCAGTTAATACCTTAAAAGTGCAAGTCTCTGCTATAGGGGCATTGTATAGTCACAATGTAGCGGGTGATAGGTGGATAGCTAGATTTATTTCAGCCTGCCAGAGGTCAGAACCAGTTCAGATTCCCCGCATACCTCCTTGGGATGTTAATCTAGTCCTTGAAGCCTTAACGGGTCACCCATTTGAGCCACTACACTCAGCTCATATTAAACACGTTACTCTCAAAACTGCTCTTCTTGTCGCATTAGTATCGGCGAGAAGGGTAAGTGACATACAGGCACTATCAGTAGATCCTCCCTTTCTGTCGATATTTCCAGATAGAATTGTCCTGAAAACAGACCCTACCTACCTAAGATGTGTACTAAATTCCATAGATCTCAAGAAATTCTTCTTCCTACTTTTTATGAAAACCCTACAAATCAGGAAGAGGAGAAATACCATACCTTAGATGTGAAAAGGGCTGTAATGACTTACTTAGACAGGACTAGCACCTGGAGGAAGAGCAGGGCTCTTTTTGTTTCCTTCCAGGGTCAGAGAAAAGGAGCTGGTATTACAAAAGGCACCTTATCTCGATGGATTCGGGAGGCGATATACCTGGCCTATTCGTCTAAAGGGGAAGATCCACCTGAGATTGTAAAGGCACATTCCACCCGGGCGATAGCATCATCCTGGGCAGAGCGAGCAGAGGTTCCGATAGAACTCATATGTAAGGCCGCAACCTGGTCGTCTCCTACTACCTTCTATAGTCACTATAGACTAGATCTATCTGCCTCCACTGACTTGTGTTTCGGTAGATCAGTTCTTAACACGATAATCCCCCCCAAATAACTATCTCTGAAAGTCTCTCAGTGGGTGCTGTCGTGGCGAAGAGAAAACACCGGATTACGTACCGGTAATGCTCTTTTATAGAGCCACGACAGCACCCCTTCACTTCCCTCCCTTATATATTAGTTTGCATATGAGCACTATTAAGGGTGATTGGTTCTTGTAAATATACGTGATTAAGTTAAGATGAAATGTTAATATAGAATGACCTAACTAAAACTGTTGGGCGGTTCCTCGCAATCTCTGTAACCCAAACTGTGGGAGCGAGGGGGACCGCCCCTTTTATCTCTCCGTAGGGTTTCCTGTTCCTAGGGGCGGATCCCCTCTCTCAGTGGGTGCTGTCGTGGCTCTATAAAAGAGCATTACCGGTACGTAATCCGGTGTTTTTCTTGCCCAGATGTAGAATCTTGCATTTTTTCCTGTTAAATACCATTCTATTAGTCACTGCCCATTGCTCAAGCATATCTAGATCCTTCTGAATCCTTTTTCTGTCTTCTCTAGTGTTAGCTATACCTCCTAGCTTTGCATTGCCTGTAAATTTGATTAGTTTACCTTCAGTTCCCTTATCTAGATCATTTATAAAAATGTTAAACAACACTGGAGCCAGGACAAAGCCTCGTGGTACCCCACTTGAAACACTCTTCCAATTGGATGTGCAACCATTTATTACCACTTTTTTAGTACGATCACTGAGCCAGTAATGAATTGAGGAGCTAAGGCAAGGTACATGGCCCTGGTGTGTTCACCATCAGAAGTAATCCGGGTAACGGAGCGGCCTAGGGCGCCCCTAGCGTTAGGGACAGGGACACCTGACAACAGAGCCGTGACATGAGCAACATCCACTGCTGCTGGAAGACACCCATGGAGTCAAAATCGTCACTACACCTGTAAATAAATTCCCAAACAGGTATAATTTTCAAAATGTGGTCACTTAAGGGGGGATTCTGCTCTTCTAGCATTTAAGTGCACTGTATATTGAGTTCTAGCAAAATCTGCGCTCCAGGAGGAAAATAGAGCTCCGTCCCTACCATGTTTCGCCATATAGCTAAGCAGTACTGTACAGCCACATATGGGGGTATTTACACAAATTTTGATGCCATTTTTACCTATTTCCAAGAGGGAAAGTGAAAAATCTAGGGCCAAAACCAAATTTTGGTGATAAAAATGTAATTATTTTTTTCTTCACTGCCCAATGGTATAAAACTCTGTGACACACCTGTGGTGTCAATATGATAACTGCACCCATAAATTAATTCATTGAGAAGTGTAGTTTACTAAATGGGGTCACTTATGGGTGTTCTGCTGTTCTGGTAACTCAGGGGCTCTGCCAATGTGACATGGAACCCTCAAACCTGTCCAGCAAAATCTGAGCTCTAATATGGCGCATCTTGCTTTCTGAGCTTTGCACTGTGCCTCAAAAGTAGTTTTTGACCACATTTGAGGTATTGGTGTACTCAGAAATTGCACAACAAATTTTGGGGTCTATTTTTCCCGGTTAACCTTGTGAGAATTAAAAATTTTGGGCTGAAAGAACGTTTTTGTGGGAAAAAATGTGATTTTTTTTTTATTTTCATGGCTCAACATTATACATTTCTGTGAAGCACCTGGGGATTCAAGGTGTTCACCACACATCTAGATACATTTCTTGAGGGGTCTAGTTTCCAAAACGGGGTCACTTTTGAGTTGTTTCCACTGTTGAGACATATCAGGGGCTCTCCAAACGCGACATGACACCCGCAGAACATTCCATCAAAATGTGCATTCCAAAACATCACTCCATCTTTTCTGAGCTCTGCCATGCGCCTAAACAATTAGTTTCCCCCTCATATGGGGTATATGCATACTTAGGAGAAATTGCACAACAAATTTTGGGGTCCATTTTCTCCTTTTACCCTTGTGAAAATGAAAAAAAAATGGTGCTAAAAAACATTTTTGTGGGGAAAATGTGATTTTGTTTATTTTCACCGCTTAATGTTATAAACGTCTATGAAGCACCTGGGGCTTCAATGTACACACCACACATCTAGATAAGTTCCTTGAGGGGCCTAATCACTTGTGGGGGGGTTTCCATTCTTTAGTCACATCAGGGGCTCTCTAAACTCGACATGGCGTCCGCTAATGATTTCCTCCTTTATTTTGTATCGGTTTACTCAGGAGAAATTGCACAAAAAATTGTATGGTGCATTTTCTCCTGTCACCCTTGTGAAAATAAAAAAAAAAAATGGGGCTAAATATTTTTGTGGGAAAAATGTGATTTTTTATTTTCACTGCTCAATGTTATAAACTTCTGTGTAGCATCTGGGGGTTCAAGGTGCTCACCACACATCTACAGTAGATAAGTTCCCTCAGTGATCTAGTTTCCAAAGTGGTGTCACTTATGGGGGGTTTCTACTGTTTAGGCACATCAGGGGCTCTCCAAACGCAACATGGTGTCCGCCAATTTTTCCAGAAAATCTTGCATTCAAAAAGTGAAATGGCATTCTTTCCCTTCCAATCCCTGCCGTGCACCCAAACAGTTTTTCTCCTCATATTGGGTATCGGCGTACTCAGGAGAAATTGCACAACACATTTTGGGTTTCATTTTTTTCTGTTACCCTTGTCAAAAAAAATTGTAGTCTAAACTAAAATAAAATTTTTGTTAAAAAATCATTTTTTTTCCTTCCACATTCCATTAATTCCTGTGAAGCACCTGAAGATTGAGCAACTTCTTGAATGTGGTTTTGAGCACCTTGATGGGTGCAGCCAGCTTTTAGAATGGTGTCACTTTTGGGTATTTTCTGTCATGTTGGCCCCTAGAAGTCATTTCCAATGTGATGTGGTCCCTAAAAAAAATGTTGTTGTAAAAATGAGAAATCACTGGTCAACTTTTAACTCTTACAACTTCCTAACAAAAAAAATCATGTTTTTAAAATTGTGCTGATATAAACTAGACATGTGGGAAATGTTATTTGTTAACAATTTTGTGTGACATAACTCTCTGACTTAAGGGCATAAAAATGAAAATTTTGAAAATTACAAAATTTTCACCAAATTTCTGATATTTTCACAAGTAAATATAAGTCATATCAAACAAATTTTACCACTTTCATAAAGTACAATATGTCACGAGAAAACAGTCTCAGAATCGGTACGATCTGTTGAAGTGTTCCAGAGTTATTACCTCATAAAGTGACACTGGTCAGAATTGAAAAAGAAAAAGGCTTGGTTAGGAAGGTGAAAATAGGCTTTGGGGTGAAGAGGTTAAGCTCCGTTTATGTTTTCCCAAATTAACCCCTTAATGTCCAATGACGAGCGTAGCCCATGATGGCAGGATGTCAGTTCGCGCACCAGGACTGGCTATGCCCGTCATGCATTTAACCTATCATTGCATGTAAACACGCAGCGACAGTTCAGTGCCGACAGTTGTCTGTGACTGCTGAGAGGCATGGGAAGAGGTGCAGGGACCCATGCCGTCGGTCCCTGCACCCAGATCGCTGTGACCGGTCAGTCAATGTGACTGACAGATCACAGCATGATCGCGCAGGAGATGCTGAAATATCACCACCTCCTGCCCGATCAGTGCAGCAGCTTAGCTCTGCCAGGGGCTGAGTGCACTAACAGCCAGGAATGGTGTCAGCGCCACCTCTGGCTGTTAACCCCCTAAATGCTGCGATTGAGCGCGATGACAGCAATCAGATCGGCGTCTTCGTAGGGATCGATCGTTGCCATGGTGACCTGGGGTCGTCTTGACGACCATCAGGTCACTAAGCTACAGAAAGGTTTTGAAGACCATGCTCCCAGCATGGTGTCAGAAGCTTTCAGTACAGATATAGTGCACTGCAATTCTAGTGCATTGCAATGCATTATACCGTCAATCAAAGTAAAAAAAAGTGAAAGTCTCATAAAGGGACTAGGTAAAAATGGTATTTAAAAAAAATATGCAAAAAACTAAAATTACAAAATAATAATAATAATAATAATAAATCCACTAATAAATACACATTTTTATGTAAAAAAAAAAACAAAAAAAGTACACGTTTGGCATCACTGCGTACGGAACAATCCAATCTATAAAAGTCTCATGCTAGTTAACCCCTTCAGTGAACGCTGTAGAAAAAAAAACGCAAAACAAGGTAGTGAGCAATGCTTTATCATCATACCGCTTGGAAAAAATGGAATAAAACACAATCAAAAAGACGATTGTAAATAAAAATAGTATCACTGAAAATACCATCTTGTACCGCAAAAAATAAGCCGCCATACAGCACCATCAGAGGAAAAATAAAAAAAAGTTAGCTCCAGCTTTCAGAATAAAGCAATGCAAAAAATAAAAACTTTTATTTAAAAAAATTATTATGTGTAAAAGCGCCAAAACATAAAAAAAACTATATAAATATGGCATCGCTGTAATCGTACTGACCCAAACAATAAAGCGGCCTTATCAATTTTACCACAGTCAGAACAGAGGAAAAGAAAAAAACAATTCCTGAATTGCTAGTTTTTGTTCATTCTGCCTCCACAAAATTTGGAATAGAAAACGATCAAAAAATGTCATGTGCCTGAAAATGGTACCAATAAAAAAGGCAACTTGTCCCGCAAAAATCAATCCCTCACATGACTCTGTGTACCAAAATATGGAAAAATTATAGCTCTCAAAATATGGTGCAAAAGCTTCTCCTTACAAAAAGAGCATCTTTAAAAAAAAAAAAGAATTGTGATGTCATTTCCTTGTTCAACCTCTTCAGCCAGATACCCTCATCAATATTAAATAAAGACACACACACACACACACACACACACACCAGCCTATGTAGGACCATGAAAAGAATTGGCGCACTACCCAGTGTGGAAAAATAACAAGGGTGCAAACTAGTGGCGATATGAGCAATGTATGAACAAAAAAGAAGAAAGGAACGCCACCATATAGAATGCACACCTCTACTAGATATTAAATATAAAAAGGTACACTTTATTTGACAAAGAACATAAAACCAATTAAAAAGCAAAAACATGAACACACCCATCCCCCCCGCACATAATGCATATGACAGCCTAATGCATAAATAATCCGTAAATACAAGGTCAATACATATGGCAACAATAGTGATAATGCACAACTACCCCCATACAAACCCTTCAACCATCTAATAATGAAGATGAGATCCAAACCCAATTAGGGGAAGGAAAAGGGAATAACTAAGCAGGTGTGCAATAGTTACACGGGAGACACAAAGGCACAAACTGCAGCAATGTGCTGATAATATAAAAAGCACAAACCATGGCCAATTATGTGCCAGCCATGTAAAGACAATGAAAACTGCAGAGCCAGGAATAGTCAGCACGCACAAAGATGAAACCCAAAAGCTGCCTGAAAACCATGTATAAATATCACCATGAAAAAGGCTCACATCTGTGCCAGACAGCCAGCGCAGGAAACTCCCATGTAAAAGAGCCAAAGAAGGGGAAGTGGAGGAGCGTGGGGGGAAGGAGCCCAACGCGTGTCGCCGTTACACGGATGGCTTCATCAGGGGCAGTGTACACTTACACTGCCCCTGATGAAGGCATGAGACTGAGGGTGTATTGTTCTACGAAGACCTTGACATACAGGCTGTTCCTGCATTCTTATAGGTTAAGAACTGTGAGCGTGGTTTTATGTTGAGTGGTTGAAGTTTAACTTGTTAAGATTATGAAAAGTGCGACACAATAAACGGGGCTTAGAGATCTGTTCGATCCTCCCAGAGAAATACGTCTCCGTCTGGTCATTTTCAGTTGCCGGCAACGCTCTGTGGATCAATTTGAAAATCAGTCAACCATGAAGGGTCACTCCAGATCCTCCCTCAACAGTTTTGGCGCCCGAACGTGGGCCCCCCCCAACAGGAATGCTTCTACCCCCCAGAGGAGAACAAGACAAAGGACCCTAGGACCAGAAAACAGGCACTGGAAATTGGGACTGATCATCCCCCACGACAACCACGGTAAGTTGGCAGTTATACTGTTCAGACTGACCGTTTGGTGTGATTTTCCTGTGTTTGTTGCTGCAAAGAGGATCTGAGGTTGTCCCCGATGGTGGGGTGATTTTTGGGTGGAATCATATAGAGGTGTAGTTCCGTTGGGGGCCCAGTGCTCGAACCGTACCTCATAAGGGACGGACACCCCGGATTGACCAGTGATTGTAATTCTCTTTCTAGTCAAAATATCCTGAAATCCTGATCACTGTTAGAATCAGGCGTTGTGAGGTGATCGAAGATTGGGTAGGATACGTAACTCAGGAATATATATATATATATATATATATATATATATATATATATATATATATATATATATATATATATATATATATATACTAGATGGTGGCCCGATTCTAACGCATCGGGTATTCTAGAATATGTATGTCCACGTAGTATATTGCCCAGCCACATAGTATATTGCCCAGCCACGCAGTATATTGCCCAGCCATGTAGTATATTGCCCAGCCATGTAGTATATTGCCCAGCCACGTAGTATATTGCCCAGCCACATAGTATATTGCCCAGCCACGTAGTATATTGCCCAGCGACGTAGTATATTGCCCAGCAATGTAGTATATTGCCTAGCGACGTAGTATTTTGCCCAGCGACGTAGTTTATTGCCCAGCGACTTAGTATATTGCCCAGCGACGTAGTATATTGCCCAGCGACGTAGTATATTGCCCAGCGACGTAGTATATTACCCAGTGACGTAGTATACAGCACAGAGCCACGTAGTATATTGCCCAGTGATGTAGTATACAGCACAGAGCCACGTAGTATATTGCCCAGTGACGTAGTATACAGCACAGAGCCACGTAGTATATTGCCCAGCCACGTAGTATATTGGGCAGTCACATAGTATATTGCCCAGCTATGTAGTATATTGCCCAGCCACGTATGTCACAGGTTAAAAAAATAAAAAATAAACATACTCACCTTCCGCAGGTGCATTGTAGTTCTGTCGCCTGTGTGGGGTGCAGGTGGCTGCTTCCGGTCCCAGGGTGTGATGATGTCGCGGTCACGTGACCGTGACGTCATGGCAGGTCCTTTTCGCGCAGGACCTGTGATGACGTCGCGGTCACATGACCGTGTCGCGGTCACATGACCGTGACGTCACGGCAGGTCCTTCTCCCAGACCATCCTTGCCACCGGAACGTGCCGCTTGCATGAACCGGCCGGAGCATCGCGAGGAGCGGAAAAGGCGGCGGAAGGTGAGTATCTAATGATTTTTTATTTTTTTATTATTTTTAACATTAGATGTTTTTACTATTGACTCTGCATAGGCTGCGTCAATAGTAAAAACTTGGTCACACAGGGTTAATAGCGGCGGTAACGGAGTGCGTTACCCGCGGCATAACGCGGTCCGTTACCGCCAGCATTAACCCTGTGTGAGCGGTGACCAGAGGGGTGTATGCGGGCGCCGAGCGCTGAGTGCGGGGAGTAAGGAGCGGCCATTTTCTTCCGGACTGCGTTTCGCTGATTGGTCGTGGCAATGGTCGTGGGCGTTTTGCCACGACCAATCAGCGACTTGGATTTCCATGACAGACAGAGGCCGCAACCAATGAATATCTGTGACAGACAGACAGAAGGACAGACGGAAGTGACCCTTAGACAATTATATAGTAGATATATGACCAGAGGTGTCTGGAGGGTTAGTCTGAGACACCCTCCTGCTTTCACTGAGTACCACGTTGAATTTTGGGTTGTCCCAGTGGGGGACAGATAGACCCGGTGGAAAAGACTGAACGGCCACTCCAGTACTGTGCACAACTGAAGTAAGGATATTTAGCTCTAAAGGAGAATCATGTTTCCGTGAAAGAAAAAGAAGAATTTGTGTGATGGAACTGATACTATTAGTCTCATGATTCAAAGACGGGGAAAAGAAATCTGTCAGGAATGCAGGAAAAATATTCTCAATCATGGGTTTTCCTGAGGGCGGGAGGCTACAGCCTACGCTATGGGATGAAGGTTTTGTAGGAATTGATTAAGTCTAAGAACTGCTGCATTCTGTTTCTGTGTGAAATTTCAAAAAATCTGATGGGAGGAGCAGTCTAAGCAGCTGCGCGATTGCTTTCTCCTTTCTGTGTGGAGAGATGTTGTGAGTTCTTATTTCCGCTGAAGTCTCAGATGGGAGGGGGCATGTAGCTGCACTCAAGATTCTCTGTATATTCTGTCCTTGGTGTAGTACGTGCTGGAAGATCTGTGTTTTGTTTAAAGCAACAGTACTGTATTGAAGTAGAAAGAAATATTGTAAGTTGAAGTTGGAAGTTGAAAGTAAAATATGGTGCCTAGTTTTAGAAGGAAACTTGTAAGTGATTGTTTGGTTATCAGTGTGATTGAAAGATTGGTAAAAGATTCACCTGCTTCAAGTTGAGTGATTGATATATAGCAAATTGAGGATCAACAGAGGAAGTGAGTTCTGATTTTTTCTGTTATTGTTACGTTGAAAAAGGAAAGCTGTCTACTACTATGACAAAGACTGAGAAAGTGACTGGATGTTTTGTGGTGCAAGAAGAAATTGAGGAAGTGATTGAGGGTAATGTGCTAGAAAAACGAATAAAGGGCCACTGTCACCCCCTCCAGCCGTTATAAACTAAAAGAGCCCTCTTGTGCAGCAGTAATGCTGCATTCTAACAAGGTGGCTCTTTTAGTTTTTGGTGCATGTATTCCCAAAATAAAGCTTTTTATAACTTCTCCATAATACCTGTCTTTCGCCAGGGAGGCAGGTCCTCACCCCCCTGCTTGAAATGCCACACTACCGTCACTCAAATCTTCAGGGGCCGCCGGGTGCCGACCCCATCGCGCTGTTTTCGCATGAAATCCGGCGCCTGCGCTGTGTAGTACTGTCTGGTGCAGGCGCAGTGAGCTCTGGCCATCTGACATCACAGCCAGGCTTGCAGACTGCGCCTGTGCGGCCAGTGCGGCCACCCACCTTGTGAATCCCAGCCCCGCAGTGTGTTATGCATTATGCAGAGTGCGGGGCTGGGATTCACAAGCAGGGCAGCCGCACTGGCGCAGTCTGCAAGCCTGGCTGTGACGTCAGACTGCCAGAGCTCACTGCGCCTGCACCAGACAGTACTACACAGCGCAGGCGCCGGATTTCATGCGAAAACAGCGCGATGGGGGCGGCGCCCGGCGCCCCCTGAAGATTTGAGTGAGGGCAGTGTGGCGTTTCAAGCAGAGGGCTGAGGACCTGCCTCCCTGGCGAAAGACAGGTATTTTGGAGAAGTTATAAAAAGCTTTATTTTGGGAATACATGCACCAAAAACTAAAAGAGCCACCTTGTTAGAATGCAGCATTACTGCTGCACAAGGTGGCTCTTTTAGTTTATAATGGCTGGAGGGGGTGACAGTGGCCCTTTAAAAATAATGATCTGGGACAGGGGGGCTACCTGTTAGATGATATGGTCCCTCCCCAGGAAATCAAGCCTCTCCTCCTGACTATAAGCTCCATGCCCCTCAATATCAAAGCACCAATATATCCTGGGTTGCCAAAACTTAGTGCACCTCCACCCTATGATCCTGCCGGGTGGATTTGTGATGTATGCGGAGTCACTATTTCTCAGTGGAGAGAGGTCTGTTACAATTGTGGAGAAAAAAAAAAATGACCCGGAGTTGTAGCTCCCACCCTTCCCTTGCTAAAGTGCTGACGGCACTTATTGTCAGCCGCCGCCAGCACCAGTCCCTGCTATGCCTAGTATTGCTAGCGGTTATGAATATCCACCTCCTCCTACTTTAGTCACTCGGTCAGAGACAGGATACATAGAGGAGATAGAAGATTTCCAGGAAATGTATTCTAATGTTATTCCTGGACCCCACCCGGCCAAGCCCCTGTATACCGGCTGGTACAAGATCTACGGGCAGTTAATGCAGCTACTGTTCTAAAAACTCCGGTGGTGCCTAATCCACATACTCTTTTGTCGCACACAAATTTTCAGCCTCAGCAGCTGTCAGAGGAAACTGACCGTGCTGTTCAATATGTTATTCAGCTTAGTAAAAATCTTGCTAACACCCATGCTCTAGTTTCTTCTTCCCTTCCAGATTCAGCAGAAACCGACACTTGTCACAACTTGAAGCCTGGTGGTTTTGTGGTCGTGAAAAGGCATGTCAGAAAACACGGACTAGAACCCTTGTATGACGGTCCCTATCAGGCCCTCCTTATTACTCCTACATCAGTGAAACTGGAAGGAAGACCGACGTGGATCCACGCATCGCATTGTAAGCTGGTTAACAGACTAGTGGCAGATAAAGGGGCATAATGCTTAATACTACTGTTGCTGTCCAAAACCAACTTATCATAGTCACTAATCAACATACTATAGTACTGGATTACTTAACAGCAGCAAAGGGTGGTATGTGTCAGGTTATTGGACCCGCTTGCTGTCATTATATAGATCCCAATAGCACTATGAAGTTAAAGTTAGAGCACATTCAAAGACTCAGGGATCAATATAATAAAGACAATGATCATAATAAGGACAGTTGGTGAGCAGACACCTTCTCCTTTCTTAATCCAGCCAATTGGTTTAAGGGACTTGGGGGCTGGATAGCTGGAATATTGAAAAATTTGTTACACCGCTGCCTTTATCCTTGTCATGTATGTAATACTAAAACTTGTTCTTTGGTGTATTTCTGTATGTATTAGGAAATTCTGCACTAAGACAACTAATGATGATACCAAAAGCGTTGCCACCCCTGCTCCTCTCTACACCGATTTCACAAAGTTACCTGAAGAAGATGTTGAAGCCAAGTGCCTGGCTACCTTCAAAATACCTCCTCCACCGTCATCAAAAATTGTTATCCGTAAATTGTAGCATACAGGGGGGACGGTTGCGCCGTAACAGTCATGGCTGGTAACATGGCACCAGTCATGTGAAGACTGTACCCCTCAAGCTTATAGCTTGGGATAGTACCTCTGATGCTGCATATTAGTTAACAAAATTTATCTAGGGGGGAATGTGAAGGGTTAAACTAAAATCAAAATTAAAGCAGGCTTCATTTTGTGCTTTTCGACTCCATCTTGCTGTTTTGAGATAAATTCTGTTACTGGGTAAAAGTTCATAGTTGTTATGAGACCTTGATTGTTTCAACCTGAACAAGGCATGAGACTGAGGGTGTATTGTTCTACGAAGACCTTGACGTACAGGCTGTTCCTGCATTCTTATAGGTTAAGAACTGTGAGCGTGTTCTTATGTTGAGTGGTTGAAGTGTAACTTGTTAAGATTATGAAAAGTACGACACAATAAACGGGGCTTAGAGATCTGCTCGATCCTCCCAAACAGAGACACACGTCTCCGTCTGGTCATTTTCAGTTGCCAGCAATGCTCTGTGGATCAATTTGAAAATCAGAGTCAACCGTGAAGGGTCATTCCAGATCCTCCCTCCACAGCCGAATGGGAGTAGTAGTCCCTTCAGACGACACCTGGGTACACACACACACAAACACCCGCAGACAGACACAGACACCCACAGACAGACACACACCCGCAGACAGACACAGACACCCGCAGACAGACATGCACATATTCTCCATACACACATATTCTCCGCTCACACATATTCTCTGCCCACACACATTCTCTGCCCATACATATTCTCCGCTCACACACATATTCTCCGCTCACACACATATTCTCCGCTCACACACATATTCTCTGCCCACTCATATTCTCCGCTCACACATATTCTCCGCTCACACATATTCTCCGCTCACACATTCTCCGCTCACACATATTCTCTGCTCACACACATATTCTCCCCTCACACATATTCTCTTCCCACACACATATTCTCCGCTCACGCATATTCTCCGCTCACGCATATTCTCCGCCCACTCATATTCTCCGCTCACACATATTCTCCGCTCACACATATTCTCCGCTCACACATATTCTCCGCTCACACATATTCTCCGCTCACACATATTCTCCGCCCACACACATATTCTCCGCTCACACATATTCTCTGCCCACACACATATTCTCCGCTCACACATATTCTCCGCCCACACATATTCTCCGCCCACACATATTCTCCGCTCACACACATTCTCTGCCCACTCATATTCTCCGCTCACACATATTCTCCGCTCACACATATTCTCCGCTCACACATATTCTCCGCTCACACACATATTCTCCGCTCACACATATTCTCCGCTCACACATATTCTCCGCTCACACATATTCTCCGCTCACACATATTCTCCGCTCACACACATATTCTCCGCTCACACACATATTCTCCGCTCACACACATATTCTCCGCCCACACACATATTCTCTGCTCACACACTCTTCCTCCTTCTGACATAATTTTCTTTCTGCAGCGTTTTTGGCATGCAAATCTGCAGCAAGCCCGCAAACCTTTTTACACCTGCGGTTTGGCTGGGGATTTGACTGACTCAAAGTAAGTCAATGGGTGCAGAAACGCTGCAGATCCGCAAAAAGAATTGACATGCTGCGGAAAATAAAACGCTGTGAATCAGGACGGAATTTTTCTCAGCATGTGCACACCAATTCCGGATTCCCATTGATTAACCTTGCTTGAGCAATCCTTTGCGGATTTGGTGCAATTCCACGCAGAAAAAACGCTGCGGATCAGCAACAAATCCACAATGTGTGCACATAGGGAATCTGTAACCACAATTTTTGCTACCTCATCTGAGAGCAGCATAATGTAGGAATAGAGAAGCTGATTCCAACACTACATCACTTAGTTTACTGAGTGCAGCCGTTGTGACACAATCAGTTCCTAGATGTAGCATGAAGGACAGCTCTGAAAGTTATCCCCACCCACACCACAGTTCTCTGTGTACATTGTCTATTGGCAGTGAGCTGATTATCATAGGAGTGGGAGTGGTTGGACCATTACTCCCGTGCACTATGGTCCAGGCAGTGTAATCTATTGGTGATAAAACCTTCATGGTGTGGACACAATAGCCAACAGCCTAATAAATGACACACAGGTGAAACCTGTGTCTCAGCTTCTACTTCATGCTGCCCTCAGATTACATATAGGAAAATTCTACGGACAATTTCCCTTTAAAACATTTTTGCTGAACATTTTTACAATATTTCTAAATCTACCAAGGGTACTTGAGGGAAGAGGCTCCACTTCCGATGAGATCTGCCAATAGTAAATAGCAGACTCAGAAGACAGGAATTTGGTTGCTATAGCAACATATTGCATTGTGGGGTTACCGATGGGCTGACGGAGGGAGTGCGCTCTCTTGGTCAATCTCCTCATGCGCTGCTGTCACTACTGACCACAGGATATGAGAGGTAGAACTACCGGGATTATCGAGAACGCCGATCCTAGCAGTTACAGATGGACCTTGGCTGTGTGTATTAGTCGGGCTCCTGTAGTTGATTGCATCAGTAAAGAAGTTTCCCTGTGTGATCAGCATGACCCATCCATCATGGCAGGGGTGGACATAACCAACCTGTGCAGCCACACAGGGGCCCAAGAGATAAGGGGCCACATCCAGCTCCAAAGCAGGTGGAGTTGTACATTATGATGAGTTATTAGACTGCAAAGGGCCCATATATTATTCTGCACAGCAGAAGTCTTCTGTCGGTGTCCGCTCCTGCATCATGGAGCAGAAAGTGACATATGCTCATGATGGATATGTACGTCATATAGCGTCAAGGGGTTAAAGAGAAACATTGTAAATTATGGATGTGCTCCAGGTCTCTTCTATACACAGTGGATGTAATACTGCTCTCTTCCCCTGGCTCCTGGTAAAACAACTATGCTATTACTTTATTGGATAATTTGCTGCTGTGAGTATCACTTTCAGGAAAACCTGGCTGCTAAAATGCATCTACTGTATGTGTCCTGTGGGATCTGTGACTAATGCTATCCTCTAATGACTATGAATAGTAGAATTAGTGTAATTATATGCCAAGATGTTAATAATATTATAATAGGACTAACATTTTTTAAAAATAAAATAAATCGGCTTCCTACTGCTCCCATCAGCCGACGCCTGAAGCCGCTAATAGCAATGAGAGCAGGAGCGTCTCATGGGAGTATTTATCAGCCACTCCTGCGCGGTAAATAAATAATTAAAAAAAGAAAACCGTGTTGGTTCCCCCATATTTTTGATAACCAGCCAGGTAAAACTCACAGCTGGGGGCTGCAATCCTCAGCTGTCAGCTTCAGCAAGGCTGGTTATCAAGAATAGAGTCGTCCCCACGCCATATATTATAATTATTTAAATAAATAATTTTTAAAAATGGCGTGGGGTCCCCCCCATTTTTGACAAACAGCCTTGCTAAAGCTGACAGCTGGAGACTGAAATTCTCAGGCTGGTAAGGGGTCATGCATATTTCCACCCCAGCCTAAAAAAAGCAGCCCACAGCCACTCAAAAAAGGCGCATCTATTAAAAGCTATGTTTGCCGCCATGTCATGCACATGACAGCGTGGCAAACACTGGATGTTCCGGCCCCCCATTCAAATGAATAGGTTCTGGGTTCGGATCTGGGTACTGTTCTGCTACCCGAACCCAAACTTTTTGTAATTGTTCGGCCGAAACTGCCGGACCCAAACATCAAGGTGTCCGCCCATCTCTACTGTTTATTGATTGGATTAATTATTTTTATATTTTAATAGATCGGGAGTTTCTGAATGCAGGGATACCATATATTGTGTATTTTTGATAATTTTGTTATTGTTTTATTTTGAATGGGCCAAAATGGGGGTGATTTGAACTTTTATAATTGTTTCATTTCGTTTTGCCCCTTCGCGACCAGAGGTATTTTTGTTTTTTGCTCTCCTTCCCAGAGCCATAACATTTTTAACCCCTTCACCCCCAAGGGTGGTTTGCACGTTAATGACCGGGCCAATTTTTACAATTCTGACCACTGTCCCTTTATGAGGCTATAACTCTGGAACGCTTTGTCGGATCTTGGCGATTCTGACATTGTTTTCTCGTGACATATTGTACTTCATGTTAAATGTAAAATTTATTCGATATAACTTGCGTTTATTTGTGAAAAAAATGGAAATTTGGCGAAAATTTTGAAAATTTTGCAATTTTCCAACTTTGAATTTTTGTGCCCTTAAATCACAGACATATGTCACGCAAAATACTTAATAAGTAACATTTCCCACATGTCTACTTTACATCAGTACAATTTTGGAACCAAAATTTTTTTTTGTGACGGAGTTATAAGGGTTAAAAGTTGACCAGCAATTTCTCATTTTTACAACACCATTTTTTTTTAGGGACCACATCTCATTTGAAGTCATTTTGAGGGGTCTATATGATAGAAAATACTCAAGTGTGACACCATTCTAAAAACTGCACCCCTCAAGGTGCTCAAAACCACATTCAAGAAGTTTATTAACCCTTCAGGTGTTTCACAGGAATTTTTGGAATGTTTAAATAAAAATGAACATTTAACTTTTTTTCACACAAAATTTATTTCAGCTCCAATTTGTTTTATTTTACCAAGGGTAACAGGAGAAAATGGACCCCCAAAGTTGTTGTACAATTTGTCCTGAGTACGATGATACCCCATATGTGGGTGTAAACCATTGTTTAGGCGCATGGCAGAGCTTGGAAGGGAAGGAGCGCCATTTGACTTTTCAATGCAAAATTGACTGGAATTGAGATGGGACGCCATGTTGCGTTTGGAGAGCCCCTGATGTGCCTAAACATTGAAACTCCCTACAAGTGACACCATTTTGGAAAGTAGACCCCCTAAGGAACTTATCTAGATGTGTGGTGAGCACTTTGACCCACCAAGTGCTTCACAGAAGTTTATAATGCAGAGCCGTAAAAATAAAAAATCATATTTTTTCACAAAAATGATCTTTTCGCCCCCAATTTTTTATTTTCCCAAGGGTAAGAGAAGAAATTGGACCCCAAAAAATGTTGTGCAATTTGTCCTGAGTACGCTGATACCCCATATGTGGGTGTAAACCATTGTTTGGGCGCATGGCAGAGCTTGGAAGGGAAGGAGCACCATTTGACTTTTCAATGCAAAATTGACTGGAATTGAGATGGGACGCCATGTTGCGTTTGGAGAGCCCCTGATGTGCCTAAACATTGAAACTCCCTACAAGTGACACCATTTTGGAAAGTAGACCCCCTAAGGAACTTATCTAGATGTGTGGTGAGCACTTTGACCCACCAAGTGCTTCACAGAAGTTTATAATGCAGAGCCGTAAAAATAAAAAATCATATTTTTTCACAAAAATGATCTTTTCGCCCCCAATTTTTTATTTTCCCAAGGGTAAGAGAAGAAATTGGACCCCAAAAAATGTTGTGCAATTTGTCCTGAGTACGCTGATACCCCATATGTGGGTGTAAACCATTGTTTGGGCGCATGGCAGAGCTTGGAAGGGAAGGAGCGCCATTTGACTTTTCAATGCAAAATTGACTGGAATTGAGATGGGACGCCATGTTGCGTTTGGAGAGCCCCTGATGTGCCTAAACATTGAAACTCCCTACAAGTGACACCATTTTGGAAAGTAGACCCCCTAAGGAACTTATCTAGATGTGTGGTGAGCACTTTGACCCACCAAGTGCTTCACAGAAGTTTATAATGCAGAGCCGTAAAAATAAAAAATCATATTTTTTCACAAAAATGATCTTTTCGCCCCCAATTTTTTATTTTCCCAAGGGTAAGAGAAGAAATTGGACCCCAAAAAATGTTGTGCAATTTGTCCTGAGTACGCTGATACCCCATATGTGGGTGTAAACCATTGTTTGGGCGCATGGCAGAGCTTGGAAGGGAAGGAGCGCCATTTGACTTTTCAATGCAAAATTGACTGGAATTGAGATGGGACGCCATGTTGCGTTTGGAGAGCCCCTGATGTGCCTAAACATTGAAACTCCCTACAAGTGACACCATTTTGGAAAGTAGACCCCCTAAGGAACTTATCTAGATGTGTGGTGAGCACTTTGACCCACCAAGTGCTTCACAGAAGTTTATAATGCAGAGCCGTAAAAATAAAAAATCATATTTTTTCACAAAAATGATCTTTTCGCCCCCAATTTTTTATTTTCCCAAGGGTAAGAGAAGAAATTGGACCCCAAAAAATATTGTGCAATTTGTCCTGAGTACGCTGATACCCCATATGTGGGTGTAAATCATTGTTTGGGCGCATGGCAGAGCTTGGAAGGGAAGGAGCGCCATTTGACTTTTCAATGCAAAATTGACTGGAATTGAGATGGGACGCCATGTTGCGTTTGGAGAGCCCCTGATGTGCCTAAACATTGAAACTCCCTACAAGTGACACCATTTTGGAAAGTAGACCCCCTAAGGAACTTATCTAGATGTGTTTTGAGAGCTTTGAACCCCCAAGTGTTTCACTACAGATTATAACGCAGAGCCGTGAAAATAATTTTTTTTTTTTTTCTCAAAAATGATTTTTTAGCCCCCAGCTTTGTATTTTTACAAGGGTAACAGAATAAATTGGACCCCAAAATTTGTTTTCCAATTTGTCCTGAGTACGCTGATACCCCATATGTGGGGGGGAACCACTGTTTGGGCGCATGACAGAGCTCGGAAGGGAAGGAGCGCCATTTGGAATGCAGACTTAAATGGATTGGTCAGCAGCCGTCACGTTGCATTTGCAGAGCCCCTGATGTACCCAAACAGTACAAACCCCCCACAAGTGACCCCATATTGGAAACTAGACCTCCCAAGGAACTTATCTAGATGTGTTTTGAGAACTTTGAACCCCCAAGTGTTTCACTAAAGTTTATAGCGCAAAGCCGTGAAAATAAAAATTCTTTTTTTTTTTTCACAAAAATGATTTTTTAGCCCCCAGTTTTGTATTTTCACAAGGGTAACAGGATAAATTAGACCCCAAAAGTTGTTGTCCAATTTGTCCTGAGTACGCTGATACCCCATATGTCGGGGGGAACCACTGTTTGGGCGCATGACAGAGCTCGGAAGGGAAGGAGCGCCATTTGGAATGCAGCCTTAAATGGATTGGTCTGCAGGCGTCACGTTGCATTTGCAGAGCCCCTGATGTACCCAAACAGTACAAACCCCCCACAAGTGACCCCATATTGGAAACTAGACCTCCCAAGGAACTTATCTAGATGTGTTGTGAGAACTTTGAACCCCCAAGTGTTTCACTACAGTTTATAATGCAGAGCCGTGAAAATAAAACATCTTTTTTTTCCCACAAAAATGATTTTTAGCCCCCCAAATTTTTATTTTCCTAAGGATAACAAGAGAACTTGGACCCCAGAAGTTGTTGTTCAATTTGTCCCGAGTACGCTGATAACACATATGTTGGGGTAAACCCCTTTTTGGGCGCACGGGAGAGCTCGGAAGGGAAGGAGCACTGTTTTACTTTTTCAACGCAGAATTGGCTGGAATTGAGATTGGACGCCATGTCGCGCTTGGAGAGCCCCTGATGTGCCTGGACAGTGGAAACCCCCCAATTCTACCTGAAACCCTAACCCAAACACACCCCTAACCCTAATCCCAACGGTAACCCTAACCACACCCCTAGCCCTGACACACCCATAATTCTAATCCCAACCCTAATCCAAACGTAAATGTAATCCAAACCCTAACCCTAACTTTAGCCCCAACCCTAACTTTAGCCCCAACCCTAACTTTACCTCCAACCCTAGCCCTAACCCTAACCCTACCCCTAACCCTAACCCTAAACGTGACTGAAATACGTGGCACTGAAATACGTGGCACTGAAATACGTGGCACTGAAATACGTGGCACTGAAATACGTGGCACTGAAATACGTGATACGTGGCACTTAAATACGTGGCACTGAAACACGTGGCACTGAAACACGTGGCACTGAAATACGTGGCACTGAAATACGTGATACGTGGCACTGAAATACGTGGCACTGAAATACGTGGCACTGAAATACGTGGCACTGAAATACGTGGCACTGAAATACGTGGCACTGAAATACGTGGCACTTAAATACGTGGCACTTAAATACGTGGCACTTAAATACGTGGCACTTAAATAAGTGATATTCACATAAATACGTGGCACTGAAATACGTGGCACTGAAATACGTGGCACTGAAATACGTGGCACTGAAATACGTGGCACGGAAATACGTGGCACGGAAATACGTGGCACTGAAATACGTGATACGTGGCACTTAAATACGTGGCACTGAAACACGTGGCACTGAAATACGTGGCACTGAAATACGTGGCACTGAAATACGTGGCACTGAAATACGTGGCACTTAAATAAGTGGCACTGAAATATGTGATATGTGGCACTGAAATACGTGGCACTGAAATACGTGGCACTGAAATACGTGGCACTGAAATACGTGGCACTGAAATACGTGGCACTGAAATATGTGATACGTGGCACTGAAATACGTGGCACTGAAATACGTGGCACTGAAATACGTGCAACTGAAATACGTGGTACTAAAATATGTGGCACTGAAATACGTGATACGTGGCACTGAAATACGTGGCACTGAAACACGTGGCACTGAAATACGTGATACGTGGCACTGAAATACATGGCACTGAAATACGTGGCACTGAAATACGTGGCACTGAAATACGTGGCACTGAAATACGTGGCACTGAAATACGTGGCACTATGACTGTCAGAAAATGTTCATTAAACGGTTAGGGGTGAGGTTAGGGGTAGAGTTAGGGTTAGGGTTTGGATCCCTTTATCACCTTGATGGTGGTGGGTGGCTTTTCATTGTGTTTTCTGTTTTTTTCGATAAAAATGCATGCGTTTTTAACGCAAACAAACGCATGTGCTTAAAAACGCAAGAAAATACTGCAGGTTGTATTTCTGAAAATGAACGCATGCAGAAAAAAACCGCATGCGTTTGAAAACGCGACCAAACGCGTACAAAAAAAACGCATGCGTTTTCAATGTTAAATATAGGGAAAAAACGCATGCTTTTTTTTGTGCAAAAAACGCTGCAGACAAAAACGCAAGTGTGAAACCAGCGACGCTTTTTATAGCAAAAAAGTTTTTGCGTCTCCACATTTTGAGACCTATAATTTTTCCACATTTGCTCCACAGAGTCATGTGAGGTCTTGTTTTTTGCGGGACGAGTTGACGTTTTTATTGATAACATTTTCGGACACGTGACCGTTTTTGATCGCTTTTTATTCCGATTTTTGTGAGGCAGAATGACCAAAAACCTGCTATTCATGAATTTCTTTTGGGAGAGGCGTTTATACCGTTCCGGGTTTGGTAAAATTGATAAAGCAGTTTTATTCGTCGGGTCAGTATGATTACAGCGATATCTCATTTATATCATTTTTTTTATGTTTTGGCGCTTTTATACGATAAAAACTATTTTATAGAAAAAATAATTATTTTGGTATCGCTTTATTCTCAGGACTATAACTTTTTTATTTTTTTGCTGATGATGCTGTATGGCGGCTTGTTTTTTGCGGGACAAGATGACGTTTTCAGCGGTACCATGGATATTTATATCAGTCTTTTTGATCGCGTGTTATTCCACTTTTTGTTCGGCGGTATGGTAATAAAGCGTTGTTTTTTGCCTCGTTTTTTTTTTTTTTTTCTTACGGTGTTTACTGAAGGGGTTAACTAGTGTGGCAGTTTTATAGGTTGGGTCATTACGGACGTGGCGATACTAAATATGTGTACTTTTATTGTTTGTTTTTTTTTAATTTAGATAAAGAAATGTATTTATGGGAATAATATTTTTTTTTTTTTTTCATTATTTTGGAATATTTTTTTTTATTTTTTTTTTTACACATTTGGAAATTTTTTTTTTTACTTTTTTACTTTGCCCCAGGGGGGGACAATACAGATCGGTGATCTGTCAGTTTGCATAGCACTCTGACAGATCACCGATCTGCGAGAAGTGCAGGCTGCTTCACAGTGCCTGCTCTGAGCAGGCGTCTGTGAAGCCACCTCCCTCCCTGCAGGACCCGGATCCGCGGCCATCTTGGATCCGGGTCTGGAGCAGGCAGGGAGGGAGGTAAGACCCTCGCAGCAACGCGATCACATCGCGTTGCTGCGGGGGGCTCAGGGAAGCCCGCAGGGAGCCCCCTCCCTGCGCGATGCTTCCCTGCATCGCCGGCACATCGCGATCATGTTTGATCGCGGTGTGCCGGGGGTTAATGTGCCGGGGGCGGTCCGTGACCGCTCCTGGCACATAGTGCCGGATGTCAGCTGCGATATGCAGCCGACACCCGGCCGCGATCGGCCGCGCTCCCCCCGTGAGCGCGGCCGATCGGCTATGACGTACTATCCCGTCGGCGGTCATACGGGCCCACCCCACCTCGACGGGATAGTACGTCAAATGTCGGGAAGGGGTTAATTTTTGGTCAATATGGCCATGTGAGGGCTTGTTTTTTGTGGGACAAGTTGTACTTTTGAACACCACAATTCCTTTTTAACGTATCGTGTACTGGAAAACGGGAAAAAATTCCAAGTGCAGTGAAATTGCAAAAAACCACAGTTGTGTTTTTTTTTTACCATGTTCACTAAAAAAAAAACACAGTTGTTGTTGTTTTTTTTTTTACCATGTTCGCTAAATGCTACAACTGACCTGCCAGTAAAATTCTCCAGGTCATTGGGAGTTCATAGACACCAAACATGTTTAGGTTCTTTTTTATTTTGTGAAAAAAATCCAAAGTTTGGTAAAAAAAAAAAAAAAAATGCACCATTTTCCAAGACGTGTAGTGACTCCATTTTTTGTTATCTGGGGCTGGATGAGGGTTTATTTTTTGCATGCCAAGCTGATGTTTTTATTTATACCATTTTGGTGTAGATACTGTCTTTTAATCGCCCGTTATTGCATTTTATTGCAATGTAGTGGCGACCAAAAAAATAATTATGAAGTTTTGAATTTTTTTCTCGTTACGCTGCTTAGCGATCGGGTTAATTCTTTTTTTATTTTATTGATAGATCGGTGCGAAAGGGGGGTGATTTTTTTATTTATACCATTTTGGTGTAGATACTGTCTTTTAATCGCCCGTTATTGTATTTTATTGCAATGTAGTGGCGACCAAAAAAATAATTATGCAGTTTTGAATTTTTTTCTCGTTACGCTGCTTAGCAATCGGGTTAATTCTTTTTTTATTTTATTGATAGATCGGTGCGAAAGGGGGGTGATTTGAATTTTCATATTTTTTAAATATTTTTAAAAGCTTTTTTTTTTACTTTTTGCTTTCTTCAATAGTCTCCATGGGAGACTAGAAGCTGCAGTACTTCGATCGCCTCTGCTACACACAGGCGATGATCAGATCATGTGACGGGGTTACCGATGGGCGGGATTTACAACGTGCTCCGGGTAAGCGCGAGTTAAATGCCGCGGTCAGAAATTGACTAGTTAACAGCCGCGGATGGATCGCAATTCCATGCACGGCTGTTGCAGACACATGTCAGCTGTATAGATCAGCTGACGTGACCAGAAAGGTGCTGACTCTGGCTGAGTCCTATATCAGCATACTATTACGCCCGATGTTGGAAAGGGGTTAAAACATTTTTTTAACACTTTTTGCTGTCTTCAATAATCTCCATAGGAAACTTGAAGCTGCGATCTTCTGATCGCTTGTGCTACACATAGCAGAAATACGCATAGCAGAAATGCTCATCTGCTATGAATTCCGGTCACGGGGTGGCATTCATAGCAGATCGACTATGACAGGGGTCTCCTGCAGATCCCGGGTTGTCATACCTATCCAACCGCCCATAAACGTGCCGCGATCATGTGACAGGTGCATGTTAAATGCAGCTGTCAGAGATTGGCAGCAGCATTTAGCATGTTAACAGCCGAGAGTAAATCGCGATTCCACCCACGGCTGTTAGGGGCACATGTCAGCTGATGAAATCGGCTGTCATATGTCGGATAAGATGCGGTCTCAAAGCCAGAGCCTTCATCAAAGAGGGAGACACGACATGTATACAGCACACGCCGTAAATTGTTTTAAAAATAAAAATCCTGCCTCCTCCACCCCTTAATATCTGACCATCATTCACCTTGTTATTTCAGCATCAGTACTGGAGTTGACATGAGCAGGAGGAAATCCTATTACTGGCCACTGTAAAATGTTTGTCACATCTCCATAATTATAATGAAGTGTTGATATTCGGATGCCCCTACTTACTGCTGGCATTGACATCTTCTTAATGAAATGTGCTTGATAAGAACTGCTGCTCTTGATTTTCCACTTACATCTGGACTTGGCTGCAACCAGAAATTTCAAAGCCCCATACAGGCAAAATTTTCGGGCCCCCTTGAGCCTGTGCCCAGACTCCTCCCCAATTTTGCCTCCATCCCTCAAAACTTCCACAGTAACAGTTATATAGTGACACAGTTAGAAAGGCCGAGAAAACACATTTGTCCATCAAGTTTAGCCTATATTCCATCAGAATAAATCCCCAGATCTAGGTCCTTCTAAAGAACCTAATAACTGTAAGATACAATATAGTTACGCTCCAGGAAGACATCCAGGCGTCTCTTGAACCCCTCGACTGAGTTTGCCATCACCACCTCCTCACGCAAGGAATTCCAGATTCTCACTGCCCTAACAGTAAAGAATCCTCTTCTATGTTAGTGGAAAAATCTTCTCTCCTCCAGATGCAGAGAATGCTCCCTTGTGACCGTCACATTCCTTGGGGTAAGCAGATCCTCGGAGAGATATTTGCATTGTCCCCTTATATACCGTATATACTCGAGTATAAGGCGAGACCAGGGGCGTAGCTAGAGCTTTTGCCACCCGGGGCTGTTCCCGAGTTTGGCGCCCCCCCCCCCCCCCAGAACGTATGCGATTTTCACACTTAGTCATGTACCGACGAGCTCCTCTCCCTTAGGCTAGGTTCAGATTGCGTTAGTGCAATCCGTTTAGCGCGAGCGCTAGCGGATTGCGCTAACGCAATGTTTTTTTCGGGGCCGCGTTTAGGGGTCGCGTTAACGTCCCCGCTCTCGCAGATCCCCGATCTGCGAGAGCGGGGAACGGACCCCTGGCGCGCCGCGAACGCTGCAAGCAGCGTCCGAGGCGCGCTACAAAAGACCGGCACATCGCTAGCGCGTGCCGAAAATGACACGCGCTAGCAATGCGCTTTAACATTGCGGGCAATGGGAGCACTAACGGACGCGGTGCACGGCGTTAATTTCACCGTGCAACGCTGTCCGTTAGCGCTCTCCCATTAACGCAATGGGAACCTAGCCTTAAGCGCCCAATGTTCAGTGAAAAACTGAGAGAAGCAGAAGAGAAGCTCGTTGTTACAGGACCATGAGTATAAAAACCGCATATGAGTGACGTGTTCATGTGTCGACGACTGGAACCTGCAGAGCTGAATCCTGACATCGCAGCTTCTGAATTCTCACAACTAATGCACTGCACACTTTTAGGATTCTCCCTTGCCGGTGGACGGTCATGTCAGCACAAGCATGCGATTTGTATAATTCTGACCACATTCCGACTAGACGTGCCTGGCCTCACTCAGTTCATTTTCATTGACGGAGGCCACACATGTCTAGTCAGCACGTGACCGCATGTATGTAAATCGCCAGCACGAGAGAATCCTGACAGTGTGCAGGGCGCACGGTGAAAAGTCAGAAGTCTGCAGTCACAAAGAATGACTGCAGACTCATTACAAACCTGGACATCCCCTTTAATGCTCCTAACATAAATAAAAACATGAGAGTTAGTCAGTATCACAAATAACATTTACATCCAGGTACCTTATAGATGACGTCGCCTCTGGAGTCGTTCTCCTTCATTTCTTCATCTTGTCCAGATCCCATGATGAGTTTTCTCATCCACAGCCGTCTCTGCAGACTTCCATCTTCTCCGCTCTTTTGCAGAAAATCTCCACATGACGCCCTTAAAGATACAAGTGTCATTATAATGCTCCTGAATAAAAAATTTCCCCTCACTATATTGTCTGCATAAAATATGACCCCCACACTGTCCCTCTTATGGTACACGCTCTTCACACTGACCTCTCCTTTCCATACCGGACCCCTCTTCACACTGTCCTCTCATACTGTGTCCCCCTATAGGGCCCAGTATTTATACTGTACTGTCTCATCACACTCCCCCTCCTTGGTATACTGTCCCCTCCTGGCTGTGCCCTTACACTGTCCCCCATGCTACGCAGGCACACATCCCATACTGTTTCCTCATATATGCCCCCCCATCTCCCCCTTTGCTCTTCATTTTGTGTCCTCAGATCTCCCCCACACATTAAATCCCCTTATCCCCATGACAAATCTCCCCCCACACACATTCAATCCCCCATCTCCACTCACATTAAATCTCCCCCCACAATAAATCCCCCCCATCTCCACTCATATTAAATATCCCCAATCAAATAATATATCCCACTATCCCCACTCACATTAAATCCCCCCCACAATATATCCCCCCATCCCCACTCACATTAAATCCCCCCACAATATATGCCCCCCCATCCCCACTCACATTAAATCCCCCCCAATATATGCCCCCCATCCCCACTCACATTAAATCCCCCCCACAATATATCCCCCCCATCCCCACTCACATTAAATCCCCCCACAATATATGCCCCCCATCCCCACTCACATTAAATCCCCCCCCCACAATATATGCCCCACATCCCCACTCACAGTAAATCCCCCCCTGCACCTTCGGTGTATTCAGCTCCACTGGAGCACTTACCACCGCTCTGCATCTCCTGCTCTCCCTCTGCTCTGCCGCGCAGGTGAGTGACGTCAGCAGCGTGATCACATGACCTGATCACGCTTCTGGCGTCGCTCTGACCCGGCAGTCAGAGCTTCAATTGTACTCGCATCACAGATACGAGTACAATTGAACACTGGGAGCCGGCGCGCTGCAGCTTCTCTGTGCCGGCTGTCAGCTTGACAGTCGGCACAGAGAACAGCTGACTCCCAGTGCGGGGGGCGGCAGAATGCAGCCGCCGGGGGAGACACTGCGGACCGCCGCTTTAGGCGGCCCGACTGCGCCCCCCTGCCGACTGCTCCCCCCTAGATACGCCACTGACTCACCCCCACATTGTGCCGCCCCCCCGCATTGTGCCGCCCGGGGCGGCCCGCCCCCCCCGCACCCCCCTTCCTACGCCACTGGCCGAGACCCCTAATTTTGCAACAAAAAACTGGGAAAAATTATTGACTCGAGTATAAGCCTAGGGTGGAAAATGCAGCATCTACCGGTAAATGTCAAAAATAAAAATAGATACCAATAAAAGTTAAATTAATTGAGACATCAGTAGGTTAAGTGTTTTTGCATATCCATATTGATTCAGGTGCCCCATATAATGCTCCATACAGTTCATGATGTGCCCCTTAAGATGCTCCATAGAAAATACGCCCCATATAATGCGCCATAAAATTTATGATGGGCCCCATAAGATGCTCCATATTAAAATATTCCCCATATAATGCTGCACAAATGCTGATTATGGCCCCATAAGATGCTCCATATAAATATGTGCCACATATAATGCTCCATACAGTTCATTATGGCCCCATAAGATGCTCCATATTACAATGTTCCACATATAATGCTCCATGCAGTTCATTATGGCCCCATAAGATGCTCCATATAACAATGTGTCACATATAATGCTCCATACAGTTCATTATGGCCCCATAAGATGCTCCATATTACAATGTTCCACATATAATGCTCCATGCAGTTCATTATGGCCCCATAAGATGCTCCATATAAAAATGTGCCATATGTAATGCTCCATACAGTTCATTATGGCCCCATAAGATGCTCCATATAAAAATGTGCCACATGTAATGCTGCAATAAAAAATAAAAAAAGACATACTTCTCGTCGCTGCCCGCTGCTCCTCAGCGTCCCATCTCTCCGCAGTGACTGTTCAGGCAGAGGGCGGTGCACACACTAATACGTCATCGCGCCCTCTGACCTGAACAGTCACTGCAGAGGACGCAGAAGACGGAGTGGCGGTAGAACGAGGAAAGGTGAATATGAAATATGCACCTACTCCTGACGCGGTCCCTGGCAGCTTCTCCCAGACAGATGGTCTCCGGCGCTGGCAGCTTCTTCCTCTGTTCAGCGGTCACTGGTACCGTTCATTACAGTAATGAATATGCGGCTCCACCCCTATGGGAGTGAAGTCCATATTCATTACTTTATTGAGTGGTACCACGTGACCGCTGAACAGAGGAAGAGCTGCGGGTGCCGGAGACCATGGGACATGCAGGGACCGCGCCAGGAGCGCCAGAAGCAGGTGAGTATGTGACAGTCATCGCTCCCCTCACCCGCCGACCATGACTCGAGTATAAGCCGAGAGGGGCACTTTCAGCCCAAAAAAATGGGCTGAAAATCTCGGCTTATACTCAAGTATATACGGTACTTATACATAGTTACTAGATTGCCCCTCAGTTGTCTTTTTTCTAGACTAAATAATCCTAATTTTGCTAATCTCTCTGGGTATTGTAGTTCCCCCATCCCCTTTATTAAATTTGTTGCCTTCCTTTGTACTCGCTCTAGTTCCATTATATCCTTCCTGAGCACCGGAGCCCAAAAACTGTACACAATACTCCATGTGCAGTCTAACCAGGGATTTGTACAGAGGCAATATAATGCTCTCATCATGTGTATCCAGACCTCTTTTAATGCACCCCATGATCCTGTTTGCCTTGGCAGCTGCTGCCTGGCACTTACTGCTCCAGGTAAGTTTATCATTAACTAGGATCCCCAAGTCCTTCTCCATGTCAGATTTACCCAGTGGTTTCCCGTTCAGTGTGTAATGGTGATATTGATTGCTTCTTCCCATGTGTATAACCTTACATTTATCATTGTTAAACTGCTTGTGCCACCTCTTGGCCCAAGTTTCCAGCTTATCCAGATCCATCTGTAGCAGAATACTATCTTCTTTTGTATTGACTGCTTTACATAGTTTTGCATCATCTGCAAATATCGATATTTTGCTGTGTAAACCTTCTACCAGATCGTTAATAAATATGTTGAAGAGAATAGGTCCCAACACCTCCCACTCTTGGAAAAACTCCACTTCTGCATCACGTCCTCATCAATCACACATGAACAGTTCGCACATTAACACCACATCACATACACAGCTAGCAGCTTTTGTTTTGGCCAAAAGATTAGTTAAGCCTGCCACCACGACAAGGTAGACACTTTTGGCAGGGACCTACTCTACACTAACCTATTAGAAATGTTTTAAAATATCTTATACTCTTTTTAGGTATATCTTTATTTATTTTTACTAAGGGAATGAGACACATACATTTTTTTTAAATAATTGAAACCAGATTGAGATAATTTTTTATAATCTGTATTTTTGATTTCAGATTATTGTATTTGACTTTCTGTACATTTAAGGCCCCGTCTCACTAAGCGATTTACCAACGATCACGACCAGCGATATGACCTGGCCGTGATCGTTGGTAAGTCGCTGTGTGGTCGCTGGGGAGCTGTCACACAGACCGCTCTCCCCAGCGACCAACGATCAGGGGAACGACTTCGGCATCGTTGAAACTGTCTTCAACGATGCCGAAGTCCCCCTGCAGCACCCGGGTAACCAGGGTAAACATCGGGTTACTAAGCGCAGGGCCGCGCTTAGTAACCCGATGTTTACCCTGGTTACCAAAAAAAACAAACACTACATACTCGCCTTTCGGTGTCCAGGTCCCTTGCCGTCTGCTTCCTGCTCTGACTGAGCCGCCGTACAGTGAGAGCAGAGTGCAGCGGTGACGTCACTGCTGTGCTCTCACTTCTCACTGTACGGCCGGGAGTCAGTGAGAGCAGGAAGCAGACGGCAAGGGACACCGAAAGGCGAGTATGTACTGTTTGTTTTTTTTGGTAACCAGGGTAAACATCGGGTTACTAAGCGCGGCCCTGCGCTTAGTAACCCGATGTTTACCCTGGTTACCAGTGAAGACATCGCTGGATCGGTGTCACACACACCGATTCAGCGATGTCAGCGGGGCCTCAATGACCAAAAAAAGGTCCAGGCCATTCTGACACGACCAGCGATCTCGCAGCAGGGGCCGGGTCGCTGGTACGTGTCACACATAGCGAGATCGCTACTGAGGTCGATGTTGCGTCACAAAACTTGTGACTCAGCAGCGATCTCGCTAGCGATCTCGCTATGTGAGACGGGGCCTTAATGGAAGCTGCTCTCTTGCCTATTTGGAGATATGGACATTGGACATATGCATGTATATGTCACAATACATTATAGGGGACTCTATTTCCTTGGGAGACTTTTCTATACATGTTCTCATGTTTAGTAATCTGCAGATGAAATGGTGCAAGAAGGGGAAGATGTGAGCTGGGATAATGCCTACTGTAAATGGTGGATTCTGTTGTCTCTCATTATGATAATGAGCTGACTGCTGAAAAGGGATCCGTTCTGGACTTTTCAGCCTGTTAGAAAAGCAGTTTCTGTTTATTTATTTTATTATACAAGAGGTAACAAACTTTAAAGTACATTATTCTAAAAGTTTAAACTATGATTAAAAGAATTGGCCATTTTCTGGTTATTGTTGGTCAATGTGTTTGAGATAATGGTAATGTACTTACTAATATGGCTTTTCTTGAATTTCAGCGCTAAATATAAAATATGGGAAATAGAAATATAGGCTATGTTGAATTTTTGCACTAAGAGAAAGAGTGGTCAATGCCCTTAACATAAAAGCTTTGTAACACATCCCCACTAAACATTTCGCTAAATAAATCTATTTTTCATAAAAGTCATTTATTTAAATCCTTTGGTCAATTATGTAAAGTGCAAAATTATAGTGCCAGTAACAAAACAAACAGAAAACAAGCAAACAAAAAAATAAAGACAACACATATAACCAATCAACACAATGAAAATAAGGTCATTTTGTGAGGCCAGAAAAGCAATATAAGAGCAACAAACAGTATTGCACACAATCTGAGGAACTGAACCATAATAATACAGACATATGCCCATAAATCTAAGAACAACAAACAATAGTGCACACTGTGCTAAGAATTGAACCCTAATATTAAATGGGAATTCCCATCTGGAGTACTGATAGTACATCGATGGGTCAGACAGGTGCAGGTCCCACACCTGAAACATTACTAACTAATCTGTTATATCTGTCTAATGCAATGACTTTGGGTCAATAAACTCGCAGTCAGGTTAGGACACTCACCCATAATAGAGGGGAACATACGTGGCAATAATACACTAATATAAAACTGGACATTGTAGATGATGCAAAGTGCAAATTTATATATGTGGAACAGGCAGTCGTCTTAATTTCTGGTTAGCAAAATCCTTAATAAGGTCTTTAAAATGCATGTTCAATTTATAGAAGGCCTAGGCCGTTCAACCATTGGTCCATCATTGTAGAAGGCAGATAGTGCTCGACCAATGAGAGTTTGCTCTTTGCTCTCTCTTCTTCTGCTACTGATAGTGGTAGGTTGATAAAAATTCTGAGTGCTATACACACTTCTCCAAATATTTCTAAAAGCCCGAATTTGGACATCCAGTTGATCCATGTTTTCTGTAATTGTAGCTTCATAAACTTTCCGAAGATGTTGCAGCTCAGAGAGTAACGATGATGTGAGATCTTCACCAGTTGTCCTCATCTTAAGAATTGGAACAAAAAACTTGTAGACATCTTTCATTGATCTGAAGCACTGGTGAAAATCAGAAATGATAGTGTCCATTGCCACAAGAAATACATTAGCTTTGAAATGCTCTTTAGGATTTGCACCTTCATAAGGCTTTTTTGGTGCAATTGTTGAACATTCAATAGGTCCTTTGGAATACCCATGCAATCTGCTACCAAACTATCTTTAGAAAGCAGAGTGGGCCATTATTTCTGGAGTAATTTAATCTCTTCAGAGAGTGCTATAATTTTGGCAGCTCCAACTTCCTAGAGACAAATCTAGATTGCAGTATTTTGTTTCCTCAAAACTGGTAAGAACATTTACCCTAATTATTTCTAAATCCACTGCCCTGAAAGATGAAAAATAGTCAAAGAGACCTTTAGCTTCTGAATGTGCATCATTTGTAAGTTTTCCGGAAGACAGAACTTTATCAGGAGCTTTCAAGATGCTTGGCAGCTTTTGAGCAATGGGACATGCAGCCTCTATTCTTGAGCTCCACCGGGTATCACTTGGACCATGCAAAGACCTTCCAACTACATCAAGCAAGGTGATCCATCTCTCAGGGCTGTTGCTAAACAGAATGTGAAGCCTGTTTACGCTTTGTGACAATGTTACTCACTTGGGTGCGGAATGAGGTATCCCAGGAACCGTTTCTATTTACAAGTCCGGCTGGTTTATTCCAGTCCACATAAACCACACCACAGGAAAGCACATGATATAATAAGCCCATTTAGCTGCCAGTTTGCCTGCTCGGTTTGAGACACTTCTCTGTCCATGAAGGTAGCAACATCCACACATACGAACCACGTGAGACAAACTGGCCCCATTTTACACACCCACACCCGCCCATCTCTCTGGCTGCCTTAGACCTGGCCCAGGTGCCTTAACAAACCACTTAATACTACGTATATTAGAGTGCTACTCCAGATTTACATCACAGAGGACAACAACCTCCGTGATGCATACCTTCTATCAACTATATGTCCGGCAGCCACCTTACAGCTTCCAAAAAATGTCTTAATTTCAGGGCAGCTTGCATAGGCATGAACACTCACGAGGTTTAAAGAATGGGCAGCACAAAGACAAAAGAGAACTCTTGGAAATTTCTTTAGAATTTTAGCCCTTACACCTTTAATCCAATCAGATGTTTGCTCCATTATCATATTATCATATCCCTGGCCTCTGCAGTCTTTGTGGTCAATGACATGCTCATTTAGCCTTGATATAATCATGTTCGCAATTTGTTCTCCTGTCTTCTGAAAAAAAAAAAGCCTGAAATAATTTCCAAAACCTTTCTTGCACATGCCAAATTCCTGTTTGGGGATCTTTGGAGACATACCATAAAACTATAACGTTCTGTTCAGTGCAGGAGACATCTAGAGTAGCATCACAAATAAAAGAAAAATAAATAGCTTCTTTCCTTTCTGAAAGTACATCCAGGACATGTTTTACACAAATATTTATAAATTAATTTTGTGTTGCACAAGATAGATAATGAGCTGGATTTTTTTTCCATTTTCTTGCCTAATCTTGAAATTTTCTAGATGCTCTTTTAGTACAGCGTCATATCGTGACAAGATTTCCAAGGTTCCAAAAAAATTGCCATTATGTTGGTCTCCAATTTTCTGCAATGTTCCCCTTTAAGCCATGTTGCATGGAGCTAAATGCAATATCACATCCAAAAGTATTTCTAGAAGAGCCACAAGCTTCTCCGCTTCCTTCGCTAAACTTCTTGCATCTCAAAGTCAACACCATGGCCACCTAGGGCCTTTTGGAGTTTTCTCCAACTCCAGTAGTGCTTCCTGTGCTGTGCACTATGTTCATGCTCTGAAAACTTGAGGTACAGATGATGCCATTTAGAAATCAAAGGATTTAAACCATCTTTCCAGCATAGGATGCTGTCTAGATTCTCTGATCAGCAAATATTGCCATGCATGTTACACAATACATTGCTTTCCTATTGGGCTCCATGTTAGCTAATCTATTAAAACAAACTTCACATCCATCAGATGACTTGGCATATAGTAGAAAGTTCTAAAAGAACGGCCATCAACATCCTTAGGCAGATGTTGTACCATCTGCTTAAATTCTTCTTCATTAGAAAGCCCTTAAAGAACAATCTTCTCCCATTCCTTATACATGAGAACATCTGGCCGCATTCCTGGGTCTTTCCAATTGATTTCTTCTTCTTGTAATGTTATATGAGTTAACTACTTTGCAGAAAGACTCTCTGGCGCTCTGGCCGCAAGATGGTTTTCTATACACATGATCTAAAATGGAACTTGAAGATGAAGGCATTAGCTCTTCTTCCATCTCTATAAAAACAGTGAGAGGGAACATTTTGTGACAAGGACTCTGGTGACATGGTACTGGACTGTGTTTCCACAGACTGTTCTATTACCGCACCAGTTGGCATAGTTGCAGGCCTCTTCTTCCATTACTGAAGAAATGATTGAAGGGGCAGCCTCCTCACTGGATGAAGCAATATGCTCAAGCATTTGATGAGAAACTTACTTCTGATTAAGCTTATACTTACAGCCAGCTCATAGATGGATCTGCTGCCTCCGTCATTCTCTGCGTCTTCATTTGGGGTCCCTCGACATCTCCCTGGTCACCTTCATGCTTGCAGTGTCTGTTCGGTGTCATTCTTCTGTTTTTCAGTCTTCTGGAGGCTCAGGTGGACAGCTCGCTCTGATGACTATAGAGCTGGTGTCTGGTCAAGGGTTTCCAAGTTGACAAATGAAAATCACTCGAACAAAGCCTGGTTCTTTGCTGATATAAATGCTACCACTACTGCTTCTAATTTGTTCAGATGGAATGGTTTAGGACAATGGTGAGGCTCCGATGGCTATAAATGAAAAAAAGAATTCTAAAATTAGAATTAAGATTTTTTATCACAGTCTCCATTTAATACCAGTTGTGCAGATTAACCCCTTTCTGACCTCAGACGGATAGTACGTCCGAGGTCAGATCCCCTGCTTTGATGCAGGACTCCGGCGGTGAGCCCGCATCAAAGCTGTTTTGAACAGCTGACATGTGCCCGTAATAGGCGCAGGCAGAATCGCGATCTGCCCGCGCCTATTAACTAGTTAAATGCCGCTGTCAAATGCAGACAGCGGCATTTAACTACCGCATCCGGCCGGGCGGCCGGAAATGATGGCATCGCCGACCCCCGTCACATGATCGGAGGTCGGCGATGCTTCTGAATAGTAACCATAGAGGTCCTTGAGACCTCTATGGTTACTGATCCCCGGCAGCTGTGAGCGCCACCCTGTGGTCGGCACTCACAGCACACCTGATTGTCTGCTACATAGCAGCGAACAGCAGATCGCTGCTATGTAGCAGAGGTGATCGCGCTGTGCCTGCTTCTATCCTCCTATGGAGGCTATTGAAGCATGGCAAAAGTTTAAAAAAAAGTTAAAAAAAATGTGAAAAAAATAAAAAATATATAAAAGTTTAAATCACCCCTTCACCCCAATCAAAATAAATCAATAAAAAAAAAATCAAACCTACACATATTTGGTATCGCCGCATTCAGAATCACCCGATCCATCAATAAAAAAAGCATTAACCTGCTCGCTAAACGGCGTAGCGAGAAAAAAATTTGAAAAGACAGAATTACGTTTTTTTGGTCACCGCGACATTGCATTAAAATGCAATAACGGGCGATCAAAAGAACGTATCTGCACCAAAATGCTATCATTAAAAACGTCAGCTCAGCACGCACAAAATAAGCCCTCAACCAACCCCAGATCATGAAAAATGGAGACGCTACGAGTATCGGAAAATGGCGCACATTTTTTTTTTTTCTTAGAAAAGTTTGGAATTTTTTTTCACCACTTAGGTAAAAAATAACCTAGTCATGTTAGGTGTCTATGAACTCGTACTGACCTGGAGAATCATAATGGTAGGTCAGTTTTAGCATTTAGTGAACCTAGCAAAAAAGCCAAACAAAAAACGAGTGTGGGACTGCACTTTTTTGCAATTTCACAGCACTTGGAATTTTTTTTCCCGTTTTTTAGTACACAACATGGTAAAACCAATGATTTCGTTCAAAAGTACAACTCGTCCCACAAAAAATAAGCCCTCACATGGCCAAATTGACAGAAAAATAAAAAAGTTATGGCTCTGGGAAGGAGGGGAGTGAAAAACGAACACGGAAAAACGGAAAATCCCAAGGTCATGAAGGGGTTAAAAACTAGTGAAAGAATAGTCACAAAGTTTATGATGCTAAGAAACTAACATAGTAACACCAATAGTCCAACTGGAGAATGATGAAATCTACACAAGATGATCAATTGTGTACAATCCAAAAATCAGAATCCAATTATTTGAATGAACAAAGCCAGGCCAGTATTTATGGAGCAGCAGCTCTGGATGGTATTGCCTATCAAGTATTATTGTCATCAGTAATTATCTGCTCTTAAAAAATAAGGTATTAAACCCCTTTCTGCCTTCGGATGGAATAGTACGTCCGAGGTCAGAAGCCCCGCTTTGATGCGGGCTCCGGCGGTGAGCCCGCATCAAAGTCGGGACATGTCAGCTGTTTTGAACAGCTGACATGGTGCCCGCAATAGGCGCGGACGGAATCGCGATCTGCCCGCTCCTATTAACTAGTAAAATGCCGCTGTCAAACTCTGACAGCGGCATTTAACAAGTGCTTCCGGCCATCTGGCCGGAAATGTGCGCATCGGTGACCCCTTCACATGATTGGGGGTCATCGGTGCGTCGGCATAACAACCAGAGGTCTCCTTGAGACTTCTATGGTTGTTGATGCCGGATTGCTATGAGCGCCACCCTGTGGTCAGCGCTCATAGCAATGCAGTAATTCTGCTACATAGGGGCGATCTGAGCATCACCTCTATGTAGCAGAGCCGATCAAGTTGTGGCAGCCTCTAGCCTCCCATATTTGTTATCGCCGTGTTCAGAATCACCCGATCAATCAATAAAGAAAGGATTAACCTGATCGTTAAACGGCGAAGCGAGAAAAAAAAAAATCAAAAAGCCAGAATTATGTTTTTTTGGTCGCTGTGACATTGCAGTAAAATGCAATAACGGGCGATCAAAAGAACATATCTGCACCAAAATGGTATAATTAAAAATGTCAGCTCGGTGCGCAAAAAATAAGCCCTCACCCAACCCCAGATCACAAAAAATGGAGACGCTACGGGTATTGGAAAATGGCACAATTTAAAAAAAAAAATTTAAGCAAACTTTGGATTTTTTTGGCCACTTAGATAAAAAAGAACCTAGACATGTTTGGTGTCTATGAACTCGGAATGACCTGGAAAATCATAATGCCAGGTCAATTTTAATATTTAGTCAACCTAGCAAAAAAGCCAAACAGAAAACAAGTGTGAGATTGCACTTTATTTGCAATTTCACCACACTTTTAATTTGTTTCCCGTTTTCGAGTACACGACATGCTAAAACCAATAATGTAATTCAAAAGTACAACTCATCCCGCAAAAAATAAGTGCTCACATGGCAATATTGACGGAAAAATAAAAGTTATGGCTCTGGGAAGAAGGGGAGTAAAAAACAAACGCAAAACCGAAAAAAGCTGGGGTCCTGAAGGGGTTAAACAATATCTGCTTGTATACTTACTACAGGGACATGTGGTGGTGACAGTTTCAGGGCTTCCACTGAGAGCCAGTCCATATGCTGAAAAAACTTGTGCTCTCTGATGTTACCGTTGGCTCCTAAGTGGCTGGCAGGATCTTTCTGAAGGAGCTAATAAAGATAAAGCCAATATCCATGAATGCATGCAGGAGGAAAGATAACTGCTATGCAGAGATGAGCAAATCGACTTGATGCTAATTGAATTTGTGTTGAATTTTTGAGAATCTGCTGAACCCAGGGAATTTTAACAATTTGTGATTTGCTTCTTGAGAATGACCTAAAATGATTGCAGCCATTTGTATTTCTGAATGTTACATCAGCCAGAGAAGGCTCACAGGACCTTTAATGCAGCCATCCAGACTTCACCATAATGGCTTTCAGATGTCACATCACATGTTATAGCACAATCAGGAGTGACTGTCATAGCCAGTATGAAAGCCAAAGCAGGGAATAGAGCAGTCATTTTGTGGTGAATCTTTATATGGAGAGCAGCACATCACAGTGAGAAAGACATAAAACACTAAAAGAGTTTACAGATAGTGTGTGACAGCACATAAGTGAAGAACAATTTCCACAAGTTTAGCCACTTATGTGGAATACTTGCGAGTTGAAAATTTTTTGGAAAAATTTGGAAAAGCTGGTTAATTTGAATATCAAAAGATTTGCTCATCTCTACAACCTTAACATTGTATAAATCATAGTACTACTGACTGTTAAAACAATTGACCTGTTTAATCATGTTCCTGATGCTGGAGGATTTGTCGAGTGTCTGATGGTAGGCGCACTCATCGGTAACCATTTCTTTTAAGATGACACCAAAACAATACCAATCTACTCCAACGTTATACTCCGTCCCAGCCAAAATCTACATGAAGAAGGAAATAGATAAAGAGTTGGTCAAATAGTTCCATAACTTTAATGTAACAAAGTTTTTGCTATAATAATTGTAAGATTATGTAATCCATTGAGGGTAGATGATTCTTCTAGTTGTAACGTCAGTTGACTATTCTGATTACTTCCACTAATGACTGAAAGGATCCATGCTGCTCTTCTGAGCTCCTGAACCCTTTAGGTACCGTTACACTAAACGACTTACCAACGATCACGACCAGCGAAACGACCTGGCCGTGATCGTTGGTAAGTCGTTGTGTGGTCGCTGGGGAGCTGTCACACAGACAGCTCTCTCCAGCGACCAACGATCAGGGGAACGACTTCGGCATCGTTGAAACTGTCTTCAACGATGCCGAAGTCCCCCTGCAGCACCCGGGTAACCAGGGTAAACATCGGGTTACTAAGTGCAGGGCCGCGCTTAGTAACCCGATATTTACCCTGGTTACCATTGTAAAAGTAAAAAAAAAAAAAAACACTACATACTCACATTCCGGTGTCTGTCACGTCCCCCGCCGTCAGCTTCCCGCACTGACTGTGTCAGCGCCGGCCGTAAAGCAGAGCACAGCGGTGACGTCACCGCTGTGCTCTTCTTTACGGCCGGCACTGACAGTCAGTGCGGGAAGCTGACGGCGGGGGACGTGACAGACATCGGAATGTGAGTATGTAGTGTTTTTTTTTTTTTTACTTTTACAATGGTAACCAGGGTAAATATCGGGTTACTAAGTGCGGCCCTGCGCTTAGTAACCCGATGTTTACCCTGGTTACAAGTGAACACATCACTGGATCGGCGTCACACACGCCGATCCAGCGATGACAGTGGGTGATCAGCGACCAAAAAAAGGTCCTGATCATTCCCTACGACCAACGATCTCTCTGCAGGGGCCTGATCGTTGGTCGCTGTCACACAACGAGATCGTTAGCGGGATCGTTGCTACGTCACAAAAAAGCGTGGCGTTGCAACGATATCGTTAATGAAATCGTTATGTGTGGAGGTACCTTTTGTTATCCGACTTGTAGCTTAGGGTCTCTAATGCTGGCAAAATACATAAACTAATTGTGTATTTTGGCTAACACCCAGATCCTGGAGAGATCATCCATTGTTTATGGAGATATCCCAACACAGCCAAATACTTGATGAATTTCAATTTGAGCGTAAATTTCATTGCCCGATCCCTTTGTATTTGGCACAGTCATACTTCCCTATTCCAATTCAGAATGCTTGCAAACTCAGCTGAGCCATGCATGTGTATGGGGAGGAGGGGAAAAACACATGTCTATCTAATGTGTATGGTAAGTTAGATGTGTGAATATGTCAGATGTATACCTCAGAATGTCCCATTTAATGTAATGGACATTTGTAGGATTATATGTATGATACAGGCTAACATACAATTATAGTATGAAAAAAATAGAAAATCCCTGTTCTTCTCACCTCAGGAGCCATGTAGCCCTGTGTTCCAGGGTATCCAGTGGCTGTTCGGTCTCCATGCATGTTGTCAATTGCGAGACCGAAATCTGAGATCTTAATATGGCCCGTTTCAGCCACCAAGATGTTCTCGGGCTTGAGGTCTCTGTGGATGATGTCCTTTGAGTGGAGATATTGTATTCCACAGACGAGTTCGGCAGCATAGAATCTGACAAAAAGACAAGAAATTAGTGAATCTGTTACAGAAATACATGAAATCCTATTCCATAGTGTAATAAAGTGACCGGTCAGGATTCTAGGTTCTGGTGACTAAATTATTGCTTTAGTCTAAACCAGGGGTGGGCAATTACTTTTCCCAAGGGGCCACATCAGAAACTGGCACTGCTGTGGAGGGCCGAACCAATCGCTGAACTTAAAGGGGCGGTCCAAAACCAAAGGTGAATTTCATATTAAATGTATATCTATTCAGTGTAATAATCTAATCTTGCTTTCTAATATACTTCAATGAAAAATTCCCTGACGTACCCTTTACATTCTGACTTCCTATCTTTTTTTTTTTTTTTATTTTTAATGTCCCATGACATTTTGTTTGAGATTCACCAGTGCATTCTGGGATACTCAAATTAGCCGTCATCAGGAGGCAGAAGCTGCGGTCACTGGCGCAATCTCTGCACCCTCTCTGAATTTAGGCACCATCAGTGACGTCTGTTTTGGAGGCTCGGCTAGTCCTCACCTGACAATGCTTCGGTTGTAAATTCTGATGCATACTCGGTATGAGTTTTCTGTGCTTGTGCTATATTCCTTTGAATGCACAGTGTCCGTGCGCTCCTTTGCTGGCTCTAAGGAGAAGAGATGACCCGGCAGGGGCCAGTCCAGTCCCTGAAACAGATGACGCTATTTTCATGGTGGGGAAAGCAGCTGGGGCAGTGACCGCAGCCTCTGCCCCTAATGATGTCCCATGTGAGTATCCCAAAGTGCACTGGGATTCTAAAAAAAATGTCATTGGAAGTAAAAGAAAAAAAACACAAGCAGTCAGGAAGTTACATTAGGCTACGTTCACATTTGCGTTGTGCGCCGCAGCGTTGGCGCCGCAGCGCACAACGCAAACAAAAACGCGGCAAAACGCACGCTAAAACGCTGCGTTTTGCGCCGCATGCGTCCTTTTTGGCCGAAAGTTGGACGCAGCAAAAATGCAACTTGCTGCGTCCTCTGCGGCCGGACGCGGGCGCCGCAGCGACGCATGCGGCGCAAAACGCAAGTGCGACGCATGTCCATGCGCCCCCATGTTAAATATAGGGGCGCATGACGCATGCGGCGCCGCCCGCCGCTGCGGCGCCCGCCGCTAATGTGAACGTAGCCTTAGAGAGGGAAAGGTAGAAATTTTTTAACTGAAATATATTAGTAAAGTGATTAGATTATTGAATTAAATTTAGTATGAAAGTCACCTTTGGTTTCGGATCACCCTTTAATTCTGCTTAATATTAATTTTATTACTTTTTAAAAAGCAGTTGCTTATGTGATGAAGTTTACATGAGCATATAAAAAAATCATGATTTTTGTCCAGAAAAAGACGATTTTCCATCATGTTGTCATCTGTATGGCATCCATTTTTATAGAGCAGAAGTGAATAAAATTTGAAAGAAGAAATACAGTGTCCTGTGTTAGTAATGGAAATGTATTCGTAAAAATCGGATGCTATATGGATGATTCATATGGGATCCAAATTTTTTTTATTTTTGCACACCCATAGACTTCAACAGGCGGAACAGTCTATGAGTGGATGTGATATGCCACAGATCACAGGGGGAGCACTATGGGGGGCTTAACCCTTACCTCTCCTGCACAGGTACAAGGTGGGAGCAAAGAGGGAGGTAAGGGTTAACCTTCACATACAGAGGTGAGGAGGCATACATGGTGGGGGCAGAAGAGCAGTTTAGGGAGCACATAGAATATGTATGTAGTGGGGGTGAGGGGGCACTTCACTGCTGGACCCCATATTCAGTGGGAATACTCAGCCCAAGTGTTTTAACCCCCTTCAGCTGCCAGGAAGATCCAGGGAGATGCAGGGGCTACTAATAAGCTGCTCTCCCTGAACCTAAACTACAGCCCCACAACTTTCATTCCACAGTGTGAAAGGAGGCAACGCAGGTGCTGTGACCTCCTCAGCACAGCGGACACAGAATGCTGCCTCCCAGGTGGTATCTGGGCTCCTCTTAGAAGCTACCTGCCCATTATCTGCAGCAGATGGGTGTTGTAGTCCATGCTTCCCTCCTCCGGTCCTGACCGCTCTGCCTCCTGACCTGTATAGGTTTCAGCAGCTCTGCAAGCCAGGAACTGAGCAGCCCCGCATCCACCAATGAGAAGACGGGGGCGGAGCATCAATCGCTTCTGAGAAAGCTCAGACTCCTAGATCAGTCCCTCTCCGGCCCGCTGGCTGTGAGTGTCGGCGGCCGCACAGAAACACTCAGGGGGCCGGATGTGGCCCGCGGGCCGCAGTTTGCCCAGGCCTGGTCTAAACTCTATTGCTAACGAAAACACCAAAACTCCAAAGAACAGTCAATACTGATATCAGAGCTGCTCTTATTTACAGTATATGCATGTATAATTACATAAACCTTTACCTTGCACTGGGGATGTCAAGCTGCCCCTTCATCAGTAAGTAGCTGTAAAAGTCCCCGCAGCTCACGTATTCCAGCCCAAGGAGCAAATGCAGCTGTTCACAGAGAAGACATATAGGTGTATTACAGATTATTGCAGTACCTGCACATCTACTACAGAATACGACAGAATATCTATAGGCTGCATGGTAAATGCATCTCTGATCATCGAAATACAAATATAGAGGCATATCTATAGTACGTACATGTGCTGCATTCGCACCTAGCACTGGAGTATATGGGGGCTCCAAAAATCTTTTAGGCCCATAGGTGAAGACCAGTACTATTAAAGATATATAATATTTGGAAGTCCTGTTGGAATTTTTTTTTACTGGGGCCTCTAAACTTCAAGCAAAACCGCTATACTCATGCACTTATACTGTACATACTCATGCAAATGTACTGTATACGCACACGAATGTGTGTGTGTTTATATATACAGACAGACACCTACATATATATACTAGCTATTGAACCAGTTCTATGCCCGGGTGGCGAGCATTTACAGGTCCTTCTCAAAAAATTAGCATATAGTGTTAAATTTCATTATTTACCATAATGTAATGATTACAATTAAACTTTCATATATTATAGATTCATTATCCACCAACTGAAATTTGTCAGGTCTTTTATTGTTTTAATACTGATGATTTTGGCATACAACTCCTGATAACCCAAAAAACCTGTCTCAATAAATTAGCATATTTCACCCGTCCAATCAAATAAAAGTGTTTTTTAATAACAAACAAAAAAACCATCAAATAATAATGTTCAGTTATGCACTCAATACTTGGTCGGGAATCCTTTGGCAGAAATGACTGCTTCAATGCGGCGTGGCATGGAGGCAATCAGCCTGTGACACTGCTGAGATGTTATGGAGGCCCAGGATGCTTCAATAGCGGCCTTAAGCTCATCCAGAGTGTTGGGTCTTGCGTCTCTCAACTTTCTCTTCACAATATCCCACAGATTCTCTATGGGGTTCAGGTCAGGAGAGTTGGCAGGCCAATTGAGCACAGTAATACCATGGTCAGTAAACCATTTACCAGTGGTTTTGGCACTGTGAGCAGGTGCCAGGAAGCATGAAGTGCTCCAAAATCTCCTGATAGCTAGCTGCATTGACCCTGCCCTTGATGAAACACAGTGGACCAACACCAGCAGCTGACATGGCACCCCACACCACTGACTGTGGGTACTTGACACTGGACTTCAGGCATTTTGGCATGTCCTTCTCCCCAGTCTTCCTCCAGACTCTGGCACCTTGATTTCCGAATGACATGCAAAATTTGCTTTCATCAGAAAAAAGTACTTGGGACCACTTAGCAACAGTCCAGTGCTGCTTCTCTGTAGCCCAGGTCAGGCGCTTCTGCCGCTGTTTATGGTTCAAAAGTGGCTTTATCTGGGGAATGCGGCACCTGTAGCCCATTTCCTGCACACGCCTGTGCACGGTGGCTCTGGATGTTTCCACACCAGACTCAGTCCACTGCTTCCTCAGGTTCCCCAAGGTCTGGAATCGGTCCTTCTCCACAATCTTCCTCAGGGTCCGGTCACCTCTTCTCGTTGTACAGCGTTTTCTGCCACATTGTTTCCTTCCAACAGACTTACCATTGAGGTGCCTTGATACAGCACTCTGGGAACAGCCTATTTGTTGAGAAATTTCTTTCTGGGTCTTACCCTCTTGCTTGAGGGTGTCAATGATGGCCTTCTTGACATCTGTCAGGTCGCTAGTCTTACCCATGATGGGGGTTTTGAGTAATGAACCAGGCAGGGAGTTTTTAAAAGCCTCAGGTATCTTTTGCATGTGTTTAGAGTTAATTAGTTGATTCAGAAGATTAGGGTAATAGGTCGTTTAGAGAACCTTTTCTTGATATGCTAATTTATTGAGACAGGTTTTTTGGGTTATCAAGTGTTGTAGGCCAAAATCATCAGTATTAAAACAATAAAAGACCTGACAAATATCAGTTGGTGGATAATGAATCTATAATATATGAAAGTTTTATTGTAATCATTACATTATGGTAAATAATGAAATTTAACACTATATGCTAATTTTTTGAGAAGGACCTGTATATTGGTATATGGTCTCCATCCTGGTATGTGCTGCTCCCATCTTGCTCTCCCATCCTGTCATGTGCTGCTCCATCCTGCGCCCCCATCCTGTCATGTGCTGCTCCATCCTGCGTCCCCATCCTGTCGTGTGCTCCCATCCTGCGCCCCCATCCTGTCATGTGCTGCTCCATCCTGCATTCCCATCCTATCATGTGCTGCTCCATCCTGCGTCCCCATCCTGTCATGTGCTCCCATCCTGTCATATGCTGCTCCATCCTACACCCCCATACTGTCATGTGTGTGCCCCCATTCTGTCATGTGCTGCTCCCATCCTGTCATGTGCTCCCATCCTGCGCCCCATCCTGTCATGTGCTCCCATCCTGCGCCCCCATCCTGTCATATGCTGCTCCATCCTACACCCCCATCCTGTCATGTGCTGCTCCCATCCTGTGCCCCCATTCTGTCATGTGCTGCTCCCATCCTGTCATGTGCTCCCATCCTGCGCCCCATCTTGTCATGTGCTCCCATCCTGCACCCCCATCCTGTCATGTGTGCGCCCCCATTCTGTCATGTGCTGCTCCCATCGTGCGCAATCATTCTGTCATGTGCTGCTCCCATCCCGCGCCCCCATTCTGTCATGTGCTGCTCCCATCCCGTGCCCCGATTCTATCAATGGCTGCTCCCATCCTGCGCCCCCATTTTGCTGTAATGTGCTGCACCCATTCTGCCTGTTCCTGTTTCCATTCTGCCATATGTTGCTCCCATCTTTCTCTCTGCGGCTCTACTGCCCGAGTACGGCTGTGCTGAGTGCGGGCGGCTGTGCTGAGTGTGGGCTGCTGTGCTGAGTGTGGGCAGCTGTGCTGAGTGCGGACGGCTGTGCTGAGTGCGGGCGGCTGTGCTGAGTGCGGGCGGCTGTGCTGAGTGCGGGCGGCTGTGCTGAGTGCGGGCGGCTGTGCGTGGCGGTGCTGAGTGCGGGCGGCTGTGTGTGGCGGTGCTGAGTGCGGGCGGCTGTGCGTGGCGGTGCTGAGTGCGGGCAGCTGTGCGTGGCGGTGCTGAGTGCGGGCGGCTGTGCGTGGCGGTGCTCAGTGTGGGCGGCTGTGCGTGGCAGTGCTGAGTGTGGGCGGCTGTGCGTGGCGGTGCTGAGTGCGGGCAGCTGTGCGTGGCGGTGCTCAGTGCGGGCGGCTGTGGTGAGTGCGGGCGGCTGTGCGTGGCTGTGGTGAGTGCGGGCGGCTGTGCGCGGCTGTGCGTGGCTGTGCTGAGTGCGGGCGGCTGTACGTGGCTGTGGTGAGTGCGGGCGGCTGTGGTGAGTGCGGGCGGCTGTGCGTGGCTGTGGTGAGTGCTGGGGGCCTGAGCAGGCGGGGACACCGGCGCGCTGTGGGGGTCAGGTGCCGGAGTCGCCGCTAGCTCAGGCCCCCGGCACTTGCTATATTTACCTGTCCCCCATTCCATCGATGCGCGCTGCTCCATCTTCCACATCCCTTGGCTGTGACTGTTCAGTCAGAGGGCGGCGCGCATTAAGCGCGTCATCGTGCCCTGTGAACTGAACGTGGGGACAGGTAAATATAGCATACCTCACCCTCCTGGCACGTCCCTGCTTCTCCGTTGGAGATCGCGGTGTGCGTTCAGTGCTTACGCATACCGTGATCTCCTGGGAGCGTCACTCTGTGGGGTCCAGACTGCGCCGGCGCTTGCGCTTGCGCAGTCAATAAAGGCTTCGGACAGAGTGACGCTCCCAGCTTTATATATATATATATATATATATATATATATATATATATATATATATATATATACAGTATATATATATTCTAGCCAGGTAGGACTTAGTTAAATCCTAGCACTGCAGATTTTGAATAGATGCACTTGCGTAGCTATGACTAAAAACCAGGAAATAAATTCAGATTGGGTCAGTCTGCTGGATGTTGAGAGAAGTCGAGTGTGTTGACATTGGTGAGTGACCAGCCAAAATGTGAGCTGTAGCAAGGAGAGAGACAAGTCAGGATTTCTTTCTGAATAGAGACTGCTGGGGTCAGCAAATAAAGCTGATCAGACTGTATGTTCAAGCTGCAGAGAAACATGTGGAAGTTGTAACCTGTTCAGTGTGAACTGTGCATGGAGTTGAAAACTTCTTTTTAGCGCTGGAGGCTACTGGATAGAGGCTGCAAGAGATACCAAGACCTAAACTAATATATCCAAAAATCAGGCACCAAATAAATTTATAAAATATTGATCACTTTATTGAACAATTTAAAAAGAAACAAAACAAACATTGTATAAAAGATAGGGGAAAGAGACAAAAATGGGAGTGGGAAAAATTAAAATGGTAAAAATAGAGGGAGAGGGATGAGTGTGCAGATAACAATACAATTGAGCAGTACCCAATAAATTAACACTAGCAAAGTATTTATTAAATTCATAAATAAATTAGATATAATAAAGTGCTTGTGCTGGATTTGTAAACAATAGGTTACACTGCAATGATTTCATAGTCAGACCAAAACTAAAAATATAACACATACAATTAATACATTCCTTAAAAAAAAAGTGCATAGTACATAGAAATACTGAATATTAAAAAAATTATATACAAATAGATATAACCATAATCATAGTATATAAGATAAGCAGCAGGCATGCATAATCCTAAATAAAATAATGCCTCCCCATCCCTGTCTGCATGCTTCCCCCTTCCCTGTCATTGTATGCATGCCTCCCCCTTCCCTGTCCTGGTATGCTTGGCTCCCTGTCCCTGCCTGCATGCCTCCCCCTGTTCCTTCCCTGTCTGCATGCCTCCCCCCCATTCCTTCCCTGTATGCATGCCTCCCCCTTCAGTCCCTGTATGCATGCCTCCCCCTTCCCTGTCCTGGTATGAATGCCTCCCCCTTCCCTGTTCTGGTATGAATGCCTCCCCCTTCCCTGTCCTGGTATGAATGCCTCCCCCTTCCCTGTCCTGGTATGAATGCCTCCGAGTTCCATCACTGTATGCATGCCTCCTTATTCCCAATCCCTGTCTGCATGTTTCCTATGGGAGTGGAGACGCATCCATATTCATTACCTTAATGAGCGGTACCACATGACCACTCAGCACAGGAGAGGAGAGCCGCCAGCGGCGGGACAACAGAGATACAGCGACGGAGCGTGAGTATGATCGCCAGCAGCTGCAGCTGTCACTGTGCCGTGAGACGTGTATGTCACTTGCGCAGGCGCAGTTCGTGGTCGTATGCAGACGTCTTCGACAAGAAGGAGGCTGAAAATCTTCCTCCACATCGTTCCTACGATTGTCCGGTTGATCTCCTCCCCGGTTGTTCTCCACCTAGAGGAAGAATCTATCCGCTCTCGGCTGCAGAGACCAAGGCCATGTCTGAGTATATACAATAGAATCTGGCTAAAGGATTCATCCGAAAGTCTTCCTCTCCTGCTGGAGCAGGGTTTTTCTTTGTGAAAAAGAAGGACGGATCTTTAAGACCCTGTATTGATTATCGTGGATTGAACAACATCACAGTCAAGAATAGGTATCCTCTGCCTCTTATTCCGGAGCTCTTCGATCGTCTTCGAGGTGCTCGTATTTTCACTAAGCTTGACTTGCGAGGCGCTTACAATTTAGTCCGGATTCGTTCCGGCGACGAGTGGAAGACCACCTTTAACACCCGGGATGGACATTACAAGTATTTAGTTATGCCCTTCGGCCTCTGCAATGCTCCCGCGGTTTTCCAAGAGCTCGTCAATGATGTTTTCCGAGATCTTCTCTACTCGAGTGTTTTGGTTTATTTGGATGACATCCTTGGTTTTTCTCCAGATCTCCCATCGTATCGAAGGAGTGTTCGCAAAGTCTTGCAACGTCTGAGGGATAACCACCTGTATGCCAAGTATGAGAAATGTGTGTTCGAACAAACCTCCTTGCCGTTCCTTGGATACATCATCTCGGATTCTGGTCTTAAGATGGATCCCGAGAAGGTGAATGCCATAGTTAACTGGCCGCGACCCTGTGGAGTGAAAGCCATCCAACGGTTTATCGGATTTGCCAATTACTACAGGCAATTCATTCCGCATTTCTCTTCCGTAATTCATCCTCTTTCTTCTCTCACCCGTAAAAGTTCCTGCTCCAAGGTATGGACTCCGGAGGCTGAGGAGTCCTTTGTCTTGCTTAAAAAGTCTTTTTCGACCGCTCCTGTTCTGCATCACCCTGAGGTGAACAAACCCTTCATTCTGGAAGTAGACGCCTCTTCAACGGGTGACGGAGCTGTGCTCTCGCAAAAGACTCCTGAAGGTCGAATGGCTCCCTGCAGCTTCTTCTCTAAAGCCTTTTTGACTTCAGAACGGAACGATACCATTGATGATCGAGAATTGTTGGCCATCAAATTGGCTTTGGAGGAGTGGAGGTATCTGCTAGAGGGATCTGTTCATCCTTTTGTAATCTCCGATGATAAGAATCTGGCGTACCTGCAAACTGCGCAAAGATTAAACCCACGACAAGCCAGATGGTCTCTATTTTTTGCCCGTTTTGAATTTGAGCTACGCTTTCGGCCAGGCAATAAGAACATTAAAGCTGACGCTCTGTCTAGGTCTTTTCAGTCGTCGGATACCGTGGAGGAGCCTGAATACATCATTGATCCTTCTAAAGTTATAACCGTCGCTCCCTTACAAATGATCCATCCACCACCGGGTAAGACCCTTGTCTCGGACCGCGATACTAGGAAGGTGTTGTCTTGGGGTCATTCTTCCAAATTGGCTGGTCATGCAGGGTCCAAGAAGACTTTCCTTCTCATCTCTCGGTACTACTGGTGGCCTACGTTACGTCAAGATGTTAAAGAATTCATTGCATCTTGCCCCTCTTGTGCCCGAAACAAAGTACCTAGACAACTACCGTTTGGAAATCTGCTTCCTCTTCCAAATCCGTCTGCGCCTTGGCAACATAGCGCCATGGATTTAATTATTGACTTACCCAGCTCTTCCGGATGTACAGTCATCCTAGTTGTGGTGGACAGGTTTTCTAAGATGGATCACTTTATTTCACTGCCCGGTTTACCCTCAGCTCCTGAGTTGGCCAACATTTTTATCCAGAACATCTTCAGACTCCATGGCCTTCCTCTGCACATCGTGTCAGACAGAGGTGTACAATTTACTTCCCGCTTTTGGAGAGCTCTGTGCAAACTCCTAAGGGTGTCTCTGGACTTTTCTTCCGCATATCACCCTCAAACCAACGGTCAAGCGGAACGAACTAACCAGACTTTAGCCGCTTATCTGCGACACTTCACTAATGCTCATCATAATGACTGGGCCAATTTGCTCCCTTGGGCGGAGTTTGCCTACAATAACCACTCCAGTGAAGCCTCTGCGAGAACTCCTTTCTTCGTTGTATTTGGACAGCATCCTGGTATGCCCCTACCAGTCTCTCCTGCCTCTGGAGTTCCAGCAGCCAACTCTTTAGCTTCTAAGTTTTCCACGATCTGGGGCGAAGTCAAAGAGACGCTTGACAAAGCGTCTTTAAGAATGAAAAAGCAAGCTGACAAAAAGCGTTTGGATCCTCCTCCTTTCTCACCTGGTGATAAAGTCTGGCTTTCTTCGAGATTCATCAGACTCAAGATTCCATCCTACAAACTTGGTCCACATTTCATAGGTCCTTTCGAGATTCTGCGTCGAGTTAACGATGTCGCTTACAAGCTGAGATTGCCTGCCTCGCTCCGTATACCCAATACCTTTCATGTCTCTCTTCTCAAACCTGCTGTCTTTAACCGCTTTCATCCCTCGTCTAGTACTCCTTCTCAACCAGTCAGTGCTGACAACATCTTTGAGGTGAGGGATATTCTGGCTGTTAAGAACGTTGGTGGAAAAGATTTTTTCTTGGTAGATTGGAAGGGTTTTGGTCCTGAGTAGAGGTCTTGGGAGCCTCTGGAGAACATTGATGCTCCTCGTATTCTTAGGGTACCGTCTCACAGTGGCACTTTTGTCGCTACGACGGTACGATCCGTGATGTTCCAGCGATATCCATACGATATCGCTGTGTCTGACACGCAGCAGCGATCAGGGACCCTGCTGAGAATCGTACGTCGTAGCAGATCGTTTGGAACTTTCTTTCGTCGCTGGATCTCCCGCTGTCATCGTTGGATCGGTGTGTGTGACACCGATCCAACGATGCGTTCGCTTGTAACCAGGGTAAACATCGGGTTACTAAGCACAGGGCCGCGCTTAGTAACCCGATGTTTACCCTGGTTACCATCGTAAAAGTAAAAATAAAAACCAGTACATACTCACATTCCGGTGTCCGTCAGGGTCCCTCGCAGTCTGCTTCCCGCTCTGACTGACTGCCGGACGGAAAGTAAGCAGATCACAGTGGTGACGTCACCGCTGTGATCTGCTTTCACTTTACGGCGGCACTCAGTCAGAGCGGGAAGCAGACGGCGAGGGACCCTGACGGACACCGGAATGTGAGTATGTACTTTTTTTTTTTTTTACTTTTACGATGGTAACCAGGGTAAACATCGGGTTACTAAGCGCGGCCCTGCGCTTAGTAACCCGATGTTTACCCTGGTTACCCGGGGCCCTCGGCATCGTTGGTCGCTGGAGAGCGATCTGTGTGACAGCTCCCCAGCGACCACACGACTTTCCAACGATCACGGCCAGGTCGTATCGCTGGTCGTGATCGTTGGAAAGTTGCAGAGTGTGACAGAACCCTTAATAAATTTTTTGCCACTTTACGAAGGGGGAGTTGTGAGGAGGGGGGTACTGTTACCGCCACCGCTGCTCCGCGTCGCCGCTCCACCGCTGCTGTGCCCGGTCATCTCCGCTCTCTCCCCTCTGTCCGGGAGTCTGCTTCCGGCGTTGCGCGCTCCAGCCGCTCCGTCTCTGAGCCTGAGAGCGCTGGTCCTTCTGCTGCAGCGCGTTCCCGGCGATCTACTTCCGGGTCCAGGCACGTCAATGCTTCTTCGGCACTTCCGGTCTCTTGCCCTCCAGGAGGTATGCTGAGTCTGCGCAGGCGCTCTGGGTTTCCCAGAGGGCGCAGGCGCATCTTCCCTGTTTCCCTGTTTCCTATTCCGGGGATCACCAAGGTCAGTCCTCCCGGTAACCAATCCCGTCCCTGCCTCTACTATAAGAGGCAGGCTCTCCTACTTCCTGGTGCCTGATTGTTTATAGCCTTGCTATTGCGTCTGGCCCTTCCCGTCTTAGTACCTAGTACTCTCTCAGATTGTGTCTTCGCTACGCTTTCTCCGTCCGTGTTTGTCCCTTCAGGTTCCTTTCCTGTTCTTGGTTATTCCCTGTTCCAGTTTCTAACTGTTACCTTTTGTTTTTTCCCCGAGCATTCCTCCGTTCCGGCTTTCCTGGGTTCCTGACAGTCCTCTGACTACCCGAGTCTCCCGCCAGTATCTCTTCTTCAGCACCAGCACTCTCTCTTCTCTTTCTTCTTGGAGCCGTCCCTCTTAGTACTGTCACCGTGGGTAAGTGACCTCTAGGCCTGCTCCTTACGGTCCCTGTATAGGGGTCGGTTCCTCACTAGGTCCGCTCGCCCAGGGGTAGGTCTCCCCACGGTCCAGAGGGTCCACTCTAGTTTCTAGTTAAGCCCGTTATAGACGCTGACTGGAATTCCTTGATTACATGGGCGCATATAAAATATCACTGCTTCTCCACGTATTTCCAGTGCGACAACTCTTTACTCACAGAACACAGAATATATATCACAACAGATACAGAGGGCAGGCCCATTCAAAAGCGGCAGGCCAGACATACATTACAATAGCCTCAGGTGGCCGGAGCCTGCTAATATTTACTGTGGGAATTACAAAGGTGGGGGAGGTCAGAAGGGGGATATCTTGTCTCCTCTGCCCAGGGGCGCAGCCTGTGGGCTGATGCATTAGGGACATATATCTCACATGGAACCTATTATATATACAAATAACTGCATAAGATTCTGGGTGCTGGGGGGTTCTGTAACACGGCTCCCCCTTTCAGCGACGCGATCGGCATACACAGTCTGATCCTTAACGGATCGGTTTGGGGATGACCGAAGTTTATGGGGTTGGTACAAGTTCCGTTTGTCGACTTAGTCCATCGGCGTTACCGTTTTGTTTGCCGGGTCTGTAGTGGATGGTGAAGTCCAGAGGTTGTAGGGCTAAACTCCACCGCAGTAATCTGGCGTTGTCTCCGGAGACCCGATTAAGCCAGACTAGGGGATTATGGTCCGTTAGGAGGGAAAACTGTCATCCATACAAATATGGTTGTAACTTTTTGAGTGCCCATACTACTGCCAGGAACTCCTTCTCGATGGCCGCATAGCTTACTTCACGAGGCAGTAGTTTCTGACTGTTCTTGGCCGTCTGGCCCGACTTGGCTCAGTACTGCCCCCAATCCAAACATAGAAGCGTCTGTGTGAACAAGGAAACTTTTAGTTGGATCGGGTGCGGCCAATATAGGGGTATTGGTGAGGGCGTCCTTTAGCTGGTGGAAGGCTTCCTCACACTCTGGGGTCCAGGTTACCTGGCGGGGTTGGTTCTTACGGGTCAGATCAGTGAGGGGCTTGGCTACGCTGCTGTAATTGGGGACGAATTTCCTGTAATATCCCGCTGTCCCTAGAAACGCCATGACCTGGGTTTTAGTGCGTGGGGTGGGCCATTTGGCTATGGCCTCAATCTTGGCTGGTTCTGGTCGCTGTTTCCCACTTCCCACCCAATGTCCTAAATACTGAACCTCCGCTTTGCCCACGTGACACTTGTTTGGGTTCAGGGTGATTCCGGCCTTGTGGATCCTGTCTAATACTGTCTCTAGGTGATTTAGATGCTCTTCCCATGTTGCACTGTAGATGGCGATGTCATCCAGGTAGGCACACGCATAGTCCTGGAGACCATCCAGAAGCCGGTCAGCCAGCCTCTGGAAGGTCGCAGGGGCATTCTTCATCCTGAATGGCATAACTCGAAACTGGAATAAGCCGAACGGGGTGACAAATGTAGACTTGGGAATAGCGTGTAACAATTGTAGTGGAACACTCAGGAATCTCTTCGTTTGAGACAATAAGCAGCAGAACCAAATATAGTGATGTATTTTTTCAAACAAACACTGGTGCAAAGCGTGAACAAGTTCAAACACAGCAAATAAGGTGAAATCAGGATAAGTTTCTTGCAGCTAGGCTGCAGGCACAGTCAATATTCAAACGCACAAACGTGGGTGCAGCATGTGCACAACAGTTCTAATGGACGGCAAACTGGGTCCTTCTTAGGAATAGTTTATTTGCAGCTTTGCTGCAGGCAAAGTTTTATGGGCGTAGCATCTTCTGGGGAAATGCAGACGATAAGACACAGTTCAAACCAGGGCTGGCAGTTTTAGCAACGAGTCCAGAAGCAGTGCAGAGCTTCAAGTCCAAAACAGTCACATAAACCAGCAGTGAAAATCAAACAAGCTTAGCTGTAGCAGGATGAGCTTACATGTCCAGCAGGTAGGAGAAGAATGCAGAGAAATGCAGGAGAACCTCTGAGAGCTGAGGTTTAGCTGAATAGGCGGAGCCGGAGTATCTGGAGAGGGGAAGTCTCTTGCAGCACAAACCAGGGATTCAGGCAGAATTCACAAGCAAGGAGAATGAAGCAAGCCAGGCTTATAAAGACAGGGAAGTCAGATCACATGAGCAGATTTGAGGCAGCAGATGCCATCTTGGAAAATGGCAATAAAACACCAAAGATAAACAAGGAATCCAGAGTCCTTACATTACTCCCCCCTTAACAGCGGCCTCAGGACGATCCTGGGCCTGGTTTCTCTGGGTGTCTCTGATGGAACTGAGTAATCTTCTGTGGAGCACAGATGTTAGCAACGGGTTCCCAAGAGTCCTCCTCAGGTGGGTATCCTTGCCATCTTATAAGATACTGAAGACGATTTCTGTGGATCCTTGAATCAATGATTTCCTCTACCAAGAATTGTTCTTGCCCATCAACCAGTACGGGTTGTGGAGGGGGCACAATGCAACCCTGAAAGCTATTGGGAGAAACAGACTTCAGTAGAGAGACATGAAATACTGGGTGTACCTTCATAGTCTTTGGTAGCTTTAGACGGCAGGCCACAGAACTCACGATACCGTTGATTTTGAAAGGACCGATGAACTTCTGTCCCAGTTTCTGTTAAGGAACGTTCAGTCTTAGATTCTTAGTAGATAACCATACTGAATCTCCTACCTTGAACATGGGCGCTGGCTTTCGAAATCTATCTGCCGACCTCTTGTAACGTTCCTGAGCTGAAGTTAAGGATTCCTTAAGGACTTCTAGATTTTCCCTCAAAGCAGTCAATCTCTCCTCCACTGCCAGAACTGGAACATCCATTGGAGATCTAGGAAAGATGTTTGGGTGATAACCTAGATTAGCGAAAAAAGGTGTAACCATAGTGGAGGCTGTTATGGTCTGGTGATTAAGGAGCGACATGCGACTAGCTCTGAGCAGGTGGTAACTATACCGACCACAGTTCCTGATCTTAACACAGACACTAGCAGTAGCCGTGGGATGTTCCTGTCACTCCCTGGACACCTCGTCACAGCCGGAGATCTAGCTACCCCTAAAGGTAGAAGCAGGAAAGCTATCTTGCCTCAGAGAAAATCCCCAAAGGATAGGACAGCCCCCACAAATAATGACTGTGAGAGGAGAAGGAAATGACATACGTAGTATGAAACAAGATTTAGCAAAGGAGGCCACTACTAGCTAGAAAGAATTAGTACAGGACAGAACACTGTGCGGTCAGTAATAAAAACTAGAAAAAGTCCACCGCAGAGAAATGCAAAAATCTCCACACCTGACTAAAGGTGTGGAGGGCAAACTCTGCTGCCCAGAGCTTCCAGCTTAGCTGACTAGATACATACTGATAAGCTGGACAAATGAGCAAAAACATAGAAAGTGCTAAACAACAAAGTCCACAACAAGTGAACTGCAAAAAGACAAGCAAGGACTTAGCTTTGCTGAAATGGTCAGAGTGACAGGGAAATCCTCAGAGAGCCATGACTCCAAGCTCAACAATTGACAACTGGCATTGAATTAGGGAAAAGGCCAGACTAATATAGCAGAGCCAGAAAGACGATCAGTGAAAACAGCTGCTAATGCTAAATCCAAGAAGGAGCCATACCACTCAAAACCACAGGAGGGAGCCCAAGAGCAGAACTCACAAAAATGCTACTTATAACCACCGGAGGGAGCCCAAGAGCGGAATTCACAACAGGAGGCATTCTGAGAATTATTGTAGCAGAATTCCGCTAAAGGAAGCAGTTCCATCCAGTCATCCTGAAGATGGCAGACGTAGCATCGTAGATATTGCTTCATTCGTCTGAGGGTGATATGCGGAAGAAAGACGAACATCAATATTAAGCGCAGAACAAAACCCCTTCCAGAATCTTGACGTGAACTGTACTCCACGATCTGAAAGAACTTCATCTGGGACCCCATGCAGCCGAAAAATATTCTGTATTACTAAGTTTACAGTCTCTTTAGCTGAGGGGAGGCCGGCACAAGGAACAAAATGAGCAGCCTTAGTCAGACGATCAACTACCACTAGAATAGTGTTCATGCCACCAGAAGTAGGAAGATGTTGTGAACTCTAGTGTGTGCGGTTAGGATCAGTTTTGCGGTCAGTCCAGTTACCACATGCCCAGAGCTCTTCCTATTTTCTTCTACTTAGCTGGTTAGATTTGTGATCCTAAGCCACTAGGATCATAACAGTACAACAGGCCAAAAGTGTTAAATGCATCGCAAAAGTGGGTTAAGAGAAATCCTGAGTTCAATTTTTTTTTTCTGCTCTGCAGTGTATCCTGCTTCTCTCCTCCCCTTAATCTCTGGGTGGCTTTGAGTTCAGCTGCAGACATGGATATTCAGAGTCTGACTTCTAGTGTGGATCATCTTGCTGCAAGGGTGCAAAGCATTCAGGATTTTGTTGTTCACAGTCCTATGTCTGAGCCAAAAGTACCTATTCCTGAGTTTTTTTCTGGAGATAGATCTAGGTTTCTGAATTTTAAGAATAATTGTAAATTATTTCTTTCTTTGAGACCTCGTTCCTCTGGTGATTCCACTCAGCAAGTTAGAATTGTTATCTCCCTGTTACGTGGCGACCCTCAAGATTGGGCTTTCTCCCTGGCGCCAGGAGATCCTGCATTGCTGAATGTGGATGCGTTTTTTCTGGCGCTTGGATTGCTTTATGAGGAACCTAATCTTGAGAACAGGCAGAAAAGGCCTTGCTGGCTCTCTCTCAGGGTCAGGATGAAGCTGAGGTGTATTGTCAAAAATTTCGGAAATGGTCGGTGCTTACTCACTGGAATGAGTGTGCCCTGGCTGCAAATTTCAGAGAAGGTCTTTCTGAAGCCATTAAGAATGTTATGGTGGGGTTCCCCACGCCTGCGAGTCTGAATGAGTCAATGGCTTTGGCCATTCAGATTGATCGGCGTTTGCGGGAGCGCAAACCTGCGCACCATCTAGCGGTGTTTTCTGAACAGAAACCTGAGTCTATGCAATGTGATAGGATTCTGACCAGAATTGAACGGCAAAATCATAGACGTCAGAATGGGTTGTGCTTTTACTGTGGTGATTCAGCTCATGTTATCTCAGCATGCTCTAAGCGCACAAAAAACTTCGCTAGATCTGTCACCATTGGTACTGTACAGCCTAAATTCATTTTGTCTGTTACTTTGATTTGCTCTCTGTCATCCTACTCAGTTATGGCTTTTGTAGATTCAGGTGCCACCCTGAATCTGATGGATTTGTCATTTGCCAAGCGCTGTGGTTTTATCCTTGAGCCATTACAGTTCCCTATTCCATTGAAGGGAATTGAGGCTACACCATTGGCCAAGAATAAACCTCAATACTGGACTCAAGTGACCATGTGTATAACTCCTGCACATCAGGAGGTGATTCGCTTTCTTGTGTTATATAATTTGCATGACGTTGTCGTGTTGGGTCTGCCATGGTTGCAGGCTCATAATCCAGTTCTGGATTGGAAAGCTATGTCTGTGTTGAGTTGGGGTTGCCAGGGAATTCATGGCGATGCTCCCTTGGTATCAATTGCTTCCTCTACTCCTTCTGAAGTCCCTGAGTTTTTGTCGGACTACCAGGATGTATTTGATGAGCCCAAATCCAGTGCCCTACCTCCTCATAGGGATTGTGATTGTGCTATAAATTTGATTCCTGGTAGTAAGTTCCCTAAGGGACGACTGTTTAATTTGTCTGTACCAGAGCATGCCGCTATGCGGAGCTATGTAAAAGAGTCTTTGGAGAAGGGACATATTCGCCCCTCCTCGTCCCCTCTTGGTGCGGGATTCTTTTTTGTGGCCAAGAAGGATGGTTCGTTGAGACCCTGTATAGATTATCGCCTTCTAAATAAAATCACGGTCAAATTCCAGTATCCCTTGCCATTGTTGTCTGATCTGTTTGCTCGGATTAGGGGGTCTAGTTGGTTCACCAAGATAGATCTTCGCGGTGCGTGTAATCTTGTGCGTATAAAACAGGGCGATGAATGGAAAACAGCATTTAATACGCCTGAAGGCCATTTTGAGTACTTGGTGATGCCTTTTGGACTTTCTAATGCCCCTTCTGTGTTTCAGTCCTTCATGCACGATATCTTCCGAGAATATCTGGATAAATTTATGATTGTGTATCTGGATGATATTTTGGTCTTTTCAGATGATTGGGAATCCCATGTGAAGCAGGTCAGGATGGTATTTCAGGTCCTGCGTGCCAATGCCTTATTTGTGAAGGGTTCCAAATGTCTCTTCGGAGTCCAGAAAGTTTCCTTTTTGGGCTTTATTTTTTCTCCTTCTTCTATTGAGATGGACCCAGTCAAGGTCCAGGCTATTCATGATTGGACTCAACCTACATCAGTTAAGAGTCTTCAGAAGATCTTGGGTTTTGCTAATTTTTACCGTCGCTTCATTGCTAATTTTTCTGGTGTGGTTAAACCTTTGACGGATTTGACCAAGAAGGGTTCTGATGTGACTAACTGGTCTCCTGCGGCCGTTGAGGCCTTTCAGGAGCTGAAGCGCCGGTTTTCTTCGGCTCCAGTTTTATGTCAGCCAGATGTCTCTCTTCCCTTCCAGGTCGAGGTTGATGCTTCTGAAATTGGAGCAGGGGCTGTTTTGTCACAGAGAAGCTCTGATTGCTCTGTGATGAAGCCATGTGCCTTCTTTTCAAGAAAATTTTTGCCGGCTGAGCGAAATTATGATGTTGGTAATCGGGAGTTGTTGGCAATGAAGTGGGCATTTGAGGAGTGGCGACACTGGCTAGAGGGAGCTAAGCATCGCGTGGTGGTCTTGACTGATCATAAAAATTTGATTTATCTTGAGTCGGCCAAGCGGTTGAATCCTAGACAGGCTCGTTGGTCGTTGTTTTTCTCACGTTTCGATTTCGTGGTCTCATACCTTCCTGGTTCGAAGAACGTGAAGGCTGATGCTCTTTCTATGAGTTTTGTGCCCGACTCCCCTAGAGTTTCTGAGCCGGTTGGTATCCTCAAAGAGGGGGTAATTTTGTCTGCCATTTCCCCAGATTTGCGACGGGTGTTACAGGAATTTCAGGCGGATAGACCTGACCGTTGTCCATCAGAGAGACTGTTTGTCCCAGATAGATGGACCAGCAGAGTTATTTCCAAGGTCAATTCTTCAGTGTTGGCGGGTCATCCTGGGATTTTTGGTACCAGAGATTTGGTGGCTAGATCCTTCTGGTGGCCTTCCTTGTCGCGGGATGTGCGTTCCTTTGTGCAGTCCTGTGGGATTTGTGCTCGGGCTAAGCCTTGCTGTTCTCGTGCCAGTGGTTTGCTTTTGCCTTTGCCGGTTCCTAAGAGGCCTTGGACGCATATTTCCATGGATTTTATTTCGGATCTTCCGGTCTCTCAGAGAATGTCTGTCATCTGGGTGGTTTGTGATCGTTTTTCTAAAATGGTCCATTTGGTGCCCTTGCCTAAGTTGCCTTCTTCCTCCGATTTGGTTCCGTTATTTTTTCAGAATGTGGTTCGTCTGCACGGCATTCCTGAAAACATTGTGTCTGATAGAGGATCCCAGTTTGTGTCCAGATTTTGGCGGTCCTTTTGTGCTAAGATGGGCATTGATTTGTCTTTTTCGTCGGCCTTCCATCCTCAGAGGAATGGCCAAACCGAGCGAACTAACCAGACCTTGGAAACTTATTTGAGATGTTTTGTTTCTGCTGACCAGGATGATTGGGTGACCTTTTTGCCATTGGCTGAGTTCGCCCTCAATAATCGGGCTAGTTCTGCTACTTTGGTTTCACCTTTCTTTTGTAATTCTGGTTTTCATCCTCGTTTCTCCTCGGGTCAGGTTGAGTCTTCTGACTGTCCTGGGGTGGATTCTGTGGTGGATAGGTTGCAGCAGATTTGGAACCATGTGGTGGACAATTTGACGTTGTCACAAGAGAAGGCTCAGCGCTTTGCTAACCGTCGTCGCTGTGTGGGTCCCCGACTTCGTGTGGGGGATTTGGTGTGGTTGTCTTCTCGTTATGTTCCTATGAAGGTTTCTTCTCCTAAGTTTAAACCTCGTTTTATCGGTCCTTATAAAATTTTGGAAATCCTTAACCCTGTGTCATTTCGTTTGGACCTCCCGGCATCGTTTACCATCCATAATGTGTTCCATAGGTCTTTGTGGCGGAGGTATGTGGTGTGTGACAAAACACTCCGGGATCGCCTTTGCTGGGGTCAAAGGTCACGTGGTTTGTGCATTGAACTCTGAGGCGACAGTAGGTTTCCAAGTTAACTGACCTCAGGTCAGGTTTATTAAAGTGAAAGCAAATACAGAAAACAAAACATAAAAATAAATCCTAGCCTGTCCGGCGCTAACTAAACAAATACGTTGCTATCTAACAACTGGGGGGGCTTCTCCCTCCCAGCTAACATTACACAGATCATGAGTACAGCTCTCACTCACGTTTGTCTCACACAGACAGGCATTCTGTGTGCCCCAGGCTGACACCTGAAACCTCCAGCTGGTCAGCCTTTATTCCTGCACTTATTAACCCCTCGGTATCCTGAAGATACTGAGCAGCCTAATTCACATAGGACAAATACCTGGGCGAGATATACCTGCCCCCGACTACCAGACCGACATGACTCTTACATATACTCTTACAGGTGCCTGTGGTTCCTTCTGTTGAGCCTCCTGCTCCGGTGCTGGTTGAGGGAGAATTGGAATACGTGGTGGAGAAGATCTTGGATTCTCGTATTTCTAGACGGAGGCTTCAGTATTTGGTTAAGTGGAAGGGCTATGGTCAGGAGGATAATTCCTGGGTTGTCGCCTCTGATGTTCATGCGGCCGATTTGGTTCGTGCCTTCCATTTGGCTCACCCTGATCGCCCTGGGGGTTCTGGTGAGGGTTCGGTGACCCCTCCTCAAGGGGGGGATACTGTTGTGAACTCTGTTTCCGGGCTCCCTCCTGTGGTCGTGAGTGGTACTGTGTGAGTTCTCTCTTTGGGCTCCCCCTGGTGGCTCTTTTTGTTATTTTGCAGGTTTCTGGCTGGGATCAGCTGTCTCGTCATCTGCTAGTTAGGTTTCCTATTTAATCCACCTGGTCCTTCATTCCTTGCCTGTTGTCGTTGTATTCAGTGCTATTCGGATTGCTCCTGTCTACATCCGTTATCAGTCTCTCCAAGAGAAGCTAAGTTTTGTTTGCTTATTTTTGCTCATCTGTGTTCAAGATGTTTCTTAGTATATGATGAGTTTTGTCCAGCTTGCTAATATGTGATTTCCCTGCTTGCTGGTGCTCTGGGGTGCTGAGTTGCTCCCCCCACATCGTTAGTTGGTGTGGGGGTTCTCGCATTCTCTGCATGGATATTTTTGCATAAGGTTTTTTACTGACCGCACAAATCCCTTGCTATTTTCTGCTATCTAGCATTAGCGGGCCTCATTTGCTTAACCTGTTTCATCTCTGCGTTTGTCTTTTCCTCTTAACTCATCGTTATTATTTGTGGGGGGCTTCTATATCTCTGGGGTTATTTCTCTGAGGCAAGTGAGGTCTTTACTTTCTCTTTAGGGGTAGTCAGTTTCTCAGGCCGTGAAGAGACGTCTAGGATTTCAGGAAACGTTCCACGGCTACCTATAGTGTGTGCGGTTAGGATCAGTTTTGCGGTCAGTCCAGTTACCACATCCCCAGAGCTCTTCCTATTTTCTTCTACTTAGCTGGTTAGATTTGTGATCCTAAGCCACTAGGATCATAACAGGAAGATCCACAATGAAGTCCATAGAGACTGAGCCCCATGGACGAGATGGAATAGGTAGTGGTTGAATTAGACCAGTAGGAGAAGCACGAGGAGTCTTATAATGAGCACATACCTCACAAGAGAGCACATAGTCCTTAGTATCCTTCAGGCAAGTTGGCCACCAGAAAAATCGGCTCAGGAACTCTTGCGTCTTCTGTACCCCCCTATGACCAGCCAACTTGGAGTCATGTACCAACTTGAGGATCTGTAGATGTACGGCCTCAGGAATGTAGATGCGTTGGTCACGGAACCATAAGCCTCCCCTAAGGGCAAGATTGATATCCACAGGTGGGTTAGCAAGAAATACATCACCATCATAGGCCTCCTTGATCCTTGTCCATAGATCTGAATCATGGATTACTCCGATGAAGTTGGCATCCGAAAGAATGGTCTTGAACGGGGCTCCAGGTACGGAATCCGCAGAATGGATTCGGGACAAGGCATCAGCCTTCCCATTACATGAACCTGGACGGTACGAAATAATAAAGTTAAATTGGTTCAAAAATAAGTTCCACCGAGCCTGACGTGGAGACAGACATTTAGCAGATCTGAGGAACTCCAAATTGCGATGATCGGTGAGCACTACGATCTGTTGTGCGGCCCCTTGCAGATGGTGTCTCCATTCCTTAAAGGCTGCAATAATCACTAGGAGTTCCTTATCTCCCACGTCGTAGTTCCTTTCTGCAGGGGTAAGTCTACGAGAAAAGAAAGCACAAGGATGTATTAGAGCCTTCTCTCCAGTTCTCTGAGAGAGAATGGCTCCCAGTGCCCAATCAGAAGCGTCCACCTCCACGATGAAAGGAAGTGCTGGGTCTGGATGAATCAAAAGCGGAGCTGAAGTAAAACAAGACTTAAGCCGATCAAAAGCCTCCTGAGCCTGTGAAGACCACTTAAAGGATCTTTCCTTCTTAGTCAGAGAAGTGATGGGACGGACAATCTCTGAAAAATTTCTTATGAAACGTCTATAAAAATTTGCAAAGCATTGAACCTCCTTAATGTTCTTAGGCACCGGCCAATCCAGGATTGCTTGAATCTTACTGGATTCCATGTTTATCCCCTGAGGAGAGATGACATAACCTAAGAACTGAATTTCTGAACGATGAAACTCACATTTCTCCGGCTTGATATAAAGATGGTTCTCTTGCAAACGCTTCAAAACCATCTTGGCGTGTTCTTGATGCTCCTGTAGAGAGTCAGAAAAAATTAGAATGTCATCCAGATAGATTACAACAAACAGGTCCAGTAAATCTCTAAAAATATCATTGGCGAGATGTTGAAACGTTGCTGGGGCATTACACAGCCCAAAAGGCATCACCAAGTACTCAAAATGTCCATACCGACATCTGAATGCCGTCTTCCATTCATCACCTGGTCGGATACGTATCAGATTATACGCCCCGCGAAGATCCAATTTAGAGAATACCTTGGCATGACGGATTCTTTCCAACAGTTCTGGAATCAAAGGCAAGGGATAACGATTCCGGATGGTCACCTTATTGAGTTCCCGATAGTCGATGCAGGGTCTTAGGGTCCCATCCTTCTTCTTTACAAAAAAAATAGGTGCCCCTGCTGGTGAGGAAGAAGGACGTATAAAGCCTTTAGCCAAATTTTCGTCAATATACTCTTTCAGAGCTTGGAGCTCAGGAGCTGCCAAAGGGTAGACGTTGCTGAAAGGAATGGCTGCCCCTGGAAGCAGTTCAATGGGACAATGATAATCCCTATGTGGAGGAAGCTGGTCTGCCTTCGTCTCATCACAGATGTCAGAGTATTCCTTATATACAGCAGGTAAAGTAAATACCGGTTCAGGGGGTTCCGAATCAAGAGACTCCGGAACAGTTTCCGTTACGGCTGAATCACTCCTGGTTGGGAATGTAATCTCCTTGGTCTCCCAGTTGATTGTTGGATTCTGTGAGCGCAGCCAAGGAATGCCTAGAATCACAGGAGAATGAGAAGAAATTACTAAAAATGAGAGTTGCTCCTGATGATCCGGTTCCAACAAAATGGCAAGCGGTACAGTCTCCTGATCAACAGGCCCAGAAACTAAAGGTGAGCCATCTACCCTTTCCATAGCAATTGGAGAAGCTCTATGCTGGATTTCTATGCCGTGTTTCTTGGCAAATGCAATGTTCATAAAATTACCCCCTGCGCCGGAATCTATCATGGCTGCGCTAGAGATCCACTGTCCAGAACATAAGATTTTAATAGGGAGTGAGCAGTGAGAGTCTTTTACCTTCTGCTCCCTGGAAGGAGTAGTCAGAGAGAGAATGAAAAACAGCATTCAATGGTAGGCTAAATTCAGAGACATCAGATTCATCGTCATCATTATCATATTCCCCTACCGCTGCTAACACCTTGTTAGGCCGCTTCGGACAGTTGATTAAGAAGTGATCAGATTGGCCGCAATAAAAGCAAAGACTCTCCTGGAGGCGGCGCTCCCGACGTTCATTACTCTCACGTCTCTGCACTGAGTCTATTTGCATAGGCACTACCTCTGTCTCCCGAGTGATTTTACCTGCAGGTTCTTTGGGAGAAAGGGAATAATTAGACATACGATTAAATACCGCCAATTTCTCCTGTCTTCGCTCAGTAAGGCGAATATCAATGCGTACACAATGTTGAATAAATGTTTCTAGTTCTTGCGGTGACTCAGAGCGGGCTAGTTCATCTTTTATAACACTAGACAGACCTATCCTAAAAATAGGCAATTGTGCATAAGAATCCCCGTTAGTATCCACAGCTAGCCTTCTAAAATCAGTGGCATATTCAATAACTGAACATTTACCCTGACGCAAGGACAGTAAGGCGGTCTCAGCAGAGGCGCGGCGGTTAGGGTCATCAAACATTAATGCCATGGCAGCCAAAAAATCATCCAATACATTTAAACGTGGATCACGAGACTCGATCATCGGATTCGCCCAGGCGAGTGCTCGTGATGTCAATAGCATAATAATACATAACACTTTAGATCGATCTGTGTGAAAGCGGTCGGCATGCACATCAAAATATAACAAACATTGATTTACAAAACCACAAAATTTATCACGATCACCATTGTATCGGAATGGCGGCAGCTTAGGAGGACTGACTGCCTGTGGCTGTCCCGGGGGTAAGACCACTTGTGTGGCCATCTGAGCACTTAAGTCTTGAAAAGCCTGTCCATACTGGGACTCCATGTTTTTAAATTTATTTTCCTGAGCATCCATTCGAGTACTCAGATCCTGCAGAGACTGTCCAAACAACTGCTGATTATGTTCCAAGCCTCCAACCTTACTCTGCAGACTGCCCATCTCTTTTTGCAGAGATCTCATCATAGAAAACAGTTGTTCAATCTTAGGTTCAGTAGCCATTGTCTCAGCAGATTCCTTATTTGGCGTGTGTATCCTGTAACAATTGTAGTGGAACACTCAGGAATCTCTTGGCTTGAGACAATAAGCAGCAGAACCAAATATAGTGATAAGTCTGTATTTTTTCAAACACTGGTGCAAAGCGTGAACAAGTTCAAACACAGCAAATAAGGTGAAATCAGGATAAGTTCCTTGCAGCTCGGCTGCAGGCACAGTCAATATTCAAACGCACAAACGTGGGTGCAGCATATGCACAACAGTTCTAATGGACGGCAAACTGGGTCCTTCTTAGGAATAGTTTATTTGCAGCTTTGCTGCAGGCAAAGTTTTATGGGCGTAGCATCTTCTGGGGAAATGCAGACGATAAGACACAGTTCAAACCAGGGCTGGCAGTTTTAGCAACGAGTCCAGAAGCAGTGCAGAGCTTCAAGTCCAAAACAGTCACATAAACCAGCAGTGAAAATCAAACAAGCTTAGCTGTAGCAGGATGAGCTTACATGTCCAGCAGGTAGGAGAAGAATGCAGAGAAATGCAGGAGAACCTCTGAGAGCTGAGGTTTAGCTGAATAGGCGGAGCCGGAGTATCTGGAGAGGGGAAGTCTCTTGCAGCACAAACCAGGGATTCAGGCAGAATACACAAGCAAGGAGAATGAAGCAAGCCAGGCTTATAAAGACAGGGAAGTCAGATCACATGAGCAGATTTGAGGCAGCAGACGCCATCTTGGAAAATGGCAATAAAACACCAAAGATAAACAAGGAATCCAGAGTCCTTACATAGCGTCAGGACTAAGGGGAATCTGCCAATAGCCTTTGCATAGATCGATGGTGGTCAAATACTTTGCCCCCGCCAGCCGGTCTAACAGCTCATCCACGCGCAGCATGGGATACGCATCCGTCACCGTTTTCTCATTGAGCCTGCGATAGTCTACACAAAACCATGTAGTCCCATCCTTCTTGGGCACTAACACTACGGGGGATGCCCAGGGACTATCTGATTCTTCAATGACCCCTAAACGCAACATCTCTCGTATCTCTTGTCGCATCCCTTCTCGTACAGACTCAGGGACGCGGAAGGGGGGTTGTCTCAGGGGGGGGTCTGATCCTGGGTCTCAACCTTGTGTTGTGCCAGGTGGGTGTACCCCGGTCTCCCTGAAAATATCCTCTGTCGCTGCCTCAACAACGCCTCTGCCTGCTGTCTCTCCCGGTTACCTAGGTCTTCACCCCAGTGTAACTGGTCCCATGTTTTAGACTGAGTCCTCTCCCCTAAGACATCAGGCAAGGGGAGTCCGGCTACATCCTCTGCTTCAGGTGCACAGATGGCCACTACCTTTTCAGGGCGCTCCCAGTGGAACATGCGGATAACCCTGGGGTCGTCATAATCGGCGACATTATAGGTGGTGTCGGCTATTTTCCCCACTACCTGGTAGGGCCCCTGCCATGCAGCTTGGAACTTGTTCTGCCTAGTGGGTTCTAACACCAGGACCTTCTGTCCTATCTCAAATGTGCGTTCTCTGGCCCTCCGATTGTACCATACACGCTGGCGCCGTTGGGCCACCTGCAGGTTCCCATGTACAGCCTGGGTCAGCTCCTGTAGGCGGTCCCGGAATTCCAGCACATAGGGTACAATAGGTACCCCTTCTATGGTGCCCTCCCCTTCCCAGTGTTCTAGCACTAAGTCTAGGGGTTCCCTTACCCGCCTCCCGTATACCAGTTCAAACGGGGAGAACCCTGTGGATTCTTGGGGTACCTCCCGATAGGCAAACAGGAGGTGTGGCAAGAATTTCTCCCAGTCCCTATAGGTCCTGGTAAAAGTCCCAATGAGTTGTTTCAACGTTCCGTTAAAGCGTTCACACAACCCATTGTTTGCGGGTGGTACGGGGCGCTCCTAATGGACTTTACACCGCACAGCTTCCACAGTTGGTTGGTCACTTCTGCTGTAAACTGGGTACCCTTGTCCGAGATAATCTCCCGGGGAAATCCAACCTTGAGAAAACCTGGAGCAGGGCAGCCGCCACCGTCTCTGCCAATATGTTAGGTAACGCAACCGCCTCTGGATACTCTGTGGCATAATCTACCACTGTCAATATATACCTTTTCCCTGATGGACTGGGTTTGGCTAACGGCCCTATCAGATCGACCGCTACTCGGCTAAATGGTTCCTCCACAATGGGGAGGGGGCGTAATTTGGCCTTGCATCGATCTCCCCTCTTGCCAATGCGCTGGCAACTGTCACAGGTCTGGCAGTACTGACGAACATCATAGGTTACCCCCGGCCAAAAGAAGTTTTGTGTCAGACGATGCCTGGTGCGACTGACCCCGAAGTGCCCGGCCAAGGGTATGTCATGAGAGATTCGCAGTAACTCCTGCCTGTACTTCTTGGGAACTACCAGCTGTCGTTTTATAGTGGGGTTCATCCCTGTGTGGTGCTGCTCGGTAACCCGGTAGAGGAGTCCCTGCTGCCATACAAACTGCTCCCCTTCCAGTACTCCTCTCGCCTCCTGTGCCTTCCCACGATATCCCTCTAATGAAGGATCCTCAAGTAACTCCTTCTTAAATTCAGCTGGGGTGGCCCAAGAAATGTGTCTGGCTATGGGAATTGTTATGATCCTTAGTGGTTGAGAATCACAAAATACTCCAGCTAAGTAACAAAACATAGGACAAGCTCTAGAGAGGTGGCAAACTGGACTGACCACAAATCTGAACCTATCCAACACACTAAAGGTAGCCGGTGAACGTGTCTAAAATCCTAGACGTCTCGAGCCAGCCTGAGGAACTAACTACCCCTAGAGAGAAAGAAAGACCTCACTTGCCTCCAGAGAAATAATCCCCAAAGATATAGAAGCCCCCAACAAATAATAACGGTGAGGTAAGAGGAAGGCACATACACAGGGGTGAAATTCAGCAGATTCAGCAATTGAGGCCCACTAATACTAGATAGCAGAAAATAGAAAAGGGGCCTGTGCGGTCAGTAAAAAACCCTTACAAAATATCCACACTGAGATTTCAAGAACCCCCGCACCAACTAACGGTGTGGGGGGAGAAACTCAGTCCCCTAGAGCAACCAGCAAGTGAGGAAATCACATTTTAGCAAGCTGGACAAGAAACATGATGAATGCTGATAATCAAAAAATAAACAAACAAAAACTTAGCTTGTCTTGGAGAGACTGGGAGCAAGGTAGTCACAAGGAATCTGAAGAGCACTGAATACATTGAGAGCAGGCAAGGAACTGAGTATCCAGGTGAGCTAAATAGGAAACCAACCAAGGATAACGAACCAGCTGATGCTGCCAACCTGCAGAAAGACAACACTACACAGTACCGCTTGTGACCACTAGAGGGAGCCCAAAAATAGAGTTCACAACAGTACCCCCCCCCTTGAGGAGGGGTCACCGAACCCTCATCAAGACCCCCAGGGCGATCAGGATGAGCCGCGTGGAAGGCATGAACCAAATCGGCCGCATGAACATCAGAGGCGACAACCCAGGAATTATCCTCCTGACCATATCCCTTCCACTTAACCAAATACTGAAGCCTCCGTCTAGAGATACGAGAATCCAAAATCTTCTCCACCACGTACTCCAATTCGCCCTCGACCAGCACCGGAGCAGGAGGTTCAACAGAAGGAACCACAGGTACCACATACCTCCGCAACAAAGACCTATGGAACACATTATGAATGGCAAACGATGCTGGGAGATCCAAACGAAAAGACACCGGGTTAAGGATTTCCAAGATCTTATAAGGACCGATGAAGCGAGGCTTGAATTTAGGAGAGGAGACCTTCATAGGAACATACCGAGAAGACAGCCACACCAAATCCCCAACACGAAGTCGGGGACCCACACTGCGGCGGCGGTTGGCAAAGCGCTGAGCCTTCTCCTGTGACAACCTCAAATTGTCCACCACATGGTTCCAAATCTGCTGCAACCTATCCACCACAGAATCCACCCCAGGACAGTCAGAAGGCTCAACCTGACCCGAGGAAAAACGAGGATGGAAACCAGAATTGCAGAAAAAAGGCGAAACCAAAGTAGCAGAACTAGCCCGATTATTAAGGGCAAACTCGGCCAGTGGCAAAAAAGTCACCCAATCATCCTGATCAGCAGAAACAAAACATCTCAAATAAGTTTCCAACGTCTGATTAGTTCGCTCGGTTTGGCCATTAGTCTGAGGATGGAAGGCCGACGAAAAAGACAAATCAATGCCCATCTTAGCACAAAAAGTCCGCCAAAACCTGGACACAAACTGGGATCCTCTATCAGACACAATATTTTCAGGAATGCCGTGCAAGCGAACCACATTCTGAAAAAATAGAGGAACCAAATCGGAGGAAGAAGGCAACTTAGGCAAGGGCACCAAATGGACCATCTTGGAAAAACGATCACACACCACCCAGATGACAGACATTTTCTGAGATACTGGAAGATCTGAAATAAAATCCATGGAAATGTGCGTCCAAGGCCTTTTCGGAATAGGCAAAGGCAAAAGCAAACCGCTGGCACAAGAACAGCAAGGCTTAGCCCGAGCACAAATCCCACAAGACTGCACAAAGGAACGCACATCCCGCGACAAGGAAGGCCACCAGAAGGACCTAGCCACCAAATCTCTGGTACCAAAAATCCCAGGATGACCCGCCAACACCGAAGAATGAACCTCGGAAATAACTCCGCTGGTCCATCTCTCCGGGACAAACAGTCTCTCTGGTGGACATTGGTCAGGTCTATCCGCCTGAAATTTCTGCAGCACTCGTCGCAAATCTGGGGAAATGGCAGACAAAATCACTCCCTCTCTGAGAATACCAGCCGGCTCAGAAACTCCCAGAGAGTCAGGCACAAAACTCCTAGAAAGTGCATCAGCTTTCACGTTCTTCGAACCAGGCAGGTATGAGACCACGAAGTTGAAACGGGAGAAAAACAACGACCAACGAGCCTGTCTAGGATTCAGGCGTTTGGCAGATTCAAGGTAAATCAGATTTTTGTGATCAGTCAAGACCACCACGCGATGTTTAGCTCCTTCGAGCCAATGTCGCCACTCCTCAAATGCCCACTACATAGCCAACAACTCCCGATTACCAACATCATAATTCCGCTCGGCAGGCAAAAACTTTCTTGAAAAGAAAGCACATGGCTTCATCACAGAGCCATCAGAGCTTCTCTGCGACAAAACAGCCCCTGCTCCAATCTCAGAAGCATCAACCTCGACCTGGAAGGGGAGAGAGACATCTGGCTGACATAAGACTGGAGCTGAAGAAAACCGGTGCCTCAGCTCCCGAAAGGCCTCCACGGCTGCAGGAGACCAATTAGTAACATCAGAACCCTTCTTGGTCAAATCCGTCAAAGGTTTAACCACGCTAGAAAAATTAGCGATGAAACGACGGTAAAAATTAGCAAAACCCAAGAACTTCTGAAGACTCTTAACAGACGTGGGCTGAGTCCAGTCATGAATAGCCTGGACCTTGACTGGGTCCATCTCCACAGTAGAAGGAGAAAAAATAAAACCCAAAAAGGAGACCTTCTGTACTCCGAAGAGGCATTTTGAGCCCTTCACAAATAAAGCATTAGCACGCAGGACCTGAAACTCCATCCTGACCTGCTTCACATGGGACTCCCAATCATCAGAAAAGACCAAAATGTCATCCAGATAAACAATCATAAATTTATCCAGATATTCTCGGAAGATGTCATGCATGAAGGACTGAAACACAGAAGGAGCATTAGAGAGTCCAAAAGGCATCACCAAGTACTCAAAATGGCCTTCAGGCGTATTAAATGCTGTTTTCCATTCATCTCCCTGCTTAATGCGCACAAGGTTATACGCACCACGGAGATCTATCTTGGTGAACCAACTGGCACCCTTAATCCGAGCAAACAAATCAGACAATAGTGGTAAAGGATACTGAAATTTGACTGTGATTTTATTCAGAAGACGATAATCTATACAAGGTCTCAAAGAACCGTCCTTCTTGGCCACAAAAAAAAATCCTGCACCAAGAGGGGAAGAGGATGGGCGAATATGTCCCTTCTCCAAAGACTCCTTTATATAACTCCGCATCGCGGCATGCTCTGGTATAGACAGATTAAAAAGTCGTCCCTTAGGGAATTTACTACCAGGAATTAAATTTATAGCACAGTCACAATCCCTATGAGGGGGCAGGGCACCGGACCTGGGCTCATCAAATACATCCTGGTAGTCAGACAAAAACTCAGGGACCTCAGAAGGAGTGGAAGAAGCAATAGACACCAACGGAGCATCGCCATGCATTCCCTGACAACCCCAACTTGACACAGACATAGCTTTCCAATCTAAAACTGGATTATGAGCCTGCAGCCATGGCAGACCCAAAACGACAACATCATGCAAATTATGCAGAACAAGAAAGCGAATCACCTCCTGATGTACGGGAGTCATGCACATGGTCATTTGCGTCCAATACTGAGGCTTATTCTCAGCCAATGGCGTAGCATCAATTCCCCTCAGAGGAATGGGAAATTCCAAAGGCTCCAGGACAAAACCTCAGCGCCTGGCAAACGACAAATCCATCAGATTCAGGGCAGCACCCGAATCCACAAAAGCCATAACCGGGTAGGACGACAAAGAACAAATCAAAGTAACAGACAAAATAAATTTAGGCTGCATAGTACCAATGGTGACAGGTTTAGCGATTTTTTTTAAGCGTTTAGAGCATGCTGAGATAACATAAGTAGAATCACCACAGTAAAAGCACAACCCATTTTGACGTCTATGACTTTGTCGCTCAATTCTGGTCAGAGTTCGGTCACATTGCATAGACTCAGGTCTCTGTTCAGAAAATACCGCCAAAGGATGAGCAGATTTGCGCTCCCGCAAACGCCGATCAACCTGAATGGCTAAAGCCATAGAATCACTCAGACTTGTAGGGGTGGGAAACCCCACCATAACATTCTTAACGGCCTCAGAAAGACCTTCTCTGAAATTTGCAGCCAGGGCACACTCATTCCATTGAGTAAGCACTGACCATTTCTGAAATTTTTGACAATACACCTCTGCTTCATCCTGACCTTGAGAGATAGCCAGCAATGCTTTTTCTGCCTGATTCTCAAGATTAGGCTCCTCATAAAGCAGTCCAAGAGCCAGAAAAAATGCATCTACATTAAGCAATGCAGGATCTCCTGGCGCCAGAGAGAAAGCCCAATCTTGAGGGTCGCCACGTAACAAGGAGATAACAATTTTAACTTGCTGAGCGGAATCACCAGAGGAACGAGGTCTCAGAGATAGAAATAACTTACAATTATTCTTAAAATTTAGAAACCTAGATCTATCTCCAGAAAACAACTCAGGGATGGGTATTTTTGGTTCAGACATAGGGCTATGAATAACAAAATCCTGAATACTTTGCACCCGTGCAGCAAGATGATCCACACTAGAAGCCAGAGTCTGAACATTCATGTCTGCAGCTGAGCTCAAAACCACCCAGAGTTCAAGGGGATGAAAGAAGCTAAACAGACTGCAGCAAAGGAAAAGCGGGAGGAAAAAAAAAAAAATGTACTCAGGTCTTCTTTTTATCCCACTTCTGCGATGCATTAAACACTTTTTGGCCTGCTCTACTGTTATGATCCTTAGTGGTTGAGGATCACAAAATACTCCAGCTAAGTAACAAAACATAGGACAAGCTCTAGAGAGGTGGCAAACTGGACTGACTGCAAATCTGAACCTATCCAACACACTAAAGGTAGCCGGTGAACGTGTCTAAAATCCTAGACGTCTCGAGCCAGCCTGAGGAACTAACTACCCCTAGAGAGAAAGAAAGACCTCACTTGCCTCCAGAGAAATAATCCCCAAAGATATAGAAGCCCCCAACAAATAATAACGGTGAGGTAAGAGGAAGGCACATACACAGGGGTGAAATTCAGCAGATTCAGCAAATGAGGCCCACTAATACTAGATAGCAGAAAATAGAAAAGGGGCCTGTGCGGTCAGTAAAAAACCCTTACAAAATATCCACACTGAGATTTCAAGAACCCCCGCACCAACTAACGGTGTGGGGGGAGAAACTCAGTCCCCTAGAGCAACCAGCAAGTGAGGAAATCACATTTTAGCAAGCTGGACAAGAAACATGATGAATGCTGATAATCAAAAAATAAACAAACAAAAACTTAGCTTGTCTTGGAGAGACTGGGAGCAAGGTAGTCACAAGGAATCTGAAGAGCACTGAATACATTGAGAGCAGGCAAGGAACTGAGTATCCAGGTGAGCTAAATAGGAAACCAACCAAGGATAACGAACCAGCTGATGCTGCCAACCTGCAGAAAGACAACACTACACAGTACCGCTTGTGACTGCTAGAGGGAGCCCAAAAATAGAGTTCACAACAGGGAATACGTGTAGGGCTGGGGTGTGGGGTGGCTTACCTGGGCCTCCTCTGAGTGTGATTCCGCCTTCACAGCTCGAGCTTGTCTCCGGGTGGTCACAGGATATGTCTCAGCCAGAGGGCCGACCGAGAAGGCAGACAACATAGGCCCCATGTCATTTCCCAGCAAGACGTCTGCAGGCAATTCCTCCATCAAGCTGACCTCAAACAGGCCATCTCCGACTCCCCAGTTCAGGTGAATCCTGGCAGTGGGCAGTCGATGTATGGCTCCCCCTGCTACACGGACTGCCACTGTCTGGTCCGTCTTCTCTTGGTCCCGGACGAGATGAGACTTCACAAGGGTCAAAGTTGCTCCGGAATCTCTTAGTCCCTGCATACGTTTCCCATTAACCAACACGACCTGTCGATGCTGTTGTCGATTATCTGCCCGGGCCGCCTGCATGGGGTCTTCTTCATGCAGCACTTCCTCCATCTCTTCCATCCCCTGGTTAGTCATAGCCCCCAATGCCGGATCACCTTCGCCTTGGTAGCAGTGTACAGCGGCCCGGCTGAAGGTAGCTGTTCCCGCCTTTGGCCACTGGGTACGTTGAGACCGGTTGGGACATTGTCTTTGCAGGTGGCCCAGCTGATGGCAGGTGTGGCATCGCGCCCCAGGGGGACTGTGGTAGGTCGGGTTTTGAGCTGGTCCCCCGACAATCTTCTGTGATTTGGGGGCCTTCCAGACCCATGGGAGGACCCCTAGTGACCATCTTTGATCCGGCCGACTGAGACCTCCTGGCATCATGGTGTTCATCGGCCAGACGAGTGGCCTCCTCAAGAGTCGTTAGTCGCCTGTCCCGAAGCCATTCCTGTGTCTTGGGGGTTAGTCCATTAAAGAATCGCTCTACAAGAAGAGCTGGAGGACGTCCTCCTTAGTGGTTGCTTGGCTCCCTTGTACCCACTGTAGCAGTGACCGCCGTAATTTACAGGCCCATTCAGCGTGGCTATCGGTTACCCGTTTTATAAGTCCGCGGAACTTTTGGCGGTATGCCTCTTGTGTCAGCGCATACCGGGCTAAGATCACTTCTTTGATCCGCTCATAGTCCATACAGTCCTCATCAGGTACCGTGCCATAGGCGTCCGCTGCCCGGCCTGTCAGCTTGCTGGCCAGAATCTGAACCCGTTCCTCCGACTTCACTTGATGAAGGTGCAAACTGCCGCTCAAAGTCCTGCAGAAAGCCATCAACGTCTTCCTCTGCCTCCCCCAACTGTTGGAAGGCATTATACTGGATCTTTTTGTGGCTTACTGTTGAAGGTACCTGGGTGGAGGCCAGAGCTCCCCCTGCTCGCTGACTCTCCTCTCTCCGCTCTGCCATCTCCATCTTGGCCATCTCCACTTTGGTCCGCTCTGCCATCTCCATCTTGGCTAGCTCTATCCTGGTCCACTCGGCCATCTTTTCCTTCAGATCAGTACGCACATCAGCCATCACCTCTTGTATGATCTCTACTGCAGGGTTTGGGCCATAGACCACCAGTCTGTTCTTTACCTCCCTCTGGAATTCAGTCTCCTCCACGTTCACATTGGGGGGTGCTGCATTGTCATGTTCCATGATGGCTGCTATCAAATCTGCTTTTGTTTTGTTGCTGGCGATTAACCCTCGAGCTTCCACCAGGTCTTTTAATGTAGTCCTCTTTAACTTCTGGTAGTTGTTTTCCATTCATTCCTTTCCTCCTGTAGATGGGGTATCACATCCCGCTGTCTGCCACCAGTGTAACGGGGTCTGCTGTGCTGGAGTACCTCTTTCAGTACCACCCCGTGGTTCAGGAGGTCCACTCTGCTTTAGCTGGATTCTGAATGAAGGACGCTGACTGGAATTCCTTGATTACATGGGCGCATGTAAAATATCACTGCTTCTCCACGTATTTCCAGTGTGACAACTTTTTACTCACAGAACACAGAATATATATTACAACAGATACAGAGGACAGGCCCATTCAAAAGCGGCAGGCCAGACATACATTACAATAGCCGCAGGTGGCCGGAGCCTGCTGATATTTACTGTGGGAATTACAAAGGTGGGGGAGGTCAGAAGGGGGATATCTTGTCTCCTCTGCCCAGGGGCGCAGCCTGTGGGCTGATGCATTAGGGACATATATCCCACATGGAACCTATTATATATACAGATAACTGCATAACATATTCTGGGTGCTGGGGGGTTCTGTAACAAGGTCTATATATGCAGCCATATCCTTAGGCTCTTGTAAATTTTGTCATTTTTGGTATTTCGTTCTTTTGTAGGTGTGCGGGTGAAAAGATACCAAGGCTGGTAGGACCATACCTTTTCTGTGTATAAATATGGATTCGGGAGAAATATATATATGTCCCTGTAAAATCAACTCTTTATTTGCTGTTATAACTTTGTGCCAAGAAGAGTCTGTTTTGATTGTGAATCCCTTAAAGCTTTATGAAAGCAATAAACTGCACGTTTGGTCAAAACCGCATTGCCTGTGTGAATGCTACCAATGTCTTCCTGAGTGCATGAATCCCTACAGTTGGTGGAGAATGCAGGCAAGAAGTCTCAAAGGGCACAGGTCATTGACATGTAAAGATTGAATGTCCTGGGTAAAGGCTGCTACAGCATTGCAATCACAATCTGAAAATATGTGGTATCAGTCCTGCTGGAAGGTGATGTTGCTGCGGTGTTATGGAATCGCTGGTGCAGAGCTAGGAGCTATCTCTTTAGTGGAAATCCGGGGGGTCCACAATGCCAGGAGTGAGGTTCACATAGCACCTCAGTACTGAAAAATGTTGGAACTGACAGTTCCAAAACCAATGGACTGCATCATTGGCCAGCACAACACCGACTTCACATTCCCTGCCTGCAGTGATGTTCCTCATCTTGGTGAGGGATCTCAGGCATTCCAGGTGACTGTGAACATTGTCAAAGTCATGGAACTTAAGGACTGAGGGAGTTTGGTGACCTGGTAATAGCCATAATTCTGCATGTGCTAGTCCCTGAGAAAGGGTTTGGGGGTAAGGTGTATCCATGGAGATGCCAAGAACAATCTCATGACCCAGGTCTACATATTATTATTTATTTATTTATATGGCACATTGATCCCATGGTGTTGTACATGAGAAGGGGTTACATATAACATACACATATAACTTACAGTAAATTTACTAACAATGACAGACTTGTACAGAGGGAAATAGACCCTGCCATTGTGGGCTTACGTTCTACGGGATGATGGGAAAGGAGACACTAGGTTGCACAGACTGTGGTTCTGTGACCCACAAAATGGGAGTGATCAAGGACTTGTTGCATGCTATTGTTATTGGTCGAGATTACTCTGTGACTTATGGGCTGAAGCTGCATCACCCAGTAGTCCAGTATGCCGCCAGGAGTCCTCTTTAGACATCGAATCCATTTAGCAGCCCTTAGACATTGAAGTCCATCTCTTAGCCCAGCACAGGTGTAATTGGGGCCAAAAATGCACACTTCTCAACCTCAACTGCTACAGAATCTCCTTCAGTCAAAATTAACTGATATTTAAAACCATTTTTACAACATCTAAGGTGTGAACAATGATGTTCTACAGCATCTGAAAACACAGTGCTGTGTAACATACACTGCAGCTGCTAAGGAACCTCTTTTTCAAAGAGAGATTGATTACTATATGGCAGTCAATCAGTGTCATTAACTTGAGTCAGAAACAACTGGTAGAAGATATATAGTAGTGCATTGGTATAGAGGTCGCTTGCTTAGGGTGCCAACTTCCGCAGATAGGTAGATATACAGCAGGAGTGGCATATTGGGCCAGTACACCTTCTTCACATCGGCTTAGTATAACTGGTCATTATTTAAAGCACAGGTATTATAGACACTGTAATGCTATGACAATTTATCTATCTGTCCAGGCAGGGCAAACTTGGGTACCCTAGGCAATTAGCTATACCGCTTCTAATGATGGGGCATTGTGTTTCCTAGGGCTAACAGTTGCTTTCCATTTTTTTTGCTGAATAAATTACTTGATCAATTTTAGGCGATATTTACAGAAAATATACATAGCAGTTGTAAACTAATAAATTACTGCATCGGGACAGAAGTACATAGGGCGAGGTTTACATATACAATATTATACCAGCCTATGTTCTGGTCCTTCTTGCTTAGCCCTATACAACTATTTGTATACATCCTTTTTCACGTTGCACTTTTCACCTCTGGTGTGGGTATATAATTCTTTTTAATTAAACTTAATAAAAGTTACATTTTATAAGGGTTTTTTCAGTTAGTGGGCACAAAGGTATAACAGCAAATAAACAGGTCATTCAGCAGGGACATACAGTACAGACCAAAAGTTTGGACACACCTTCTCATTTAAAGATTTTTCTGTATTTTCAGGACTATGAAAATTGTACATTCACACTGAAGGCATCAAAACTATAAATTAACACATGTGTAATTATATACTTAACAAAAAAGTGTGAAACAACTGAAAATATGTCTTATATTCTAGGATCTTCAAGGTAGCCACCTTTTGCTTTGATGACTGCTTTGCACACTCTTTGCATTCTCTTGAAGAGCTTCAAGAGGTAGTCACCGGAAATGGTTTTCAATTCAGGTTTAATAAGTGGGATTTCTTGCCTTATAAATGGGGTTGGGACCATCAGTTGTCTTGAGCAGAAGTCTGGTGGATACATAGCTGATAGTCCTACTGAATAGACTGTTAGAATTTGTATTATGGCAAGAAAAAAGCAGCTAAGTAAAGAAAAACGAGTGGCCATCATTACTTTAAGAAATGAAGGTCAGTCAGTCCGAAAAATTGGGAAAACTTTGAAAGTGTCCCCAAGTGCAGTTCCAAAAACCATCAAGCGCTACAAAGAAACTGGCTCACATGAGGACCGCCCCAGGAAAGGAAGACCAAGAGTCACCTCTGCTTCTGAGGATAAGTTTATCCAAGTCACCAGCCTCAGAAATCGCAGGTCAACAGCAGCTCAGATTAGAGACCAGGTCAATGCCACACAGAGTTCTAGCAGCAGACACTGTCATGATCTCAATGGCAAGAGAACATAGCATAAGCATATATAGGAACTAGCTCTTGGAAGATGGGAACTGAGCTGACCATGAACTAAACCTAACGCACAACTAGCAGTGGCCGGGTAGCATGCCTACGTTGATTCTAGATGCCCAGCCCAGCCGGAGGACTAAATAAAGCTAGCAGAAGAAAATATTAGTCCTAGCTCACCTCTAGAGAAATACCCCGAAAGGAGACAGAGGCCCCCCACATGTATTGGCGGTGAGTTGAGATGAAATAACAAACGTAGTATGAAAATAGGTTTAGCAAATTTGAGGTCCACTTACTACATAGCAGAAGACAGAAAGGACACTTTCATGGTCAGCTGAAAACCCTATCAAAAATACCATCCAGAAATTACTTTAAAACTCTGGCATTAACTCATAACACCAGAGTGGCAATTCCCGTTCACAAGAGCTTTCCAGACACAGTAACGAAACTACAGCTGTGAACTGGAACAAAATGCAAAAACAAACATGGACAAGAGTCCAACTTATCTAGTAGTTGTCTAGGAGCAGGAACAAGCACAGAGAGGCTTCTGATAACATTGTTGACCGGCAAGCAACTAACAGAGCAGCAAGGTTATATAGCGACTCCCACATCTTGATGGGAACAGGTGAACAGAGAAGATGAAGACACCAGTTCAATTCCACCAGTAGCCACCGGGGGAGCCCAGAATCCAAATTCACAACAGTACCCCCCCCTCAAGGAGGGGGCACCGAACCCTCACCAGAACCACCAGGGCGATCAGGATGGACCCTATGAAAGGCACAAACCAGATCGGAGGCATGAACATCAGATGCATTCACCCAAGAATTATCCTCCTGGCCGTATCCCTTCCACTTGACCAGATACTGGAGTCTCCGTCTGGAAACACGAGAGTCCAAGATTTTCTCCACAACGTACTCCAACTCACCCTCAACCAACACCGGAGCAGGAGGCTCAACGGAAGGCACAACCGGTACCTCATACCTGCGCAATAATGACCGATGAAAAACGTTATGAATAGAAAAGGATGCAGGGAGGTCCAAACGGAAGGAAACAGGGTTAAGAATCTCCAATATCTTATACGGGCCGATAAACCGAGGCTTAAGAGAAGAGACCCTCATAGGGACAAAACGAGAAGACAACCACACCAAATCCCCAACAGAAAGCCGAGGACCAACACGACGGTGGCGGTTGGCAAAAAGCTGAGTCTTCTCCTGGGACAACCTCAAATTGTCCACCACCTGCCCCCAGATCTGATGCAATCTCTCCACCACAGCATCCACTCCAGGACAATCCGAAGATTCCACCTGACCAGAGGAAAATCGAGGATGAAACCCCGAATTACAGAAAAACGGGGACACCAAAGTGGCAGAGCTGGCCCGATTATTGAGAGCGAACTCCGCCAATGGCAAAAAAGCAACCCAATCATCCTGGTCAGCAGACACAAAACACCTCAGATATGTCTCCAGGGTCTGATTAATCCGCTCGGTCTGGCCATTCGTCTGAGGATGGAAAGCGGACGAAAAAGATAAATCTATGCCCATCCTAGCACAGAATGCCCGCCAAAATCTAGACACGAATTGGGTCCCTCTGTCAGAAACGATATTCTCAGGAATACCATGCAAACGAACAACATTTTGAAAAAACAGAGGAACCAACTCGGAAGAAGAAGGTAACTTGGGCAGAGGAACCAAATGGACCATCTTAGAAAAACGGTCACACACCACCCAGATGACAGACATCTTCTGAGAAACAGGCAGATCTGAAATAAAATCCATCGAGATGTGCGTCCAAGGCCTCTTAGGAATAGGCAAGGGCAACAATAATCCACTAGCCCGAGAACAACAAGGCTTGGCCCGAGCACAAACGTCACAAGACTGCACAAAGCCTCGCACATCTCGTGACAGGGAAGGCCACCAGAAGGACCTTGCCACCAAATCCCTGGTACCAAAAATGCCAGGATGACCTGCCAACGCAGAAGAATGAACCTCAGAGATGACTCTACTGGTCCAATCATCAGGAACAAACAGTTTATCAGGTGGGCAACGATCAGGTCTCTCCGCCTGAAACTCCTGCAAGGCCCGCCGCAGGTCTGGAGAAACGGCTGACAATACCACTCCATCCTTAAGGATACCTGTGGGCTCAGAGTTACCAGGCGAGTCAGGCTCAAAACTCCTAGAAAGGGCATCCGCCTTAACATTCTTAGAACCCGGTAGGTATGACACCACAAAATTAAACCGAGAGAAAAATAATGACCAGCGCGCCTGTCTAGGATTCAGGCGCCTGGCGGTCTCAAGATAAATCAAATTTTTGTGGTCAGTCAATACCACCACCTGATGTCTGGCCCCCTCAAGCCAATGGCGCCACTCCTCAAAAGCCCACTTCATGGCCAAAAGCTCCCGATTCCCAACATCATAATTCCGCTCAGCGGGCGAAAATTTACGGGAAAAGAAGGCACAAGGCCTCATCACGGAGCAGTCAGAACTTTTCTGCGACAACACTGCCCCAGCTCCGATCTCAGAAGCGTCGACCTCAACCTGAAAAGGTAGAGCAACATCAGGCTGACGCAACACAGGGGCAGAGGAAAAACGGCGCTTAAGCTCCCGAAAGGCCTCCACAGCATCAGGGGACCAATCAGCAACATCAGCACCCTTCTTAGTCAAATCGGTCAATGGCTTAGCAATATCCGAAAAACCAGCAATAAATCGACGATAAAAGTTAGCAAAGCCCAAAAATTTCTGAAGACTCTTAAGAGAAGAGGGCTGCGTCCAATCACAAATAGCTTGAACCTTGACAGGATCCATTTCAATGGAAGAGGGGGAAAAAATATATCCCAAAAAGGAAATCCTCTGTGCCCCAAAAACACACTTAGAACCCTTCACACACAAAGAATTAGACCGCAAAACCTGAAAAACCCTCCTGACTTGCTGGACATGAGAGTCCCAGTCATCCGAAAAAATCAGAATATCATCCAGATACACAATCATAAATTTATCCAAATAATCGCGAAAAATATCATGCATAAAGGACTGGAAAACTGACGGAGCATTAGAAAGACCAAAAGGCATCACTAAATACTCAAAGTGGCCCTCGGGCGTATTAAATGCGGTTTTCCACTCATCCCCCTGCCTGATTCGCACCAAATTATACGCCCCACGAAGGTCAATCTTAGAGAACCACTTGGCCCCCTTTATGCGAGCAAACAAATCAGTCAGCAACGGCAATGGGTATTGATATTTAACAGTGATTTTATTCAAAAGCCGATAATCAATACATGGTCTCAAAGAGCCGTCTTTTTTTGACACAAAGAAAAAACCGGCTCCTAAGGGAGATGACGATGGACGAATATGTCCCTTTTCCAAGGACTCCTTTATATATTCTCGCATAGCAGCATGTTCAGGCACAGACAGATTAAATAAACGACCCTTTGGGTATTTACTTCCCGGGATTAAATCTATGGCACAATCGCACTCTCGGTGCGGAGGTAACGAACCAAGCTTGGATTCTTCAAAGACGTCACGATAGTCAGATAGGAACTCAGGAATTTCAGAGGGAATGGATGATGAAATGGAAACCACAGGTACATCCCCATGAGCCCCCTTACATCCCCAGCTCAACACAGACATAGCTCTCCAGTCGAGGACTGGGTTGTGAGATTGCAGCCAAGGCAATCCTAGCACCAAATCATCATGTAGATTATACAGCACCAGAAAGCGAATAATCTCCTGGTGATCCGGATTAATACGCATAGTTACTTGTGTCCAGTATTGTGGTTTATTATTAGCCAATGGGGTGGAGTCAATCCCCTTCAGAGGAATAGGAGTCTCCAAAGGCTCTAAATCATACCCACAGCGTTTGGCAAAGGACCAATCCATAAGACTCAAAGCGGCGCCAGAGTCGACATAGGCGTCCGTGGTAATAGATGACAAAGAGCAAATCAGGGTCACAGATAGAATAAATTTAGACGGTAAGGTGCAAATGGAAACAGATTTACCAAGCTTTTTAGTGCGCTTAGAGCATGCTGATATAACATGAGTAGAATCACCACAATAGAAACACAACCCATTTTTCCGTCTAAAATTCTGCCGCTCGCTTCGGGACAGAATTCTATCACACTGCATACTCTCTGGCGACTTCTCAGTGGACACCGCCAGATGGTGCACTGGTTTGCGCTCCCGCAAACGCCTATCGATCTGAATAGCCATTGTCATGGACTCATTCAGACCCGCAGGCACAGGGAACCCCACCATAACATCCTTAATGGCATCAGAGAGACCCTCTCTGAAAGTCGCCGCCAGGGCGCACTCATTCCACTGAGTAAGCACAGACCATTTACGGAATCTTTGGCAGTAAATTTCCGCTTCATCTTGCCCCTGAGATAGGGACATCAAAGTTTTTTCTGCCTGAAGCTCCAAATGAGGTTCGTCATAAAGCAACCCCAAGGCCAGAAAAAACGCATCCACATTGAGCAACGCAGGATCCCCTGGTGTCAATGAAAAAGCCCAGTCTTGAGGGTCGCCCCGGAGCAAGGAAATCACAATCCTGACCTGCTGTGCAGGGTCTCCAGCAGAACGAGATTTCAGAGACAAAAATAATTTGCAATTATTTCGAAAATTCTGAAACCCGGATCTATTCCCCGAGAAAAATTCCGGCAAAGGAATTCTCGGCTCAGATACAGGTGCATGACAAACAAAATCTTGCAAATTTTGTACCTTCGTGGCGAGATTATTCAAACCTGCAATTACACTCTGAAGATCCATTACAAACAGATGGACACAGAGCCATTCAAGGGTTAAGAGGAGGTAAGAAGCAGCTAGACAGCAATTAAGGGCTAGGCAGCAAAACTCTGAGGGGAAAAAAAAAAAAAAAAAAAAAAAAAATTTCCCTTCAACACTTCTTTTTCTCCTGCTTCAGCCCAAACAATTAACACTTTGCAGGCCGGTCAAACTGTCATGATCTCAATGGCAAGAGAACATAGCATAAGCATATATAGGAACTAGCTCTTGGAAGATGGGAACTGAGCTGACCATGAACTAAACCTAACGCACAACTAGCAGTGGCCGGGTAGCATGCCTACGTTGATTCTAGATGCCCAGCCCAGCCGGAGGACTAAATAAAGCTAGCAGAAGAAAATATTAGTCCTAGCTCACCTCTAGAGAAATACCCCGAAAGGAGACAGAGGCCCCCCACATGTATTGGCGGTGAGTTGAGATGAAATAACAAACGTAGTATGAAAATAGGTTTAGCAAATTTGAGGTCCACTTACTACATAGCAGAAGACAGAAAGGACACTTTCATGGTCAGCTGAAAACCCTATCAAAAATACCATCCAGAAATTACTTTAAAACTCTGGCATTAACTCATAACACCAGAGTGGCAATTCCTGTTCACAAGAGCTTTCCAGACACAGTAACGAAACTACAGCTGTGAACTGGAACAAAATGCAAAAACAAACATGGACAAGAGTCCAACTTATCTAGTAGTTGTCTAGGAGCAGGAACAAGCACAGAGAGGCTTCTGATAACATTGTTGACCGGCAAGCAACTAACAGAGCAGCAAGGTTATATAGCGACTCCCACATCTTGATGGGAACAGGTGAACAGAGAAGATGAAGACACCAGTTCAATTCCACCAGTAGCCACCGGGGGAGCCCAGAATCCAAATTCACAACAAGACACATCTCTGCAACAACTGTTAAAAGGAGACTTTGTGCAGCAGGCTTTCATGGTAAAATAGCTGCTAGGAAACCACTGCTAAGGACAGGCAACAAGCAGAAGAGATTTGTTTGGGCTAAAGAACACAAGGAATGGACATTAGACCAGTGGAAATCTGTGCTTTGATCTGATGAGTCCAAATTTGAGATCTTTGGTTCCAACCACTGTGTTTTTGTGCGACGCAGAAAAGGTGAACGGTTGGACTCTACATGCCTGTTTCCCACCGTGAAGCATGAAGGAGGAGGTGTGATCGTGTGGGGGTGCTTTGCTGGTGACACTGTTGGCGATTTATTCAGAATTGAAGGCATACTGAACCAGCATGGCTACCACAGCATCTTGCAGTGGCATGCTATTCCATCCAGTTTGCGTTTAGTTGGACCATCATTTATTTTTCAACAGGACAATGACCCCAAACACACCTCCAGGCTGTGTAAGGGCTATGTGACCAAGAAGGAGAGTGATGGGGTGCTACGCCAGATGACCTGGCCTCCACAGTCACCAGACCTGAACCCAATCGAGATGGTTTGGGGTGAGCTGGATCGCAGAGTAAAGGCAAAAGGGCCAACAAGTGCTAAGCATCTCTGGGAACTCCTTCAAGATTGTTGGAAGACCATTTCCGGTGACTACCTCTTGAAGCTCATCAAGAGAAAAGAAAGAGTGTGCAAAGCAGTCATCAATGCAAAAGGTGGCTACTTTGAAGAACCTAGAATATGAGACATATTTTCAGTTGTTTCTCACTTTTTTGTTAAGTATATAATTCCACATGTGTTAATTCATAGTTTTGATGCCTTCAGTGTGAATTTACAATTTTCATAGTCATGAAAATACAGAAAAATCTTTAAATGAGAAGGTGTGTCCAAACTTTTGGTCTGTACTGTATGTCCTTATAGGATTTAGAATGCTACCAGGGTCCATACATCTCATCAACATGTGGGGGGTGGCCAGGTTCAAATTTGGCACCCGGGATCCATCGGTCTCTAGTTATGCCACTGTGTGTGCTGGTTACATCAACAGATGAAAACTGAAATACTAATTCTATAGTTCATGCTTTAAAAAACGCGAGACAAGGACTAGGTTGGATGTTTTTGTTCATATGATGCTACTAGCTGTTTCCAGCCAGCTAACGCTCGGCATGCTCATTGCTATCTAATTAACGCTGCTAGTGATTAAACTAAAGTAAATAATGACAACATTTAATAGTGCTTACGCAGGTGGTAAATTAACTTAAAATGAAGTTAATAACAATAATAATAAATATAAATCGGAATAATACTAATACATTTTATTCACAGTGTAAAATCAAAAGCAAACTGGATTTGTGATGTAATGTGTGGGGACGGAGCCTCATGTGGTAATGTGTGGGGATGGAGCCTCATGTGGTAATGTGTGGGTATGGAGCCTCGTGTGGTAATGTGGTGGGGGAGCGGGATTATGTCTGGTAATGTGGGGGCGGGATTATGTGTGGTAATGTGGTGGGGGGGTGGGATTATGTGTGGTAATGTGGTGGGGGCGGGATTATGTGTGGTAATGTGGTGGGGGTGGGATTATGTGTGGTAATGTGGTGGGGGGCAGGATTATGTGTGGTAATGTGGTGGGGGGGTGTTATTATGTGTGGTAATATGGTGGGGGGTGGGATTATGTGTGGTAATGTGGTGGGGGCAGGATTATGTGTGGTAATGTGGTGGGGGGGCGGGATTATGTGTGGTAATGTGGTGGGGGGCAGGATTATGTGTGATGATGTGGTGGGGGGGCGAGATCATGTGTGGTAATGTGGTGGGGGGGCAGGAATATGTGTGGTAATGTGGTGGGGGGCGGGATTGTGTGTGGTATTGTGGTGGGGGGGCAGAATTGTGTGTGGTAATGTGGTGGGGGGGCGGGATTGTGTGTGGTAATGTGGTGGGGGGGCGAGATTATGTGTGGTAATGTGGTGGGGGGTGGGATTATGTGTGGTAATGTGGTGGGGGGGCGGGATTGTGTGTGGTAATGTGGTGGGGGGGCGGGATTGTGTGTGGTAATGTGGTGGGGGGCGGGATTGTGTGTGGTAATGTGGTGGGGGGCGGGATTGTGTGTGGTAATGTGGTGGGGGGCGGGATTATGTGTGGTAATGTGGTGGGGGGCGAAATTGTGTGTGGTAATGTGGTGGGGGGGCGGGATTTTGTGTGGTAAAGTGGTGGGGGGCAGGATTGTGTGTGGTAATGTGGTGGGGGGCGGGATTGTGTGTAATAATGGTGTGGGTGGCGGGATTATGTGTGGTGATGTGTGGGGGGCGGAGCTACTGTGCAGGGGGCGGGATTAGCGAGTAATCACGATGCCTCTTATATATATAGACTAGATGGTGGCCCGATTCTAACGCATCGGGTATTCTAGAATATGCATGTCCACGTAGTATATTGCACAGCCCACGTAGTATATTGCCCAGCGACGTAGTATATTGCCAGCCACGTAGTATATAGCCCAGCCACGTAGTATATAGCCCAGCCACGTAGTATATTGCCCAGTGACGTAGTATATTGCCCAGTGACGTAGTATATTGCCCAGTGACGTAGTATACAGCACAGAGCCACGTAGTATATTGCACAGCGACGTAGTATATTGCCCAGCCACGTAGTATATTGCCCAGTGACGTAGTATATTGCACAGCGATGTAGTATACAGCACAGAGCCAAGTAGTATATTGCCCAGTGACGTAGTATATTGCCCAGCCATGTAGTATATTGCCCAGTGACGTAGTATATTGCACAGCCACGTAGTATATTGCCCAGTGACGTAGTATATTCTCCAGTGACGTAGTATATTGCCCAGCCACGTAGTATATTGCACAGCGACGTAGTATATTGCCCAGCCATGGAGTATATTGCCCAGTTACGTAGCATATTGCCCAGTGACATAGTATACAGCACAGAGCCACGTAGTTTATTGCCCAGCGATGTAGTATACAGCACAGAGCCACGTAGTATATTGCCCAGCCACGTAGTATATTGCCCAGTGATGTAGTATATTGCCCAGTGACGTAGTATACAGCACAGAGCCACGTAGTATATTGCTATATTGCACAGCGACGTAGTATATTGCCCAGCCACGTAGTATATTGCCCAGTGACGTAGTATATTGCACAGCGACGCAGTATACAGCACAGGGCCACGTAGTATATTGCCCAGCCATGTAGTATATTGCCCAGTGATGTAGTATATTGCACAGCCACATAGTATATTGCCCAGTGACGTAGTATATTGCCAAGTGACGTAGTATATTTCCCAGCCACAAAGTATATTGCCCAGTGACGTAGTATATTGCCCAGCCATGTAGTATATTGCCCCGTGACGTAGTATATTGCCCAGTGATGTAGTATACAGCACAGAGCCACGTAGTATATTGCCCAGCCACGTAGTATATTGCACAGCTACGTAGTAGATTGCCCAGCTATGTATGTCACAGGTTACAAAAATAAAAATAAACATACTCACCTTCCGATCCGAGGGCCCATTGTAGTTCTAACATACTCACCATACTTGTAGTTCTGTCGCCTGTGCGCGGTACAGGCGGCAGCTTCCGGTCCCAGGGTGTGATGACGTCGCGTCACATAACCGTTACATCATGGCAGGTCCTGCTCGCGCAGGCGCGCAGGGCCTGTGATGACGTCGCGGTCACATGACCGTGACGTCATGGTAGGTCCTTCTGCCATACGATCCTTGCTACCGGAACTTGCCGGTTGCACAGAGCGGTTACTGGAGGGTGGCGAGCAACGGGAAAGGCGGCGGAAGGTGAGTATATAATGATTTTTTATTTTTGTTTATTATTTTTAACATTAGATCCTTTTACTATTGACGCTGCATAGGCTGCGTCAATAGTAAAAACTTGGTCACACAGGGTTAAAAGCGGCGGTAACGGAGTGAGTTACCCGCGGCATAACGCGGTCCATTACCGCTGGCTTTAACCCTGTGTGAGCCGTGACTGCGGGGAGTATGGAGCGGCCGCCCGGCACTGACTGCAGAGGAGTAGGGAGGGACTAATTGGACTGTGCCCGTCGCTGATTGGTCGCGGCAGCCATGACAGGCAGCTGGCGAGACCAATCAGCGAATGAATAACCGTTACGGAAGTTGAGGACAGACAGACGGAAGTACCCCTTAGACCATGGGCGGACATACCGCCGGTTCAACCGGTGCGGCTGCACCGGGGCCCGGAGGCTCTGGGGGGCCCCTGCAGGGCGGTTAATATAGAGGGCAATCTGGCCAGTCTATCCGGCCCCGAGGGCCCCCTGGCCACATTGCCCTCATGTGCGGCAGGCAGGGAACAATCCCTGCAGCTCCGCTGCCTGCAAGAGAAAATGGCAACGGATCTGCAGGGAATGAATCCATCCTGCTTCCTTTCTCACACAGACAGCAGCAGCTGAATGACATCATCATTCCGCGCTGCGGCTGGGCGAGACAGGAAGCTGCCGGCGTGCAGCTGCAGGATAGGATCCGTGCGCAGAGGTGAGACATCTCCTGTCTTCTTCACAGCTGCTCCTCCTGTCTGGTGCTTGTTGTTAGATCACCCCCCTTCTCCCTGCACACACTTCCAGCCTGTGCAGAACGGCGTCTGCACACTCATGGCTGGAAGGAAGCTGCAGCTGTGTGCAGGACCTCAATCACCCCCTGAACAGGAGGTAAAGAATGGTCTGAATGTGACGGATTGTTTGCAGAATAAAGAGGGGAGGCAGGGGCTGCAGTCAGAGACTAGAAGCAGTGATTTACTGACTGTGACCCCCGGAGCTTTGTGTTCTCTGGTCAGTGCAGGATTTTCATCCACACACAGCAGGGACCAGAGAGCTCAGAACTCGGGAACACAGTCACTAAATCACTGGGTCTATTCTCTGACGGGACTCCAGTCATCACTGCAGTATCAGATCCGGGCTGGGACTGACCCCCAGGGGCTGACTGGCCCAGGTGGCAAAGAGGCAAATGCCCCCCGGGCCGCTCCCCCAGCAGCTGTTCAGGGCCGGCTGCCTGGTGGTGGATACAGCCACACAGCAAATTGTGCGCAGCCATGTCTGCTGTACTGTGACGTGGCTGGCAGCAGACACAGCCGCATGACAGTTAGCGCACACGTCTGCGCTGGGGCCAGGAGCTATGCTTGGCTGTCACCTTGACGGCTGCGCAGCTACTGCTTCCTTCATGTTCTCTATACTTCCAAGTTAGGTGTTGGGCATGCGCAATGGCGTCCTCACGCACACGCCGACATGACCCGGATGCTAGAAGCAGAGAGGCACTGCAGGGGAGCGACTGGTGAGGTAAGTATGAAGAACTTTTTTGTTTTTTTTTATAAAATAAATTTAATTGTGTGTAACTGCAAGTTATGAAGTGGGGGGTGTAAGGAGGCTGCACATGATGGAATTTGGGGGTTAAAGGAGACTGCACATGATGGAGTGAGGGGGTAAGTGGGGCTGCACATGATGAAGGTTGAGTGGGGCTGTACATGATGGAGTGGGGCTGCACATGATGAAGGGGAAGTGGGGCTGCACATGATAGTTTAGTGGATAAAGGAGACTGCACATGATGAAGTGGGGAGAGTGGGGCTGTACATGATGGAATGGGGCAGCACATGATGATGTGGGAGTAAGGGGGATTGCGCATGATGAAGGGGGAGTGGGGCTGCACATGATGAAGTGGGGGGTAAGGGGGACTGCACATGATGAATTGGGGGTTAAAGGGGACTGCACATGATGAAGTGGGGGGTAAGGTGATCTGCACATGAAGTGGGGGGTAATGGGGACTGCACATGATAAAGTGGAGTGTAAGATGGACTGCACATGAAGTGGGGGGTAAGGGTGACTGAACATGATGAAGTGGGGGGTAAGGGGACAGAACATGATGAAGTGGGGGGGTAAGGGGACTGCACATGATGAAGTGGGAGAAGGGGACTGCAGGACTGCACATGATGAAGTGTGTCTGATGGGGGACTGCTCATGATGAAATGGAAGGGGGATAGGGGGCTGCAAATGATGAAGGGGGACTGCAGATGAAGTGAGGGGGTGATAGGGGACTGCAATGAATGAAGTAAGGGGACTTCAAATTAAAGTGGGGGAACTGCAAAATTATAAATTCAGTGTAAGGGACAGGGGACAGCAATTTAATTGAAGGTGGGGGTGGGGAGAGCAAATGATCAATTGAAGAGTGGGTGGGGAGAGCAAATGATGATCTAGGGGAAGAACAAATAATGAATTTTAAGGGTGGGGGAGTAAATGATGTATTGAATGTGGGGTAGAACAGTTGATAATGAATAGAGGTGAGAGAGAAAGACATGACAATGAATTGGGGCGGGAGGGGCATGTAACTATAATGAATCGGGGTTAGGGTTAGAGTGGTAGGTACATAGCGGGGGGCGTTGAGGATGAAGTGACTGGTAATGAATTGGGGGAAAGAGTACAGGTGCTAATTAATTTATATATTAAATGGGGAAAGTGGCTATGTATAGTTAGTGGGTGCACAGTGGTGGATTATAATTTATATTTGGAATGGTCGGTTAATAATAATAAGTATGATAATTTTATTTCTATAGTGTCAACACTTTACATTTTAGAGGGGACTTGTACAGACAATGGACATTAAGCATAACAATAAACACATAGATCAACAGATACCAAAAGGAATGAGGGCCCTGCTCGCAAGCTTACAATCTATGAGGTTGCATAATAACCAATTATATATTGTTTGTGGGTGCACCTCTGTATTCAGATGTCTAGTGTACACCATGTTCTAAATTATTATGCAAATTGGTTTTAAGTGTCATAAAGATTTAATTGTTTTGTTTTTCAAATAAACTCGTGGATGGTATTGTGTCTCAGGGCTCAATGGATCACTGAAATCAATCTTAAACACATGTGATCGTTAGTTTTCCAGGTGATTCTAATTAAAGAAAAACTACTTAAAAATGATGTTCCACATTATAAAGCAGACCACAGGTTTCAAGCAATATGGGAAATAAAAAGGATCTCTCTGCTGCTGAAAAGCATTAAATAGTGCAATGCCTTGGTCAAAAGCATGAAAACATTAGATATTTCACGAAAACTTAAGAGTGATCATCATACTGTGAAGAGATTTGCGACTGAAACAGAGCACAGACAGAGTTCATGCAGATAAAGGCATAATGAGGAAGATTTCTGCCAGACAAATTCATTAGATAAAGAGAGCAGCTGCCAAAATACCATTACAAAGCAGCAAACAGTTATTTGAAGCTGCTGGTGCCTCTGGAGTCCCTCGAACCTCAAGGTGTAGGATCCTTCAAAGGCTTGCTGTGATGCATAAACCTACTATTCGGCCACCCCTAAACAGTGTTCACAAGCAGAAACGGTTGCAGTGGGCCCAGACATGCATGAAGACTGATTTCCAAACAGTCTTGTTTACTGATGTGTGTCGAGCAACCCTGGGTGGTCCAGATGCATGGAGTAGTGGATGGTTGGTGGATGGCCACCATGTCCCAACAAGGCTGCAACGTCAGCAAGGAGATGGAGGAGTAATGTTTTGGGCTGGAATCATGGGGAAACAGCTGGAAGGGCCCTTTAAGGTACTTTAAGGTGTGAAAATGACCTCGGCAAAGTATATAGAGTTTCTGACTGACAACTTTCTTCCATGGTATAAAAATCAGAATTGTACCTTCAGGAGCAAAATCATCTTCATGCATGACAATGCACCATCTCATGCTGCAAAGAATATCTCTGAGTCATTGGCTGCTATGGGCATAAAAGGAGATAAACTCATGGTATTGCCACCATCTTCCCCTGACCTCAACCCTATACAGAACCTTTGGAGTATCATCAAGCAAAAGATATATGAGGGTGGGAGGCAGTTCACATCAAAACAGCAGCTCTGGGAGGCTATTCTGACTTCATGCAAAGAAATACAAGCAGAAACTCTCCAAAAACTCACAAGGTCAATGGAGGTGAGAATTGTGAAGGTGATAACAAAGAAGGGTTCCTATGGTAACATGTGACTTGGCCGGTTAGGATGTTTTGGAGTTAAATAGCTTTTTTGTTCAGTGAATGTGACCTCCTAATGCTGCAAATTCCACAAATGAGCATTTTCAGTTCTTTAAAACAGATCAAATGTTTAGAAATTCTACTGTGCCTAATAATTTGGAACAGTGCTTTTTGAGTTTTTATTCATTTTGGAGATTATACTGTTATCATTGGGAGGTTTCTCCAATAAAATTCGATGTATACTCTAACGGGTGATGACTTTTATTAGACTGACTGTCATTTGCACCGACCATTTAGGAAAATCCGAGAAAAATATATTTTGCATAATAATTTGGAACATGGTGTAGAAGAAAGGGAAAAAGTGGGGAATGTGGTCTGGAAGACGTGCTCTAGGCAACTGTGTTATTTTATGCAGAGACGAGTCCTGACTGGAAGAAGTGATGGCAGTCTGTGCTGGATGAAAATGAAAAGCAAAGATGAAGGACTTCAGCTAGAGACATCACTAGTGAGTCAGTGTATTACCTGTACACTGGCACTATACACTGTATACTATATACAAAGCTCCTGTGTATAATGTCACTGGCAGTGGTGATCACTGTATTACCTGTACACTGACACCTTATACAGATCTCCTGTGTATAATGTCACCAGTGATCACTGTAGTATCTTTACACTGACCGTAAATACAGAGTTCCTGTATAAAAATGGCACTTAGTGTTGTGCTTTTTTTAAAATTAATGATCAGCATTGTAGTATACTAGTAGTAAAAGTTGTACACTCCCTGACAGAAGTAATGTCGCTTATCCATGTTATGTAAATAAAAGCTTATAACCTGATGTTAAATTCATCCATTGGTTGTATAAATTATTCTTTTGAAAGCTGAAACCTTCCAAAATGTGGTTTAGGTTAAGAAAATAAATTGACATCAATGCAGAAATATTGATCAGTTAATGGACACAGAATGGTCAGGTTTTAGCAAGACAAAAGTTTTGTCGCCTGGTCATATAATGACCCAATCCTAGTTTACATCCTTACCTGTGTTCAGTAAATGATCAGTTATTTAGTGTGTGTATAAGAAGAAACCTAGCACCCCAGACCTTCACTTGAACTGCAACTTGAGCTCTTGACAACATGCCAAAAATCCACCCTGCAACCAAAGCCTGGATTATCAAAAGGCTGAAGACCAGATCCACTGCAGAGGTGGCGGGCACCTTTAATGTGTCTCAGCGTCAAGAACAAAGAATTAAAAAAAAGATTTGAAGAGACTGGAGAATTACACCACAGCTGCCAGAAACACTGCAGGAGACTTACTGGAGCCAGTATGGATCCAAAATACACCTAGAATACAGTTACATTTGGTGGTTGAAAGATCATGGTCTGGGGTTACATTCAGTATGGGGGTGTGCGAAACATTTGCAAGGTGGAAGGCAATATCAATAGCCTAAAATATCAAGAAGTATTAGCTACCACTTATATTCCAAATCATAAAAGAGGTCAAATTCTGCAGCAGGATGGTGCTCCATCTCCATACATCCACCTCTACAACAAAGTTCCTCCAGGCAAAAAGATCAAGGTGCTCAAGGACTGGCCAGCCCAGTCACCAGACATGAACATCATTGAGCATGTTTGGGGAAGGATGAACGAGGAAGCTTGGAAGACAAAACCAGAGAATCTAGATGAGTACCACAACTTCATTCACCAATGTTATGCAACACATATTTGTATTTTAAGTTAATTATTTGTCTGTGGGCAACACAAAATTTGTCTTGCCAAAATCTGACCATTCTGTGTCCATTAACTGATCAATATTTCTGCTTTGATAATTTATTTTCTTAACCTAAATCACATTTTGGAGGGTTCCAGCTTTCAAAAGAATAACTTATACAACCAATGGATGAATTTAACATCAGGTTATATGCTTTTATTTACATAACATGGATAAGCGACATAACTTCTGTCAGGGAGTGTATGGTGGCATCATTGGTCTTTGTATAGAATGTAGTTTCATGTAGAGGTAATGGTGATATTATAATATTATGTATTCTCTGTGTAGTGGAGATATTACTAGGCACTGTATAGCTGTATTGTTGTGTGTATGTTTCTAAGTAAGCTCCGTTATGGCACCATATCTAAGCAGTAAGCTTGGTTCTGGTACTCTATCAATGTAGTAATCTAGATTATGGTACTGTATGTATGTCGTAATCTCAGTTCTGCTCCAGTTTCTATGTAGCAGACTTGGTTCCATGTAGTAGACTTATTAAGCTCGGTTCTGCTCCCTTATCTCTGTAGTAAGCTCGGTTCTGCTCCCTTATCTCTCTAGTAAGCTCGGTTCTGCTCCCTTATCTCTGTAGTATGCTAGGTTCTGCTCCCATATCTCTGTAGTAAGTTTGGTTCTGCTCCCATATCTCTGTAGTAAGGTCGATTCTGTTCCCAGATCTCTGTAGTAAGCTCGGTTCTGCTCCCATTTCTCTGCACTAAGCTCGGTTTTGCTCCCATATCTCTGTAGTAAGCTTGGTTCTGCTCCCATATCTTTGCAGTAAGCTCGGTTCTGCGTCCATATCTCTGTAGTAAGCTCGGTTCTGTTCCCATATCTCTGTAGTAAGCTCGTTTCTGCTTCCTTATCTCTGTAGTAAGCTCGTTTCTGCTCCCATATCTCTGTAGTAAGCTCTGTTCTGCTCACATATCTTTGCAGTAAGCTTGGTTCGGCTCCCATATCTCTGAATCTAGTAAGTTCGGTTCTGCTCCCATATCTCTATAATAAGCTCTGTTCTGCTCCCATATTTCTGCAGTAAGCTCTGTTCTGCTCACACATCTCTGTAGTAAGCTCCGTTCTGTTCCCATATCTCTGGAGTAAGCTCGATTCTGCTCTCATATCTATGCAGCAAGCTCCGTTCAGTTCCCATATCTGTGTACCAGCCTGTTTTTAAAGCCTGTTATCTCTGCTACTTTAAGGCCATGTGCACACGTTCAGGATTTTTCGCGTTTTTTTCGCGTTTTTTCGCTATAAAAACGTGATAAAAACGCGAAAAAAACGCTAACATATGCCTCCTATTATTTACAGTGTATTCCGCATTTTTTGTGCAAATGTTGCGATTTTTTCCACGAAAAAAATCGCATCGCGGAAAAAAAAGCAACATGTTCATTAAAAATGCGGAATTGCGGGGATTCCGCACACCTAGGAATGCATTGATCTGCTTACTTCCCGCACGGGGCTGTGCACACCATGCGGGAAATAAGCAGATTATGTGCGGTTGGTACCCAGGGTGGAGGAGAGGAGACTCTCCTCCACGCACTGGGCACCATATAAGTGGTCGAAAATAAAAGAATTAAAATAAAAAATAGTCCTATACTCACCCTCGATGTCTTCCCGCCTCTCAGCTGCATGCTGCCGCTTCGGTTCCTGTAGCTGATGTGCGGTGAAGGACCTGCGATGACGTCACGGTCTTGTGACCGTCCTGTGATTGGTCGAGACCGGTCATGTGACCGCGACGTCATGGAAGGTCCTGCGCGCGCACACCATCTATACGGAACGGACGCCGGTGAGGAGATCAGCTGTCTGCAGGTGAGTATAAGCATTTTTTTATTTTTTTTATTATTTTTAAACATTCTATCTTTTACTATAGATGCTGCATAAGCTGCATCTATAGTAAAAAGATGGTCACACTTGTCAAACAGTATGTTTGACAAGTGTGACCAACCTGTCAGTCAGTTTTCCAAGCGATGCTACAGATCGCTTGGAAAACTTTAGCATTCTGCAAGCTAATTACGCTTGCAGAATGCTAAAAAAACGCGAAAAAAACGGAAAAAAAACGCAAAGAAAAAAAATGCGGATTTCTTGCAGAAAATTTCCGGTTTTCTTCAGGAAATTTCTGCAAGAAATCCGCAACGTGTGCACATACCCTAATGCAGTGGCCAGATATAAGCAGGGAAAAGGAGGGCCACCGCAACTCGAGGGCCACTGCCTTGTGATTGCCCCCCAGGCTGAAAGTTGCCAGCCAGCCCCTGCTGACCCCTGAGCCCATCCCCCAGTGAAGACTTTTTCACATATACTGTATCTGTTGCATTAAGCACACAGGTACAATACATAGACACATATAAGGGTACTAGATGGTGGCCCGATTCTAACGCATCGGGTATTCTAGAATATGTATGCATAGTGTATAGCACAGGCCACGCAGTACATTGCACAGCCCATGTAGTATATTGTGCAGCCCACGTTGTACATTGCGCAGCCCACGTAGTAAATTGCGCAGCCCACGTTGTACATTGCGCAGCCCACGTTGTACATTGTGCAGCCCACGTTGTACATTGCGCAGCCCACGTTGTACATTGCGCAGCCCACGTTGTATATTGCGCAGCCCACGTTGTATATTGCGCAGCCCACGTTGTATTTTGCACAGCCCACGTTGTATAGTCACGTAGTATATAGCACAGCCATGTAGTATATTGCCCAGCGCACGGAGTATATTGCCCAGCGCACGGAGTATATTGCACAGCCCATGTAGTATATTGCCAAGTGCACGTAGTATATAGCACAACCCATGTAGTATATTGCCCAGTGCACGGAGTATATAGCACAGCCCACATTGTATATTGCCCAGCGCACGGAGTATATTGCACAGCCCATGTAGTATATTGCCCAGCCCACGCAGTATATAGCAATGTGGGCATCATATCCCTGTTAAAAAAAAGAAATAAAATAAAAAATAGTTATATACTCACCTTCCGGAGCCCCCGGATCCAAGCGAGGCCTTTACCGACGCGAGGCCTTTACCGAAGCTCCTCGCGCGGTCCGGTCCCAGGAGTGCATTGCGGTCTCGCGAGATGATGACGTAGCGGTCTCGCGAGACCGCTACGTCATCATCTCGCGAGATCACAGCATGGAGCGGTCACCGGAGCGTCGGGCAGGCGTGTTGTCGATCAAGGGGCCGACGGATGGTGAGTATATAACGATTTTTTATTTTTTTTATTATTTTTAACATTAGATCGTTTTACTATTCATGCCGCATAGGCAGCATGAATAGTAAAAAGGTGGTCACACAGGGTTAATAGCAGCGGTAACGGAGTGCGTTACCCGCAGCATAACGCGGTCCGTTACCGCCGGCATTAACTCTGTGTGAGCGGAGGGGTGTATGCGGGTGCCGGGCAGTGAGTGCGGGGAGTAAGGAGCGGCCATTTTCTTCCGGACTGTGCGCGTCGCTGATTGGTCGCGGCAGCCATGACAGGCAGCTGCCGAGACCAATCAGCGAACGAATAACCCCGACAGAAAGAAGGACAGACAGACAGAAAGATGGAAGTACCCCTTAGACAATTATATAGTAGATGTTTCCACTGTCAGTAAACTCGGATTGGACGCTGTGTACATCCGCAGCATCCAATCCGCAGCAGCCGGATGTTACAGCATAGTGCATGAGATTTCAAGGAATCCAATGTCCACTATGTATGCAGTGGCACCCGCAGCTTCCCTGCGGAGACGGACATGCGGCGCATCTTTCTAGACCGTAGCATGTCTATTTATCTTGCGGAGACGCTCAGTCTCCGCAAGATAAATATCACAGTCCAATGTATAGGATGCGGTGATTCCGCATATGTTCAATGAACACATGCGGAATCATCACTCGTACAAAAGCCGGCAGCGCTTTGGACTGAGTGGACATGTGCTGCATCCAAAGCGCTGCCGATTCCTGACCGTGGAACCATACCCTTATACATTAATGTATAGTATGTCACATATGCAGTAGACACAGGTGTTTATTATACATGGGCATATTCTACAGTATATGTATGCATTTTATATAGGTATGTGGTCAGTATTATACATTAGTATTTGTAAGCCAAAACCAGGAGCGGCGATAAATGCGGAAGTGGTGACATGTTTCTATTATACTTCTCCTCTGATTGTTCCACTCCTGACTTTGCCAAAACAAAAGCTGCAGGCTATGTATGTAATCTGGTGTTTGATGGGAACTGTTAATGTGTGATTGGTGAGGACGTGGTGCAGAAGTGGAGTTTTTCCAAGAGTGGGCAATGAGACTGTGGAAGGTTCGAGGTGTGGAAGCAGAGCTGAGGTGAAGCCTTAGCGGAGTCTCAAAGGGCCCGAAAATTTTGACAGCATGGGGCCCTGAAATTCCTAGTGGCAGCCCTGGGTGGAGGAGAGGGCAATGATGGGGGTGATGAGGCAGAAGGCAATGATTGGGTTGATGGAGAGGGCAATGATGGGGCAGAAGGCAATGATTGGGTTGACGGAGTGGGCAATTATGGAGGTGATGGGGCAGAAGGCAATGATTGGGTTGATGGAGAGGGCAATGATAGGGGTTGTGGGGGAGAAAGCAATTATGGGGGAGGTAGAAAGGGCAATAATGGGATGGTGGGGAGAAGGAAATGATGGAGGTCCTGGAATGTTTAATGATGGGGTGGTGAAGAGGAGGAAATGATGGAGGTCATGGAATGGGTAATGATAGGGTGGTGGGGAGAAGGCAATGATGGTGGCAGTGGAAAAGACAATGATGGGGTGGTGGGGAGGAGGCAATGATGGAGGTGGTGGAATGGGCAATAATGGGGTGGTGGGGAGAAAGCAATGATGGAGGTGGTGAAGAGGGCAATTAAGGAGGTGGGGAAGAGGGCAATAATGGGATGTGGGGGGAGGAGGACAATGAGGGATGTGGGGGATTGGGGTGAGAGGAAGGGGGATTGGGATGGGAGGAAGGGGGATTTATAATGGATTTGGAACAGGGGGAGGTGGAGAAAGACGTTATTATCGATAATTATTATGTCTAACACAGTCCCTTAGTATAAAGTGTACTCACTTATTATGTATAGCACAGTCCCTTAGTATATAGTGTACTCACTTATCTTTAGCACAGTCCCTTAGTGTATAGTGTACTCATTATGTATAAAACCATCCTTAGTTACATAGTTTCCTCTTTTGTTATGTATAACACCGTCCCTTATTACGTACCATCCTCTCTAGCTATGTATGATGCCCTCCTTTATTATATAGCTTCCTCTGCTGTTATGTACAGTGCAGTCTCTTACATAGTGTATTCTTGATATTTTTGTTATTCACAGCGCCTTCTTTTATTACATAGTCCCCTCTCTTGTTAGATATAAAATGACTACTGATGGAGGAGCCGGTGACCAGACTACCAGTCCATCAGCTTCTCCTTTAGAAAAGAAGCTTTCTTATGCTCCATCAGCCATCATTGCATTTTACAGCTAACAAGACAGGACGGTATGTAATAAAAACACAGGGCTCTATAAAATCCAATATGTAAGGGACGGTGCAGTACACAATAGGAGAGGGCACTGTATAATAAGGGACGGCAATATACATAATAAAGGAGACTATTTAATATATATACATGTATGTGTGTGGATAGATATATATATATATATATATATATATATATATATATATATATATATATATATATATATATATATAGCTTTGTCGCCTTTATAGGAGGGGGGGCCCAGATACATTTCCTGCACAGGGGCCCCAAGCTGTCTGTGTCCGCCCCTGCCTTAGACAATTATATATATAGATGACTTTCCAGTTCACTAGCTGTGATCGACCAATGCTGTCTAATTCACAGTGTCCTGAAGGACTTTATCTAGAATTCTATTCCCCGTTAGGACACATCTACACAATGAAACAAGTGATATGAACATGCCATGAAATCATTTATTAGATGTCTTAATAGAAAGTAACAGGTAGATGCTACTCTACACACCAGAAAGCTCTCAAACTTCTGATGATGGGGTTGTATGTGCCCAATCCCTGTTTGTTAATCAAAACATTAATTTCAACGAATTGCTGACTTTTTACAGGGGTATAAATATATTTTTATTTGTCCGGTAACAAATTTGGTTTAAAAGTGAACAGCAGATGTCAGTATTGGAGCTGCAATAATATTGTAAAATGTTTTCCGTAATAGTGCAGTCAGTTCTATTAGACTTACAGTGAATCATTAAATAATGGAGGGTAGACGCAAAAAAATCAATCTTGAGTTCTCTTCAGGAATAATGCTCCTTTATGATGACTCCTTTGAATGTTCTTTTGAACATACAAATTGTAGTATGTTTTTCTTTCGTAAAAGTAGTGTTCTCTGGAAGGACCCCTGAATGCATTTTACCTGGTAGTGTCCCTTTCTCACCAAGCCCCGCCCACATTAACAGTACCTAAATGGCTAAAAGGAAGTAATCACCTGTACTTGTTGATCGGTGGGGCTCTGACTCCTATCATCAGAATGGATAACTTTTATACTTGCTAAAATGGATCAGCTGTGATCATAAATTTGTGGGTGACCTGTGCTCCATTCCTTCAATATGGGGCTGCAGAGTGCTGCTTTTGACTTTATCAGGCATCCAATAGGGAATGAATAAAGTGGCTGTAGGGTGCAGCTTCATTTTGTAACAAGGAGAAAAGTTTTCCGATCTATAGATCTGTGCTGGTCCGAGTCATCAGTCACCCAACAATCATCAATTTATCAACCATCCTGTGGATAGGTGATAACTTATTTTAACCGCCAACCTCTTTAACAAGTCCATACCTCAAATTTGGAGAGGTGAGGTGAACATGTTTCCTTGCATGCTGTGCACCTGCACAAGGGCCCTGCAGCCATAGGGATTTCCTGCTGCTTTCATACTGTTTGCCTCTAGGTAAGTTGCTGTAATATCACCAAATTGTCTCAGTCTTTTAGGCCACTGTGTCAAAGACTGCCTGCAAGCTTTAGTGACATCAGAAGTTAGCTTTACTTAGGTTAGCTACTGTGACATCACAAATGTGAATAAGCAAGGTAAAGTATCATGATGTCTCTAGTGGGTTTTAGTCAGGTAAGCTGCTGTTATATCACAAGGGGATTACATACATAAAACATGCTGTGATATCACAAATGCATATCACTTAAGTGAGCTACTATGACATCACAACTCTATGAGATGATGGACTGTGACATCACTGTTTCAGTCAGATAAGGAATTGTGACATCACCAGAGGGCTATAATCATGTAAGTTTCTGTGACATCACAACTGCATTTGTCAAGTAAGCATGGGAGCTACTGTAGGTATTAGTCGGATCCTGTAGTGTATTCTAGAAAACTGTCCCAGCACGAGAGAGTCTTATAGTTGGAGGTTTGGATTATGGGCGATGTGAATCTTAGATCAGTTGCACAGTGGAGAGCAGGGATAGAGCGATAGACAGAGATGATGGAGGAGATATAGGGTGGTGTAGAAGTGTGGAAGGCTTTGTGGATGAAAGAGATAAGTTTGTATTGTACTCCATAGCAAATGGGCAACCAGTGCAATTTCTGCATCATTTGAGCTGCTGGACAAAAATACAACCCTGGCTGCCGCATTCAGGATTGAATGGGGAGGAGAAAGTTTGGTTTGAGGAAAAGAGATCAGTAGAGAGTTGCAGTAGCCCAGACAAGAATAAATAAGATCTACCAAAAGAGTTTCAAAGGTGAGAAAAGGTTCTGAGATGTTTTTAAGATGCAGGTAACATGAGGGACTGAGCAATTGGATATAGGAAATAAAGGGAAGTTTTGTGTCAAACATAACCCCATGACAGTGAGTGTATTGCTTGGGAGTTATGGTTCAACCATCCAAGGTAATTGCAATATCAAATATAAGATGGATAGTAGAGGGAGGAAACATGAGAAGTTCAGCTTTAGAGAAATTCATTTTCAGATAGAGGAAGGACATTATGTTTGAGACAGCCGATGAACAATCCCTGGTAATTTGTATTAGGTATGGGTAATGTCAGGAGAATAGGTGTATAATTAGGTGTCTTCAGCATAGAGATGATACTGGAAACCAAATCTGCTAATGGTTTGTCAATAGGGGCAGTACAAAAGGAGTAGAGGAGAGGACCTAGGACTGAGTCTTGAAGAACCTCAACAGTAAGTGGAAGATTAGAGAGGTAAGAGATGGGCAAAAGATACAGTGAAGAAGCAGTCAGGTAGATAGGAGGAAAACCAAGAGAGAATTGTGTCCTTGAGGCCAATAAAGTGGAGCACAGTGAAGAGGAATTGGTGATCTACAGTGTCAAATGCTGCAGCTATATCCAGAAGAATCAGCAAGGAGTAGTGTGACCATTAGATTTAGCTGTTAGTAGGTCATCAGAGACTTTAGTGTGGACAGTTTCAGTAGAGTGTGAACAGTGGAAGCCAGATTGTAAAAGGTCAAGAAGGGAGTGATCTGAGGGACAGCGAAGTAGCCGAGAGTGGACCAAGCTTCCAGGAGTTTAGAAATGAAGGGGAGACTAGAGACAGGTTTGTAGTTAGCAGCGCAGTTTTGGTTGAGGATTTTTTTTTATAGTAAAGAGGTTATGACGGCTTGTTTGAATGAAGAGGGAATTATACCAGAGGAAAGAGAGAGGTTAAATATTTAAGTTTGGTAAATAGTGACAACTGGGGAGAGAGTCTAGATGAGATGTGTGGGAATAGGGTCACTGGTGCAGGTTGTAGGTTGCGAAGAAGCAAGGAGACTGGTAACTTCTGTAACAGGTTCAAAGGTGGAAAGTGAGCTTGAGGTGCAGGAGGGACAAGGATCCAGGATCTGAGTGGATTGTGCAAAAATGTCCTGATGGATATGGTTAATTTTATCTAGGAAAAAAGTGGCCAGATCCTTAGCAGTGAGGTTGGTGACTGGGGCCTGTACTTTAGGGATAAGGAGGAGGTGGAAAGTTTTGAAGAGTCATCTTGGATTGTTGGATAGTGAAGTGATGAGGGTGATGAAGTAGACTTGTTTGGTCTGATGGAGAGCAGAGGTATAAGTTTTGAGCATGAACTTATAGTGGATGAAGTCTTCTGCCAATTGCAATTGCAATTTCTCTACTGACGCTTAGCACACTTTGAGCAACTCTGGAGAAAACATGTTTGCAGCGTGTGCCAGAGTTGCCATTGTCTGTGTCCAGTCTTTCTGTATGTAGCAGATGCTGCTTCATACAGTGCATTCTGCAGTGTATTATTATAATGTGACAATGATGAATCTGGACAAGAGAAGGAGGAGATCGAGCCTAAGAATGACTGCAGATTGTTCATAAGCTATTGGGTATTGATGGCACTTCGATTTCTGTATATGTGATAAGTGGAGTGTCCTGGGCATGGAGAAGGTTCTTAAAATTGAAGGATAGAAGATTATGGTCAGAGAGTGGTAGAGGGGTGTCAGTAAAGTCGTACACTGTCCAGAGTATTCTCATCTTCATGTGTAAGATAGTTTGTAAACTTTGAAAGGCCGAAGGAGGACGTTAGATAAAGAAGATGAGTGGCAGATGTGGAGAGAGGATCATCAATAGGCATATTAAATTCTCCCAGGACGAAAGTGGGAATATCACAGGATAGAATGTGTGGAAGCCATGTTTCAAAGTGATCGAGGAACTGGTTGATTTTTCCTTGAGGGCGATACACAATTGCCACTTGTAGGGAGAAGGGTTTGAAGAGTCTAACGGTGTAGACTTCAATGGAAAGAAGGAATGAAGGAAAAATAAGCAAGGGTATCGAGGTGATAACCTGGAAATCACCCTATGATGAAAGGCACAGTCAGCACCTCCACCTTGAGAAGAATAGAAAGATGGACAGCATCCAAACTTGAGGAAAGTAAATAAATCTTTATTCCGGCAAATATATGCAATGTTTCGACCATACAAGTCTTTGGCAAGCATACTGACATAGTGCGCACATCAGATTTAAATAGTTCTGCTAATTACTCACACACCAATGAGAATGCATATCACCTCCCCTTTTTAAAGAAAAACAATGTTTTTTTCCTGTGGGAGGGAGGTATGAAAGAACTTCTCGCCTTCCAGTCTGAAATTAATAAGGTCTATACAGAATTACAGTTTACATTGATGAGTTCTATGATAAGCTTATTATTTTTGAATACTATGATTTACAAAGAACGTGACAGTTTATGTACTGATTTATTTGTGAAATCAACTGATAGGAACAATATTCTCCATCCGCAGAGGATGATTGAATCACTGCCTTTGAGTCAGCTAATTCGAGTAAGGAGAATAATGTCTGATGAATCCAGAGTAGATAAAAGGTTGGGGAAGATGTGCAATAAATTTATTTCAAGGGGATATCCAAATTTAGAAGTTACTAAGTTTAAAACTAAAGCTTTATCTTGTAAAAGATAAATGTCGACCTGATAAAATAGGAAGGATTCCATTTGTATCTTCTTATTGACCTTTTAGTAAAAATATGGCTGTGATACTTAAAAAACGTTGGTCACTTTTGTCCAGATTACATCTCGCAATTGAAAATTTTAACTCCCATCCCTTTTGTCATATAAACAAGGAAGTAATCTAAAGCATAGTTTAGTTTTATCCGATATTGGGTCCAGTAAAAAACCAATACAAATTACATTGAGTACCCTTGCGATGGGTAATTTTCCATGCATAGGCTGTGCGTGTTGCAGCAACATGGTAAAGGTGGTTAATTTTCACACCCCCGGAGCGTTAAGAAATAAAGGATTAAGGATAGGTGCATGTGTTCATCTAATTTTGTGGTCTATTTGATATCCTCTCCATGTGGGTTGTCCTCTGTGGGTAAGACCACTATGGAAATACAGTCAGGTATTAGCAAACACAAAAGTGCAATCAGGATGGGCCTTACCAATTTACCAATAACAAAGCATTTTATGGAATATTGAAATTCGGGTAATCAGCTTAGATTTAGGGTGATAGACAGTGTACTGACTCAAAGAAGAGGGGGTAACACAACTTTGTTGGAGTCATGATTTGGAGTGTCTCCACCCTAGGGGTCTTAATTTGGAATATGATATTCTTGGATGTTTGTAACAATATTTATATTCTGATTTGTTATCTGAATTAGTATGTTTTTATTTCTTTTACTTTTTCACTTTTAGACTACCACCTACCATCTTCTCTCCCTCCCTTTTTTTCTCTTTTTGATTATTTAAAAAGTAAAGAAAATTTTTTTCTTTTGATTTTATTTTTCCCTCCCGCCCTTCCACCCTCCCTTTTTTTCCTCCTTTTTTTTGTTTGATTTTGGTTACAATTTTCTGTTCTTACTTTAATAATGGATGTGAGCGTTAGCCTATCATTTCATATAGGACCTGCGGTCATGTGATTGCTATGTATAGTCAGGTGATCCCATCACTATGGTACTGGGATAGGCTTGTCCAATCAATGGATGACATCTGCACATGTGTGGTAAAATGAGCTATGTGACCACTATGGAATGATGCAAGATGATCCGTCCAATACTGGACAACATCAGCGTGTACACCGCTACCTCATATCCGGGAGTTTCCTGGATTGGCGGATTGGTTGCCATACTTATGAAAACACAGATGCACTATGAATATACTTAGTGATATTCTATGTGATCTTTGACGCCTGAGAGTGGCGATCTGCTTATAAGTTACCCTTATATATATTAATGTTCTTGTTGTAGTACAGATGTGTTCAAAAGTTTACATACCCAGGCAGAATTTTTGCTTTCTTGGCCTTTATTCAGAGAGTAAAAGTTTTGGTGTTATCATTCCTATTCTCTGAATAAAGGCCAGTTATGACCTGGTTTCCTGGATGTTCCTGATGAGTGCTCTGGGCAAAATTCTACAGCACATCCACCTTGTCTGCTCTCAGGTCTGGGGTTATGTGAAAATTGTAGTCCACCAAAGAAGAGAGCAGTAATGTTATCTTTCTATGTATAGACATGTATATATGTACAGTATAGTTATATAACTATATACAGGTGCTTCTCACAAAGTTAGAATATCATCAAAAAGTTAATTCATTTCAGTTCTTTTATACAAAAAGTGAAACTCATTATACTGTATAAAGTCATTACAAAAAGTGTGATTTATTTGAAGTGTTAATTTCTGTTTACGTTGCTGATTATGGTGTACAGCCAGTGAAAACCCAAAAGTCATTATCTTAGTAAATTTGAATAATTAACAAAAAAAACAACTGCAAAGGTTTCCAAACCATTTAAAAAGGTCTCTAAGGCTATGTGCCCACGTTGCAGAAATGCTGCGGAAATGTCTGCAGCATTCCCCAACTCCCTTGTCACGGGTAAAACGCATGCAGAATTCGCATGTGTTTTCCCGCAAAACTCAAGCGTTTTGCAAGCGTAATTAGCTTGCAGAATGTTTGCTCTTTTCCAAGTGATTTGAAGCATTGCTTGGAAAAGTGTTTGACAGGTCGGTCACACTTGTCAAGCATAGTGATTGACAAGTGTGACCAACTTTTTACTATTGATGCTGCCTATGCAGCATCAATAGTAAAAGATAGAATGTTAAAAATAATAAAAAATATGGTTATTCTCACCTTCCGATGGCCCCTCGATCTCCTCAGCGGCGCTCCCGGTAAGATCCGTTCCCAGGGATGCTTTGCACGAAGGACCTTTGTGATATCATGGTTGCATGACCGCAAAGTCATCTCAGGTGATTCGTGCAATGCATCCCTGGGAAAGGAAGTCGCAGCGTGCACCGATGAGAGGCGGGAGGACTCCGGGGGCCATCAGAAGGTAAGTATATCCCTATTTTTTATTTCAATTCTTTTTTTACATGAATATGGATCCCAGGGCCTGAAGTAGAATCTCCTCTTCCCCAGATCCTGGGTACCATCCGCACATGAAGCAATCACTTTACGAATGGTGGGCATAGCCACATGCATAAAGTGAACATTTCAATCCAATCCTATGGCTGCGGAATCGCAAAGATTCCACAGAAATGATGAACATGCTGCGGATTTTACTGCTATGCGATTCTGCAGCATGGGCACAGCAACTACGGAATCCCATAGGATTGCATGGGAATGCATTTTTTTAAGCGTTTTGAAAATAGGTAATTTTACATAGTTATTAAGGTTGAAGGAAGACTGTAAGTCCATCTAGTTCAACCCATAGCCTAACCTAACATGCCCTAACATGTTGATCCAGAGGAAGGCAAAAAAAAACCATGTGGCAAAGAGTAACTCCACCATGGGGAAAAAAATTCCTTCCCGACTCCACATACGGCAATCAGACTAGTTCCCTGGATCAACGCCTTATCAAGGAATCTAGTATATATACCCTGTAACATTATACTTTTCCAGAAAGGCATCCAGTCCCCTCTTAAATTTAATTAATGAATCACTCATTACAACATCATACGGCAGAGAGTTCCATAGTCTCACTGCTCTTACAGTAAAGAATCCGCGTCTGTTATTATGCTATTATGGTAATTGATGGGGGGTGCCGGGTGTTAAAGTTATAGCAATCTGATATTGATGACCTGTCCAAAGGTCTTTATAAACCCTGATGTCATGAATCACAGGGGAGATATTTTTATCATCCCACTGCTGCCACCAATATGTCATGAACCGGGGGTGTTTGGTTGCCCCAGTTCTTTCTTCAGGGATTTATTTATATCCCACTTCCCAGTTCCAGTTTGGAACTTGCAGCTCTCTGGCACCCCCTTACGCTCAGGTCAGTCAGGGAACTACACCTAGGATAATTAGTTGCCAGAAAGGCTGCCTACTATGTACTGGCTATTGGGCATACACTGCAGTGAGGGCAATATAATTATTCCCAGCCGCAGCCGAGCAATACACTTATAAACCCTGTTCCGGCACTGCCAGCATTACCGAACAAGCTCAGTACGATCTGCTGCCACCAGCTCCTATTCCTATGACTAATAGCAAGTCAGGTGCCATCCCAATCAGTAGCGTAATTTACTTCAGAGGACGTTGGAGGTACGTTTAGAGCAAGAAGGACGAGACTAGTAAATATTATAGCTTTTACTCCAAAAAGATTAGGCAGTAATTACAAAAGGTATAAAAACGATATTACAAGATGAGACAATCTAGTATGTACAGACAATTACAAAATAAAAGGCGCTAAAGGTGAAAAAACACTTACAGTCATCTCAGATAGTGATACGCCATGTGGTTGTGTGGGGGAGGGGAACTTCCCAAATTATCCGGTCAGATTGCACAGCCTGTCATAGCTGAATCCCCCGGCAAAAGACTAGGGAAAAATGAGGTCCCACTATCTTATACTCCCCTGGTCATGACATCACTGAGTGGGCTGCGCCATGGACTCCACTCCCCTTTCCAAAGAGACTCAGAAATTTATTAAAACTCATAGCCTAAGCTGGAAACCTCGTAGAGTGATGACAAAAGTATTACATGTCTTCTCACGAGGTTAGTTTGCATTTAAGTCCACATGGGGTAGCTGTGTGACCCGGTTAAGTAGTAATCCGGTTCTCCGTCTCTGTTAGGCGCTGAGCTTAGAAAAACACTGTGCGTGTCGCTCTACCCTGGCCCATCCCAAATATGTAACTTTCACACCTATATCACTACTTGGGGTTGAGTTATTCCCTCTTGAATAACTCTCATACACAACAGAACGCACATGGCAGCACACAAAGAGCTGGTTTTCTGCTAATTAACACATTCTTGAGGGAGGGGGGAAGAGTGGTATAGAATTACAGAGACAGGCTGAGGGGGCTATCCAGCTGTGCCTTTGGACCAGCAAACTTAAAAGATGTAGCAGAGCTCTGTATGAGTCATGGCACAATGAGGCTTACTGTCAGGACTCTGAACATTTTTTACCTTTTGTGCATTACTGCCCTTTTCGAAGATGGCGTCTTTGGTCTCATGTGCACTGTGTCTTCCTGCTATAAAAATCCACTCCAGCCTTCAGTCTGTGCTAGAGTATTCTGGAAACAAAGTCCAGCTCACCATACTGACATTCCCAAGGACTCGGAGCACGGAACCGCTGTGTCAAGGCGTGGACGAACAGGAAAAGGAAGGAGATCCAGCTCAACGATGTAGTGAAAAATCCATAACTTTATTCACTTCCAATAATATCGTGTAAGGATAAAACATCAGCGTGCAATAGAATTAAAAACAAGATCCAAGATCAACGCGTTTCTGGTGGCGCAGCACCCTTAGTCATGACTAAGGGTGCTGTGCCACCAGAAACGCGTTAAAGTTATGGATTTTTCACTACATCGTTGAGCTGGATCTCCTTCCTTTTCCTGCTAGAGTATTCTGCCTTGCATCCAGCTCCTGACCTCTGATTACTCCCTGGCTATACACCTGCTCCTGTGAACCTGTGTGGTGATCCTGCTACTCTGCTCTGAGTTCCTGCTGCATACACAAGTTTTCAGTAATCCTCCTTCATCTTCTGCTTGTGTTTACTTCATCTGCATTTGCTGGACATATAAGCTTCTGCTGCTTTGCAATAACCTGAGACTATTAACCAGGCCTCCCTGGTTGAGCTAAGATATGATTTGAACTGCCTTATAAGCATATCTATCTCTGTTTGGACTAAGACAAGGATTTATTCGTGTCAAGTTTCCTCAAGAATAACTGTGCTTCATAGACTTTCTGCTTGATTGAATTTCCCTCTGAAATTTCCTATAGACTGCTAAGCTGCGTTTATTATTTGCACCAAGTGTTGTGGACTTGAGTTTCTCTCTGCACCTGTTTCAATCACCGTGTGATAATATAGACTTTACCACTTATAAAACTGTGTCCTGTAGTTGTCTTGTTCCACGCAAAGAGTCTCCTGAGTTATCCCCTATAATTATTACAGGATACTCTAGCCATAAAAAAAAGGAGACTGCTGGAACAATGACTGCTGAAAGCAGATTAGAGCAGGTGTTTTCCATAATTAGATCACTGCAGAAAGATGTGGAAGGTCTGCAAAAGAAGTTTGGAAGCTTTGAACACAATCAACAAGTGTTTTGACAAACTTTGCAGGGCTTAAGCAACCGCATGGCAGCCCAGGAAAACAAACTTGCTGGCATAGAGTCCCAGTATGGATGGGCTTTTCAGGACATAAGCACGCAAATAGCTGCACAAGTGACTTTACCCTCTGGGCAACCGCCACCAGCTAGCCCACCTAAGCTGCCCCCATTCAGATTTAATGGTGATCGCGACAAATTTCGTGGCTTTGTGAATCAATGTATGCTATATTTTGATGTGCATACTGACCGTTTTCCTACTGATAGATCCAAAGTATTGTGTGTAATAATGCTACTGACCTCACGAGCGCTCGCCTGGGCGAATCCGATGATTGAGTCTTGTGACCCACGGTTAAATAACTTGGATGATTTCTTGGCCGCTATGGCATTAATGTTTGATGACCCTAATCGCCGTGCAGCTGCTGAATCTGCTTTGTTGTCTTTATGCCAGGCTAAACGTTCTGTTATTGAGTATGCCACTGAATTCAGGAGATTAGCGGTAGGTACGAATTGGGACAGTTATGCACAATTGCCTATTTTTAAAAGGGGTCTGTCTAGTATTGTAAAAGATGAACTAGCCCGCTCTGAGTCACCACAAGAGCTAGAGACATTTATACAGCATTGTGTTCGCATAGACATTCGCCTTACTGAGCGTAGGCAGGAGAAATTTGCTGCATATAACCGTGTTTCTAACTTTTCCCTTCCTTCCAAAGAGCCTGCAGGTAAAACCTCTCGGGAGGTGGAGGAGGTGCCAATGCAAATTGATTCCATTCAGAGGCGCGAGATCAATGAGCGCCGGGAGCATCGCCTTCGTGAGAGTCTATGTTTCTACTGTGGCCAGTCTGACCACTTCTTGATCAATTGTCCTAAGTGTCCTAGACGGCCTAACAAGGTGCTAGCAGCAATAGGGGAGTATGACAACTGTGATGATGAATCTGACATCTCTGAATGTAGCCTGCCTTTAAACGCTGTATTCCATTCACCTTCTATGACTTCACCCCCCAAGGAGATGAAGGAAAAGAACTCTCACTGTTCTCTCCCTATTAAGATCCTGTGTTCAGGACAGTGGATTTCCAGTGCAGCTATGATTGACTCTGGTGCAGGTGGCAATTTCATGGATATCGCATTTGCCAAGGAACATGGTATTGAAATTCAGCAAAGAGCCTCTCCAATTACCATGGAAACAGTGGATGGGTCACCTTTAATCTCTGGGCCTGTGGATCAGGAGACCGTACCCCTTGAAATTTTGTTGGAGCCTAATCATCAGGAGCAACTTTCTTTCTTGCTAATTTCTTCTCATTTTCCTGTGATTTTAGGCATTCCTTGGTTGCATACTCACAACCCAATTATCAACTGGGAGACCAAGGAGATTATCTGTTGTGAATTCTGCTCTTGGGTTCCCTCCGGTGGTTGTTGGTAGTAATGCAGTTGTCCCTGGGTTGCAATCCTGGGCAGGTGTCCCTGCTGATTGCAGCTCTGACTGGGATATTTAGGTGTGCAGGATTCATTAGCCCTTGCCAGTTGTCCATTGTTCTTGGAGGTTTTGCATCTCTGTCTGGTTCCTCCAGCCCTGCTGCCAAATCAGCAAAGATAAGTGTCTGGTTTTGTTTCTACAGCACACATACTGTGTGCTTTACAATTCAGTACTATTCAATGTCTTTTCTTGTCCAGCTTAGACTGTGTTTGGATATTTCATTCTAGTTGGATTTTCAGGAGATGCAGATATACATTCCATGTCTTTAGTTAGATGGTGGAATTTTTGTATTATCTGCTGTGGATATTTTTAGGGTTTTAATACTGACCGCTTAGTATTCTGTCCTATCCGTTCCTATTTAGCTAGCGTGGCCTCTTTTGCTAAATCCTGATTTCTGCCTGCGTGTGTCTTTCCTCTAATACTCACAGTCAATATTTGTGGGGGGCTGCCTATCCTTTGGGGTTCTGCTCTGAGGCAAGATAGAATTCCCATTTCCATCTATAGGGGTATTTAGTTCTCCGGCTGTGTCGAGGTGTCTAGGATGTGTTAGGTACACCCTACGGCTACTTCTAGTTGCGGTGACAGTTTAGGGTTTGCGGTCAGTACAGGTTCCACCTACTCCTGAGAAAGTCTCATGCGGCTCCAAGGTCACCGGATCATAACAGTACAACTGGCCAACAATGAGTTAAATGCATCTCAGAAGAAGGGAAGAAAGAGCCATTTTTTTTTCTGTAGCCTGCTTTGTCTTTTCTTCCCTCTTTTTCTCTGGGTGGCTGAGGAGTCTTGTGCTAGCATGGATGTTCAGGGATTAGCTTCTCGTGTAGACCAGCTTGCTGCTAGGGTGCAGGGTATTTCTGATTATATTGTTCAGACTCCAGTTTTAGAGCCTAAGATTCCTACTCCTGATTTGTTTTTTGGGGACAGGTCCAAATTTTTGAGTTTTAAAAACAACTGTAAACTGTTTTTTGCTCTGAGACCTCGATCCTCTGGTGATTCCATTCAGCAGGTTAAAATTGTCATCTCCCTGCTGCGTGGTGATCCTCAGGATTGGGCATTTTCCCTGGAATCTGGGAATCCGGCCTTGCTTAATGTAGACGCCTTTTTTCAGGCTTTAGGATTATTATATGAACCGAATTCTGTGGATCAAGCGGAGAAGACCTTGTTGGCCCTGTCTCAGGGTCAAGAAGCGTCAGAATTGTATTGTCAGAAATTTAGAAAATGGTCTGTGTTGACTAAATGGAATGATGATGCTTTGGCGGCAATTTTCAGAAAGGGTCTTTCTGAATCCGTTAAAGATGTTATGGTGGGGTTTCCCATGCCTTTTGGTCTGAGTGATTCTATGTCTCTGGCCATTCAGATTGATCGGCGTTTGCGGGAGTGCAGAACTGTGCGCGCTGTGGCGTTGTCCTCAGAGCAGATGCCTGAGTCAATGCAGTGTGATAGCATTCTGTCTAGAATGGAACAACAGGGATTCAGACGTCAGAATAGGTTGTGTTTTTATTGTGGCGATGCTTCTCATGTCATTTCAGTCTGCCCTAGGCGTACAAAGAGGATCGCTAGTTCATTTACCATCAGTACTGTACAACCTAAATTTTTATTATCTGTGTCCTTGATCTGCTCATTATCATCATTTTCTGTCATGGCGTTTGTGGATTCAGGCGCCGCCTTGAACTTAATGGACTTTGAGTTTGCCAAGCGTTGTGGTTTTCCTTTGCAGTCTTTGCAGAACCCTATTCTTTTAAGGGGCATTGATGCTACACCTTTGGCTAAAAATAAGCCCCAGTTCTGGACACAGGTGACCATGTGCATAGCGCCAGCCCATCAGGAAGATTGTCGATTTCTGGTGTTGCATAATTTACATGATGCTATCGTGCTGGGTTTTCCGTGGTTGCAGGCACATAATCCTGTGTTGGATTGGAAGTCTATGTCTGTGACTAGTTGGGGATGTCAGGGGGTTCATAATGATGTTCCTTTGATGTCAATCTCTTCTTCCACTTCTGAAATTCCAGAGTTTTTGTCTGATTTTCAGGATGTATTCGATGAGCCCAAGTCCAGTTCCCTTCCACCGCATAGGGACTGTGATTGTGCGATTGACTTGATTCCAGGCTGTAAGTTTCCTAAGGGCCGACTTTTCAACCTGTCTGTGCCTGAACATACCGCCATGCGGAGTTATGTTAAGGAGTCTTTGGAGAAAGGACATATTTGGACATCTTCTTCACCATTGGGAGCAGGATTTTTTTTGTTGCTAAGAAGGATGGCTCCTTGAGACCCTGTATTGATTATCGCCTCTTGAATAAGATCACGGTCAAGTTTCAATACCCTTTACCTCTGCTTTCCGATTTGTTTGCTAGGATTAAGGGGGCTAGTTGGTTTACTAAGATTGACCTTCGGGAGGCATATAATCTTGTTCGTATTAAGCAGGGTGATGAATGGAAAACTGCGTTTAATACACCCGAAGGCCATTTTGAATACCTTGTGATGCCATTCGGGCTCTCTAATGCTCCATCTGTTTTTCAGTCCTTCATGCACGATATCTTCCGGACTTATCTTGATAAATTCATGATTGTATATTTGGATGACATTTTAATTTTTTCCGATGATTGGGAGTCTCATGTGAAACAGGTCAGGATGGTATTTCAGATCCTTCGTGATAATGCTTTGTTTGTGAAGGGGTCTAAGGGTACCGTCACACAGTACCATTTACATCGCTACGACGGCACGATTCGTGCCATCGCAGCGTCGTATGATTATCGCTCCAGCGTCGTAGACTGCGGTCACACGTTGCAATCACGGCGCTGGAGCGATGCCGAAGTCCCCTGGTAACCAGGGTAAACATCGGGTTACTAAGCGCAGGGCCGCGCTTAGTAACCCGATGTTTACCGTGGTTACCAGCGTAAAAGTAAAAAAAAAAAAACCGTACATGCTCACCATCTGATGTCCGTCAGGTCCCTTGCCGTCCGCTTCCTGCTCTGACTGAGATCCGGCCGTACAGTGAGAGCAGAGCGCAGCGGCGACGTCACCGCTGTGATCTGCTCTCACTTTTCGGCCGGCAGACAGTCAGAGCAGGAAGCAGACGGCGAGGGACCTGACGGACATCAGATGGTGAGCATGTACGGTTTGTTTTTTTTTACTTTTACGCTGGTAACCATGGTAAACATCGGGTTACTAAGCACGGCCCTGCGCTTAGTAACCCGATGTTTACTGTGGTTACCAGCGAACGCATCGCTGGATCGCTGTCACACACAACGATCCAGCGATGACAGCGGGAGATCCAGCGACGAAAGAAAGTTTCAAACGATGTGCTACGACGTACGATTCTCAGCTGGGTGCCTGATCGCAGTAGCGTGTCAGACACTGCGAGATCGTAACGATATCGCTAGAACGTCACGAATCGTGCCGTCGTAGCGATAAAAATGCCACTGTGTGACGGTACCCTAAGTGTCTCTTTGGAGTGCAGAAGGTTTCTTTTTTGGGCTTTATTTTTTCTCCCTCATCTATAGAGATGGATCCGGTTAAGGTTCAGGCCATTCATGATTGGATTCAACCCACATCTGTGAAGAGCCTTCAGAAATTTTTGGGCTTTGCTAATTTTTATCGCCGTTTCATTGCTAACTTCTCCAGTGTGGTTAAACCCTTGACCGATTTGACGAAGAAAGGCGCTGATGTGACGAATTGGTCCTCTGCGGCTGTCTCTGCCTTTCAGGAGCTTAAACGCCGATTTACTTCTGCCCCGGTGTTGCGTCAACCAGATGTTTCTCTTCCGTTTCAGGTTGAGGTTGACGCTTCTGAGATTGGGGCAGGGGCCGTTTTGTCTCAGAGGGATCCTGTTGGTTCCTTGATGAAACCGTGTGCCTTCTTTTCCAGTAAGCTTTCGCCCGCTGAACACAATTATGATGTCGGCAATCGGGAGTTGTTGGCTATGAAGTGGGCGTTTGAGGAGTGGCGACATTGGCTCGAGGGAGCTAAGCACCGTATTGTGGTCTTGACCGGTCATAAAAATCTGATTTACCTCGAGTCTGCCAGGCGGCTGAATCCTAGACAGGCTTGATGGTCCTTGTTTTTTTCCCGTTTTGATTTCGTGGTCTCATATCTTCCGGGTTCTAAGAATATTAAGGCCGATGCCCTTTCTAGGAGTTTTTTGCCTGATTCTCCTGAGGTCCTTGAACCGGTCGGCATTCTGAAAGAAGGGGTGGTCCTTTCTGCCATTTCCCCTGATTTACGACGGGTTCTTCAGGAATTTCAGGCTGACAAACCTGACCGCTGTCCAGTGGGGAAACTGTTTGTTTCTGATAGATGGACTAGTAGAGTGATTTCTGAGGTTCATTGTTCTGTGTTGGCTGGCCATCCTGGTATTTTTGGTACCAGAGATTTGGTTGGTAGGTCCTTTTGGTGGCCTTCTTTGTCACGTGATGTGCGTTCTTTTGTGCAGTCCTGTGGGATTGTGCGCGGGCCAAGCCTTGTTGTTCCCGTGCTAGTGGGTTGCTTTTGCCTTTGCCGGTCCCTGAGAGGCCTTGGATGCATATTTCTATGGATTTTATTTCTGATCTTCCGGTTTCCCAGAAGATGTCTGTCATCTGGGTTGTTTGTGACCAGTTCTCTAAGATGGTCCATTTGGTGCCTTTGCCTAAATTGCCTTCCTCTTCTGATTTGGTTCCGTTGTTTTTTCAGCATGTGGTTCGTTTGCATGGTATTCCAGAGAATATTGTGTCCGACAGAGGGTCCCAGTTTGTTTCTCGGTTTTGGCGGGCCTTTTGTGCTAAGCTGGGCATTGATTTGTCTTTTTCTTCCGCATTTCATCCTCAGACAAATGGCCAGACCGAGCGAACAAATCAGACTTTAGAAACTTATCTGATATGCTTTGTGTCTGCTGATCAGGATGATTGGGTGGCTTTCTTGCCATTGGCCGAGTTGGCCCTTAATAATCGGGCTAGTTCGGCTACTTTGGTTTCGCCTTTGTAATTTTGGTTTTCATCCTCGTTTTTCTTCGGGGCAGGTTGAGCCTTCTGACTGTCCTGGTGTGGATTCTGTGGTTGACAGGTTGCAGCAGATTTGGGCTCATGTGGTGGACAATTTGGTATTGTCTCAGGAGGAGGCTCAACGTTTTGCTAACCGTCGTCGGTGTGTTGGTTCCCGGCTTCGGGTTGGGGATCTGGTCTGGTTGTCTTCCCGTCATGTTCCTATGAAGGTTTCTTCCCCTAAGATTAAGCCTCGCTTTATTGGTCCTTATAGGATTTCTGAGATTATTAATCCGGTCTTTTCGATTGGCCCTTCCAGCTTCTTTTGCTATCCATAAATGTCTTCCATAGATCTTTATTGCGGAAATATGTGGTGCCCATTGTTCCCTCTGTTGATCCTCCGGCCCCTGTGTTGGTTGATGGGGAGTTGGAGTATGTGGTTGAGAAGATTTTGGATTCTCGCTTTTCGAGGCGGAGGCTTCAGTACCTTGTTAAATGGAAGGGTTATGGCCAGGAGGATAATTCTTGGGTTTTTGCCTCTGATGTCCATGCTGCTGATTTGGTCCGTGCCTTTCATCTGGCTCATCCTGATCGGCCTGGGGGCTCTGGTGAGGGTTCAGTGACCCCTCTTCAAGGGGGGGGGTACTGTTGTGAATTCTGCTCTTGGGTTCCCTCCGGTAGTTGTTGGTAGTAATGCAGTTGTCCCTGGGTTGCAATCCTGGGCAGGTGTCCCTGCTGATTGCAGCTCTGACTGGGATATTTAGGTGTGCAGGATTCATTAGCCCTTGCCAGTTGTCCATTGTTCTTGGAGGTTTTGCATCTCTGTCTGGTGCCTCCAGCCCTGCTGCCAAATCAGCAAAGATAAGTGTCTGGTTTTGTTTCTACAGCACACATGCTGTGTGCTTTACAATTCAGTACTATTCAATGTATTTTCTTGTCCAGCTTAGACTGTGTTTGGATATTTCAGTCTAGTTGGATTTTCAGGAGATGCAGATATACATTCCATGTCTTTAGTTAGATGGTGGAATTTTTGTATTATCTGCTGTGGATATTTTTAGGGTTTTAATACTGACCGCTTAGTATTCTGTCCTATCCTTTCCTATTTAGCTAGCATGGCCTCTTTAGCTAAATCCTGATTTCTGCCAGCGTGTGTCTTTCCTCTAATACTCACAGTCAATATTTGTGGGGGGCTGCCTATCCTTTGGGGTTCTGCTCTGAGGCAAGATAGAATTCCCATTTCCATCTATAGGGTGTTGTGGATTCTGTTTGTGGGCTCCCTCTGGTGGTTACTGCTGGTACTGGGTGACTTTGGTGGGTTGCGGCCTTTGGTTTCCACCTGTCCATCAGAGGCTGGGTGTTTCCTATTTTACCTGGCCTTTCTGTCATTCCCTTGCCGGCTATCAATGTATTCAGATGTGCTCTGTTTGGTTCCTGCCTACCTGCTCCCAGATCTTTCAGGATAAGCTAAGTGCTGATTTTCAGTTGTTTGTTTTTTTGTCCAGCTTGCTTATTATGTCTCTATGCTAGCTGGTAGCTCTAGTGGACTGAGGTTCTCCCCATGTGCCATGAGTTGGCACATGGGTTCTTATAATCTCAGGATGGTTTTTTTGATTAGGGTTTTTTGCTGACCGCTCAGTCCCCTTTTGTATCTTTCTGCTTTCTAGTTTACAGCGGGCCTCAATTTGCTAAAGCTATATATATCATCTCTATGTGTGTGCCTTCCTCTCATTTCACCGTCAATACATGTGAGGGGGCAACTATATCTTTTGGGGTTCATTCCTCTGGAGGCAAGTGAGGTCTTATTTTCTCTGCAGTACTAGTTAGCTCTTAGGCTGGTGCGTGGCGTCTAGAACCAACGTAGGCACGCTCCCTGGCTATCTCTAGTTGCGTTTGTCAGGCGTAGGGCAGCGGTCAGCCCAGGTTCCATCACCCTAGAGCTCGTCCGTTATTTCTTTGTACTTTGCTTGTCCTGTGCTATCCCTAGCCATTGGGGATTCATGACAGTATAGCCGGCCCACAAAGTGTTAATTGTTTGGGCTGAAGCAGGAGAAAAAGAAGTGTTTAAGGGAAATTTTTTTTTTTTTTTTTTTCCCTTCAGAGTTTTGCTGCCTAGCCCTTAATTGCTGTCTAGCTGCTTCTTACCTCCTCTTAACCCTTGAATGGCTCTGATCTTAGCTGTTTAACATGGATGTCCAGAGTTTGGCTTCCAGCCTGAGTAATCTCGCGGCAAAAGTTCAAAACATACAGGATTTTGTTGTTCACACTCCCATGTCTGAACCTAGAATTCCTATTCCAGAGTTCTTTTCTGGAGATAGATCTACCTTCCTGAATTTCAGGAACAATTGTAAATTGTTTCTTTCTTTAAAATCTCGCTCCTCTGGAGACCCTGCTCAACAGGTCAAGATTGTAATATCTTTCCTGCGGGGCGACCCTCAGAATTGGGCATTTGCATTGGCACCAGGGGATCCTGCATTGCTCAGTGTGGATGCGTTTTTTCTGGCATTGGGATTGCTCTATGAGGAACCTAACCTGGAGATTCAGGCTGAAAAGGCTTTATTAGCCCTCTCTCAGGGGCATGATGAAGCGGAAATATATTGTCAAAAATTTCGGAAATGGTCGGTGCTTACTCAGTGGAATGAGTGCGCCCTGGCTGCAAACTTCAGAAATGGTCTTTCTGAGGCCATTAAGGATATTATGGTGGGGTTCCCTACGCCTACAGGTCTGAATGAGTCTATGGCTATGGCCATTCAGATTGATCGGCGTTTACGGGAGCGCAAACCCGTGCACCAGTTGGCGGTGTCTTCTGAACAGGCACCTGAGACTATGCAATGTGATAGAATTCAGTCCAGAAGTGAACGGCAAAATTATAGGCGGAAAAATGGATTGTGTTTTTATTGTGGTGATTCAGCTCATGTTATATCAGCATGCTCTAAACGCACAAAAAGGGTTGATAAATCTTTTGCCATTGGTACTCTGCAGCCTAAGTTCATTTTGTCTGTGACTCTGATTTTTTCACTGTCTTCCATTTCCGTCGATGCCTATGTGGATTCGGGCGCTGCCCTGAGTCTTATGGATTGGTCATTTGCTAAACGCTGCGGTTTTAGTCTGGAGCCTCTGGAAGTTCCTATTCCTCTTAAGGGAATTGACTCTACACCATTGGCTATGAATAAACCGCAGTACTGGACACAAGTGACCATGCGCATGACTCCCGTTCATCAGGAGGTGATTCGCTTCCTTGTACTGTATAATTTACATGATGTACTAGTGCTTGGTCTGCCATGGTTACAAACTCATAATCCTGTCCTGGACTGGAAAACAATGTCTGTGTTAAGCTGGGGATGTCAGGGGGTTCATGGTGATGCACCTCCGATTTCAATCGCTTCATCTACTCCTTCTGAGATCCCTGCGTTTTTGTCTGACTATAGGGATGTTTTTGAGGAGCCTAAGCTCAATTCGCTCCCTCCTCATAGAGAGTGTGACTGTGCTATAGAATTGATTCCTGGCAGTAAGTTCCCTAAGGGTCGTTTATTTAATCTGTCACTGCCAGAGCATACTGCTATGCGGAATTATATTAAGGAGTCCTTGGAAAAGGGACATATTCGTCCATCTTCGTCCCCTCTGGGAGCAGGTTTTTTTTTCGTGGAAAAAAAAGATGGTTCCCTGAGGCCTTGTATAGATTATCGCCTTCTGAATAAGATTACAGTCAAATATCAGTATCCATTGCCATTATTAACTGATTTGTTTGCTCGCATTAAGGGGGCTAGGTGGTTCACTAAGATAGATCTTCGCGGTGCGTATAATTTGGTGCGGATAAAACAGGGTGATGAGTGGAAAACCGCATTTAATACGCCTGAGGGCCATTTTGAGTATTTGGTAATGCCTTTTGGACTCTCCAATGCTCCGTCAGTCTTTCAGTCCTTTATGCACAATATTTTCCGTGAATATCTGGATAAGTTTATGATTGTGTATTTGGATGATATTTTGGTGTTTTCTGATGACTGGGAGTCTCATGTTCTACAGGTCAGGAAGGTGTTTCAGGTTCTGCGGGCCAATTCTCTGTTTGTGAAGGGCTCAAAGTGTCTCTTCGGAGTCCAGAAGATTTCTTTTTTGGGGTACATTTTTTCTCCTTCTACTATTGAGATGGATCCCGTCAAGGTTCAGGCTATTTGTGACTGGACACAGCCTACATCTGTTAAGAGCCTTCAGAAGTTCTTGGGGTTTGCTAATTTTTATCGTCGGTTCATTGCTAATTTTTCCAGTATTGTTAAACCTTTGACTGATTTGACTAAAAAGGGTGCTGATGTTGCTGATTGGTCTCCTGCGGCTGTGGAGGCCTTTCAGGAACTTAAGCGCCGGTTTTCTTCTGCTCCTGTGTTGTGTCAACCAGATGTTTCACTTCCTTTTCAGGTTGAGGTTGATGCTTCCGAGATTGGAGCGGGGGCGGTTTTTTCACAGAGAAGTTCTAATGGCTCGGTGATGAAGCCATGTGCATTCTTCTCTAGAAAATTCTCGCCCGCCGAGCGCAATTATGATGTGGGTAATCGGGAGCTTTTGGCCATGAAGTGGGCATTTGAGGAGTGGCGTCATTGGCTTGAGGGTGCTAAACATCGTGTGGTGGTCTTGACTGATCACAAGAATCTCATTTACCTTGAGTCTGCCAGGCGTTTGAATCCTAGACAGGCTCGTTGGTCGTTGTTTTTTTCTCGTTTCAATTTCGTGGTTTCATACCTGCCAGGTTCAAAGAATGTGAAGGCAGATGCTCTTTTCAGGAGTTTTGTGCCTGACTCTCCTGGAGACTCTGGGCCTACTGGTATCCTTAGGGATGGGGTAATATTGTCCGCCGTATCCCCAGACTTGCGACGTGCATTGCGGGAGTTTCAGGTGGATAAACCGGATCGTTGTCCCCCAGAAAGACTGTTTGTCCCGGATGATTGGACCAGTAGAGTCATCTCCGAGGTCCATTCTTCTGTGTTGGCTGGTCATCCTGGAATATTTGGTACTAGAGACTTGGTGGCCAGGTCTTTTTGGTGGCCTTCCTTGTCTAGGGATGTGCGTACCTTTGTGCAGTCTTGTGAAGTGTGTGCTCGAGCTAAGCCTTGCTGTTCTCGGGCCAGTGGGTTGTTGTTATCCTTGCCCATCCCGAAGAGGCCTTGGACGCACATTTCCATGGATTTTATTTCTGATCTCCCGGTTTCACAGAAAATGTCCGTTATCTGGGTTGTGTGTGACCGCTTTTCTAAGATGGTTCATTTGGTGCCCTTGCCTAAGTTGCCCTCCTCCTCTGAGTTGGTCCCTTTATTTTTTCAGAACGTGGTTCGTTTGCATGGGATTCCGGAGAATATCGTTTCTGACAGGGGATCCCAGTTTGTGTCTAGATTTTGGCGGACGTTTTGTGCCAAGATGGGCATTGATTTGTCTTTCTCGTCTGCATTCCATCCTCAGACGAATGGCCAGACGGAGCGAACTAATCAGACCTTGGAAACTTATTTGAGGTGTTTTGTTTCTGCTGATCAAGATGACTGGGTTGCTTTTTTGCCACTGGCCGAATTTGCTCTTAATAATCGGGCTAGTTCTGCCACGTTGGTCTCTCCTTTTTTTTGTAATTCGGGGTTTCATCCTCGTTTTTCCTCTGGTCAGGTGGAGTCTTCGGATTGTCCTGGAGTGGACGTGGTGGTGGACAGGCTACATCAGATTTGGAATCAGGTGGTGGACAATTTGAAGTTATCTCAGGAGAAGACTCAGCAGTTTGCTAATCGCCGTCGCCGCGTGGGTCCCCGACTTCTTGTTGGGGATTTGGTGTGGTTGTCTTCTCGTTTTGTCCCTATGAAGGTCTCTTCTCCTAAGTTCAAGCCTCGGTTCATCGGTCCTTATAGGATCTCGGAGATTCTTAACCCTGTATCTTTTCGTTTGGATCTCCCAGCATCGTTTGCTATTCATAATGTGTTCCATCGGTTGTTGTTGCGGAGGTATGAGGTGCCCGTTGTTCCTTCGGTTGAGCCTCCTGCTCCGGTGCTGGTGGAGGGAGAATTGGAGTATGTTGTTGAGAAGATCTTGGATTCTCGTGTTTCCAGACGCAAACTCCAGTATTTGGTTAAGTGGAAGGGTTATGGTCAGGAGGATAATTCCTGGGTGGTCGCCTCCGATGTTCATGCAACTGATTTGGTCCGCGCCTTCCATAGAGCTCACCCTGATCGTCCTGGGGGTTCTCGTGAGGGTTCGGTGACCCCTCCTCAAGGGGGGGGGGTACTGTTGTGGATTCTGTTTGTGGGCTCCCTCTGGTGGTTACTGCTGGTACTGGGTGACTTTGGTGGGTTGCGGCCTTTGGTTTCCACCTGTCCATCAGAGGCTGGGTGTTTCCTATTTTACCTGGCCTTTCTGTCATTCCCTTTCCGGCTATCAATGTATTCAGATGTGCTCTGTTTGGTTCCTGCCTACCTGCTCCCAGATCTTTCAGGATAAGCTAAGTGCTGATTTTCAGTTGTTTGGTTTTTTGTCCAGCTTGCTTATTATGTCTCTATGCTAGCTGGTAGCTCTAGTGGACTGAGGTTCTCCCCATGTGCCATGAGTTGGCACATGGGTTCTTGTAATCTCAGGATGGTTTTTTTGATTAGGGTTTTTTGCTGACCGCTCAGTCCCCTTTTGTATCTTTCTGCTTTCTAGTTTACAGCGGGCCTCAATTTGCTAAAGCTATATATATCATCTCTATGTGTGTGCCTTCCTCTCATTTCACCGTCAATACATGTGAGGGGGCAACTATATCTTTTGGGGTTCATTCCTCTGGAGGCAAGTGAGGTCTTATTTTCTCTGCAGTACTAGTTAGCTCTTAGGCTGGTGCGTGGCGTCTAGAACCAACGTAGGCACGCTCCCTGGCTATCTCTAGTTGCGTTTGTCAGGCGTAGGGCAGCGGTCAGCCCAGGTTCCATCACCCTAGAGCTCGTCCGTTATTTCTTTGTACTTTGCTTGTCCTGTGCTATCCCTAGCCATTGGGGATTCATGACAATAGGGGTATTTAGTCCTCCGGCTGTGTCGAGGTGTCTAGGATGTGTTAGGTACACCCCACGGCTACTTCTAGTTGCGGTGACAGTTTAGGGTTTGCGGTCAGTACAGGTTCCACTTACTCCTGAGAAAGTCTCATGCGGCTCCAAGGTCACCGGATCATAACAATTATCTTCCCAACAAGGAGCAACTCAGCATTAACAGAGGCTGTCCCTGAGTCCACGGCTACGGAACCACTTGTACAAGTATTTTCTTTACCTCCAGCATATAAAGAGTTCTCTGACATCTGTGACAAGAAGAATGCAGATCAGCTTCCTCCACACAGGCATTACGACTGTCCCATTGAGTTGCTTCCTGGGGCAGCTATTCCTTTTGGTAACCTATACCCTTTGGCGGCACCTGAGCTTTAAGCCTTAAAGGAGCATATTGATGAAAATCTGGCCAAAGGCTTCATATGTCCTTCTTCCTCACCAGCAGGGGCACCTATCTTTTTTGTAAAGAAGAAGGATGGGACCCTGAGACCCTGTGTTGACTATCGGGAACTCAATAAGATAACCGTACGAAACTGTTACCCTTTGCCTCTGATTCCCGAATTACTGAAAAGAGTCCGCCATGCTAAGGTGTTCTCTAAACTGGATCTTCGTGGGGCTTATAATTTGGTGCGTATTCGTCCAGGGGATGAGTGGAAGACAGCATTCAGATGCCGGTATGGACACTTTGAATCTCTTGTGATGCCCTTGGGCTTTGTAATGCCCCTGCAATGTTTCAACACCTTGCTAATGACATTTTCAGAGATTTGTTGGACCAGTTTGTAGTGATCTATTTGGATGATATACCAATCTTTTCTGACTCTCTACAGGAAAATGAAGAACATGTCAAAACTGTTTTAAGACGTCTGAAAGAGAACCATCTGTATATTAAGCTGGAGAAATGCGAGTTCCATCATTCTGAGATACAGTTCTTAGGTTATATCATAGTTACATAGTTACATAGTTATTAAGGTTGAAGGAAGACTGTAAGTCCATCTAGTTCAACCCATAGCCTAACCTAACATGCCCTAACATGTTGATCCAGGGGAAGGCAAAAAAACCCCATGTGGCAAAGAGTAACTCCACCATGGGGAAAAAAATTCCTTCCCGACTCCACATACGGCAATCAGACTAGTTCCCTGGATCAACGCCTTATCAAGGAATCTAGTGTATATACCCTGTAACATTATACTTTTCCAGAAAGGTATCCAGTCCCCTCTTAAATTTAATTAATGAATCACTCATTACAACATCATACGGCAGAGAGTTCCATAGTCTCACTGCTCTTACAGTAAAGAATCCGCGTCTGTTATTATGCTTAAACCTTCTTTCCTCCAGACGTAGAGGATGCCCCCTTGTCCCTGTCTCAGGTCTATGATTAAAAAGATCACCAGAAAGGTCTTTGTACTGTCCCCTCATATATTTATACATTAAAATAAGATCACCCCTTAGTCTTCGTTTTTCCAAACTAAATAGCCCCAAGTGTAATAACCTATCTTGGTATTGCAGACCCCCCAGTCCTCTAATAACCTTGGTCGCTCTTCTCTGCACCCGCTCCAGTTCAGCTATGTCTTTCTTATACACCGGAGACCAGAACTGTGCACAGTATTCTAAGTGTGGTCGAACTAGTGACTTGTATAGAGGTAAAATTATGTTCTCCTCATGAGCATCTATGCCTCTTTTAATACATCCCATTATTTTATTTGCCTTTGTAGCAGCTGCCTGACACTGGCCACTGAATATGAGTTTGTCATCCACCCATACACCCAGGTCTTTTTCATTGACGGTTTTGCCCAGAGTTTTAGAATTAAGCACATAGTTATACATCTTATTACTTCTACCCAAGTGCATGACCTTACATTTATCCCCATTAAAGCTCATTTGCCATTTATCAGCCCAAGCTTCTAGTTTACATAAATCATCCTGTAATATAAAATTGTCCTCCCCTGTATTGATTACCCTGCAGAGTTTAGTGTCATCTGCAAATATTGAAATTCTACTCTGAATGCCCCCTACAAGGTCATTAATAAATATGTTAAAAAGAAGAGGGCCCAATACTGACCCCTGTGGTACCCCACTGCTAACCGTGACCCAGTCCGAGTGTGCTCCATTAATAACCACCCTTTGTTTCCTATCCCTGAGCCAGCTCTCAACCCACTTACACATATTTTCCCCTATCCCCATTACTCTCATTTTATGTAACAACCTTTTGTGTGGCACCGTATCAAAAGCTTTGGAAAAGTCCATATATACTACGTCCACTGGGTTCCCTTGGTCCAGTCCGGAACTTGCCTCTTCATAGAAGCTGATCAAATTAGTCTGACATGAACGGTCCCTAGTAAACCCGTGCTGATACTGGGTCATGAGGTTATTCCTCTTCAGATACTCCAGCATAGCATCCCTTAGAATGCCCTCCAGGATTTTACCCACAGTAGAGGTTAAGCTTACTGGCCTATAATTACCGAGTTCAGTTTTTGCCCCTTTTTTGAATATTGGCACCACATTTGCTATACGCCAGTCCTGTGGTACAGACCCTGTTATTATGGAGTCTTTAAAGATTAAAAATAATGGTCTATCAATGACTGTACTTAGTTCCTGCAGTACTCGGGGGTGTATCCCATCCGGGCCCGGAGATTTATCAATTTTAGTTATTGTTAGACGCCGCTGTACTTCCTGCTGGGTTAAGCAGGTGACATTTAATGGGGAATTTTTATCACTAGTCATTTTGTCTGCCATGGGATTTTCTTTTGTAAATACTGATGAAAAAAAGTCATTTAGCATATTGGCTTTTTCCTCATCCTCATCCACCATTTCACCCAGACTATTTTTAAGGGGGCCAACACTGTCATTTTTTAGTTTCTTACTATTTATATAGTTACAGAATATTTTGGGATTATTTTTACTCTCTCTGGCAATGAGTCTCTCTGTCTCAATCTTTGCTGCCTTGATTTGCTTTTTACAGAATTTATTTAATTTTCTGTATTTATTTAATGCCTCCTCACTACCTACTTCCTTTAATTCTCTAAATGCTTTCTTTTTGTCCCTTATTGCGCCCCTTACAGCTCTATTTAGCCATATTGGTTTCCTCCTATTTCTAGTATGTTTATTCCCATACGGTATATACTGTGCACAGGTCCTATCCAGGATGCTAATAAACGTCTCCCATTTTCTTTGTGTATTTTTGTGTCTCAGGATATCGTCCCAGTTAATTGCACCAAGATCCTCTCTCATCCGTTGGAAATTTGCCCTCCTGAAGTTTAGTGTCCTTGTCACCCCCCTACTACCCATCTTATTAAAGGTTACATGAAAACTTATTATTTTGTGATCACTATTCCCCAAGTGACCCCCAACCCTTATATTTGATATGCGGTCTGGCCTGTTGGTTAATATTAGGTCTAGCAGTGCCCCCCTCCTTGTTGGGTCCTGAACCAGTTGTGAAAGGTAATTGTCTCTCATAGTTGTCAAAAAACGATTACCTTTGCTGGAACTGCAGGTTTCTGTTCCCCAATCTATTTCAGGGTAGTTGAAGTCCCCCATAATAATGACTTCTCCTTGAGTCGCAGCTTCATCTATTTGCTTTACGAGGATATTCTCCATTGCTTCCATTAGTTTTGGAGATTTATAACAAACCCCTATCAGTAATTTATTATTTTTTCCCCCTCCCCTTATCTCCACCCACAGGGACTCTACATTTTCATTAAATTCACCTATATTATCACGCAGGATGGGTTTTAAGGAAGATTTTACATATAGACACACCCCTCCCCCTCGCTTATCTGTACGGTCATTTCTGAACAGGCTATAGCCCTGCAAGTTAACAGCCCAGTCATGGCTCTCATCCAGCCACGTCTCAGATATCCCCACCATGTCATAATTATGCTCCAACAACATTAGTTCTAATTCATCCATTTTGTTGGCGAGGCTTCTGGCATTAGTATACATGCACTTGATGTTACTCTCTGTACCTCTATTCTTTCTTAAATTACTAACTGTTCTAACCCCACCCCCCATGCCACCACCACCCCCAACTTCCTTATTTGTGCCCAGGTCTCTATCTGCACTATCTTCCCCTCCTATAAAATGAATACCCTCCCCCCCATTCCCTAGTTTAAACACTCCTCCAACCTTCTAACCATTTTCTCCCCCAGCACAGCTGCACCTTCCCCATTGAGGTGCAGCCCGTCCCTAGCGTAGAGCCTGTAGCCAACTGAGAAGTCGGCCCAGTTCTGCAGGAATCCAAACCCCTCCTTCCTACACCAATTCTTGAGCCACTTATTAACCTCCCTAATCTCCCGTTGCCTCTCTGGCGTGGCACGTGGTACAGGCAGTTAATATCATCTCTCCCCAGGGGCTGAACATGGAATCTGGTAAGATTTAGGCTATCCTTGACTGGCCGGTACCCAAGAACGTTAAGGAGGTCCAACGTTTTATTGGTTTTGCAAATTTCTACAGACGCTTCATTCGAAATTTTTCTGATATTGTCCGTCCCATTACTTCCTTGACAAAGAAGGAAAAGCCCTTTAAGTGGTCATCACAGGCTCAAGAAGCTTTTGATCGGCTTAAGATCTGTTTCACATCAGCACCGCTGTTGATACACCCAGATCCAACACATCCTTTCATTGTGGAGGTGGACGCTTCTGATAATGCTTTGGGGGCTATTCTCTCCCAAAGAACTGGAGAGAAGGGTCTGCTACATCCTTGTGCTTTCTTTTCCCGTAGACTAACCTCAGCAGAGAAGAATTACGACATGGGAGACAAGGAATTGCTGGCTATTATTGCGGCTTTCAAAGAATGGAGGCATCATCTGCAAGGAGCTGCACAACAGATCATAGTGCTAACTGACATTCGCAATTTAGAGTTCCTTAGATCCGCTAGATGTCTTTCTCCTCGTCAGGCTCGTTGGAACTTATTTTGAAATCAATTTAACTTTGTTATCTCGTACCGTCCAGGTTCTCGTAATGGGAAGGCTGATGCTTTATCCCGAATCCATGCTGCGGATTCCGTACCTGGAGCCCCGTCCAAGACCATTCTATCTGATGCCAATTTCATCAGAGTTATCCACGATCAGGACTTGTGGAAGGAGTGCAGGGAGGCCTATGAAGGTGATGTATTTCTGGCCAACCCACCTGTGGATATTAATCTTGTCTTTAAGGGTGGCATGTGGTTCAGAGATTGACATATCTACGTCCCTGATGTCATCCGTCTGCAGATCCTCAAGTTGGTACATGACTCCAAGTTGGCTGGTCACAGGGGGATACAGAAGACAGAAGAGTTCCTGAGCCGATTCTTCTGGTGGCCAACTTGCCTGAAGGATACCAAGGACTATGTTCTCTCTTGCGAGGTATATGCCCATTACAAGACTCCTCATGTGGCACCTACGGGTCTTCTACAACCATTACCTGTTCCGTCCCGCCCTTGGGGGTCTATATCAATGGACTTTATTGTGGAGCTGCCTACATCGGGGGGCATGAATACAATCATGGTGGTAGTTGATCGCCTGACTAAAGCTGCTCATTTCGTTCCATGCACCGGCCTCCCCTCAGCTAAAGATACAGTGAACTTGATTATACAAAATGTCTTTCGGTTGCATGGGGTTCCGGATGAGATCATCTCTGACCGTGGAGTACAGTTCACTTCAAGATTCTCGAAGGGGTTTTGCTCTGCACTCAATATTAATGTCTGTCTCTCTTCTGCTTACCATCCCCAGACAAATGGTCAGACTGAGCGTACCAACCAAACGCTGGAACAATATCTAAGATGCTATGTCAGCCATCTCCAGGATGATTGGTTGGAGTTGCTGCCATTAGCCGAATTTTTATATAATAATTCTCAGAGCGCCTCCACTAAATTTACACCTTTCTTTGCCAATCTGGGTTATCATCCGTGTATCTTACCTAGGTCTCCAATTAATTCTCCGGTTCCGGCAGTGGAGGAAAGGCTGACTGCAATGAGGCAAAATCTGGAGGTTCTGAAGGAATCCCTGACCACAGCTCAAGAACGTTATAAGAGATCGGCTGATAGATTCCGTAAACCTGCACCCATGTTCAAGGTAGGAGATTCTGTGTGGTTAGCAACTAAGAATCTGAAGTTAAACGTTCCTTCACAAAAACTTGGACAGAAATTCATTGGCCCTTTCAAGATCAACGGTATTGTGAGCTCTGTGGCCTGCCGGCTGAAGCTGCCTAGGACAATGAAGGTACACCCAGTTTTTCATGTATCTTTACTAAAGCCTGTATCTCCTAATACCTTCCAGGGACGTGTTGTGCCACCTCCGCAGCCTGTGGTGATTGATGGGCAAGAACAATTTGTGGTGGAGGAAATTATTGATTCCAGGATTCGCAGAAATCGGCTCCAATATCTGATAAGATGGCTGGGATATCCCCCTGAGGAACACTCTTGGGAACCTGTGGAAAACATCAATGCCCAACAGAAGATTTCTCGTTTTCATCAGAGATTCCCTGAGAAACCAGGTCCAGGATCGTCCTGAGGCCGCTTCTAAGGAGGGAGTAATGTCAGGACTCTGAACATTTTTTACCTTTTGTGCATTACTGCCCTTTTCCAAGATGGCGTCTTTGGTCTCATGTGCACTGTGTCTTCCTGCTATAAAACTCCACCCCAGCCTTCAGTCTGTGCTAGAGTATTCTGCCTTGCATCCAGCTCCTGACCTCTGATTACTCCCTGGCTATACACCTGCTCCTGTGAACCTGTGTGGTGATCCTGCTACTCTGCTCTGAGTTCCTGCTGCATGCACAAGTTTCCAGTAGTCCTCCTTCATCTGCTGCTCGTGTTTACTTCATCTGCATTTGCTGGACATGTAAGCTTCTGCTGCTCTGCAATAACCTGAGACTATTAACCAGGCCTCCCTGGTTGAGCTACGATATGATTTGAACTGCCTTATAAGCATATCTATCTGTGTTTGGACTAAGACAAGGATTTATTTGTGTCAAGTTTCCTCAAGAATAACTGTGCTTCATAGACTTTCTGCTTGATTGCATTTCCCTCTGAAGTTTCCTATAGACTGCTAAGCTGCGTTTATTATTTGCACCAAGTGTTGTGGACTTGAGTTTCTCTCTGCACCTGTTTGAATCACCGTGTGATAATATAGACTTTATCACTTACAAAACTTTGTCCTGTAGTTGTCTTGTTCCACGCAAAGAGTCTCCTGAGTTATCCCTTATAATTATTACACTTACTAAGACATCCCTTATAAGGTGTGATTTCTTTCATAAATGGTTTCCTAGAAATCATGGCTGCTGAATGACAATTTTGATTGCATAATGAAAACCATTTAATTATAAGCACTGGAAAAAGCAACAATTGAACAGAGCTGCACGCAGAACAAAAATAATTTTTAATTTATTTTTTAAATGTGTAAAAATGTTTTGGAGGCACTTTCCACATATGCCAAATGATATAAGAATTAAACTGGCCATAGACCCAGGATAACTGTCAGTTAAAGGTTCCTTTAGCCAGTAAGTATTGAACCCAACTCCTCATTAATGTCATTACATCATTATTGATGCTGTCACAGCCCTCTAAAACAGACATCCTAAAGGCATCTGGCAGCCCCCTTGCTCATTAGTTTGTCAGCAGTCCAACTCTGGATCTAATATGTATGACTACATTATTCATTTATGACATTGATTTCTTCATTCCTTTTCACCTTATTAGATATTTTTTTGCACAAAGAATATCTTTATTTAATACTCTGAACACAAACAATATTTTCAGTTGGCTATTGAAAACCGAAACACGAGTACAATTAATCAGTGAAATTGCATTTCCAGACTTGTCCAGATAGGAAATGATATAGGAAAATAAAACATAAGGATAACACTTAATCTATATTGAACTTGTAATTTACAGCCTCATTATATCTTACAATGGTAATGACCTTGAATGTGCTTCATTAAAGAGAGCCTGGCAACCCAAACTGACAGTATAAACTAAGCACACAGCCTTGTGGGGGATATAGCCACTATAGAAATCACACATTTAGTGATCTAATTGCTGCCTCCATTCTGCACAATCTAATTCATATATGCTCATTAGATTGCTTGGTGTGACCAGGAGTCTTAGCGCACTTGTTCTGTATGCCCCGTCTTTTTCATTGATGATTGACAGCACTGGATTGCCTGAGCTTTCTCCACATACAGTGCAGTCAATCGCCAGTGAGGTAGGTGGGGCATCCAGAACCAGTGGTCAAAACAGTACACTGAGAGTGTTAGCCAAGGGTGCCCTGAGCACCCTAATTATCAAATTGGATTAAACTCCAGTTTCTGCAGAATGGAAGCAGCGATTAGATCACTAAAGGCAGAGCCGGCATCACCACCCTGCATACCTGTGCAACTAAAAGGGAAAAAGATCTAGCTCCGGAATAAAAGTATCAAAATTTTATTTCAGCATATTAAAATTGGAAAACTGCTTACAGACGATCAATCACATCATTTAGATAGAAACTGCCATCAGATTGCTGGACGCGTTTCGAGCACTGCCAGTGCTGAAGTCTAAGAGCACTGGCAGTGCTCGAAACGCGTCCAGCAATCTGATGGCAGTTTCTATCTAAATGATGTGATTGATCGTCTGTAAGCAGTTTTCCAATTTTAATATGCTGAAATAAAATTTTGATACTTTTATTCCGGAGCTGGATCTTTTTCCCTTTTTTCTGCATACAAGCTACAGCATTGGACAGAGACATCTCCCTTGCTCGGATTTCATTTGGACTATGAGAATTTCTTCTATATGGGTGAGCTGAAATAATCCTTTTTGGTTATACCTGTGCAACTACCAAAGCCCTGGACAAATGGAGGGATCCATTCTCAGTCAGGGACACTAGCACTTGACATGTCTCGACCAGTGGCATACCCCCAATGGCGACAGACCACATGGCCACTATGGGGTCCATGAATTGGGAGAGTTCAGTGCCAGCACTGGAACTGGGCCCCCACCCACATCGTACTTTCAACTGTACAATACAGTTAAAAACAATGATGGGAGAGGGAGCAATATATGGGGTACATTAACTTGTATGGTGCACTATATGGGGTCCAATAATACTGTATGGAGCACTATGTGGTGCCAATAATACTGTATGGAGGACTATGCGGTGCCCAGAATACAGTTTGGAGGACTATGTGATACCTATAATACTGTATGGAAGACTATGTGGTGCCCATAATACTGTATGGAGGACTATGTGGTGCCCATAATGATGTATGGAGGATTATGTGGTGCCCATAATACTGTAAGGAGGACTATGTGGTGCCCATAAAACTGTATGGAGCACTATATGGGGCCCATAATACTGTATAGAGGACTATGTGGTGCTCATAATACTGTTTGGAAGACTATGGTGCCCATAATACTGTATGGAGGATATTGGTGGTGCTCATAATACTTTATTGAGGACTATGTGGTGCCCATAATACTGTATGGAGGACTATGTGGTGCACATAATACTGTATGGAGGACTATGTGGTGCCCATAATACTATATGGAGGACTATGTGATTCCCATAATACTGTATGGAGGACTATGTGGTGTACATAATACTGTATGGAGGACTATGTGGTGCCCATAATACTATATGGAGGACTATGTGGTGCCCATAAAACTGTATGGAGGACTATGTGGTATCCAAAAGAAGAAAATGTCCACCTTCACCGAATCTGTGAAAAAAAGTTTTCTTTATTCACAAACTTAAACATGGAGGATACAAACTTAAGCACAATCCATATGGGTAAGAATCTCAACGCGTTTCTGGAGATTAAGCTCCCTTAATCATGTCATGATTAAGGGAGCTTAGTCTCCAGAAACGCGTGGAGATTCTTACCCATATGGTTTGTGCTGAAGTTTGTATCCTCCATGTTTAAGTTTGTGAATAAAGAAAACTTTTTTTCACGGATTCGGTGAAGCTGAACATTTTATTCTTTTGGATTCTACACGCCTGGACACAGCGGATCCGTGCTCCTGAAATTTGGCTTATGCATCACGGGTGAGCTGGTTTATATTCCTTCTTTCAAAGGACTATGTGATGCCCATAATACTGTATGGAGGACTATGTGGTGCACATAATACTGTATGGAGGACTATGTGGTGCTCACTCACAATACTTAAAGGGGCCCTGACTAAAGGTGATTTTTACAGGGGCTATATTTCTGCAAGGCTTTGTGCGTAGTTTATTTGGTCAGTTTAGGCTAACTGTTTTCCTGGTGAGTAGCTGCATTTATAAGAAAATCTCTGTAAATGTAAAATATATCGATCAACTTTATATTAAACACAGCCGCTCTGTGACCCCATCAGACTGCTGCTGGCACCACCACGCAAGGAGGCAAGTATGCATCAGAAAAAGTAAGCACTCTAGGAGGAGCCTAGAATTAAATATACTATAATAGGAGGAAGGATGAGGATTGCTGTTACTATGAGGCCACATTATGGGGCAACTGGATTGTGAAGAAGGCCCAGTATGCAGAGGGGTAGGGTGTATGGAGAAATATTATGGAGAGGAGAGGTGTGGATGGAATATTATGGAGAGGAGCGGTACAAGGGGTAAATATAAAGGAGAGGAGCAATGTGGGGGAATATGATGGAGAGGAGCTGTGTGTGGGGGGAAATATCATGGAGAGGAGCTTATGTGTGGGGGAATATGACAGGAGCTGTGTGGGGTGGAATATGATGGAGAGGAGCAGTGTGGGGAGAAATATGATGTAAAGGAGCAGTGTGGGGTGAATATGATGCAAAAGAGCAGTGTGGGGGGAATATGTTGGAGAGGAGCGGTGTGGGGAGATATGACGAAGAAAAGCTGTGTGTGTGTGTGTGGGTAATAAAAACCTATAGCATTCAGAATGCAGCTTTAAATTGTTAGTTAGGTAGACTGACGTCCTTAGCTTGCATCTGTTTACATTTGTCTTTTTCTGTTTTCAAGTGGCGGTCAGTTTTTTGATATTTGTAGTACATGCACTCTAGCAGAGCACTCTTCCCATCAGCCTAAGGCATATTGAAATAGAGCTTGATCCTACCAGGCCATATAATTGTATGCTTTTAGCCTAGGACAGGCACCATGTTAGGTTTAGGGTCCCAACAAAGGGCTGGCTGTTGGGCTCACACAAATTGGCCAGTTTATGCGCTAAGTACCTTAATTTTTTAACATGTTTTCTAATCTACAGCAGTAATGCAGTTCCATTTAATATATTCAATGCTTACATATTACATAGTTTCAGAGTGTAGCTTTAATTTGTTAGTTACACAGAGTGGCTCTCTGAGCTTGCACCTGTTCACACTTGTCTTTTTCTGTTTGGAAGTGCCATTCAGTTTTTTGATATTTTAAGTTTGCTCAACAAAATTTAGACAAGCCTGTGAAATACTAAGAGAATATAGTCTGGTCAGATGAGACCAAAATTGAACTCTTTGGATGCCATAATACACACTTTATTTGAAGGCCAAAAGGCATTGCATATCACCCCAAAAACAACATACCAACAGTGAAATTTGGAGGTGGGAACATCATGATATGGGGCTGTTATTCAACCTACATCACTGATAAACTTCATATAATTGAAGGAAAGATGAAGTGACAAATGTTCAGAGACTTTCTTGATAAAACTCTGCTGCCATCTACCATGATGTTGAAGATGAAATGAGGCTGCACATTTCAGCAAGAAAATGATCCCTAAAATACAGGCAAGGAAACTTTCAGTTGGGTTCAGAGAAAAGAAAGCTGCTAGAAGAATGACCCAGACAATCAACTGACCTGAATCCTATAGAAAATGTATATAAGGAGCAAATGCTCAGAGTTCATAGAAGGAGCCCTGGGAACCTTCAGGGTTTGGAGAGTGTTTGTGTGGAAGATTGGGCCAAAATCACACCAGAATAGTGATGAGCGAACCCGAACTGTAAAGGCTATGGGCACTTCCGGAGCCATGACAACCATGTCAAAGGACGTGACCAGGATTGTATAAATGCCGGATCACAGGTGCCGCCGCCGCCATAGTGCTCTGCTTAGTGTAGGGATAGGATGCAACTGGAGTGAGGGACAGCTCAGAAATTGAAAATATTACGTCATCATATAGAAAAAGTTCATTTTATTTAGCCCCAAATTTATCACTTTTGCAAGAGGTAACACTAAAAAGTGGACCAACTTTACGATTGTGGCAATACTCCACATGTAGTCAAAAGTTCTGTTTTTGGCAAGCTGCAGGGGTCATAATGGAATGAACGATATTTGAATTTTGGAACACAAATCACCTGAAATAGATTGCGGGCAATATGTCAAATTTTCAGGGCCCCAAAGACGCCCAAACAGCAGAAACTCCCCCTAACTGACCTCATTTTGGAAACTACACCCCTCAATGATTTTATCCTGGAGTATAGTGAGGATTCTGAACCCAAAGGTATTACAAATAATTTGATAACACTAGGCCATCATATTGAATAGGTTGTCATTAGTGTTGATCTCAAGGAATGTATTTAGATGCCACATATGTGGGGAAAAAACTAATGTTTGGGCGCACGGCAGGGCTTGGAAAGGAGAGAGCATCATTTGACTTTTTTAATGTAAAATGTCCTGGAGTCATTAGTGGACGCCATGTCCCGTTTGGAGACCCCCTGATGTGCCTGAACAGTGCAGTGGAACCCCCCCCCACAAGTGACACTATTTTGGAAACTAGGCTCTTTAAGAATTGTATTTAGATGTGTGGTGAGCACCTTGAATTCCCAGGTGCTTCACAAAAACTTATAACGTTAAGCCATGAAAATAAAAAAATCACATTTTCCCCATAAAAAATGTTATTTTGGCCTCATATTTTGCATTTCCATAAGGGTAACAGAAGAAATTGCTGCATACAATTTGTTGTGCAATTTCTTCTGAGTACGTCGATACCTCACATGTAGGAGAAAACTACTGTTTGGGCGCACGGCAGGGCTTGGAAGAGAAGGAGCGTCATTTGGCTTTTTGAATGTAAATTTTCCTGGAATCATTAGCGTATGCCATGTCCCATTTGGAGAGCCCCTGATGTTCCTAAAAAAAGGAAACCACCCCACAAGTGACCCCATTTTGGAAACTAGACCCCTCAAGGAATGTATTTAGATGTGTGGTGAGCAGCTTGAACCCACAGGTGCTTCACAGAAGTTTATAATGCTGAGCCATTGTTAGGGCTGGTGGAACGCACCGAGTAAATAGAGAGATGTTATTTGGTGCATTCGCAGCCCGAGGTCCACCGTGCAGGAAAGAACCAGCTGCTGGCAAATGGCGGCACAATATGGCGGTAGAAGCGAACTCTGTTACTTCACAGAGTCGCTATAAAGAACGCACTGTGTCCTGTTTAGCTCACAGATGTACACAGTAACTGCCGAGCAGATTGCAGCTTGTGGTCACGCAGTCAAAGAGACAAACATACAATCTCCTCACCAGAGGAGCCAGTATTCTATTGGCTTATTTCAGCCAGGGCCCTGAAACCATACACACAATCTCCTCACCAGAGGTGCCGGTATTCTAGTGGCTTATTTCAGCCGGGTCCCTGAATACACACAAGAGTAACCACATTGGCGCAAAACTCATCACATGAATTGATACTAGAGCATGGCCATGCGGTCATGCGCACCTTCTATAGCTTCAGCAAGTACAGGACCTTCCCAGAAGGACCAATGGGAGGCTGCCACAGACGTTTGAGCACCTTCAGGACCTTCCTAGAGGACCAATGGCTTTTGTTGCAGTATCTGAGCATGTGACCTTTGATCTCCAATGAGAGATCTTACCCTGGGAATGCTCAGAAGGGGAAAAGTGGGACTTAGTCCCAAAAACATCTGCTCGCCACTGCCCAGTACTGGCCACAATGGCAGAAGCTGGAAAAGCAGCAGTAACTCTCTGCACAGAGTCAGACTGAGCAAGATGCTGGGACCGACCCCTCTGCTGAGCAGGCTCCACTGCGGCAGGAGAAGAATAGGAGACTGCAGCGGAGATGGCTCAAAATTCCTCCTGTGCAGAGGCGGGAACTCGACCCTTAACATTACCCCCCTCCTAGGTCCCCCCTCCTTGAACCTCGCTGCGCTTGAAGGCAGTAATGAGCTGCGGAGCCTGAATATGCTCAGCAGGCTCCCAGGACCTGTCCTCAGGACCATAACCCTTCCAGTCCACCAAATAAAATTTTTTGCCACGTACCACCTTGCACCCCAAAATAGCATTCACCTCGTAACCGTCCGTAGACGAACCCGATGTCCCGGCAGATGACTCGGAAAACCGGGACATGTATACGGGTTTCAAGAGGGACACATGAAAGGTGTTGGTGATAGCGAGGCGTGGCGGAAGGGCCAGACGGTAGGCCACAGGGTTAACTTGTTCGAGGACCTTGAAGGGGCCCAAGTAGCGAGGTGCAAACTTAGTGGACTTAACTCGCAGAGCCTGATGTTACGGGCGGAGAGCCACACTAAGTCACCAGAAGCAAAGGTCGGAGCGGGGCGCCGATGTGCATCGGCGGAGGACCTCATTCTCTCCTTTGAGGCCCGAATGGCATCCTGAGTGCAGTCCCAAATGTCCCGTCTGCCACCCTGGAGTCGGCGGAAGACACGGGCATAGGCACAGGAACCCGTGGGTGCTGACCATAGTTAAGGAGGAATGGGGTCTGTCCAGTGGAGTCAGCTACAGCGTTGTTCAGTGCAAACTCCGCCCATGATAGCAAGGATGCCCAGTCATCCTGCCTGGCTGAGACAAAATGTCGCAGATATGTGACCAAGGTCTGGTTGGCCCTCTCTACCAACCCATTCATCTCGGGATGATATGCAGAAGAGAGATTCAACTCAATACTGAGAAAACGATAAAAGCTCTCTCCAGAACCGAGACGCAAACTGGGGACCCCGGTCACTAACAATTTTGTCTGGCATACCGTGTAGGCGGAAGATGTGTTTTATAAACAATGCTGCCAAGGCCCGTGCAGAAGGTAGCTGTGGAAGCGGCGCCAAGTGCATCATTTTAGAAAAATGATCGGTGCTAACCCAAATGATGGCACAGCCACGAGACTTTGACAAGCCCACCACAAACTCCATCCTGACCATCTCCCAGGGCCTGTCTGCCACCAGCAAGGGATAAAGTAATCCAGCTGGCCGTTGTCGAGGAGACTTATTTTTGGCGCAGGAGACACACGCCCGAATATAATCTCCGACGTCACGGACCATATGCGGCCACCAGTACGTCCTCGACAGCAGCTCAGATGTCCTCTTTGTCCAAAAATGTCCACCCACCTTGGACGAATGAGCCCAAGAGAGAACCTCCAGTCGCAAATGAAAAGTACAAAGGTCTTGCCCGGAGGCACTGACTCTAGCGAAACCGGAGCTATGGTTCTCTGGCTCTCAGAAGGGACAATAAGCCGAGGCTCCCCTTCCTCCTCCTCAGAAGACACAACAGAGTGAGAGAGGGCATCAGCACGAATGTTCTTCTCCCCTGCGAGATAATGGAGGGTGAAGTGGAACCAGGAGAAGAACAAGGACCATCTGGCCTGACGAGAATTTAGCCGCTGGGCTGTTTGTAAATAAACCACATTTTTGTGGTCCGTGAAGACTTGGAAGGGAAAGCGAGCCCCCTCCAAAAGATGTCTCCACTCCGAGAAGGCTAACTTCATTGCTAGCAACTCCTTGTCCCCGATGGAATAATACCTCTCCGCTGGTGTGAAGGTCTTGGAGAAGAAGAAGCAAGGATGCTTCCGACCTTGAGCATCCTTTTGGAAGAGGACTGCTCCTGCACCAATGGATGAGGCATCTACCTCCATTATAAACGGCTTATCAACATCGGGATGATGTAGGATGGGAGCGCTAGCAAAATGAGACTTAATAGAAGAAAAAGCCTTGGAGACCTCTTCAGACCACAATTTGGGATTTGCTCCCTTCTTGGTGAGGGCTACCAAGGGAGCTACCAAAGTTGAGAAGTGGGGAATGAACTGACGATAGTAATTTATGAACCCCATAAAGCGCTGCACCGCTTTAAGAGAATGGGGTTCTTGCCAGTTCATCGCAGCCTGTAGTTTGGCAGGATGCATAGCCAATGCCTGGGCAGAGATGATATAGCCCAGGAAAGGTAAAGACTCCTGCTCAAACATACACTTCTCCAACTTTGCATAGAGGGAATTTGCCCGTAAGAGGTCGAAGACTCTGCCAACATCTCTCCGGTGGGAGTCAATATCTGGAGAGAAGATGAGAATATCATCCAGCTAGACTATGACCGATGTGGAGAGCATATTCAGGAAGATATCGTTAACAAAGTCTTGGAAAACGGCTGGGGCATTACAGAGCCCGAAGGGCATCACCAGATCCTCATAGTGCCCATCCCTGGTATTAAATGCCATCTTCCATTCGTCCCCCTCACGGATGCGAATCAGGTTATAAGCACCCCGCAGATCTAAATTGGTAAATACCCTTGCTCCCCGTAGCCTATCAAAGAGCTCTGAGATCAGAGGCAACGGGTACTTGTTCTTAACGGTGATGGCGTTAAGACCCCTGTAATCTATGCATGGGCGTAATTCTCCGTTCTTCTTCTGCACGAAGATAAACCCCGCCCCAGCAGGTGACACTGACTTCCTAATGAACCCTCTTGCCAAATTCTCCTGGATGTATTGGGACATAGCCTCCGTTTCTGGGAGAGAGAGGGGAAAGACCCATCCCCGAGGAGGTTGTGCTCCAGGCAAGAGATCAATAGGACAGTCATAGGGGCGGTGAGGTGGAAGGGTCTCCTCAGCCTTTTTGGAGAAGACATCTGCATAGGACCAATAGCACTTGGGAAGGAAAGAGAGATCTGCGGGTATCTCAGTAGTGGAAACCTGAACACACTCCCTCACACAGCTGCCCTTACATGAATCACTCCAACTCAATATCCTCCCAGAGGTCCACTCAATATGTGGGGAGTGAAAACGGAGCCAGGGTATTCCCAGCAGAATCTCGTCCATTCCCTCGGGAAGAACAAGAAGGGAAATAATCTCCTGGTGGGAAGGGGACATGGATAACGTGAAAGGGACAGTCTGGTGTGTGATTTGTGAGGGAAGTGCCGACCCATTCACTACTCTAACAGTCACCGGTTTGGCGAGCATCACCAGAGGTATTGCATGGCGCACAGCAAAAGCAGAGGACATGAAATTCCCCTCTGCTCCAGAGTCCACACAAAGCTCGACTGTCAGAGTGGATGAGCCTAACGTGATTGTCCCTTTAAAGGACAACTTGGAGGAAAATGCCGCTGTGTCTAGTGAACCTCCTCCAATGGTCACTAGACGCGATCATTTTCCTGACCGCCGTGGCCATTTATTGGCATAGTGTCCAAGTTGTTGGCAATTTTTACAAACCACGGGCACTCGAGCGGTCCGAGACTTAGGTCCCGCTCGAGAAACCTCCATGGCCTCATGGGTGTCAGACACATGAACAGGAGATTCTAGAGAACTGGTGAAGGTAGGAACCAGCCGAAACGTCTGCCTACACTGGGTCCGCTCTAACCTCCGCTCGTTAAAATGGAGGTCGATGCGGGTAGATATAGAAATGAGCTCCTCCAGTGTGGCGGGAATCTCCCTGGTGGCCAAGGCATCCTTCACATGGTCTGGCAGTCCTTTCCAGAACACCGGAATTAGGACTTTATCCGGCCACTCCAGCTCTGAGACCAGAGTCCGGAATTGGACGACGAACTGGCTGACCATGGACGAACCCTGTGTTATTGCTAACAATTGGAGCGCGGTAACGTGGGTAACACGAGGTCCTAAAAAGACCTGTTTCAGAGCGTCCAGGAAGAGAGGAGCACTCTGCACCACACGATCATAACACTCCCACAGCGGCATTGCCCATTTCAACGCCCTGCCCGACAAAAGGGATAAAATAAATCCCACTTTTGCCCGTTCCATAGGGAAACACGCAGCCAGGAGCTCAAGATGTATGGAGCACTGACTCACGAATCCTCGACATAGCTTACTGTCACCAGCAAACTTGTCTGGAGACGGGACAAAGTCGGAGCAGGGGTGGCAGAGGACAAACTGGCTGCAGCTACACTTGCAGCCTGGACAGCAACAGCGGTAACATCCACAGCTGAGGTTGTGCGTTCAAGAGTCGCCAACCTACCCTCCAGCTGCTGGATGTACCGCTGTAGACGCTGATAGTCCACCATTTACTAGCCAAACCCTGGCGCTAGTATACTGTTAGGGCTGGCGGAACGCACCGAGTAAATAGAGAGATGATATTTGGTGCGTTCGCAGCCCGGGGTCCACCGTGCAGGAAAGAACCTGCTGCTGGCAAATGACGTCACAATATGGCGGTAGAAGCGAACTCTGTTACTTCACAGAGTCGCTATAAAGAACGCACTGTGTCCTGCTTAGCTCACAGATGTACACAGTAACTGCCGAGCAGATTGCAGCTTGTGGTCACGCAGTCAAAGAGACAAACATACAATCTCCTCACCAGAGGAGCCAGTATTCTATTGGCTTATTTCAGCCAGGGCCCTGAAACCATACACACAATCTCCTCACCAGAGGTGCCGGTATTCTAGTGGCTTATTTCAGCCGGGTCCCTGAATACACACAAGAGTGACCACATTGGCGCAAAACTCATCACATGAATTGATACTAGCGCATGGCCGTGCGGTCATGCGCACCTTTTATAGCTGCAGCAAGTACAGGACCTTCCCAGAAGGACCAATGGGAGACTGCCACAGATGTTTGAGCACCTTCAGGACCTTCCTAGAGGACCAATGGGTTTTGCTGCAGTATCTAAGCATGTGACCCTTGATCTCCAATGAGAGATCTTACCCTGGGCATGCTCAGAAGGGGAAAAGTGGGACTTAGTCCCAAAAATGTCTGCTCGCCGCTGCCCAGTACTGGCCACAATGGCAGAAGCTGGAATAGCAGCAGTAACCCTCTGTACAGAGTCAGACTGAGCAAGACGCTGGGACTGACCCCTCTGTTGAGCAGGCTCCACTGCGGCAGGAGAAGAATGGGAGACTGCAGCAGAGATGGCTCGAGATTCCCCCTGTGCAGAGGTGAGAAGTCGACCCCTAACAGCCATGAAAATAAAAAAAAATCACATTTTCCCCACAAAAATATTATTTTAGCCCCATATTTTGCATTTTCAAAAGGGTAACAGGAGAGATTGCACCATACAATTTGTTGTGCAATTTCTCCTGAGTTCACCGATACCCCATATATGGGGAAATACTACTTTTGAGGTACAGTGTAAGGCTGCCATCACACTAGCAGTATTTGGTCAGCATTTTACATCAGTATTTGTAAGCCAAAACCAGGAGTGGAACAATCAGAGGAAAAGTATAATAGAAACATATGCACCACTTCTGCATTTATCACCCACTCCTGGTTTTGGGTTCCGAACACTGATGTAAAATACTGACCAAATACTGCTAGTGTGACGGCAGCCTAAGGCCAGTTTCACATTAGCGTTTGCAGGAGCTGCGGAGGGCTGCGGACTTCCTCCGTGAAGCCGCACCTCTGCCACTAGCTCCGCCTACTTCTGCATGTGACCGGCATGCGGCCAGTGTACCTATCTTTAACATTAGGTATGCAGGTCATGCCGCTGTTTGCTGTTTGTTAAAAATACATTTTTACCACTAAAATGTTGTTTTAGTCTCAAGTTTTAAATTTTTCTGAGAGCCATCTGGAATTTTTTTAAGAACAAACTGAGGTCCATTTTTTCCTGAGTGCGCCAATACCAAATATGTAATCTGGAAATATTTTTCAGGAACAGTGCAAAGCTCAGAAGGGAAGAAGCGCCATACGCCATAGTGCAGATTTTACCGTTTTGGTTTGCAGGTGCTATGACACACTGGGACAGCCCCTGAGTTGCCAGAACAGCAGAACCCCCCATAAGTGCCCCTATTTTACAAACTACACCCCTCAATGAATTCCTCTAGGGGTGCAGTGATCATATTGACACCACGGGTGTGTCACAGAATTTTCTACCTTTTGGCTGTGAAGAAAAAATAACTGCATTTTTACCAGCAAATTTTGTTTTAGCCCCAGATTTTTCATTTTCCCACAAGAAGTGGGTAAAAATGGCACCATAATTTGTCCCGCAATTTCTACTGAATGTGACAATACCCCATATGTGGCTGTACAGCATTGCTTAGCCATACTGCGAGACTCAGGAGGTACAGAGCGCTATTTTCCTCCTGGAGCACAGATTTTCCTAGAACAGTTTGCGGACTCCATATACAGAGCTCCTAATTGCTAGAAGAGCAGAATCCCCTGTAAAGTGGCCCCATTTTGAAAATTATACCCCTTTGGGAATTTATCTACTGATGTAGTGATGATTTTGTCTCCATGGGTGTTTTCCATAAACAAGCTGTTAGAGTTGGCAGCTTGCACCAAATAAAAATAAATAACAAAAAAGGCGCAATCGCAACCAGGAGTCCACTGTACAGTAAACTGCTCCTAGTGTGAACAAGACGGATACAAAACTAGCAAACGTTCCTCCTTAGGCCTCTTTCACACTTCAGTTTTTTGGCGTCAGCCTAAAACCGCCATTTTCCTCAAAAAACAGATCCGTTTTTATTTTCGATGGATCCGTTTTTTTCCCCATAGACTTGCATTAGCGACGGATTGTGACGGATGGCCATCCGTTCTATCCGTCATGCGACGGATCCGTCGAAATTAGGTGGACGTTGTCTAGACATCGACGGACTTTGTAACTTTTTTGTCGCCGCCTAATTAACGGTCCGCGACGGATCCGTCGCGTCCGTCATTTTATAGAATGGGAACGGATCCGTTGCGATCCGTTTTTTGGCGGATCCGTCGCCCCAATCCGTTTTTTTCAACTGAGCATGCTCCAAAAAGTTGATACTTTTCCCAGACAACCCCAAAACTATATAAACAGGACAGGTGGACCTCATTTTTCAATGTGCCATCAATAGAGAACACAGATCCTGCCAGCAAGAGACATCCTGCCAGCAAGAGACATCCTGCCAGTGAGAGACATCCTGCCAGCGAGAGACATCCTGCAAGCGAGAGACATCCTGCCAGCGAGAGAGATCCTGCCAGCGAGAGAGATCCTGCCAGTGAGACATACCCTGCCAGCGAGACATACCCGCTAGCAAGCGAGACCCTGCCAGAGACTGCTATGTGAGTACTGCCATCCAGCGTGTGTGTGTATGCCTGCCTTGCATGTGTTTTATTTTTCATACTGTGCTGGTATTTTTAATGGCTGTGCTGTGACGTGTGTGTGTGTGTGTGTGTGTGTGTGTGTGTGTGTATGCCGTGTGATGTGTGCCAGACCGCCTGCCTGCCTGACATGTTTTTTATTTTTCATACTGTGCTGGTATTTTTAATGGCTGTGCTGTGACGTGTGTGTGTGTGTGTTTGTAAATGCTGTGTGATGTGTTCTGCATTTTTTGGTGATTTTTCATACATTAACATACTGTACTGGTATTTCAAATAAAGAGCAGTGTAGCTCCTACTTTCCAACCAAAAAATAATAAAAAAAAAAAAATTTGGAATAAAAATTACACAAAACTGTCCGTAGTATGATTTAAAGATAAATTTAAAACTGGTCTACATTCAATAAAGGTGTTTGAGGTTCTATATCTAAATGCAGAATGCAAACCTTTGGTATACAAAATGTTATCTGGTTATAACTAGGGTAACCATAATTATCATTTTTGGGTATTGGTATTTTAGTTTCAATATGTTTATTTGAAATTTTTCAACACAACACAACTAAATGCAGATGCTCCTCTAAACATAAGAGAGAGCTAATAATCGTAGAGTACAATATTTGTAGAGAAGAGGAGTCAATTTAACATAGGATAAAACATATATAAAGACTTATAAGAACAATACAAAATGATCAAGGTACAGGACAAAACAGACAAGGGGAAAGAACAAGGGGACCATGAACTTCATTACTGTAAACATCATTGCATAAGGTATAGAGAGGAATAGAGTGATATAGACCTAAACCCAAACACATTCAGGTATCAGGCGGGCGAGAGTATTAGGAGCTGGATGAATAATACACATTGAAGAGCGCCTCCGGGTCCAGAAGGTCCAAATGTACGAACTAACAGGATTAATCTCCTACCCCGCATTTATAATTATTTACGGGGAAAGCGAGAGGGCCCGAGCTAGAAGAGCGCCCGAGCCAAGGGCCATCCAAGGACTCCAGGTCTTGAAAAAGACATCCCATTCGTCATTTCTGGTGGCCTGGATTCGCTCACATAATAGGATCTCATCCATTCTATCTCTGACCAAAGAGATAGACAATGATGGGGTTCTCCACTTGGCGGCAATATGAATTTTGGTCGCCATACATATAGTAGTCACCAATTTCTGTAGGTAATTTGGAAACCCAGGGTGTTTCTTGCCCAACAAGAAAACGGTGGGATCCATGGGGATGATCTTACCATAGATTTGTTCAATAATTAACTTAACCTCCCTCCATAGAGCCTCGACTACTGGACACCTCCACCAAATGTGTAGAAAATCGCCCGGGACCGCACAACCCCTGAAGCAACCCTCAGAGATATGAGGAAATATGGCGTGAAGTTTTGTTGGAACATGATACGTTCGATGTAGAACTTTAAGTGATGTCTCGGTCAATGATGTCTGATGACAACCTTTTGATAACGTGTCACAACAAGTGTGCCAAGTCTCTTTGGGCATAGTGAGTCCCAGATCCCTCTCCCACTGTAGCATATATTTTAACTTTCCTTCTACGTGTGGTTTGTTAAACATAGAGTATAGGAGGGATATTATTCCAGTACCCAAAGGATCATCAAAACACCTCTGCTCAAAATTAGTTGGGCTGAACGGGATCCCATAAGGTGAATTCCGTCTGGCGAAATGGAGGACCTGGTTTATACGTAGGGCTTCTCTGGGCGGTGGCTCGTATCGCTGGACAAATTCTTGTCTGGTGAGTAATAAATTGAATGGAGAACAAAGATGTTTCAACGTGGAGATTCCTTTTAGGATCCACCAGGTGAAATGTGCTGTCTCCAATCCCGGAGTGAACATAGGGTTATGAAATAGGGGAGTGAGGGGGGACAATTTGGACTGTAGGCCGCATTTGAATCTCACCTTTCTCCATAAGATGAGGGAGAGAGCTGAAAAAGGGGCTGTAGTTAAAATACTTTGCAGGAGCTTTTCAGTAGACCACAAAAGGCCTCGAAGCGAGTATGGCCGTAGAAAAAAAGATTCTAGATGGACCCACCTGGGACAATGACTATTAGAATTAAGTTTGTCCTATTTGGGCTATTTGGGCAGACTTAAAGTATAGCTTAAAATTGGGTAGAGATAGGCCACCTATCTTCCTATGCAAGAACACGACGTTTTGCTTAATATGGGGTCTCTTACCATTCCAGATAAACTTAGAGATAGTTGACTGGATATCTCGAAGGCATTTTGTAGGTACCATTATGGGAAGGGATCTAAATAGACAGAGAAATCTCGGGAGGCAGGTCATCTTAATTGTATGTAGACGGCCCAGCCAAGATAATGTCATGCGCGACCACTTGGCAATATCTGCATGAAAATTTCTAATTAGGGGGGAGTAGTTCCATTTAAAAAGGGATGATTTGTGAGTCGTAAGATTAATTCCCAGATAAGTTAGGGAGTGTTCTTTCCTTGTGAATCCGAATTGTGAGATTAAGGGTACCGTCACACAGTGGCACTTTTGTCGCTACGACGGTACGATCCGTGACGTTCCAGCGATATCCATACGATATCGCAGTGTCTGACACGCAGCAGCGATCAGGGACCCTGCTGAGAATCGTACGTCGTAGCAGATCGTTTGGAACTTTCTTTTGTCGCTGGATCTCCCGCTGTCATCGCTGGATCGTTGTGTGTGACAGCGATCCAGCGATGCGTTCGCTTGTAACCAGGGTAAACATCGGGTTACTAAGCGCAGGGCCGCGCTTAGTAACCCGATGTTTACCGTGGTTACCAGCGTAAAAGTAAAAAAAAACAAACAGTACATACTCACATTCCAGTGTCTGTCCCCCGGCGTTCTGCTTCTCTGCACTGTGAGCGCCGGCCAGCCGGAAAGCGAGCACAGCGGTGACGCGGTGACGTCACCGCTGTGCTTTCCGGCTGGCGCAGACACAGTGGAGAGAAGCAGAACGCCGGGGGACAGACACCAGAATGTGAGTATGTACTGTTTGTTTTTTTTTACTTTTACGCTGGTAACCACGGTAAACATCGGGTTACTAAGCGCGGCCCTGCGCTTAGTAACCCGATGTTTACCCTGGTTACCCGGGGCCTTCGGCATCGTTGGTCGCTGGAGAGCGGTCTGTGTGACAGCTCCCCAGCGACCACACAACCACTTACCAACGATCACGGCCAGGTCGTATCGCTGGTCGTGATCGTTGGTAAATCGTATAGTGTGACAGTACCCTTAGTTATCCTGCTCCTCCCGGGGGGTATTGACAAACAAAGCCTCCGACTTATCTACATTGATTTTGAGGCCAGATATTTTTTCAAACGTACGGAGGAGAGAAAACAGGTTAGGGAGCGTAGAGTAGGGGTTAGACAGTGTCAGGAGAAGGTCATCGGCGAAAAGACTAACTTTATATTGTTCGCCTAGTCCAGAGGGACCTAGTATATCTGGATTATTTCTTATAGCCTCTGCTAACGGCTCCATAGCTAGTGCAAATAATGCAGGGGATAGTGGGCATCCCTGTCGAGTGCCGCGTTGTATAGTTATAGGAGTGGGTTTAGTCGAGGGAAGTTTAAGATAGGCAGTCGGTTTATCATATATGAGCTGTAGGCATGAAATTAGCTTTTGTGGAAAGCCGTATTTAGCTAATACTGTAAAGAGGTAGGGCCAAGAAACCGTATCAAACACCTTTTCTATATCCAAGGCTAATACCATGAGAGGTTTTTGGGAATGATTTGCTGAGTGGATAATATTAAGATTTCTTCGTATATTATCAGGGCCCTGCCTCTTGGGAATGAAGCCTACCTGGTCATGGTGAATTAGCATAGGGAGAATTTTATTAAATCTATCGGTAATGAGTGATGTAAATATTTTTAAGTCGACGTTTAATAATGAGATGGGTCTATAATTTTTGACTAATAAATTGTCTCGTTTTGGTTTGGGGATAACCGTCACATGAGCAACATAGAACTCAGGTGGCATCTGGGAGCCCATAAGGAGTGCGTTACAGAAGTTTTTAATGCGAGGTAAAAGAAGGTTTCCAAATTTTTTATAATATAAAGCGGAGAGACCATCAGGTCCTGGTGCCCGACCTGCCTTTAATTTATTAATTATCAGATTAATCTCCTCGGGCGAAACCTCTGACTGAAGCTGCTGTGCTATAGAATCTGCAATTTTAGGGAGTTTTATGCCCTGAAGGAATGAATTCAGAAGATTAGCAGGGGGCTCTGGAGGGGAAGAGTATAATTTCTGATAGTATTCTTGGAAAACTCTATAAATGGTCTCAGGGTGGGCGGATAAATGTCCCTTGTTATCTTTAATGGAAGGGATGGTATTTATAAATTCTCTTGCTCGCAGTTGGCGTGCTAGCATTCTGGAAGGTTTGTTTGCCTGCTTATAAAAAGTGGCTCTGGTCCAGGCCAGAGCCTTCTCCGTTCTATTAGTGAGGATGGCATCCAGTTGTTTTTTAACGTCGTGTATTTGTTTAATTAAATAACGAGATGTGGATAGTTGATTCGCCTGTTCTAGCTTGAAGAGTTTGGTCTCCAATCTGTTTTGGAGATCGGTTCTGCTTTTTTTACGAGACGAAGCTATTTTAATTAGTGAGCCTGTGATGAACTTTTTATGGGCCATCCAAATATTTCCGGGGGTAGAGTCCCCAGTCTCGTTAGTTTGGAAGAAAAATTTTAATTCCTCAGCTATTTGGGATTTGATTGAGGGATCTATAATTAGAGACTCATTTAGTCGCCATTTGAACAGATTAGACGTGGTAATGTCAAATTTAAAAACCGACATGATGAGGTCATGATCTGACCATATCGAAGGGATGTGACGTGAATATAAAACTGTTGCGAGCGAGCTCGCATTTGTGATATGTAGGTCGATACGTGAGTATGATTTATGGACTGGTGAGAAGAATGTGTATCCCCTTGTAGACCCGTTTACCTCTCTCCATATGTCCACTAGCCTATTTTCTCTCATCGTGTGCAGGATTTTTTTTTCTGTCAGTCTTAGAAAGATCGGATCTTCGCAATGCGGTGCTATCTAGGCTCGGATTCAAAGTTAAGTTGAAATCACCGCACCACACAATGTAGTGGTATGAGATTGAGGAAAGTTTAGATATTATTTTTTTAAATACCGACAATTGGGTGTTGGCGGGAATATAACTATTTACAATACAGAAGTTTTTACCTTGTAGAGTCCCTTGTAAGATAATGAACCTACCCTCTGGGTCTAAATAGGAGTCGGTTAAATGAAAAGGGAAAGTATTTTTTAGAAATATAGCCACACCTCTAGTTTTGCGGTCCCAGGAGGCCAAATAGAAGCGGGAGTAACCAGAATCAAAGTATTTAGGAGTGGAGGTGGTGGAAAAATGCGTTTCTTGTAAACACAAAATATCAGGTTTGTGTTTATGATAGTCCAAAAATGCCTTTTTCCGTTTTATAGGCGAATTCAGCCCTCTCACATTGTGAGAAATTACCTTACACATAGTTGATCAAATAGTATCGGTATAGACCAGTAGACCCAGGCGCTCAACCAGCTTGGCCAAAGAAGAACCTCTCGTTGCAGGTGATGAGATAGACAGCAATGAGTAGATCTATGGGAGAACAATAGGAAGGAGACAATACAGGGATGAATAAACACATAAAACAATGAAAGACAATGAATCTGGGATCTAGGCCCAGAACACATGGCGATCCGGATTGCCATAATAGAAAGCTTTCCGGGGATCTCCAAAGATGGGCAACATGTATGGGACCCCAGGTCCAACCCATAGCAATTAAGAGCCCGTTTTTGATATAAAAAAGGAGGAAGAAGAGAGGGGGGGTATGGGAAGGAGAGGGGGAAGAGGTGGGGGGGTAGAGGGGGGGGGAGAGGGGGGTGGAAGAAGAAGATAGGAAGGGGGAAAGGGGGGTAATGGAGGGGGTAGGGGGGGATGGGGGAGAATGGGGAGAGAGAAAAAAAAAAAAGAGGGTGGGGGAGGGTGGGAGAGTAAATAATAATTCGGGCTCATCATAATAAACATGGAACCGAAAGGATGTTCAAAAACAGTGGAACAGTAAGACTATCTCGGTTTAGTAAGTGCAGCACCAGGCTACAAAATGGCATTAAAACTATAACATAGCGCCAAATGGCTTAAAAGAGACAGTCAGGTAATTCGCGAACGTTGGCTCCTAGTTCTAGGAGCAGTCTGCCATTCTTTGATCGGACGAGGTTTTCTTTGAGGTTGTGGGGGGAGGGTATCATGGAAGGATATTCCAGCTTGTTCGAGGGCCTTTTTGCCTTCTTCCAGCGAACGACATATGTGCAGTTCATTGCCATGGGTGAAAGATAGAGAGAAAGGAAAGCCCCATCGGTATTTGACTTGAGCCGATTGCAGGGCTAAAGTGACTGGTCTTAGGGCCCTCCTGCGAAAAAGCGTGGCAGGTGAAATGTCTGAAAAAAGGCGTACGGCATCTGGAAGGCCAGGTAGAGTGGGGAGTGATCTTGCAGCATTCAGAATGAGGTCTCTGGACTCCTCGTATTGCATTTTAAGGACCACATCTCTAGGGATGTCTGGAGACCGCGGCTTACCCAGAGATCTATGAACCCTGGTGATGTGTAGTAATGAAGGGTCCGTAGCTGGCAGTAATGCTGTAAACAGCGTGGCTATTGTCTCCTTTAGATCTATAAAAGATTCCGGTAGTCCACGTACCCTGATATTTCCCCTGCGGGACCTGTTTTCCAAGTCCTCATTCCTCAGCTCTAGTTCTATGATGCGGTCTGCATGGAGTTTAAGGGTCTCTTGATCCTCCTCTAGCGCCTCAGCCGTGACCTCCATCTTTTCTTCCAGGCTTGTTGTGCGCTGGGTTATATCCTGTAGTTGGGAGGATATGGCTTGCATAGCGGTGGTGAGCTCGGTACGGAAGGTGTCCTGGAGGGTTTTTATAAGCGTTGCGGTGGAAACAACCGCTTCATCCCCGTTGGTGAGATCATCATCACCCGTTCACACATTGATCTGCGAGGACGGGGCGGGAGTGGAGACAGGTGCGGCGGCCATTTTGCTCACACCGCTGCCCGCCAGGAGCTCGGAGATCAGGCGACTCACCGGCTGCCCAGCACCTCCTTTTTTGGGCATTATAGTCCTCAGGATTCCCAGGTACAAGGGGAGCTCGACCGCTGCAAAATTCCTCCGGTTCCTGTGCTTGGTGAGGGTATATTTGGACAATGGGCTGCGGAGCTCAGCAGAGCACGTCCAGCCCCATCAAAGCCCGCGCATGCGCCTCGGGTATTGGTATTTTAACTTTGAATGAGGGAATTTTTTTATAAGGTTGAAACTGTCTCTGAAAGAAAGAGCTGAAGATCCTGTGGTGACGTCATCACTATCATAGGGCTTTCAGCATTTATAAGCTCCGCCTCCTGATCACATGACGATGACGTCACATCAGGTCCTTCAGCTCTCAGCAGCTCAGTCCTGGTTGTGTGCAGCTCGTGTTCTCTGTTATCAACCAGCAGCAGATTTCGGGTTCCTGCTGTTCTGGTGAGATGTGGAGAGAGGGGCAGAATGTGGAGATGGATGGACAGAATGCGGAGTCGGATGGGGCAGAATGCGGAGACTGATGGGGCAGAATGCGGAGACTGATGGGGCAGAATGCGGAGACTGATGGGGCAGAATGCGGAGACTGATGGGGCAGAATGTGGAGATGGATGGGGCAGGATGTGGATTTGGGTGGAAAATATTTTGGCGGGGGGGCCCCATTTGGAAGTTCGCACCGGGGGCCCATAACTTTGTAGTTACGCCACTTTATAGTAGCTTAGAACTGTCTTTATACTTGCAGATTCTAGGGACCAAGGAACTAGGGACCAAGACGACGCAGGCAGACCCCCCAAAGTTTTGAAAACATGTAAGTATAAAGTCCCGAAAAGCTGCGTCTATCCTTTTGTATAGTAGCTTAGAACTCTCTTTATACTTGCAGATTCTAGGGACCAAGACAGACTCAGGCAGAATGTCTTCATCTGAGAGCCCCCCCTCACATCGTCAGCCACCTGAGGTTTTTTTTTTTTATTCCTAAATTTTTTTTGGTACATCTCTGGTAATGTTTTTGAACCCTATATGTATTTATTCTGTTTTCACAGGAAGAAGAAGGAGGAGCAGCAGCAGAGGAGCTTCATGAAGGAGATGGGCAGGGTGGAGAAATTAGAGGAGCGGGAGCGCATAGTGTAAGTTTTGCAGAGACAGATCCTCACATAAAACACACTACACTCAACACAAACATTCAGCACAGCACACACACAGTACATATGCCTCCATCCAAGTGGAGCGCCCCCACACCGCCGCAGGGCCGAGGGGTACCCGGAGCCGGGCCTCTGGGATCTCAGTCCTGGGGTTGTCACGGTGGCTAGACCCGGTCCGTGGCCCTGTCTGTCAGTGGGGGACGTCCGTTGCAAATAGGTGCTGTTAACGGTGGTGTAGCGGTGCAGTTGTGGGGTGCAGGTCGCGGTAAATAACGAGGACACCAGGTTGCAGTCTCTTTACCTCTTTACTGGAGATCTCTCGGTCCTCAGTCCGGAATCCGGTCCACCAGGCTGCGCAAGTCCGGCCGGTCCAATGGCACCTCCAGAGTTCTCCTCACAGGTGGAAATCAGTGCCTTCCTTCTTAGCGCTTTGTGTTGTAGTCCTTCCCTGCTGTGCTTACGGAAAGTACCCCACAACTGTTGTGTCTGTTTCTTAAGTTCCCTCACAACTCGATTAACTGATCTTCTGCTAATCTTCCGTCCCTTCCTGATGTTACAGTAAGAACGGCACCCGTTTGTCAGGTAGGCCTGGAGTTCTTCCGGGACCCTAGAGACACCCCTCTCCCGCAATTGCCCCCCAAGACTTCATAGGTGATATGTGGTAGACAGCCCGCCTGAGACTGACTGTCCTGCCGCTGTTTGGAGTATGGCTTAAAGCTTTATATTATTCCACTCCCTCGGCGTTCCGGCCACCGGTAATGCGCCTCAGCAAGGTGCTGCCTCTTTCAACAAAACCCCTGCTGGTATTCTCCTTCTGCTTGATTTCGTTTCTCACTCAGCACAATCTATCTCGCTTCTAATCCTTTCTTAGGGCACCGCCGCTATTCTGAGCAGGCACGGTCCCGTTACGTTCTTTCAATTCCAAGCCTCTGCCAGGATCCCACCCCTGGCAGAGACCCTACTGTCTCTTCCTCCACAACACCCTCTCTCACTAGGTGTTGCTTCGTTCGATCCAGTCAGCTTTCTCTCCTAACTTCCTGCCTGACCCCCAGTTTACCCACTATGGTGGGGAGTGGCCTAATGAATAGCACCCTTAGCTCCCCCCGGAGGCCCAGCTGTGAAACATATTGGTGTCTGTGATACCTGATTGGAGGAACTCCTTCAGTGCCATCGAACGCACCGTGGCTCCCCTTAGTGGCGGAGCCACAGTACTGCAACGACCAGGACTCTGGGGCGCTGCACTCCCCCCTGGTTAAACACAGTACTCCGGGACTGGGAAGAAAACAACAATACAGGTTAGCAAAAAGACATACAAATTTGTTGAGTGCAAAACAATAAGCATACTTGAACAGGCTTCCCTTTATGGGAGGTGAGGACACTTTAACGTTACAAAACATAATCAAATATCATAGCAACAGGCTACAATTAACTCTCATTACCCAACCGGGTATTCTACTAAGTGCAAATGCTGGAACAATAAATTAACATTGCCTTTAGGAAACATACACTCTTAGTTTACCAAAGGCCTTCCTATAATCACATTACAGGGCAAGATAACTTCACATTCTCCTACTTTGAACCTGCAGGACCGCCTGTCCCTATGGCACCAGACCTACTGCCTCCTTTCTTTTACAGGACCGCCCCGTTCAGCCAGGGCCTACTGCCTTTCTCTACTATACATAGTATAGACATAACATTCCTTTCAATTTGAGAGCATGGAGCCCACTCTGCTTGGCTCCTATAAGGACTCACTCACTAACCCCTACGGGTCTACTTTCTGTCCTTAGTAACGAACTAACTTTCTATGGGGACGCAGGGTTTACCTTCTATCCTCACCTTCGTTATTACTTCTTTACTTTTAGTTAAACGGAACTCTACATCTACCCCTACGGGCTTTCTACATCTTTCTCTTCAAAGAACATTATCTAGGTTTCACATTTTAAACAAATTAAACACACATAACTTTTCCATGAAAAACAGTTACATTTCCTTCAAAGCATTATCTTGACATTACTGTTCTAAAACAGTATCACTTTCAAGTTCAATTCTAACCTCCCCTTTAAGAGGAGATCAAGTCTTTCTGAGGTAGCTCTTCTTCTCAGCCTACCAGTCCATGCAAAGGCTCCGGAATGGTATCTTCGCAAAATGTCTTTAAACAAAACCAGTAGGAAGCACCTTTAAGAAGGTGCAAACTATTTACAAGAAAGTTTCGATCATGCACTGTTCATGATTACGGCAGTTCTTATAACATTGTGAACCAAAAAGCAAAAATGAAAGTGAAAGCAAAAATAAAAAGCAATAGGGATCCCGGGTAAACAAAGGGATCCCTTTAAGAGTTAACCCAGGACGGGTTTTAGCAGCAAAACAGCAAGGAAATAAACAGTTAACTATTTACAGTTTCAGGTTTCCGAGGTTTAGTGGGACGGCTTCCAGGGCTGCACCTGGCACTTAACCCTTCTTGGCCTGGGCAAAGTGGGATCCAGGGTTACACCCAGTGCTGGACAAACGCCGTTAATCCGTCTCTCATGTACGGTTAGGTCATGCACAGCGATGGAGGTCTGCGCAGCTTGAGTATGGGCATTTGCTGCAGCAGAGGTAGCGGCTGCTGCAAGATCAGTCACTGGAACGGAGTCAGCAGCTGTGGCACCAGCAGTCACAGGAGTGGTGTCGGTCGTCAGGGCAGGGTCGTCCTTCATACCTGCTTCAGATGCGGTTCCTCCAGTGCCGGTCTGCTCCGTCTCCACTGGGGTCTGGAACGCTGGCTGCGGGGCCTTGTTCTGCGACGCTGTCATCTCTGCTTGCAGCACCTCGCTTTCCGGCAGGGCCTTGCTTTCCAGCTTCGGAGCGCTGGGACTTCTTCCCTGCTCCGGACCAGATGAGGCTGCCGACAGATGTCCGGTGAGGCTCCTGATGATGGCCTTCTTCCACCCGGCCTCGGTGCTCAGCTGCGTCCGCCGGGGTCGGTCGCTGAGCTCGTCCACTCCGGCCTGCAGGAATTCAGCATCAGCGGTGGAGGCCTGGTTGCGGTGCCCCTCCGGGTGGCTGGGGGAGTCCTCTGCTCCGACCCCACGCTCCGGCTCCGGGCGGCTCGCCATGGCGTCCTCCATGTCGCTCGCTCCTTCTTCCTGGTCCTTTTCCCGCTCTCTTCTTCGTGGGCGGTTTCGTTTTCGTTGTCTCTGCCCACCATTAAGGATCAGGAGGCGGATCTCGGCTGCTGACGGACACGTCCTCAAGGGGCCGAGATATTTAGACTGGGCGGCCATTGTCTTTCGCGCTCTTCAGCTTGTTCACGCCCACTTCCACGCCCTTCTTCTTCTCCTGCGCTCTCCTTAGCGCTGTAATGGCGGCGGTTTTGGCGGGAACTTCTGGCGGCAAGTGGCAACACACAGTCCTTGTAATAAAGCACAGTCCAAGCACGATAAATCACAGTTCCAAGGCACACATGACCTGATTCTTCAGGCTTAAGTAGATCCTGTTCGTGACGCCAAGATTTGGAGCGCCCCCACACCGCCGCAGGGCCGAGGGGTACCCGGAGCCGGGCCTCTGGGATCTCAGTCCTGGGGTTGTCACGGTGGATAGACCCGGTCCGTGGCCCTGTCTGTCAGTGGGGGACGTCCGTTGCAAATAGGTGCTGTTAACGGTGGTGTAGCGGTGCAGTTGTGGGGTGCAGGTCGCGGTAAATAACGAGGACACCAGGTTGCAGTCTCTTTACCTCTTTACTGGAGATCTCTCGGTCCTCAGTCCGGAATCCGGTCCACCAGGCTGCGCAAGTCCGGCCGGTCCAATGGCACCTCCAGAGTTCTCCTCACAGGTGGAAATCAGTGCCTTCCTTCTTAGCGCTTTGTGTTGTAGTCCTTCCCTGCTGTGCTTACGGAAAGTACCCCACAACTGTTGTGTCTGTTTCTTAAGTTCCCTCACAACTCGATTAACTGATCTTCTGCTAATCTTCCGTCCCTTCCTGATGTTACAGTAAGAACGGCACCCGTTTGTCAGGTAGGCCTGGAGTTCTTCCGGGACCCTAGAGACGCCCCTCTCCCGCAATTGCCCCCCAAGACTTCATAGGTGATATGTGGTAGACAGCCCGCCTGAGACTGACTGTCCTGCCGCTGTTTGGAGTATGGCTTAAAGCTTTATATTATTCCACTCCCTCGGCGTTCCGGCCACCGGTAATGCGCCTCAGCAAGGTGCTGCCTCTTTCAACAAAACCCCTGCTGGTATTCTCCTTCTGCTTGATTTCGTTTCTCACTCAGCACAATCTATCTCGCTTCTAATCCTTTCTTAGGGCACCGCCGCTATTCTGAGCAGGCACGGTCCCGTTACGTTCTTTCAATGCCAAGCCTCTGCCAGGATCCCACCCCTGGCAGAGACCCTACTGTCTCTTCCTCCACAACACCCTCTCTCACTAGGTGTTGCTTCGTTCGATCCAGTCAGCTTTCTCTCCTAACTTCCTGCCTGACCCCCAGTTTACCCACTATGGTGGGGAGTGGCCTAATGAATAGCACCCTTAGCTCCCCCCGGAGGCCCGGCTGTGAAACATATTGGTGTCTGTGATACCTGATTGGAGGAACTCCTTCAGTGCCATCGAACGCACCGTGGCTCCCCTTAGTGGCGGAGCCACAGTACTGCAACGACCAGGACTCTGGGGCGCTGCACAAGCACATAATTTATTTATTTTTTTTATTAGTCTTCACAATCCGGGGCTCGACGTAGAGTTCCTCAGAGCACCTACCATAGTCGTCGGAATGCTAGGCTCGGCAGTCACCGAAGAGTAAGTTCCTTTTTTGGTTTGGTGTTTAGCAAACTGTAAAATTCATGTGTTATAATCTTTCCCTTTTTATTCTTTTTTTTTTTTTGTTAAAAGGCTTCACAGCGTGCTCCTGAACAGGATGAGGAAGAGGAGGAAGGCATAGATGTGGACACCCTCATCCAAGCGGTCCAAAGTCGGGAGCCGCTATGGAAGATGTCGGACCGCCGCCATGCTGACCAGTACGTCACCCGACGGCTATGGGAGGAAGTGTGCAATGCTGTTATTGATAACTGGGAGGAACTCGATGCTGGGGCACAGTCCATTAACGTGTGTTAGCATGATTTAATGTGTTGTATAGTAACCAATTTTTGCTTTCTCTTTCCAGGTAACAGGGTAATCGTGCGGTGGCGGTCACTGAGGGATCGCTTCAAGAGGGAGTTCAATAAGGAGATGCAGGCCCCGAGTGGATCTAGAGGACGCAGGAGCAGGTATAAACATTCCAGAGCCCTGTCATTCCTCCGGTCGACGCTGCTGAGCAGAAGGTAAATATTCAACACCACAAGTTTTCAGTCAAACTGTTAAAATGTGTAACCTTCTACTTTTTTTTGGCAGCAAGGGCAATTGTAATATCAATATACTAATTTTTTTGTTTGTTTCTTCTTTAACAGTACTGTCTGCAGCACTCGGGAGCCTGCATCAGAGTTGCACCCCTCTGGAGCGATCCCTCAGGGGTCCGCCACCGAGGACCACGTCGACCCTTCTGTGTCTGCACCTTCCCTTTTGTGTGATCCCTCGGCCCAATCCACCAGCGCTGGAGCAGCAGGGTGGACTTCGTCACTTGAAGTTGCAGGTGATGAGATGGAGTTCCCTTTACCCCACCCCTCTGACACTGCCACAACATCTAGACCACCTTTGGGGTCAGGACGGCAGCGCCAGAGAGGTCAGGAAAGGAGCTATGCGCCTGAATTTTTGCATTTGAATGCAGCCTTCCAGAATGCCATCAAGCTTTTGGGTGAGCAACCGACTGCTGGTTACAATATGCTTCACAAAAGCATATTGGAACTCAGCAGTCGTCTGGATAGGATGCAGTCAGATGCAAACCAGTCACCAAGACACTGCTTTTTTCAGTCAGTCCTCAGGCACATGGAGAATCTAACTCCTGACCTGCAGATGCATGTGATGCAAGGCTGCCACACTGCTCTAGTGCAGGCGATGTCCCAAGCCCCTCCACCCACCCTTCATGTTTCAACACCTTTCCCCTCTCAAGTCACCGTATATCCTCCCGTCCGTCCTCCTCCCGTCCATCCTCCTTCTACTCCTTCGCCATACCTTTCTTCCCCCCTCAGTATTTCCCAGTTCCTACCTTCCCCTTTCCATTCTTCCCCTTTAACTTCACCGTTCCCAATCCCACCAACACCTTCACCATACCTCCCACAAACCACATCTGTACCTCAACTCCCTTCCCAACCTCATGTTTTCACCACCCATTCCACTTCTGTTCCTCCCCGTGATGTCCTGTCCCCCCCTATCGACGTGGCCCGCCCTGTCAGCCCCTCCGCTACTATCTCCACCCCAAATTATGAGAACCTTTAAAAACTTTATGTAAATAAATAAAGCATTTGTGGTTTAAAAACAATTTTATTGTCTCTCTTTTTTTAAAAAAAAAAAACTGAATTAAAACCACCAAGGTTATGGTAATAGTAAACATTACAAAATGTTTAAAGGGTACCGGTACAAAACATACAAAATACTGCAAGGTTAACCAAACAAAAAAATGGTATTTTTACAAGTTTGAAAAAAAATTTTTTTACACCATTTCATACTGCCAGTCAACTGATCCTGCAGGAGACATGAAGTAGTCTGCAAAATTGTCCCGCATTCTGGAGACTGCTACTGGACTGCGAAAAGTTGTGTTGTGGTAGTCCGGCAAGGTGCTTTCTGACACATTATCCTCTAGGGAAACATGTTCTTTTGATAAAACAAAATTGTGAAGTACCACGCAAGCCTTCACCACATCATCGACAGTTTCAGTCTGCAGTTTAATGGCAGTTAGTAGCACTCTCCATTTGGCAGTTAGGATGCCAAAAGCACATTCCACTACTCTGCGTGCTCTGGTTAAACGGTAATTGAAAATTTTCTTCCTCTGGGTTAGTCCACTACTTCCAAAGGGTTTAAGCAAATGTGGGGAAAGCTGGAAGGCATCATCTCCAACGCAAACAAATGGTAACGGTGGACCGGTGGTTCCAGGGAGAGGTCTAGGGGGCGGAAAGTCAAATGTCTCTCCATACAACCGACGCCCCATTGGTGAACTTTTAAAAATCTGTGAGTCATTTGTGCGTCCATACGCACCGATATCCACAGCGATGAACTTGCAGTGTGCGTCGGCTATGGCCATCAAAACAATTGAAAAGTACTTCTTATAATTGTAGAATTCTGATCCAGAGCCAGAAGGTTTGACGATCCTGATATGTTTCCCATCAACTGCGCCGACACAATTTGGGAACTGGCATATTTGTTGAAAATTTTGTGCAATCTCCAGCCACCTCTCCTGTGATGGCTCTGGAATATATTCCGCTTGTAAGCATTCCCACAATGCCCGGCAGGTATCTCTGATGATCCCGGAGATGGTGGATATCCCAAGCCTAAACTGGAAATGTAGGGATGAGAACGACTCTCCAGTTGCAAGGAATCTGTTAACAAAAGGAAAAGACAATAACTAATAAAAACTTCAAAAAACATCATTACAGTTATAAGTCTGATGAATGAGAATAATTAAAAAAAAATAAATAAAAATAACTTACCGAATAGTCACCATGAGACGCTCTGCTGGTGATATGGAGAAGGGCATCTGGGTGTCTCGTCTCCGTATAGATTCTTCCACATGACCCAATAAAATTTCGAAATTTTCGGCCTTCATCCTCACATAGTTGAAGAACTTCTGAGGGTTTTCCCTCAGTTCAATGTAAAGTGTTGAATAAACACCACGGGTCATGCGTTGGGTTGTGATGGGATGGATCCGCAGCCTTCTCTTCCGTCGCTGCCGCAGGATCCGCAGGCTTTCCTCCTCCTTGTCCCGAACGATGACTGCCAACCGATTTGCCTCAAAAGTAAAATCCGCACATATCTTCGCTATGTTTGCCAGTACTTGCTCCATCACTGCCACTTTCTCTAATAAGCCCTTTCAAAGATGTGATGTAAATACACAGTATATATAGTTTTCCAGTAGTTTCCAGTAGCCAATCACATTGAGATCCTCCCCTTCCAAAAAACGGATCCGTCAAAAAACGGTTCCAACGGATGGAAAAACAGACGCGACGGTTCCAACGGATCCGTTTTTGTGACGGATCAATATAACTGATCCGTCAAAAAAACGGATCCGTCGGAACCGCTTTCCCAACAATTTTGACGGATCCGTCGATCCGTCACGATGTCGGAGGTGACTGACGCCAAACAACTGAAGTGTGAAAGAGGCCTTAAACACATTGACTTAACTCCACACAGTGTGAATGGAATGCAGAAAACCAAACCCAAATACAACTCCTAGGTGCACAGGGAGAGGAGTACCTACAAAGCTAACCACCGAGAGGTACAGGGAAGGTTAGCACCAGCTCAGCTAACCACCGAGGGGTGCAGGGACAATAGGAAGTGTGCAATACCTCGTTAGAACCACTGCAAAAGAACATGTGGGTTGAACTTGCTCTGTGGTGCAATACCCTGTAAGGGTGCGTGTCCACGTTCAGGATGGCCGGCGGTATCGCCGGAGCGGCGAAGCCGCTCGGCGCTAAGCCCCGCCCCCTTTCTGGGACGCGATGATGCCGGATGTGTTAACTGTACACATCCGGGATCATTGCACCTTCGCATAGCGCCCTGTGATATTACTTGCGGCGACGCAGCGTCGCCGCAGGTAGCACGGACATGCTGCGATCTGAAAAGACGCGCAGCATGTCCGGAGTCGCAGGGCCGACGCATGCGTGTTTCCACGCATAGTGGACACGGGATTTCAAAAAATCCCCTCCACTATGCTGGAACATCTGGACGCTGCGTGTTTGACGCTGCAGCTCTGCGCAGCGTCAAACAAGCAGCGTTTACTGACCGTGGACACGTACCCTTAGGGTATGTGTCCACGTTCAGGTTTGCTTCAGGCTTTGGTCAGGATTTTATGCAGGTAAAATCCTGACCAAAAATGCACCTGAGGTCACTGGCAGGTCACCTGCGGTGTTCCTGCGTGTTTTGCTCATTGTAGCAACATGCTGCGTTCTGAAAAAACGCACCGCATGTGCGTTTTTGCGGGAATTCCGCATGCGTTTTTTAAATGCACAGTGGAGACGGGATTTCATGAAATCCCCTCCACTATGCTGTAACATCTGGACGCTGCGTTTTTGACGCTGCGGCTCAGCGCTGCGTCAAAAACGCAGCATTTCCTGAACGTGGACACATACCCTTAACCCCACAGGAAAGCATATGCAAACTGAGTATTCAGAATTGGCTAATTGCTATGTATTTTTGATTAGTCTTTGGTTTCTAGGGTTGAGCGACTTTTATTTTTATAGGATCGGGTCGGGTTTCACGAAACCCGACTTTCTCAAAAGTCGGGTCGAGCGAAATCGGCCGATCCTATAAAAAAGTCGGGGTCGGCCGAAACACGAAACCCAATGCAGTGCAATGGGATACTATGGGTCCCAGGGTCTGAAGGAGAGGAAACTCTCCTTCAGGCCCTGGGATCCATATTAATGTGTAAAATAAAGAATTAAAATAAAAAATATTGATATACTCAGCCGTCCGGAGGCCCCTGGACATCACCGCTGGTAACCGGCAGCCTTCTTTGCTTAAAATGAGCGCGTTCAGGGCCTTCCATGACGTCACGGCTTCTGATTGGTCGCGTGCCGCTCATGTGACCGCCACGCGACCAATCACAAGCCGTGACGTAATTCTCAGGTCCTAAATTCCTAATTCTAGGAATTTAGGACCTGAGAATTACGTCACGGCTTGTGATTGGTCGCGTGGCGGTCACATGGGCGGCCGCGACCAATCACAAGCCGTGACATCATCTAAGGCCCTGAACGTGCTCATTCTTAGGAAGGAAGGCTGCCGGAAAGAAGCCGAGGGTGAGTATATTCCTATTAGGTATATACTCACCCTCGGACGCGCCCTGCTTCTTTCCGGCAGCCTTCCTTCTTAATGAGCGCGTGAAGGGCCTTAGATGACGTCACGGCTTGTGATTGGTCGCGGCTGCCCATGTGACCGCTCACGCGACCAATCACAAGCCGTGACGTAATTCTCAGGTCCTAAATTCCTAGAATGAGGAATTTAGGACCTGAGAATTACGTCACGGCTTGTGATTGGTCGCGTGGCGGTCACATGAGCGGCACGCGACCAATCAGAAGCCGTGACATCATGGAAGGCCGTAAACGCGCTCATTTTAAGCAAAGAAGGCTGCCGGTTACCAGCGGCGATGTCCAGGGGCCTCCGGAGAGGTGAGTATATCAATATTTTTTATTTTAATTCTTTATTTTACACTTAAATGTGGATTCCGATGCCGATTTCCGATATCGCAAACATATCGGAACTCGGTATCGGAATTCCGATACCAGATTCAGAAGATCGCCGACCTCATGGCCGACCCCACACAGGGGTCGGGTCGGGTTTCATGAAACCCGACTTTGCCAAAAGTCGGCGACTTCTGAAAATGGCCGACCCGTTTCGCTCAACCCTATTGGTTTCTATATATTTGTGCTGTGTTTTTCATTTTCTTTATGCTATGATTAAGGGCGGTTGTTACGCTTGAAACGAGTAAGGCTGCCGTCACACTAGCAGTATTTGGTCAGTATTTTACATCAGTATTTTACATCCAAAACCAGGAGTGGGTGATAAATGCAGAAGTGGTGCATATGTTTCTATTATACTTTTCCTCTATTTGTTCCACTCCTGGTTTTGGCTTACAAATACTGATGTAAAATACTGACCAAATACTGCTAGTGTGACGGCAGCCTAAGAGTTTTTATAATTTTCTTCACTAACTTTTTCCTTCTAATTTTAATGGATTGCTTTTAAAATGGAATAATTTTTGACTGACCGATGGCTATGCTGCACATATTTTCTTCTTACCTGATAGATCTGATTCTGCCAGCACCTGTGGTCGATACATACAGCACAGTTAGCAAACTATTGGCAGCTCTGGTGAGTAGTGTTGAGCGATACCGTCCGATACTTGAAAGTATCGGTATCGGAAAGTATCGGCCGATACCGGCAAAGTATCGGATCCAATCCGATACCGATACCCGATACCAATACAAGTCAATGGGACTCAAGTATCGGACGGTATTCCTGATGGTTCTCAGGGTCTGAAGGAGAGGAAACTCTCCTTCAGGCCCTGGGATCCATATTAATGTGTAAAAGAAAGAATTAAAATAAAAAATATTGCTATACTCACCTCTCCGACGCAGCCTGCACCTTACCGAGGGAAGCGGCAGTGTTCTTTGTTTAAAATTCGTGCTTTTCTTTCCTTACGTGAAGTCCCGGCTTGTGATTGGTCGCATGCCGCCCATGTGGCGGCGACGCAACCAATCACAGCAAGCCGTGACGTAATTTCAGGTCATTCAGTATTTTAAAATTACGCTCCGGCTTTGTGATTGGTTGCATCGCAGTCACATGGGCGACGCAACCAATCACAGCAAGCCGTGACGTAATTTCAGGTCCTTAAGGATTTTAAACTTACGTCCCGGCTTTGTGATTGGTTGCGTCGCAGTCACATGGGCGCCGCAACCAATCACAAGCCGTGACGTCACGGGAGGCTGGACACGCGCGCATTTTAAAATGGGCGCGTGTCCAGCCTCCCGTGACGTCCCGGCTTGTGATTGGTTGCGGCGCGGTCAACCAATCACAAGCCGGGAGGCTGGACACGCGCGCATTTTAAAATGGGCGTGTGTCCAGCCTCCCGTGACGTCCCGGCTTGTGATTGGTTGCGGCGCGGTCAACCAATCACAAGCCGGGAGGCTGGACACGCGCGCATTTTAAAATGGGCGCGTGTCCAGCCTCCCGTGACGTCCCGGCTTGTGATTGGTTGCGGCGCGGTCAACCAATCACAAGCCGGGAGGCTGGACACGCGCGCATTTTAAAAATTTTAAAATGCGCGCGTGTCCAGCCTCCCGGCTTGTGATTGGTTGACCGCGCCGCAACCAATCACAAGCCGGGACGTCACGGGAGGCTGGACACGCGCCCATTTTAAAATGCGCGCGTGTCCAGCCTCCCGGCTTGTGATTGGTTGACCGCGCCGCAACCAATCACAAGCCGGGACGTCACGGGAGGCTGGACACGCGCCCATTTTAAAATGCGCGCGTGTCCAGCCTCCCGGCTTGTGATTGGTTGACCGCGCCGCAACCAATCACAAGCCGGGACGTCACGGGAGGCTAGACACGCGCCCATTTTAAAATGCACGCGTGTCCAGCCTCCCGTGACGTCACGGCTTGTGATTGGTTGCGGCGCCCATGTGACTGCGACGCAACCAATCACAAAGCCGGGACGTAAGTTTAAAATCCTTAAGGACCTGAAATTACGTCACGGCTTGCTGTGATTGGTTGCGTCGCCCATGTGACTGCGACGCAACCAATCACAAAGCCGGAGCGTAATTTTAAAATACTGAATGACCTGAAATTACGTCACGGCTTGCTGTGATTGGTTGCGTCGCCGCCACATGGGCGGCATGCGACTAATCACAAGCCGGGACTTCACGTAAGGAAAGAAAAGCGCGAATTTTAAACAAAGAACGCTGCTGCTTCCCTCGGTAAGGTGCAGGCTGCGTCGGAGAGGTGAGTATAGCAATATTTTTTATTTTAATTCTCTCTTTTACACATTTTTACATTAATGTTGTTTCGATACCGATACCCGATACCACAAAAGTATCGGATCTCGGTATCGGAATTCCGATACCCGCAAGTATCGGCCGATACCCGATACTTGCGGTATCGGAATGCTCAACACTACTGGTGAGCTTTTCACTTTTTCTAATTTTTCTTAACCTCTCTGTGTTCTCTAGTAGTGCGGCAAATAAATAAATCTCAGCAGCTGTCTCATTGCCATTTGTAGGACAAGCAAATATTTTTTCTGAGCCACTGTGTGTTTTCTAGTAGTGTGGCAAAGAAATAAATCTCGCTGGCATTTCTAGGGCAAACAAATAATTCTAGAAGGGTTTCAAATAAATACATCTCGTTGCCATTTGTAGAGCAAACAAATAATTTTTCTGGACCGCTGTGTGTTTTCTAGTAGTGTGGTAAATAAATCTCATTGCTTTTGGTAGGGCAAGAAAAAAAATTCTAAACTGCTGTGTTTTCTAGTAGTGTGGCAAATAAATAAATCTTGTTGCCATTTGTAGGGCAAATAAATAGTTTTTCTGGAATATTGTGTGTTTTCTACTAGTTTAGCAAATAAATAAATCTCAGCAGTCATCTAGTTGCCATTGGTAGGGCAAACAAATAATTTTTCTGAGTCGCTGTGTGTTTTCTAGTAGTGTGGCAAATAAATCTTGTTGCCATTTGTAGGGCAAACAAATAATTTTTCTCGACCGCTGTGTATTTTCTAGTAGTGTGGCAGATAAATAGATCTCTGTCATGGTTCCCAATGGCAAGGGAACGTAAAAAACACATAAGTAACGAACGAGCTCTCGGGTGATGGAAACTCGAGTTGACCGTGAGCTAAATCTACCGCACAACTAACAGTAGCCAGGGAGCATACCTACGGCTTCCTATATGCCACGCGCCAGCCGGAGGACTAACTACGCCTGGTAGAGGAAGAAACAGACCTGGCTTACCTCTAGGGAAATACCCCAAAAGATGATAGCAGCCCCCCACATGTAATAACGGTGAATTAAGAGGAAAAGACATACACAGTATGAAAGTAGATTTAGCAAAGAGAGGTCCACTTACTAGATAGCAGAAGGATACAAAAGAGGACTTCACGGTCAACTGAAAACCCTTTCAAAAACCATCCTGAAATTACTTTAAGACTCCTGTGTCAACTCATGACACAGGAGTGGCAATTTCAGCCCGCAAGAGCTTCCAGCTACAGAGAATTACAAAAACTGCAAACTGGACAAAAGGTACAAAACAAAAGGACAAAGTCCACTTAGCTGATCAGCAGACTAGTAGCAGGAACATGCAACCGAGGCTCTGGTTACAATGATGACCGGCAAGGAAATGACTGGAGAGCAAGGCTAAATAGGAAACTCCCAAACACTGATGGAAGCAGGTGAACAGAAGAAGCAAAGTGCAAACAAGTCACCAGTACCACCAGCAACCACCAGGGGAGCCCAAAAAGCGGATACACAACAGTACCCTCCCCTTAAGGAGGGGGCACCGAACCCTCACAAGAACCGCCAGGGCGATCTGGATGAGCCCTATGAAAGGCACGAACCAAATCCGAGGCATGAACATCAGAGGCAGTTACCCAAGAATTATCTTCCTGACCATAGCCTTTCCATTTAACCAGATATTGAAGTCTCCGTCTGGAAATACGGGAGTCCAAGATCTTCTCCACGACGTACTCCAATTCACCCTCCACCAGCACAGGAGCAGGAGGTTCAGTAGAAGGAACCACCGGTACCTCATATCTCCGCAACAACGACCGATGGAACACATTATGGATAGCGAAAGATGCCGGGAGGTCCAAACGAAAGGAAACAGGGTTAAGAATCTCCAAAATCCTATAAGGACCGATGAACCGAGGCTTAAATTTGGGAGAAGAAACCCTCATAGGGACAAAACGGGAAGACAACCACACCAAGTCCCCAACGCAAAGGTGGGGACCAACACGACGACGACGGTTAGCAAACTGCTGAGTCCTCTCCTGGGACAATTCCAAATTATCCACCACTTGTCCCCAAATCCGATGCAACCGATCCACCACCGCATCCACTCCAGGACAATCCGAAGATTCAACCTGACCAGATGAAAAACACGGATGAAACCCTGAATTGCAAAAGAAAGGAGAAACCAAAGTGGCAGAACTAGCCCGATTATTAAGAGCAAACTCCGCCAACGGCAGAAAGGCAACCCAATCATCCTGATCCGCAGACACAAAACACCTCAAATAAGTCTCCAAAGTTTGATTAGTTCGCTCCGTCTGGCCATTGGTCTGAGGATGGAATGCAGACGAAAAGGACAAATCAATGCCCAACCTGGCACAGACTGCCCGCCAAAATCTAGACACGAACTGGGTACCCCTGTCAGAAACGATGTTTTCCGGAATACCATGCAAGCGAACCACATTTTGAAAAAACAGAGGGACCAACTCGGATGAGGAAGGCAACTTAGGCAATGGCACCAAATGAACCATTTTAGAAAAACGGTCACACACCACCCAGATGACAGACATCTTCTGAGAAACAGGGAGATCCGAGATAAAGTCCATAGAGATGTGCGTCCAAGGCCTCTTCGGAATAGGCAAGGGCAACAACAACCCACTAGCCCTAGAACAACAAGGCTTGGCCCGAGCACACACATCGCAAGACTGCACAAAAACACGCACATCTCGAGACAGGGAAGGCCACCAGAAGGATCTAGCCACCAAATCTCTGGTGCCAAAAATTCCCGGATGACCTGCCAGAGTAGAAGAATGAACTTCCGAGATGACTCTGGTGGTCCACTCGTCAGGAACAAACAGTCTACCAGACGGACAACGATCAGGTCTATCCGCCTGAAATTCTTGCAAAGCACGTCGCAAATCTGGAGAGACAGCAGACAAAACCACTCCATCCTTAAGGACACCAGCAGGTTCAGAATTCCCAGGAGAGTCAGGCTCAAAACTCCTAGAAAGAGCATCTGCTTTCACATTCCTAGAACCCGGTAAGTACGAGACCACAAAATTAAACCGGGAAAAGAACAACGACCAACGTGCCTGTCTAGGATTCAGGCGCCTGGCAGACTCCAAATAAATTAAATTCTTGTGATCAGTCAAAACTACCACCTGATGTCTGGCACCCTCAAGCCAATGACGCCACTCCTCAAATGCCCACTTCATGGCCAAAAGCTCCCGATTACCAACATCATAGTTTCGCTCGGCGGCCGAAAATTTTCGCGAAAAGAACGCACAAGGTCTCATCACTGAGCAGTCGGAACTTTTCTGCGACAAAACCGCCCCCGCTCCGATCTCGGAAGCATCGACCTCAACCTGAAAGGGAAGAGAAACATCAGGCTGGCGCAACACAGGGGCAGACAAAAAGCGGCGCTTAAGCTCCCGAAAGGCCTCCACGGCAGCAGGGGACCAATTGGCAACATCAGCACCCTTTTTAGTCAAATCCGTCAGAGGTTTAGCAACGCCAGAAAAACCAGCTATAAATCGACGATAAAAATTAGCAAAGCCCAAGAATTTCTGGAGACTCTTCAGAGAAGTAGGCTGCGTCCAGTCGTAAATAGCCCGAACCTTGACAGGGTCCATCTCAATAGAAGAAGGGGAAAAAATATACCCCCAAAATGAAATTTTTTGAACCCCAAAAACACACTTTGAACCCTTTACACACAAAGAATTCTCCCGCAAAACCTGAAAAACCCTCCTGACCTGCTGAACATGAGACTCCCAGTCATCAGAAAAAATCAAAATATCATCCAAGTACACAATCATAAATTTATCCAAATATTCCCGGAAAATATCATGCATTAAGGACTGAAAGACAGAAGGTGCATTAGAAAGGCCGAAAGGCATTACCAAATACTCAAAATGGCCCTCAGGCATATTAAATGCGGTCTTCCACTCATCCCCCTGCTTAATTCGCACCAAATTATACGCCCCACGAAGATCAATCTTAGAGAACCACTTAGCCCCCCTTATGCGAGCAAACAAATCAGTCAGCAAAGGCAACGGATACTGATATTTGACTGTAATTTTATTCAGGAGACGATAATCAATACAAGGCCTCAGAGAGCCATCCTTTTTAGAGACAAAGAAAAAACCGGCTCCTAAAGGTGATGAAGAAGGACGAATATGTCCCTTTTCCAGGGACTCCTTAATATACTCGCGCATAGCAGCATGTTCAGGTACAGATAGGTTAAACAAACGACCCTTTGGAAATTTACTGCCAGGAATCAGATCTATGGCGCAATCACAATCCCTGTGAGGAGGGAGTGAACCAATCTTAGGCTCTTCAAAAATATCATGATAATCAGACAAAAATGCCGGAATCTCAGATGGAATAGATGACGAAATGGACACCATAGGAGTGTCCCCATGAGCCCCCCGACATCCCCAGCTTAACACAGACATAGCCTTCCAGTCAAGGACTGGGTTATGAGACTGTAACCATGGTAATCCAAGCACCAAAACATCATGTAAATTGTACAACACAAGGAAGCGAATCACCTCCTGATGGTCTGGAGTCATACGCATAGTCACTTGCGTCCAGAACTGTGGTTTATTACAAGCCAAAGGTGTAGAATCAATACCCTTCAGAGGTATAGGGACTTCCAGAGGCTCTAAATCAAACCCACAGCGCCTGGCAAAGGACCAGTCCATAAGACTCAGAGCGGCGCCCGAGTCCACATAGGCATCCACGGTAATAACTGATAATGAACAAATCAAGGTTACAGACAAAATAAATTTGGACTGTAAAGTGCCAATTGAAATGGACTTGTCAACCTTCCTAGTACGCTTAGAGCATGCCGATATAACATGAGCAGAATCACCACAATAGAAGCATAACCCATTTTTATGCCTATAATTCTGCCGCTCGCTTCTGGACATAACTCTGTCACATTGCATTTTCTCTGGCGTCTCTTCAGAAGATACCGCCAAATGGTGCACGGGTTTGCGCTCCCGCAAACGCCGATCAATCTGAATTGCCATTGTCATGGACTCATTCAGACCTGTAGGCGCAGGGAACCCGACCATAACATCTTTAACAGCATCAGAAAGGCCCTCTCTGAAATTTGCCGCTAAGGCGCACTCATTCCACTGAGTAAGCACAGACCACCTACGAAATTTTTGGCAGTATATCTCCGCTTCATCTTGCCCTTGAGATAGGGCTATCAAAGCTTTTTCAGCTTGAATCTCCAAATTAGGTTCCTCATAAAGCAACCCTAAAGCCAGGAAAAACGCATCCACATTGAGCAACGCAGGATCCCCTGGTGCCAATGAAAATGCCCAATTTTGAGGGTCACCTCGCAGCAAAGAGATTACAATCTTAACCTGCTGGACAGGATCTCCTGAGGAGTGAGGTCTGAGAGAAAGGAATAATTTACAATTATATTTGAAATTCAAAAACCGAGATCTATCTCCGGAAAACACCTCTGGTGTAGGGATTTTAGGTTCAGAAATAGGAGCATGTATAACAAAATCTTGTAAATTTTGAACCTTCGTAGCAAGATTATTTAAACCTGCAGCCAAACTCTGGACATCCATGTTAAACAGCTAAGGTCAGAGCCATTCAAGGGTTAAGAGGAGGTAAGAAGCAGCTAGACAGCAATTAAGGGCTAGGCAGCAAAACTCTGAGGGAAAGAAAAAAAAAAATTTCCCTTCAACACTTCTTTTTCTCCTGCTTCAGCCCAAACAATTAACACTTTGTGGGCCGGTCATACTGTCATGGTTCCCAATGGCAAGGGAACGTAAAAAACACATAAGTAACGAACGAGCTCTCGGGTGATGGAAACTCGAGTTGACCGTGAGCTAAATCTACCACACAACTAACAGTAGCCAGGGAGCATACCTACGGCTTCCTATATGCCACGCGCCAGCCGGAGGACTAACTACGCCTGGTAGAGGAAGAAACAGACCTGGCTTACCTCTAGGGAAATACCCCAAAAGATGATAGCAGCCCCCCACATGTAATAACGGTGAATTAAGAGGAAAAGACATACACAGAATGAAAGTAGATTTAGCAAAGAGAGGTCCACTTACTAGATAGCAGAAGGATACAAAAGAGGACTTCACGGTCAACTGAAAACCCTTTCAAAAACCATCCTGAAATTACTTTAAGACTCCTGTGTCAACTCATGACTAGTGTTGAGCGATACCGTCCGATACTTGAAAGTATCGGTATCGGAAAGTATCGGCCGATACCGGCAAAGTATCGGATCCAATCCGATACCGATACCCGATACCAATACAAGTCAATGGGACTCAAGTATCGGACGGTATTCCTGATGGTTCCCAGGGTCTGAAGGAGAGGAAACTCTCCTTCAGGCCCTGGGATCCATATAAATGTGTAAAAGAAAGAATTAAAATAAAAAATATCGCTATACTCACCTGTCCGACGCAGCCTGGACCTCAGCGAGGGAACCGGCAGCGTTGTTTGTTTAAAATTCGCGCTTTTACTTGGTTACGTGAAGTCCCGGCTTGTGATTGGTCAGGGCGGCCATGTTGCCGGGACGCGGACCAATCACAGCAAGCCGTGACGAAATTACGTCACGGCTTGCTGTGATTGGTCCGCGTCCCGGCAACATGGCCGCCATTAACCAATCACAAGCCGTGACGTCACGGGAGGCTGGACACGCGCGCTTTTTAAAATGGGCGCGTGTCCAGCCTCCCGTGACGTCCCGGCTTGTGATTGGTTGCGCCGCGGTCAACCAATCACAAGCCGGGAGGCTGGACACGCGCGCATTTTAAAATTTTAAAATGCGCGTGTGTCCAGCCTCCCGGCTTGTGATTGGTTGATTGCGGCGCAACCAATCACAAGCCGGGACGTCACGGGAGGCTGGACACGCGCCCATTTTAAAATGCGCGCGTGTCCAGCCTCCCGTGACGTCACGGCTTGTGATTGGTTGCGTCTCCCATGTGACTGCGACGCAACCAATCACAAAGCCGGGACGTAATTTTAAAATCCTTAAGGACCTGAAATTACGTCACGGCTTGCTGTGATTGGTTGCGTCGCCCATGTGACTGCGACGCAACTAATCACAACGCCGGAACGTAATTTTAAAATCCTGAAGGACCTGAAATTACGTCACGGCTTGCTGTGATTGGTTGCGTCCCGGTCACATGGGCGGCACGCAACCAATCACAAGCCGGGACTCACGTAAAGGAAAGAAATGCGCGAATTTTAAACAAAGAACGCTGCCGCTTCCCTCGGTAAGGTGCAGGCTGCGTCGGAGAGGTGAGTATAGCAATATTTTTTATTTTAATTCTCTCTTTTACACATTTTTACATTAATGTTGTTTCGATACCGATACCCGATATCACAAAAATATCGGATCTCGGTATCGGAATTCCGATACAGCAAGTATCGGCCGATACCCGATACTTGCAGTATCGGAATGCTCAACACTACTCATGACACAGGAGTGGTAATTTCAGCCCGCAAGAGCTTCCAGCTACAGAGAATTACAAAAACTGCAAACTGGACAAAAGGTACAAAACAAAAGGACAAAGTCCACTTAGCTGATCAGCAGACTAGTAGCAGGAACATGCAACCGAGGCTCTGGTTACAATGATGACCGGCAAGGAAATGACTGGAGAGCAAGGCTAAATAGGAAACTCCCAAACACTGATGGAAGCAGGTGAACAGAAGAAGCAAAGTGCAAACAAGTCACCAGTACCACCAGCAACCACCAGGGGAGCCCAAAAAGCGGATACACAACAGATCTCATTACCATCTGTAGGGCAAACAAATAATTTTTCCGGGACCGCTGTGTGTTTTCTAGTAGAGGTGAGCTAACTTGTTCGAAAAACATTCGCCAATCTCAAATTCGGCATGAACATTACACATTTGGATTCGTGTTCAGATTTCCGAGCATTTTTTCTTAAAATTGGCAAAATTCAGCCAAAGCTCTGTAAATCATCGATTTTCCACTAATCACTAATACTTTTGTTAATACTTTGGCTAGGCTAGTGGTGCTGAATGATGAGCGGGGGGGAGACATGTTTGATGAGGGCAGGAGTGGGGTGAGGTTAGAGTAGTGGCGGCCTGTGTTTTTTTAATTAACTTAATGTTTGGAGATTCCTGCAGCCAATCGGGCGCAGAAAGTATGCACAACATCCAGACACAAAGGCTTCTGTCACTGGATGCCAAAGTCACTTGTCCCTCTTCATATAAAAAGCAGATATGTTGTTTTCGAGTCATTTTGTCAGTGTGACAGCGCAGAAAGGCTGCTCCTGCTGCTTCAAGTAGTCAGATAGTTAGCTAGGTGGTTTACTGTCAGCTAGTTCAGCTACATAGGATTTTGCGTCAAATCAACCTTCCAGCATATACATTGTTTGTGCTAATAGTGTGGTGCAGCCAGGAGTCCACATTTCAGAATCTAAATACTTTGTGCAAATAGTGTGGTCCAGCCAGGAGTCCACATTTCAGAATCTATATCCTTTCTGCTAATAGTGTGGTGCAGACACCAGGCCACATTTCAAATCTAAATAATTTCTGCTAATAGTGTGGTCCAGTTAGGAGACCACATTTCTGAATGTAAATAGTTTGTGCTAATAGTGTGGTCCAGCCAGTAGTCCATATTTCAGAATCTAAATCCTTTGTGCAAATTGTGTGGTCCAGCCAGCAGTATACATTTCAGCATCTAAATCCTTTGTGCTAATTGTGTTGTCCATCCAGGAGTCCACATTTCTGCATCTAAATCATTTGTGCTAATTGTGTGGTCCAGACATCAGTCCACATTTCAGTATCTAAATCTTTTGTGCTAATCCTGTGGCCCAGCCACTCTATCTCAGCAAATAAATACAGATTGTTAATTTACTGACAGATGCGGGTCTAGGGTTGTGAAACAGCTGGTTAAAAGAGGTGAAGGGTACAGCCAACATGAGGTGAAAAATTGAAGTTGTTGTGAAAGGTGGAATAGGCTTGGTGTTCAAGTTGTGGTAATGTTACTGAAAGCTCTACTGAACAAACACTGGCTTGTCCTATCCAAAGTCAACTGACAACTTATGCTACTGGACGGGCCACTCAACTCGCTCTCTTAAGCAGCTGCAGAGCGGTAAGCCTTGTAGGTAAGGGCCAGAAAGAGCATGTGCTCCAGTAGATGGCAAGCACTGCATCAAGTGGCCTCTCCTCCTCTTCCTCCACCTTAACATCACACACAGTACAGTCCTCAGAGGTGGCACCCCAATTACCCTTGTTTCCCCTCATGTCACAACTCTCCAACCGCCCAACTGACCCGGAGTACAAATAGTATAATTGCGCAGAATAGATGCATGGGACAGGGCCTGGGGCAGGGTTTGTACAGCATTTCTAGCTTAAACATTGATCAGTAACAGAAGGATGAGTGATAGGTGTAGGCTTGGTGCTCTGAGAACCCTGCCAAATTCAGGAAACACACATGAGGGAGACCCAACATGGATTCCGAACATGTCCAAAAATTAGTGGCAGACACCAGGAAAAGTGGCATCAATTGACCTACAGTAGAAATTTTATAATGGCACACCAGCATTCAGGCATGGGTCATTTATGAGCCAGGATCTGGGCTAGCATTTATAGCTTTAAATTTAATTTCAAATTAAGAGGTGGGTGAGGGACCTTTGTAGGCCTGCTGTGCTGGGACCCCTGATACCTCATTCAAAAGCTCAATCTGCATTACTGCTCAGCCACACTCAGGTGGCACAAATATCAGCCTCATAGACTACCGTTGTTTAAAAAAATTAAGCATAGTACCACAGGTAGTTAACTAAAAGTAAATGCAGGCCTTCCGGTCTGGGAGCCCTACTGCTACAGACAACACAAGTGAAGGAGACCCGACTTGGAGTCCAAACATTTCTAAAAATTAGGGGCAGTTACCACTAAAGTTGCATCAATTTCCCCAGAGTAGAAATAGTATTACGGGGCTCTGACACCCCTTCCACTACAGGCAACCCACCAGATGGAGCCACAACTTGGAATCCCCACACTTCAAAAAATTGTTAGTAACATCAGCAGCAGTAGCAACAGCAGGAACATAAGCCACGACAAAGGTGTCACAGAGTAGCAGAGGTGTCACACCACCGCCGACCTCCCTGCCTCTGGAACCACAGTGCTTTTAGGGATCTCACTCCCTGTCCATGCCATTCCGGATCCACGCATTTTCTTCTTTTCTCCAGTGGAGCCGCTGTGTCCGTCCTGGACATTGTTCTCCTCTTCTTCCATTGCTCTCCACTTGAAAGTGAGGTTTGATAAAGGCCCATCAAGGGGTCGAAACGTTACCTCAACACTTGATTAATCACTGTGGTGTTCCCTATTAAAAATTCACGTTTATGACGCAAATTCATATTCTGAGTGTGGTTGTTTTCTTCGAATTTGAGTTGTCTGGATCCAATCCAGGTTCAGCCTGCATCAGCTCCATACTCCCAGAGTGCACACATTTCCTCTTAAAACAGAGTACAATAACACGAGATCAATGCAGCACACTAAAAACTACACCATCCCCTAGTCTGCCCAGTCTGCGACTGGGGTGCAAAAGTTCCATGACTTGTTCATTTTGATCAAAGTTAGGCAGTCTACACTTTCAGGGGACAGCCGGATGTGCTTATCCCTCAGGACACTACCAGCAGTGCTGAAGACACGTTCTGAGAGAACGCTGGCTGCCAGGCATGACAAAACCTCCAAGGCACGACAGGTGAGCTCAGGCCACTCTTCCATTTTTGAAGACCAAAATGCAAAAGGGTCCAACCCCCCTGATGGCATTGATATTGAGCTTGAGATACTCCTGCGCCATCCTCACCAGTTATTCTCTATGTGTCTGACTTGTACTCTGATCTGCTCATGCATGGACTGGTCTAAAAAATGAGTGAAACGACTGACAGAAATTGCTTCTGCCACTTACACTGCTGCTGCTGCTAATGTTTTTGCATTGACCACTCGACGTTCCCAGGGTTGGAAGTCTATAACTGCGATACACATTGTGTGCCTCACTGCTGTCTTGGGGAAAACCACACTTAAGATTGTCTATAAGCGTATTTCGATACCCCAGCATGCACGCGTTCCTTTCCAGGGGGATAATTTGGCAAAATGTACTCTGTACTCTCAACCCAGTAGTGAGCATTATTTCTAATCCTAACAATACTGGCATCATGTTGCAGATAGTACATCAAGAAGGTTCTCATTTGTCGGGCGCTTGGACTCATCGAAGAGCTTGACGCCACAATGATCCTTGTCCTGATGAAGGGGTTTGGAAACCTTGAAACCCGTTGACAAGTAAACCATATTCATGCTTCATCTACGTGTGTGATCGCATTGTTGGAACCTTGGGCAGCACAGATTATAAACCACCGTATTCCTCATTCATTGCATTGTATCTCCTTGGCGGTCCTGATGCAGCCTTTTACATGCTTCAATAGGTGTTGTGCCACAACCCTATCAGGTGGGTGAGCGTACCTATAATATCTTATACCACTTGGCTATCAGATAAGACCCTCTTTGCGCTTTTTGTCTTTCCAGCTTTACCGTTTGATTTTGTCATGATCCAGGTTGGGGTTTGTGTTCTACTTTTCTTTCCCTGGCCTGGTCATGTGGGGGTTAACCTTCTCGGCCTCTCTCTGGTGTATGGGTGGCTATTTCTCTGCGTGGCCACCGGTAACTCGCTTCAGTGATAGTTTCAGTCCTTGGCTTGAGCAGCTGACCTAGTTCACCCTGAGTGTCCTTTTGCTCCCTGACTTCCTGTGTTTGTATTCACTTCATTCCCTGTTGTGAAATTGGATTCTGGGCTCCCCCGGTGGCCACTTGTGGAATTGAACTTGTGTGCATCATCCCCTCTGTTCACCTGCTCCTATCAGGATGTGGGAGTCGCTATATAACCTTGCTCCTCTGTCAGTTTCTTGCCGGTCAACAATGTTATCAGAAGCCTTCTGTGCTTGTTCCTGCTACTAGACTACTCCCAGCTAAGTTGGACTTTTGTCCTTGTGTGTTTTTGCATTTTGTTCCTGTTCACAGCTGCTGTTTCGTTACTGTGTCTGGAAAGCTCTAGTGATCGGAAATTGCCACTCTGGTGTTATGAGTTAATGCTAGAGTCTTAAAGGAATTTCTGGATGGTGTTTTGATAGTGTTTTCTGCTGACCATGAAAGTGTCCTTTCTGTCTTCCTGCTATCTAGAAAGCGGACCTCGATTTTGCTAAACCTATTTTCATACTACGTTTGTCATTTCATCTAAAATCACCGCCAATATATGTGGGGGCCTCTGTCTGCCTTTTGGGAAAATTTCTCTAGAGGTGAGCCAGGACTGTCTTTTCCTCTGCTAGGATTAGGTAGTTCTCCGGCTGGCGCTGGGCATCTAGGGTTAAAAAACGTAGGCATGCTACCCGGCTACTTCTAGTTGTGCGGCAGGTTTAGTTCATGGTCAGTATAGTTTCCATCTTCCAAGAGCTAGTTCTCATATATGCTGGGCTATGTTCTCTCGCCATTGAGAATCATGACAGTTTGACCGGCCCAAAAAAGGGTTAAATTACTGGCTGAGAAAGGAGAGAAAAAAGAAGTCTGCTACAATTTTTTTTTTTTTTTTTTTTCCTCTAGTTCTGAGTGTGCTCTTAATTGAATCACTTGCTAGTCTGCCTATACTGCAGCCTTCCTCTCTTTCTCTCCTTCTTATCCTTGAATGGCTCTGTGTTCACCTGTTTCAAATGGATCTTCAGAGTGTAGCTACAGGTTTGAATAATCTCGCCACAAAGGTACAAAATTTGCAAGATTTTGTTGTTCATGCACCTGTGTCTGAGCCTAGAATTCCTTTGCCTGAATTCTTCTCGGGGAATAGATCTCACTTTCAAAATTTTAAAAATAATTGCAAATTGTTTTTGTCCCTGAAGTCTCGCTCTGCCGGAGACCCTGCACAGCAGGTCAGGATTGTAATTTCCTTGCTCCGGGGCGACCCTCAAGACTGGGCTTTTGCATTGGCACCAGGGGATCCTGCGTTGCTCAATGTGGATGCGTTTTTTCTGGCCTTGGGGTTGCTTTATGAGGAACCTCATTTAGAGCTTCAGGCGGAAAAGGCCTTGATGTCCTTGTCTCAGGGGCAAGATGAAGCTGAAATATACTGCCAAAAATTCCGCAAATGGTCTGTGCTTACTCAGTGGAATGAGTGCGCCCTGGCGGCGATTTTCAGAGAAGGTCTCTCTGATGCCATTAAGGATGTTATGGTGGGGTTCCCTGTGCCTGCGAGTCTGAATGAGTCCATGACGATGGCTATTCAGATCGATAGGCGTCTGCGGGAGCGCAAACCTGTGCACCATTTGGCGGTGTCTACTGAGAAAACGCCAGAAAATATGCAATGTGATAGAATTCTGTCCAGAAGCGAGCGGCAGAATTTTAGACGAAAAAATGGGTTGTGCTTCTATTGTGGTGATTCAACTCATGTTATATCAGCATGCTTTAAGCGTACTAAGAAGCCTGACAAGTCTGTTTCAATTAGCACTTTACAGTCTAAGTTTATTCTATCTGTGACCCTGATTTGTTCTTTGTCATCTATTACCGCGGACGCCTATGTCGACTCTGGCGCTGCTTTGAGTCTTATGGATTGGTCCTTTGCCAAACGCTATGGGTATGATTTGGAGCCACTGGAGGCTCCGATACCTCTGATAGGGATTGACTCCACCCCATTGGCTAGTAATAAACCACAATACTGGACACAAGTGACTATGCGTGTTAATCCGGATCACCAGGAGGTTATTCGCTTTCTGGTGCTGTATAATCTACATGATGTTTTGGTGCTGGGATTGCCATGGCTGCAATCTCATAACCCAGTCCTCGACTGGAGAGCTATGTCTGTGTTAAGCTGGGGATGTAAAGGAACTCATGGGGACGTACCTTTGGTTTCCATTTCATCATCTATTCCCTCTGAGATTCCTGAATTCTTGTCTGACTTTCGTGACGTTTTTGAAGAACCCAAGGTTGGTTCACTACCTCCGCACCGGGAGTGCGATTGTGCCATAGACTTGATTCCGGGTAGTAAATACCCTAAGGGTCGTTTATTTAATCTGTCTGTGCCTGAACACGCTGCTATGCGAGAATATATAAAGGAGTCCTTGGAAAAGGGACATATTCGTCCTTCGTCATCTCCCTTAGGAGCCGGTTTTTTCTTTGTGTCTAAGAAAGACGGCTCTTTGAGGCCGTGTATTGATTATCGACTTTTGAATAAAATCACGGTTAAATATCAATATCCGTTACCACTGCTTACTGATTTGTTTGCTCGTATAAAGGGGGCCAAGTGGTTCTCTAAGATTGATCTCCGTGGGGCGTATAATTTGGTGCGAATCAAGCAGGGGGATGAGTGGAAAACCGCATTTAATACGCCCGAGGGCCATTTTGAGTATTTGGTGATGCCTTTTGGTCTTTCAAATGCCCCTTCAGTCTTCCAGTCCTTTATGCATGACATTTTCCGCGATTATTTGGATAAATTTATGATTGTGTATCTGGATGATATTCTGATTTTTTCGGATGACTGGGACTCTCATGTCCAGCAGGTCAGGAGGGTTTTTCAGGTTTTGCGGTCTAATTCCTTGTGTGTGAAGGGTTCTAAGTGTGTTTTTGGGGTTCAAAAGATTTCTTTCTTGGGATACATTTTTTCCCCCTCTTCCATCGAGATGGATCCTGTCAAGGTTCAGGCTATTGGTGATTGGACGCAACCCTCTTCTCTTAAGAGTCTTCAGAAATTTTTGGGCTTTGCTAACTTTTATCGTCGATTTATTGCTGGTTTTTCTGATGTTGTAAAACCATTGACTGATTTGACTAAGAAGGGTGCTGATGTTGCTGATTGGTCCCCTGATGCTGTGGAGGCCTTTCGGGAGCTCAAGCGCCGCTTTTCTTCCGCCCCAGTGTTGCGTCAGCCTGATGTTGCTCTTCCTTTTCAGGTTGAGGTCGACGCTTCTGAAATCGGAGCTGGGGCGGTGTTGTCGCAGAGAAGTTCCGACTGCTCCGTGATGAGACCTTGTGCTTTTTTTTTCCCGTAAATTTTCGCCCGCCGAGCGGAATTATGATATTGGGAATCGGGAGCTTTTGGCCATGAAGTGGGCTTTTGAGGAGTGGCGTCACTGGCTTGAGGGGGCCAGACATCAGGTGGTGGTATTGACTGACCACAAAAATTTAATTTACCTTGAGTCTGCCAGGCGCCTGAATCCTAGACAGGCGCGCTGGTCGTTGTTTTTCTCTCGGTTTAATTTTGTGGTGTCGTACCTACCGGGTTCTAAGAATGTTAAGGCGGATGCCCTTTCTAGGAGTTTTGAGCCTGACTCCCCTGGTAATTCTGAGCCCACAGGTATCCTTAAAGATGGAGTGATATTGTCTGCCGTTTCTCCAGACCTGCGGCGGGCCTTGCAGGAGTTTCAGGCGGATAGACCTGATCGTTGCCCACCTGGTAGACTGTTTGTTCCTGATGATTGGACCAGTAGAGTCATCTCTGAGGTTCATTCTTCTGCGTTGGCAGGTCATCCTGGAATCTTTGGTACCAGGGATTTGGTGGCAAGGTCCTTCTGGTGGCCTTCCCTGTCACGAGATGTGCGAGGCTTTGTGCAGTCTTGTGACGTTTGTGCTCGGGCCAAGCCTTGTTGTTCTCGGGCTAGTGGATTGTTGTTGCCCTTGTCTATCCCGAAGAGGCCTTGGACGCACATCTCGATGGATTTTATTTCGGATCTGCCTGTTTCTCAGAAGATGTCTGTCATCTGGGTGGTGTGTGACCGTTTCTCTAAGATGGTCCATCTGGTTCCCTTGCCTAAGTTGCCTTCTTCTTCCGAGTTGGTTCCTCTGTTTTTTCAAAATGTTGTTCGTTTGCATGGTATTCCTGAGAATATCGTTTCTGACAGAGGGACCCAATTTGTGTCTAGATTTTGGCGGGCATTCTGTGCTAGGATGGGCATAGATTTGTCTTTTTCGTCTGCTTTCCATCCTCAGACTAATGGCCAGACCGAGCGGACTAATCAGACCTTGGAGACATATTTGAGGTGCTTTGTGTCTGCGGATCAGGATGATTGGGTTGCTTTTTTGCCTTTGGCGGAGTTCGCCCTCAATAATCGGGCCAGCTCTGCCACCTTGGTGTCCCCGTTTTTCTGTAATTTGGGGTTTCATCCTCGATTTTCCTCCGGTCAAGTGGAATCTTCGGATTGTCCTGGAGTGGATGCTGTGGTGGAGAGGTTGCATCAGATTTGGGGGCAGGTGGTGGACAATTTGAAGTTGTCCCAGGAGAAGACTCAGCTTTTTGCCAACCGCCGTCGTCGTGTTGGTCCTCGGCTTTGTGTTGGGGACTTGGTGTGGTTGTCTTCTCGTTTTGTCCCTATGAGGGTTTCTTCTCCTAAGTTTAAGCCTCGGTTCATCGGCCCGTACAAGATATTGGAGATTCTTAACCCTGTGTCCTTCCGTTTGGACCTCCCTGCATCCTTTTCGATTCATAATGTTTTTCATCGGTCATTGTTGCGCAGGTATGAGGTACCGGTTGTGCCTTCCGTTGAGCCTCCTGCTCCGGTGTTGGTTGAGGGTGAGTTGGAGTACGTTGTGGAAAAGATCTTAGACTCTCGTGTTTCCAGACGGAGACTCCAGTATCTGGTCAAATGGAAGGGATACGGTCAGGAGGATAATTCTTGGGTCACTGCCTCTGATGTTCATGCCTCCGATCTTGTCCGTGCCTTTCATAGGGCTCATCCTGATCGCCCTGGTGGTTCTGGTGAGGGTTCGGTGCCCCCTCCTTGAGGGGGGGGTACTGTTGTGAAATTGGATTCTGGGCTCCCCCGGTGGCCACTTGTGGAATTGAACTTGTGTGCATCATCCCCTCTGTTCACCTGCTCCTATCAGGATGTGGGAGTCGCTATATAACCTTGCTCCTCTGTCAGTTTCTTGCCGGTCAACAATGTTATCAGAAGCCTTCTGTGCTTGTTCCTGCTACTAGACTACTCCCAGCTAAGTTGGACTTTTGTCCTTGTGTGTTTTTGCATTTTGTTCCTGTTCACAGCTGCTGTTTCGTTACTGTGTCTGGAAAGCTCTAGTGATCGGAAATTGCCACTCTGGTGTTATGAGTTAATGCTAGAGTCTTAAAGGAATTTCTGGATGGTGTTTTGATAGTGTTTTCTGCTGACCATGAAAGTGTCCTTTCTGTCTTCCTGCTATCTAGAAAGCGGACCTCGATTTTGCTAAACCTATTTTCATACTACGTTTGTCATTTCATCTAAAATCACCGCCAATATATGTGGGGGCCTCTGTCTGCCTTTTGGGAAAATTTCTCTAGAGGTGAGCCAGGACTGTCTTTTCCTCTGCTAGGATTAGGTAGTTCTCCGGCTGGCGCTGGGCATCTAGGGTTAAAAAACGTAGGCATGCTACCCGGCTACTTCTAGTTGTGCGGCAGGTTTAGTTCATGGTCAGTATAGTTTCCATCTTCCAAGAGCTAGTTCTCATATATGCTGGGCTATGTTCTCTCGCCATTGAGAATCATGACAATTCCCTACCCAAGACTTAGTGTGTTCCCTCATGCTTACTCCGCAGTGTATGTCCTGGCTTGATCTCTGACCTGCCCTTCTGCCTTCCATTTCTGTGTTCTCCGATACTGACTGGCTATGACCTTTCGACTTGCTTCTGACTGTGCTCTAGTCTCACCCCTTGGATACCGCGCTCCTGACTGGCTCTGACCTTTGGCTTGCTTCTGACTCTGCTCCAGTCTTCCGCTCTGGTACCTCACTCCTGGCTCTTACCGACTCAGTGCGATTGACTACTCTACTGACACTTTGCGGGGCTTGCACTGTGGCTCCACAAGTCTTCACTTGTTGTGAGCTCCTGCTTCCCTCACTCCATCGCCCTCTGGTGGTAGGTCCTGATGCGGCGTCCCCAGTGTCACAACAGTTTTTAAAATAAATTTTTCCACTTTTATGCAACCATAACTGGGACAGTACTGTGCCAAAAGCCGCTATGTGTACTCAGCAACCCTGCCTGTGGAAGTACTGTGCCTTTAAGCCACTGTGTGTACTCTGCAATCCATATCTGTGGGAGTACTTAGCCAAAAGTCGCTGTGTGTACTCTGCAACCATGTCTGTGACAGTACTGTGCCAAAAGCCTCTGTGTGTACTCTGTAACCATGTCTGTGATAGTACTGTGCTAAAAGCCGCTGTGTGTACTCTGAAACCCATATCTCTGGGAGTACTGTGCCAAAGCCACTGTGTGTACTCTGCAGCCGTGTCTGTATGAGCAGGATGCATAAAAATAATTTGACTCTGCAGCCGTCTCTTTGCCATTTCTAGGCCAAACAAATAATTTTACGGTACCGCTGTGTCTATATGAGTAGTGTGGTAAAAAAATAAATCTACTCTTTACAGCACAAAATTTCAGGCCCTCATTGGCTCTGTGGGTACAATTTTAATCGCCGGAAGCCATGATAGCTGTCAATATTCACATGCTTGCACTGATGCTCTCTGTTCGCCTCATTGCTGACTGTCCCCGGTGTCAGCTTCCGCGCTGTGTTTTTTTTTTCAGTCCACCCTTCTGTGGGCCGTGTTTCTGACTGCCGGTAGTAAGCCTCGTGGTGGACCGCCAGCTCGATCCAAAATCATACTTTCAGCCACACCTCTTTCACTCGTCGTCTCTTACCCGATGGGCCGTACTTCATATGGGGCCTTACCCTGGCTTCAGTACAGCCTGTTTTGTGCGTCCAACCTCCAACAGGAGCACCAGGAGCTCCAACAGGAGCACCTTTTTGCGCCCTCGGGCACCGTCCACTCCCACGATGGGACGGACTTCACTACCATAGATCACAGGTCATTTCCATCTTGGGATCCATGCTGTTGGCCGCCATCTTAGTTTGTTCAATTTCAGGTACTGTCATATCTGCATCACTGTCCACAAATTTGGAACTTATATGCTGTACCATTTCAGGTTGTTCATTTTCAGGTGCTTTTTCAGTTGCGCCATGAGCATTCTTTCACCCTGCTTTCTCCATGTGAGAAACCCGTATGCTGCTTACTATGCCAAATGTAATGGGTCCCAGGGTGGTAGTCATAGGCGAGTGTAGTACAATCGGCACCCCGGCCCGCTACAGAAATAGAGGGACTTTTGGATCTTCAGAATGAGACAGGCACACCAAATTGTACTTTCAAAGTCTTTACTTATCAACACATCCAGATACAGGGAGTAGCATGTAACACGGTTTCCTTGATGTTATTTTACAGGCAACAGCACTTTCATGGTGATGATGGACACAGACACAGTTCTTACACTACAGATCACTGCAGGGTGTTTCAGCCCTAAGGTTAGCTCAGTTTCCTTGGAACCTCGACGTAAGGGAGCTCTTGATCAAACTTAAGGCCCCGTCTCACTAAGCGATTTACCAACGATCACGACCAGCGATATGACCTGGCCGTGATCGTTGGTAAGTCGCTGTGTGGTCGCTGGGGAGCTGTCACACAGACAGCTCTCCCCAGCGACCAACGATCAGGGGAACGACTTCGGCATCGTTGAAACTGTCTTCAACGATGCCGAAGTACCCCTGCAGCACCCGGGTAACCAGGGTAAACATCGGGTTACTAAGCGCAGGGCCGCGCTTAGTAACCCGATGTTTACCCTGGTTACCAAAAAAAACAAACACTACATACTCGCCTTTCGGTGTCAGGTCCCTTGCCGTCTGCTTCCTGCTCTGACTGAGCCGCCGTACAGTGAGAGCAGAGCGCAGCGGTGACGTCACTGCTGTGCTCTCACTTCTCACTGTACGGCCGGCACTCAGTGAGAGCAGGAAGCAGACGGCAAGGGACCTGACGGACATCAGAAGGCGAGTATGTACTGTTTGTTTTTTTTTACATTTACGCTGGTAACCAGGGTAAACATCGGGTTACTAAGCGCGGCCCTGCGCTTAGTAACCCGATGTTTACCCTGGTTACCAGTGAAGACATCGCTGGATCGGTGTCACACACACCGATTCAGCAATGTCAGCGGGGCCTCAACGACCAAAAAAAGGTCCAGGCCATTCCGACACGACCAGCGATCTCGCAGCAGGGGCCTGATCGCTGGTACGTGTCACACATAGCGAGATCGCTATGGAGGTCGCTGTTGCGTCACAAAACTTGTGACTCAGCAGCGATCTCGCTAGCGATCTCGCTATGTGAGACGGGGCCTTTACTGTTTGCACTACCTAACTATACTGGATCGACCGTCTAGATGAGGCTTTGTGTTCCACTGGATCCCCTTTTAGTCATGGCCCCAGTTCCAGCAAAAAAGAAAATAGAATCAAAGTATTATTCCATTATCCCTAGCTGGAGTATTCAAGCGTGCACAATAATTTTTTTCAAGGTAAACACATTGGGCCCCCAGGACGCTTAGATAATGACATTGAGGAGGTCCCAAGGCAAAGTGGGGGCGACTGCCAGTAGCAAGCCTCTCAGCGGACCACCACCTTGACCCTTTGCAGAGGAGTGGACCAATATACAGTGGGTACGGAAAGTATTCAGACCCCTTTAAATTTTCACTCTTTGTTTCATTGCAGCCATTTGGTAAATTCAAAAAAGTTCATTTTTTTCTCATTAATGTACGCTCTGCACCCCATCTTGACTGAAAAAAACAGAAATGTAGTAGTTTTTGCAAATTTGTTAAAAAAGAAAAACTGAAATATCACGTGATCATAAGTATTCAGACCCTTTGCTCAGTATTGAGTAGAAGCACCCTTTTGAGCTAGTACAGCCATGAGAATGATGCAACAAGTTTTTCACACCTGGATTTGGGGATCCTCTGCCATTCCTGCTCTCCAGTTCCATCAGGTTGGATGGTGAATGTTGGTGGACAGCCATTTTCAGGTCTCTCCAGAGATGCTCAATTGGGTTTAGGTCAGGGCTCTGGCTTTTACAGTCAAGAATGGTCACAGAGTTGTTCTGAAGCCACTCCTTTGTTATTTTAGCTGTGGGCTTAGGGTCATTGTCTTGTTGGAAGGCGAACCTTTGCCAAGTCTGAGGTCCAGAGCACTTTGGAAGAGGTTTTCATTCAGGATATCTCTGTACTTGGTCGTATTCATGTTTCCCTCAATGATAACCAGTCGTCCTGTCCCTGCAGCTGAAAAACACTCCCATAGCATGATGTTGCCACCACCATGTTTCACTGTTGGGATTGTATTGGCAGGTGATGAGCAGTGCCTGGTTTTCTCCACACATGCCACTTAGAATTATCACCATTATCATCTCATCAGACCAGATAATCTTATTTCTCATAGTCTATGAGTCCTTCATTTGTTTTTAACGAACTCTTTGCGGGCTTTCATATGTCTTGCACTGAGGAGAAGCTTCCGTCAGGCCACTCTGCCATAAAGGCCCAACTGGCGGAGGGCTGCAGTGATAGTTGTCTTTGCTTAATTTTCTCCCATTTCCCTACTGCATCTCTGGAGCTTAGCCACAGTGATCTTGGGATTCTTCTTTACTTCTCTCTCCAAGGCTCTTCTCCCACGATTGCTCAGTTTGGCTGGACGGCCAGGTCTAGGAAGACTTCTGGTGGTCCCAAACTTCTTCCATTTAAGGATTATGGAGGCCACTGTGCTCTTAAGAACCTTGAGTACTGCAGAAATTCTGTTGTAACCTTGGCCAGATCTGTGCCTTGCCACAATTCGGTCTCTGAGCTCCTTGGCCAGTTCCTTTGACCTCATGATTCTCATTTGGTCTGACATGCACTGTGAGCTGTGAGGTCTTATATAGACAGGTGTGTGCCTTTCCAAATCAAGTCCTATCAGTTTCATTAAACATAGCTGGACTCCAATGAAGGAGTAGAACCATCTCAAAGAGGATCACAAGGAAATGGACAGCATGCGACTTAAATATGAGTGTCTGAGCAAAGGGTCTGAATTCTTATGACCATGTGATATTTCAGTTTTTCTTTTTTATTAAATTTGCAAAAATGTCTACATTTATATTTTTTTTCAGTCAAGATGGGGTGCAGAGTGTACATTAATGAGAGAAAAAAAATGAACTTTTTTGAATTTGCCAAATGGCTGCAATGAAACAAAGAGTGAAAAATTTAAAGGGGTCTGAATACTTTCCACACCCACTGTATATATGTATTCATATATGTTCATTGCATATCATCTGATCACCTATTGAGCGTGCCTGGTCATTTGGAGTAGTGTAAGGGCTGCATAGGGGCAGTCGACGAGGAGAGGCAGAGCCATACCGTTTCAACTTCAGGAGCCAACCTCTGCCATCAGAAAGGGAAGAGTGAAGGGCAAAACTAGTCCCCGTCTCCCCTCATTTCTGCTCTTTTTTTAAATCACTTTTTCTGTGCATATATGTGCGTTTATATCTGTATGTATTTTGTTTTTTAAACTAACTAAAAGAGAGAATTTAAAAAAATTTTTTTTTACTCATGGTTTACATGTACAAGGGATCCAATGTGGGGGCTCATATTGTATGCATGGTTCTCATATTGTATATATGTCAGCATGCTTAATTCTGCTCAATATTAAGTCATACAATTAATATAAAATGCATTTGTTAATATTAACTTTGAGCAGAATTAATTTAAGCCTATTGGTTCGGCCTCCACAATGGTCACAGTCTGTCATGTGGCCTCTTGGGAAAATTAGTCTCTCACCCTGGCTTTATTTTGTATAGTGCTATTTTATGTATAGTGCTGTACACTGCGCCTGTTGTTTTCCATCTACCCATGTGCACCAGGACACCTGTGTGTTACTCACATGACCTATCATATGATCTATCAAAGGGGATCATGTGAGATGTCATGTGATACATCGAGTACCTTGGGGGTGCACCCTCTAAAGTGCCCGGGGCCTTGGCTACTCTTAATCTGTCCCTGCCCGTTGTATATGGCTGGAATCATGCAGCCAATGCCTGATACATGCTGCCTAATCCAGTTGTCAGGTTCCCTTTAAATTAAGAAGATTCTGATGATAGCTTCTAAAAAGGTTTGCTTCAAGCTCATAGCTGATTACTTGAACCATAGATTTCATCTGTCTACGATTATAAATACATTACTGCTCTCTTCCTGAAAGTTCAGCTTTATTTCAATGTTCTGCAGTACCAAGCATAACTGTAGGACAAGTGTGGCGTTGTTTTTGGAATCAAACCAAGTTTTTCTCATTCTGAAAAACAACTTTATTTATCTACTGATTGAAACAAAGCACTCACATCTAAGTAAAAGTAGGCTTCTGTGTGGAGGTATATTGCCGATATATAGCATACTTGCCCCATCTCATTGTCATCCACAAGTGTCTAGTAACATGCTCCTGTATGTGAAAAAAAGCAAACACATAAAAAAACAACAAAAATTGAACTGTGTTAAACTTTGTAGATTTAATCCTGAATTAATACTGTAACACACATCAGATTACATAAATACCCATGGGAAGCTTAATTGAATAAACCCCTGCAAGGTTTCCCCTTGACCTTATGAAAATTGATGCCATTGATGTTCTTGGCTCCTAAAATTGAAATTGCCTTATTTTGTGAGTAACTTGAATGTAACTTGGGACTCTGTTGAAGCCAAGCTGAATTGGATTATGATAAACACCTAACTTGCCAACTCAGAGACAAGCTGAAGACATTTGAGAAGGTTTGGATCCCTTGGACCCATTTCCCAGCATCTTGTTATTGTCTCTCCTTCATCACATTTGTTTTGTGTTCCTTCTTACCCTTGTGCTTTACATTCCTTTTATTTCTCATTATTTTATTCATTTCTATATATTTTTTTATCTCTAATTTTTTCCTGTTGAAATATATAGAGATACAGTAATGAAAGAAAGGAAACTCATGTAAATCTTTTTTTTGTTGGCCGTCTTAATATCTAACCTTTCAAACAGTGTATGAAGGAGATATAAATGGACCAAAAATTGGTCAAAACTTAGATATTATCCTTTAGTCTATCGGTCTCTGACATCCAAATAGAACATTTTTCTCACTACTTTGTAGAGAATTTTGTAAAGTTTGTTGAACTTGTTGCATGTACAACTTATTTTAATTCATTTTTTCAATTCTTATAAAACACAAAGAAAATACATCCCATACCAACCAAACCCTGTCCGATTCTCTGACTGCAATGCTAAATGTAAATGCTGCCCGATTGTCTGAAAGTATGTTCTCTAAATGGTAAGAATTGTTTGTTTTCTTACACAGTTGTGTGAGTTACATGATAGCATTTTAGATGCCCGTAGCCACCATTAGGAGGCGCTAACTGCATATGAATATATACAGCTAAAAGGAACAGTACAACTATTTAAGTCATGATCTCTCCCTACTCCCAGCTGCTGAAAATGCCAATTACTGCTAAGCTGCTGGACTCCTTCTCATTTCAAACCCTCAGCATTTGCATCTCCTTCCTCTACTCCACCAGAAACAAATGTCCCTGTCTGACCATTGCAAATATTGTCAAGAATTTATAACATTTTTCTCAGTTTTTACAATTGTGACATACCTAAAATATGTATAAATATCAAAAGACTGACTGTCATTTCCAAACAGAAATCAGGAGAGTACAGGTCCTTACTAAGAATAGCCATCTCCATATATAACTAACAAAATAAAGTTGCAAATTTGAATTCTATTACTGCTGTAGAAAATTAGAAAAATTGAGAATACTTAGCGCATAAATTGGCTAATTCATGTGTACCCAGCAGACGCGATAAGGTGATTCTCGTTGCTGGGAACCTATCTGTGTGAATCCTCTCTGAGCTAAAGACTACATTTATATCCCATTGTATACATAGGCTCTCTGGCTGAGCACTCCATTCCTCATCCTCTGGCGGTTTTAATTACAGCAGGATCCTAACTTCCCATATAAATTTAGGCTATCAGCCCATGAGAGGATTATTATTATTATTATTTATTGTAATAGCGCCATTTATTCCATGGCGCTTTACATGTGAGGAGGGGTATACATAATAAAAACAAGTACAATAATCTTAAACAATACAAGTCATAACTGGTACAGGAGGAGAGAGGACCCTGCCCACGAAGGCTCACAATCTACAAGGGATGGGTGAGAATACAGTAGGCGAGGATAGAGCTGGTCATGCAGCGGTTTGGTCGATCGGTGGTTACTGCACCCAGGATAGGTCCCAGCCATGAGAATCACCTTGTTGCGGCTGCAGGGTACACATGAATTGGCCAATTTATGCACTGTGATGCAGTGACCCATGTTACAGCCAGGGGGCGCTGTATGTGCTCCTCAGGATACGCATGGAGGCGTATCTTTAGTGGTGATGGTGAAACAGTGACCGGCAGGATTGTAAATGGCCAGTATGTGTCACAAAGGGAGTCTGCACTGGAAGCCTGAAGTAAGATTGTTCTGGGACCTGTAGTCCCACAAGTATTTGTGTTTGTTTACTTAACCCCTTCCCGACCTGTGACACAGCGTATGCGTCATGAAAGTCGGTGCCAATCCGACCTGTGACGCATGTGCTGTGTCACAGAATGATCGCGTCCCTGCAGGCCGGGTGAAAGGGTTAACTCCAATTTCACCCGACCTACAGGGACAGGGGGAGTGGTACTTCAGCCCAGGGGGGGTGGCTTCGCCCCCCCGTGGCTACGATCGCTTTGATTGGCTGTTGAAAGTGAAACAGCCAATCAGAGCAATCTGTAATATTTCACCTATGAAAATTGGTGAAATATTACAATCCAGCCATGGCCGATGCTGCAATAGCATCTGCCATGGCTGGAGACCCCGATCTGCCCCCCCCACCGCCACCGATCTCCTCCTCTCTGTCCTGTCATGTCCCATGCTCCCCTCCGTCCTCCTGTCCGCTCCCCCGTCCTCCTGTCTGCTCCCCCCGTGCTCCGATCCCCCCCCGTGCTCCGATCGCACCCCCCCATACTTACCAAGCTCCGATGTCCCTCCCGGTGTCCTCGGTCTTCTCCATGGGCGCCGCCATCTTCCAAAATGGCGGGCGCATGTGCAGTGCGCCCGCCGAATCTGCCGGCCGGCAGATTCTTTCCAGGTACATTTTGATCGCTGTAATAGGTTCTATCACACCGATCAAAATAAAAAAAATAGTAAATAACCCCCCCCTTTATCACCCCCATAGGTAGGGACAATAATAAAATATAGAAATTATATTTATTTTTGTTTTTCCATTAGGGGAAGGGTTAGGGTTGCACTTAGGGTTAGGGTTGCACTTAGGGTTAGGGTTGCACTTAGGGTTGCACTTAGGGTTAGGGTTGCATTTAGGGCTAGGGTTGCACTTAGGGTTGCACTTAGGGTTAGGGTTGCAATTAGGGATAGGGTTGCACTTAGGGTTGCACTTAGGGATAGGGTTGCACTTAGGGGTGGGGTTGCACTTAGGGTTGCATTTAGGGCTAGGGTTGCACTTAGGGTTGCACTTAGGGTTAGGGTTGCACTTAGGGATAGGGTTGCACTTAGGGTTGCACTTAGGGATAGGGTTGCACTTAGGGTTCAACTTAGGGTTAGTGTTGCACTTAGGGCTAAGGTTGCACTTAGGGCTAGGGTTGCACTTAGGGCTAGGGTTAGAATTAGGGTTAGGGTTAGAATTAGGGTTAGAATTAGGGTTAGGGTTGCAATTAGGGTTAGGGTTACAATTAGGGCTAGGGTTGGAATTAGGGTTAGAATTAGGCTATGTGCACACGGTGCGGATTTGGCTGCGGATCCGCAGCGGATTGGTCGCTGCGGATTCGTAGCAGTTTTCCATCACGTTTACAGTACCACGTAAACCTATGGAAAACCAAATCTGCTGTGCCCATGGTGCGGAAAATACAGCGCAGAAATGCTGCGTTGTATTTTCCGCAGCATGTCAATTCTTTGTGCGGATTCCGCAGCGTTTTACACCTGCTCCATAATAGGAATCCGCAGGTGAAATCCACACAAAAAACACTGGAAATCCGCGGTAAATCCGCAGGTAAATCTCAGTGCGTTAAACCTGCAGATTTTTCAAAAACGGTGCGAAAAATCCGCACACAAATTCGCAACGTGGGCACATAGCCTTAGGGTTAGGGTTGGAATTAGGGTTAAGACTAGGGTTAAAGGTGTGTTGGGGTTAGGGTTGCGGTTAGGGTTGGGACTAGGTTTAGGGGTGTGTTGGGGTTAGTGTTGGAGTTAGAATTGAGGGGTTTCCACTGTTTAGGCACATCAGGGGTCTCCAAACGCGACATGGCGCCACCATTAATTCCAGCCAATCTTGCGTTGAAAAAGTCAAATGGTGCTCTCTCCCTTCCGAGTCCCGACGTGTGCCCAAACAGTAGTTTACCCCCACATATGGGGTACCAACGTACTCAGGAGAAACTGGACAACAACTTTTGGGGTCCAATTTCTCCAGTAACCCTTGGAAAAATAAAAAATTGCGGGCTAAAAAAATAATTTTTGAGAAAATAAAAATTATTTTTTATTTTCATGGCTCTGTGTTATAAACTTCTGTGAAGCACTTGGGGGTTCAAAGTGCTCACCACACATCTAGATAAGTTCCTTTGGGGGTCTAGTATCCAAAATGGGGACACTTGTGGGGGAGCTCCAATGTTTAGGCACACAGGGGCTCTCCAAACGCGACATGGTGTCCGCTAATGATTGGAGCTAATTTTCCATGCAAAAAGCCAAATGGCGTGCCTTCCCTTCCGAGCCCTGCCGTGCGCCCAAACAGTGGTTTACCCACACATATGGAGTATCAGCGTACTCAGGACAAACTGGACAACAACATTTGGGGTCCAAGTTCTCCTGTTAGCTTTGGGAAAATAAAAAATTCCGGGCTAAAAAATCATTTTTGAGGAGAGAAAAATTATTTTTTATTTTCACGGCTCTGCGTTATAAACTTCTGTGAAGCACCTGGGGGTTTAAAGTGCTCACTATGCATCTAGATAAGTTCCTTGGGCGGTCTAGTTTCCACAATTGGGTCACTTGTGGGGGAGCTCCAATGTTTAGGCACACAGGGGCTCTCCAAACTCGACGTGGTGTCCGCTAACGATTGGAGCTAATTTTCCATTCAAAAAGTCAAATGGCGCGCCTTCCTGTCATGAATCCCCAATGGCTAGGGATAGCACAGGACAAGCAAAGTACAAATAAATAACGGACAAGCTCTAGGGTGATGGAACCTGGGCTGACCGCTGCCCTACGCCTGACAAACGCAACTAGAGATAGCCAGGGAGCGTGCCTACGTTGGTTCTAGACGCCACGCACCAGCCTAAGAGCTAACTAGTACTGCAGAGAAAATAAGACCTCACTTGCCTCCAGAGGAATGAACCCCAAAAGATATAGTTGCCCCCTCACATGTATTGACGGTGAAATGAGAGGAAGGCACACACATAAAGATGATATATATAGCTTTAGCAAATTGAGGCCCGCTGTAAACTAGAAAGCAGAAAGATACAAAAGGGGACTGAGCGGTCAGCAAAAAACCCTAATCAAAAAACCATCCTGAGATTACAAGAACCCATGTGCCAACTCATGGCACATGGGGAGAACCTCAGTCCACTAGAGCTACCAGCTAGCATAGAGACATAATAAGCAAGCTGGACAAAAAACCAAACAACTGAAAATCAGCACTTAGCTTATCCTGAAAGATCTGGGAGCAGGTAGGCAGGAACCAAACAGAGCACATCTGAATACATTGATAGCCGGCAAGGGAATGACAGAAAGGCCAGGTAAAATAGGAAACACCCAGCCTCTGATGGACAGGTGGAAACCAAAGGCCGCAACCCACCAAAGTCACCCAGTACCAGCAGTAACCACCAGAGGGAGCCCACAAACAGAATCCACAACAGTACCCCCCCCTTGAGGAGGGGTCACCGAACCCTCACGAGAACCCCCAGGGCGATCAGGGTGAGCTCTATGGAAGGCGCGGACCAAATCAGTCGCATGAACATCGGAGGCGACCACCCAGGAATTATCCTCCTGACCATAACCCTTCCACTTAACCAAATACTGGAGTTTGCGTCTGGAAACACGAGAATCCAAGATCTTCTCAACAACATACTCCAATTCTCCCTCCACCAGCACCGGAGCAGGAGGCTCAACCGAAGGAACAACGGGCACCTCATACCTCCGCAACAACGACCGATGGAACACATTATGAATTGCAAACGATGCTGGGAGATCCAAACGAAAAGATACAGGGTTAAGAATCTCCGAGATCCTATAAGGACCGATGAACCGAGGCTTGAACTTAGGAGAAGAGACCTTCATAGGGACAAAACGAGAAGACAACCACACCAAATCCCCAACAAGAAGTCGGGGACCCACGCGGCGACGGCGATTAGCAAACTGCTGAGTCTTCTCCTGAGATAACTTCAAATTGTCCACCACCTGATTCCAAATCTGATGTAGCCTGTCCACCACCACGTCCACTCCAGGACAATCCGAAGACTCCACCTGACCAGAGGAAAAACGAGGATGAAACCCCGAATTACAAAAAAAAGGAGAGACCAACGTGGCAGAACTAGCCCGATTATTAAGAGCAAATTCGGCCAGTGGCAAAAAAGCAACCCAGTCATCTTGATCAGCAGAAACAAAACACCTCAAATAAGTTTCCAAGGTCTGATTAGTTCGCTCCGTCTGGCCATTCGTCTGAGGATGGAATGCAGACGAGAAAGACAAATCAATGCCCATCTTGGCACAAAACGTCCGCCAAAATCTAGACACAAACTGGGATCCCCTGTCAGAAACGATATTCTCCGGAATCCCATGCAAACGAACCACGTTCTGAAAAAATAAAGGGACCAACTCAGAGGAGGAGGGCAACTTAGGCAAGGGCACCAAATGAACCATCTTGGAAAAGCGGTCACACACAACCCAGATAACGGACATTTTCTGTGAAACCGGGAGATCAGAAATAAAATCCATGGAAATGTGCGTCCAAGGCCTCTTCGGAATGGGCAAAGATAACAACAACCCACTGGCCCGAGAACAGCAAGGTTTAGCTCGAGCACACACTTCACAAGACTGCACAAAGGTACGCACATCCCTAGACAAGGAAGGCCACCAAAAAGACCTGGCCACCAAGTCTCTAGTACCAAATATTCCAGGATGACCAGCCAACACAGAAGAATGGACCTCGGAGATGACTCTACTGGTCCAATCATCCGGGACAAACAGTCTTTCTGGGGGACAATGATCCGGTTTATCCACCTGAAACTCCTGCAATGCACGTCGCAAGTCTGGGGATACGGCGGACAATATTACCCCATCCCTAAGGATACCAGTAGGCCCAGAGTCTCCAGGAGAGTCAGGCACAAAACTCCTGGAAAGAGCATCTGCCTTCACATTCTTTGAACCTGGCAGGTATGAAACCACGAAATTGAAACGAGAAAAAAACAACGACCAACGAGCCTGTCTAGGATTCAAACGCCTGGCAGACTCAAGGTAAATGAGATTCTTGTGATCAGTCAAGACCACCACACGATGTTTAGCACCCTCAAGCCAATGACGCCACTCCTCAAATGCCCATTTCATGGCCAAAAGCTCCCGAATACCCACATCATAATTGCGCTCGGCGGGCGAGAATTTTCTAGAGAAGAATGCACATGGCTTCATCACCGAGCCATTAGAACTTCTCTGTGACAAAACCGCCCCCGCTCCAATCTCGGAAGCATCAACCTCAACCTGAAAAGGAAGTGAAACATCTGGTTGACACAACACAGGAGCAGAAGAAAACCGGCGCTTAAGTTCCTGAAAGGCCTCCACAGCCGCAGGAGACCAATCAGCAACATCAGCACCCTTTTTAGTCAAATCAGTCAAAGGTTTAACAATACTGGAAAAATTAGCAATGAACCGACGATAAAAATTAGCAAACCCCAAGAACTTCTGAAGGCTCTTAACAGATGTAGGTTGTGTCCAGTCACAAATAGCCTGAACCTTGACGGGATCCATCTCAATAGTAGAAGGAGAAAAAATGTACCCCAAAAAAGAAATCTTCTGGACTCCGAAGAGACACTTTGAGCCCTTCACAAACAGAGAATTGGCCCGCAGAACCTGAAACACCTTCCTGACCTGTAGAACATGAGACTCCCAGTCATCAGAAAACACCAAAATATCATCCAAATACACAATCATAAACTTATCCAGATATTCACGGAAAATATTGTGCATAAAGGACTGAAAGACTGACGGAGCATTGGAGAGTCCAAAAGGCATTACCAAATACTCAAAATGGCCCTCAGGCGTATTAAATGCGGTTTTCCACTCATCACCCTGTTTTATCCGCACCAGATTATACGCACCGCGAAGATCTATCTTAGTGAACCACCTGGCCCCCTTAATGCGAGCAAACAAATCAGTTAATAATGGCAATGGATACTGATATTTGACTGTAATCTTATTTAGAAGGCGATAATCTATACAAGGCCTCAGGGAACCATCTTTTTTTGCCACGAAAAAAAAACCTGCTCCCAGAGGGGACGAAGATGGACGAATATGTCCCTTTTCCAAGGACTCCTTAATATAATTCCGCATAGCAGTATGCTCTGGTAGTGACAGATTAAATAAACGACCCTTAGGGAACTTACTGCCAGGAATCAATTCTATAGCACAGTCACACTCTCTATGAGGAGGGAGCGAATTGAGCTTAGGCTCCTCAAAAACATCCCTATAGTCAGACAAAAACGCAGGGATCTCAGAAGGAGTAGATGAAGCGATTGAAATCGGAGGTGCATCACCATGAACCCCCTGACATCCCCAGCTTAACACAGACATTGTTTTCCAGTCCAGGACAGGATTATGAGTTTGTAACCATGGCAGACCAAGCACTAGTACATCATGTAAATTATACAGTACAAGGAAGCGAATCACCTCCTGATGAACGGGAGTCATGCGCATGGTCACTTGTGTCCAGTACTGCGGTTTATTCATAGCCAATGGTGTAGAGTCAATTCCCTTCAGAGGAATAGGAACTTCCAGAGGCTCCAGACTAAAACCGCAGCGTTTAGCAAATGACCAATCCATAAGACTCAGGGCAGCGCCCGAATCCACATAGGCATCGACGGAAATGGAAGACAGTGAAAAAATCAGAGTCACAGACAAAATGAACTTAGGCTGCAGAGTACCAATGGCAAAAGATTTATCAACCCTTTTTGTGCGTTTAGAGCATGCTGATATAACATGAGCTGAATCACCACAATAAAAACACAATCCATTTTTCCGCCTATAATTTTGCCGTTCACTTCTGGACTGAATTCTATCACATTGCATAGTCTCAGGTGCCTGTTCAGAAGACACCGCCAACTGGTGCACGGGTTTGCGCTCCCGTAAACGCCGATCAATCTGAATGGCCATAGCCATAGACTCATTCAGACCTGTAGGCGTAGGGAACCCCACCATAATATCCTTAATGGCCTCAGAAAGACCATTTCTGAAGTTTGCAGCCAGGGCGCACTCATTCCACTGAGTAAGCACCGACCATTTCCGAAATTTTTGACAATATATTTCCGCTTCATCATGCCCCTGAGAGAGGGCTAATAAAGCCTTTTCAGCCTGAATCTCCAGGTTAGGTTCCTCATAGAGCAATCCCAATGCCAGAAAAAACGCATCCACACTGAGCAATGCAGGATCCCCTGGTGCCAATGCAAATGCCCAATTCTGAGGGTCGCCCCGCAGGAAAGATATTACAATCTTGACCTGTTGAGCAGGGTCTCCAGAGGAGCGAGATTTTAAAGAAAGAAACAATTTACAATTGTTCCTGAAATTCAGGAAGGTAGATCTATCTCCAGAAAAGAACTCTGGAATAGGAATTCTAGGTTCAGACATGGGAGTGTGAACAACAAAATCCTGTATGTTTTGAACTTTTGCCGCGAGATTACTCAGGCTGGAAGCCAAACTCTGGACATCCATGTTAAACAGCTAAGATCAGAGCCATTCAAGGGTTAAGAGGAGGTAAGAAGCAGCTAGACAGCAATTAAGGGCTAGGCAGCAAAACTCTGAAGGAAAAAAAAAAAAAAAAAAAATTTCCCTTAAACACTTCTTTATCTCCTGCTTCAGCCCAAACAATTAACGCTTTGCGGGCCGGCTATACTGTCATGAATCCCCAATGGCTAGGGATAGCACAGGACAAGCAAAGTACAAATAAATAACGGACGAGCTCTAGGGTGATGGAACCTGGGCTGACCGCTGCCCTACGCCTGACAAACGCAACTAGAGATAGCCAGGGAGCGTGCCTACGTTGGTTCTAGACGCCACGCACCAGCCTAAGAGCTAACTAGTACTGCAGAGAAAATAAGACCTCACTTGCCTCCAGAGGAATGAACCCCAAAAGATATAGTTGCCCCCTCACATGTATTGACGGTGATATGAGAGGAAGGCACACACATAAAGATGATATATATAGCTTTAGCAAATTGAGGCCCGCTGTAAACTAGAAAGCAGAAAGATACAAAAGGGGACTGAGCGGTCAGCAAAAAACCCTAATCAAAAAACCATCCTGAGATTACAAGAACCCATGTGCCAACTCATGGCACATGGGGAGAACCTCAGTCCACTAGAGCTACCAGCTAGCATAGAGACATAATAAGCAAGCTGGACAAAAAACCAAACAACTGAAAATCAGCACTTAGCTTATCCTGAAAGATCTGGGAGCAGGTAGGCAGGAACCAAACAGAGCACATCTGAATACATTGATAGCCGGCAAGGGAATGACAGAAAGGCCAGGTAAAATAGGAAACACCCAGCCTCTGATGGACAGGTGGAAACCAAAGGCCGCAACCCACCAAAGTCACCCAGTACCAGCAGTAACCACCAGAGGGAGCCCACAAACAGAATCCACAACACCTTCCATTCCGAGCCTTGCCGTGCGCCCAAACAGTAGTTTGCCCCCACATGTAAGGTATCGGCGTACTCAGGAGAAATTGCCTAACACATTTTAGGATCCATTTTATCCTGTTGCCCATGTGAAAATGAAAAAAATTGAGGCTAAAAGAAAGTTTTTGTGAAAAAAAGTACTTTTTCATTTTTACGGATCAATTTGTGAAGCACCTGAGGGTTTAAAGTGCTCACTATGCATCTAGATAAGTTCCTTGGGGCGTCTAGTTTCCAAAATGGGGTCACTTGTGGGGGAGCTCCAATGTTTAGGCACACGGGGGCTCTCCAAACGCGACATGGTGTCCGCTAAAGATTGGAGCCAATTTTTCATTCAAAAAGTCAAATGGCGCTCCTTTCCTTCCAAGCCCTGCCGTGCGCCCAAACAGTGGTATATATGAGGTATCAGCGTACTCAGGACAAATTGGACAACAATGTTCTAGGTCCAGTTTCTCCTTTTACCCTTGGGAAAATAAAAAATTGTTGCTAAAAGATCATTTTTGTGACTAAAAAGTTAAATGTTCATTTTTTCCTTCCATGTTGCTTCTGCTGCTGTGAAACACCTGAAGGGTTAATAAACTTCTTGAATGTGGTTTTGAGCACCTTGAGGGGTGCAGTTTTTAGAATGGTGTCACTTTTGGGTATTTTCAGCCATATAGACCCCTCAAACTGACTTCAAATGTGAGGTGGTCCCTAAAAAAAATGGTTTTGTAAATTTTGTTGTAAAAATGAGAAATCACTGGTCAAATTTTAACCCTTATAACTTCCTAGCAAAAAAAAATTTTGTTTCCAAAATTGTGCTGATGTAAAGTAGACATGTGGGAAATGTTATTTATTAACTATTTTGTGTCACATAACTCTCTGGTTTAACAGAATAAAAATTAAAAATGTGAAAATTGCAAAATTTTCAAAATTTTCGCCCAATTTCTTTTTTTTTCACAAATAAACGCAGAAATTATCGACCTAAATTTACCAATAACATGAAGCCCAATATGTCACAAAAAAACAATCTCAGAACCGCTAGGATCCGTTGAAGCGTTCCTGAGTTATTACCTCATAAAGGGACACTGGTCAGAATTGCAAAAAATGGCCAGGTCATTAAGGTCAAAATAGGCTGGGTCATGAAGGGGTCAAAGGGAGGTTTGCAGAGATAGTCGGAGAGCTGGGCAGGTCTGGCTAGCCACACACGCCTCCCACCTATGGGGGTGGTTACAGCTACATAATGTGACCAGGGTTTGGTCACATGGTTGAGTGTTTGGATCTGTATGGTCCATGTGCAAGGTCCTGGAAAAGCCTATGTTTTGGGAGTGCTATTTCGCTGAAGAGCACGTGGTGGGGCTTTGGCATTGAGTGGCCTGTGTGTTGGACGGTCCCAGCTGGGGACGGACGTCCTGAAGAGCGCACGGAGAGGCCATGTACCTGCAGAGCCTGGGATGGCTTCTGTGGTGGCGAAGCCAGGACTGACAAGGAGTCAGAGTGAGGAGCGGAGCTTCTGGAAGGTAACCCCAGACAAGGGTGGATGTAATATATGGCAGAGAAGTTTATCTGCTACATGAACAGGCTGGTGGTCATGACATGTTTGTTGATGTAATGAAATTAACTTTACGTTATGTGGTTTATGCAGAGTTAATAAACCAAATAGACTGATTTATGTGAGAAAACCGTCCCTGTGTGCTTTAATCCCGTGCCAAGCGAGTGTCCCCCAACACACTCAGGTAGCGCTATCTCACAGCGCTAAGTAGTCTCAATTTCTCATATTTACCAGAGCAGTAATGCAATTCAAATTTCATATATTCCATGTTTGCATGTTATAGCGCTACAGAGTGCTGCTTTATTTTGTTGGATGCCTAAAATATGTGATTGGCCAGGGTGTATCCTCAGGGAGCTCCACCAATCTCAAAAACTGGGATCTACACCCCATCTGGTTGTGTGTTTAGAGTCAGTCACTAAAGTCTTCGGATGATAAAGAAAAAGTCAGTTGGCCAAATTCTACATATCATTCAATCCTATTTGATTTCTCCACAAAAAGAAGCAAAAACAGAAAAACGGAATTCTTGATTATTTGTTATAAGCAACGAGACCATGTTTTCTTGTTAAACATGAGGCTCGGGATATGTGCAATGTAGGAGTGATAGGTATCGCATAGTTGATAAATATTTCTTATAATAATGTTTTAATACATTTTTAACAAATAGGAAAAGCAGCTACAGACTCAGCAGCAGCTTCCAGGAATAACGCTGGTGGTTTGGAAATCTGAGTACGCCAAATATCTGTTTTTTCATCCTCTGCACAGAGTTGTCACACCCATCACAGCACATTCAGCAGATTGTCTGGTTCTGCCAAGTCTCATTCTCCACCTCATTGAAACTTGACAAAGATCAAGGTTTATAACTTAGTTATAGGCAGTAGTAAAGGTAGTCACAAAGACATGTGATTCATCATCAAATAGGAAAACAAGTAGGTGAGAATGTGCACTAATCTGCCCGGTCACACCAAGGTTGCCCTTAGCACCTGCGCTTGGTTTGAACAGTCATTTTGAGCTGTTGCTCTGAGAAGGTGCAAAGGAAAGTACCATGAGACTACTTGGGGAAGCACTCCTGTTAACATTATTTTTCCTGGACCTGTGTGAATATCAGTGTAGTGTACTGTCAGTGTGTTAATACATTCACTGGTCACCATCTTTTCAGTTTCCAGCGCTATTCGACTCCTTTTATATGTCACATAATGGCGAATCAGATTCTCCAGTTCACACTGCGCTCTGTTTGACTAGGAAATAGCATTTACAATGTTAGCCTATGGAGCATCAGAACGAGGCTCTATACCATGCCTGCACAATATACGACCCGCTGGCTGCATGCGGCCCGCCAAGGGAGGTGCGGCCCGCAGAGAATCGGGAGACTCCAGTTTCCATCTTCTTATATTTAACTGTATTTGCTCATTTCAGACACAGATACAGTTAAACACTTTGGCACCGGGACCGATGCAGAGCAGCGCTCGTCAGCCCCGATGTGCAGATGCATGTTGAGGTCCTCACACCATGCTGTGACCTCATTACAATGCTACTGTCGCCAGTGCCAAAGTGCAGAGGAGGCAAGGATGCACTGGAAAAGATAAGTGCTCCAGGATGAGCCGAAGATTAAACATCCTATTGTAGGAGGAGGAGAAGGAGAGTGAGAGGATGTTAGAGGGGGGTTGCTATTACTATGAGGCCACAATATGGGGCAACGGGGAGAGGTTTATTAAGGAGGCACAGTATGCACAGGGGTAAGGTGTATGGGGATAATATTATGGAGAGGAGCAGTGTGTGTGGGGAAATTATGGAGAAGAGCTGTGTATAGGAGGAATGTTATGGAGAGGAGCTGTGTGTGTGTGGGGCATTCCAAAGAGGAGATGTGTGGGAGGGAATATTACGGAAAGGAGCTGTGTGGGGGAGTGTTAAGTAAAGGAGTTATGTGGGAGGAATATTATGGAGAGAAGCTATGCGGGGGGAATTATGGAGAGGAGTTGTGTGAGGGGGAACATTATGAAGAGGATCTGTGTGTGGGGAGATTACGGAGAGGAGCTGCTTGGGAGGAATATTACGAAGAGAAGCTGCGTGGGGGTAATATTACGGAGAGGAGCTGTTTGGGAGGACATTATAGAGAGGGACTGTCTGGGAGGATTTTACAGAGAGGAGTTCTGTGGGGGGACATTATGGAGAGGGGCAGTGTGAGGGGAATATTATTGAGAGGGGCAGTGTGGGGAGGATATTATGGAGAGAGGCAGTGTGGGAGGGATATTTTGTGCAGGAAGCACAGTAAGGCCTTTTTCACACATCAGTTTTTAGCCTTCAGGCACAATCCGGCAAATTTTGGAAAAAATGGATCCGTTGCAAATTGTGAAAAACTGATGCGACGGATCCGTTTTTCTGCTGGATCCGTACTTCCTGTTCCGGGAGGAGAGAGAAAGAGAGATATTTTCCAGAATGGAAAATTCATGATTTCTTTAAAAATACGGAAACTTTTGCCAGATCCATCATTTCACCTCACGTTTTATACATCTTTTGCTGGATCAGTCGCTGTGCGGGTTTTCGCTGGACAGAAAAAACGTTCCTCTGAATGTTTTCTCCAGCCGCCGGAAGACTGATTTTGATCGCATCCGGTAAAAAATGGATGAAACGTTAGGCCATCCGTCACAATCCGGTGCTATTACAACTCTATGCGAAAAAAAGGGATCCGGCAACAACTTTTGACTGATGCGTTTTTTTCAAAATTCGCCGGATTGTGCCTGACAGCAAAAACCGGATGTGTGAAAGGGGCCTCAGGGGCAATTATTTATTCAGGGGTGTAGCATGGGAGATATCTATTTATTGGGCAGTATAATGATACTTTTATTTAAAGGCACCATCTTGGGATGTGCTGCTGAAGACGTGAAAGAGGGAAGATTGCAGAGACGAACTTTGGGTATGAAATCTCATCATGGCATCTGCACTACGTTGAGACAAAAGGGATGGGAACGACTCCAGTCAGAGAAGATGTCACCTATAAGGTACCTGGAAGCAAATGTTTATTTGTGAGCCTTCCTGCATCTTATTAGCACTGCGATTCCTCTATGGTCTGATGATAGCTGGTAACAACAACTGTTGTGGATTCTGTTTGTGGGCTCCCTCTGGTGGTTACTGCTGGTACTGGGTGACTTTGGTGGGTTGCGGCCTTTGGTTTCCACCTGTCCATCAGAGGCTGGGTGTTTCCTATTTTACCTGGCCTTTCTGTCATTTCCTTGCCGGCTATCAATGTATTCAGATGTGCTCTGTTTGGTTCCTGCCTACCTGCTCCCAGATCTTTCAGGATAAGCTAAGTGCTGATTTTCAGTTGTTTGGTTTTTGTCCAGCTTGCTTATTATGTCTCTATGCTAGCTGGTAGCTCTAGTGGACTGAGGTTCTCCCCATGTGCCATGAGTTGGCACATGGGTTCTTGTAATCTCAGGATGGTTTTTTGATTAGGGTTTTTTGCTGACCGCTCAGTCCCCTTTTGTATCGTTCTGCTTTCTAGTTTACAGCGGGCCTCAATTTGCTAAATCTATATATATCATCTCTATGTGTGTGCCTTCCTCTCATTTCACCGTCAATACATGTGAGGGGGCAACTATATCTTTTGGGGTTCATTCCTCTGGAGGCAAGTGAGGTCTTTATTTTCTCTGCAGTACTAGTTAGCTCTTAGGCTGATGCGTGGCGTCTAGAACCAACGTAGGCACGCTCCCTGGCTATCTCTAGTTGCGTTTGTCAGGCGTAGGGCAGCGGTCAGCCCAGGTTCCATCACCCTAGAGCTCGTCCGTTATTTATTTGTACTTTGCTTGTCCTGTGCTATCCCTAGCCATTGGGGATTCATGACAGTATAGCCGGTCCACAAAGTGTTAATTGTTTGGGCTGAAGCAGGAGAAAAAGAAGTGTTTAAGGGAAATTTTTTTTTTTTTTTTTTCCCTTCAGAGTTTTGCTGCCTAGCCCTTAATTGCTGTCTAGCTGCTTCTTACCTCCTCTTAACCCTTGAATGGCTCTGATCTTAGCTGTTTAACATGGATGTCCAGAGTTTGGCTTCCAGCCTGAGTAATCTCGCGGCAAAAGTTCAAAACATACAGGATTTTGTTGTTCACACTCCCATGTCTGAACCTAGAATTCCTATTCCAGAGTTCTTCTCTGGAGATAGATCTACCTTCCTGAATTTCAGGAACAATTGTAAATTGTTTCTTTCTTTAAAATCTCGCTCCTCTGGAGACCCTGCTCAACAGGTCAGGATTGTAATATCTTTCCTGCGGGGCGACCCTCAGAATTGGGCATTTGCATTGGCACCAGGGGATCCTGCATTGCTCAGTGTGGATGCGTTTTTTCTGGCATTGGGATTGCTCTATGAGGAACCCAACCTGGAGATTCAGGCTGCAAAGGCTTTATTAGCCCTCTCTCAGGGGCATGATGAAGCGGAAATATATTGTCAAAAATTTCGGAAATGGTCGGTGCTTACTCAGTGGAATGAGTGCGCCCTGGCTGCAAACTTCAGAAATGGTCTTTCCGAGGCCATTAAGGATATTATGGTGGGGTTCCCTACGCCTACAGGTCTGAATGAGTCTATGGCTATGGCCATTCAGATTGATCGGCGTTTGCGGGAGCGCAAACCCGTGCACCAGTTGGCGGTGTCTTCTGAACAGGCACCTGAGACTATGCAATGTGATAGAATTCAGTCCAGAAGTGAACGGCAAAATTATAGGCGGAAAAATGGATTGTGTTTTTATTGTGGTGATTCAGCTCATGTTATATCAGCATGCTCTAAACGCACAAAAAAGCTTGATAAATCTTTTGCCATTGGTACTCTGCAGCCTAAGTTCATTTTGTCTGTGACTCTGATTTTTTCACTGTCTTCCATTTCCGTTGATGCCTATGTGGATTCGGGCGCTGCCCTGAGTCTTATGGATTGGTCATTTGCTAAACGCTGCGGTTTTAGTCTGGAGCCTCTGGAAGTCCCTATTCCTCTGAAGGGAATTGACTCTACACCATTGGCTATGAATAAACCGCAGTATTGGACACAAGTGACCATGCGCATGACTCCCGTTCATCAGGAGGTGATTCGCTTCCTTGTACTGTATAATTTACATGATGTACTAGTGCTGGGTCTGCCATGGTTACAAACTCATAATCCTGTCCTGGACTGGAAAACAATGTCTGTGTTAAGCTGGGGATGTCAGGGGGTTCATGATGATGCACCTCCGATTTCTATCGCTTCATCTACTCCTTCTGAGATCCCTGAGTTTTTGTCTGACTATAGGGATGTTTTTGAGGAGCCTAAGCTCAATTCGCTCCCTCCTCATAGAGATTGTGACTGTGCTATAGAATTGATTCCTGGCAGTAAGTTCCCTAAGGGTCGTTTATTTAATCTGTCACTGCCAGAGCATACTGCTATGCGGAATTATATTAAGGAGTCCTTGGAAAAGGGACATATTCGTCCATCTTCGTCCCCTCTGGGAGCAGGTTTTTTTTTCGTGGCAAAAAAAGATGGTTCCCTGAGGCCTTGTATAGATTATCGCCTTCTGAATAAGATTACAGTCAAATATCAGTATCCATTGCCATTATTGACTGACTTGTTTGCTCGCATTAAGGGGGCTAGGTGGTTCACTAAGATAGATCTTCGCGGTGCATATAATCTGGTGCGGATAAAACAAGGTGATGAGTGGAAAACCGCATTTAATACGCCTGAGGGCCATTTTGAGTATTTGGTAATGCCTTTTGGACTCTCCAATGCTCCGTCAGTCTTTCAGTCCTTTATGCACAATATTTTCCGTGAATATCTGGATAAGTTTATGATTGTGTATTTGGATGATATTTTGGTGTTTTCTGATGACTGGGAGTTTCATGTTCTACAGGTCAGGAAGGTGTTTCAGGTTCTGCGGGCCAATTCTCTGTTTGTGAAGGGCTCAAAGTGTCTCTTCGGAGTCCAGAAGATTTCTTTTTTGGGGTACATTTTTTCTCCTTCTACTATTGAGATGGATCCCGTTAAGGTTCAGGCAATTTGTGACTGGACACAACCTACATCTGTTAAGAGCCTACAGAAGTTCTTGGGGTTTGCTAATTTTTATCGTCGGTTCATTGCAAATTTTTCCAGTATTGTTAAACCTTTGACTGATTTAACTAAAAAGGGTGCTGATGTTGCTAATTGGTCTCCTGCGGCTGTGGGGGCCTTTCAGGAACTTAAGCGCCGGTTTTCTTCTGCTCCTGTGTTGTCTCAACCAGATGTTTCACTTCCTTTTCAGGTTGAGGTTGATGCTTCCGAGATTGGAGCGGGGGCGGTTTTGTCACAGAGAAGTTCTGATGGCTCGGTGATGAAGCCATGTGCATTCTTCTCTAGAAAATTCTCGCCCGCCGAGCGCAATTATGATGTGGGTAATCGGGAGCTTTTGGCCATGAAGTGGGCATTTGAGGAGTGGCGTCATTGGCTTGAGGGTGCTAAACATCGTGTGGTGGTCTTGACTGATCACAAGAATCTCATTTACCTTGAGTCTGCCAGGCGTTTGAATCCTAGACAGGCTCGTTGGTCGTTGTTTTTTTCTCGTTTCAATTTCGTGGTTTCATACCTGCCAGGTTCAAAGAATGTGAAGGCAGATGCTCTTTCCAGGAGTTTTGTGCCTGACTCTCCTGGAGACTCTGGGCCTACTGGTATCCTTAGGGATGGGGTAATATTGTCCGCCATATCCCAAGACTTGCGACGTGCATTGCAGGAGTTTCAGGTGGATAAACCGGATCGTTGTCCACCAGAAAGACTGTTTGTTCCGGATGATTGGACCAGTAGAGTCATCTCCGAGGTCCATTCTTCTGTGTTGGCTGGTCATCCTGGAATATTTGGTACTAGAGACTTGGTGGCCAGGTCTTTTTGGTGGCCTTCCTTGTCTAGGGATGTGCGTACCTTTGTGCAGTCTTGTGAAGTGTGTGCTCGAGCTAAGCCTTGCTGTTCTCGGGCCAGTGGGTTGTTGTTATCCTTGCCCATCCCGAAGAGGCCTTGGACGCACATTTCCATGGATTTTATTTCTGATCTCCCGGTTTCACAGAAAATGTCCGTTATCTGGGTTGTGTGTGACCGCTTTTCTAAGATGGTTCATTTGGTGCCCTTGCCTAAGTTGCCTTCCTCCTCTGAGTTGGTCCCTTTATTTTTTCAGAACGTGGTTCGTTTGCATGGGATTCCGGAGAATATCGTTTCTGACAGGGGATCCCAGTTTGTGTCTAGATTTTGGCGGACGTTTTGTGCCAAGATGGGCATTGATTTGTCTTTCTCGTCTGCATTCCATCCTCAGACGAATGGCCAGACGGAGCGAACTAATCAGACCTTGGAAACTTATTTGAGGTGTTTTGTTTCTGCTGACCAAGATGACTGGGTTGCTTTTTTGCCACTGGCCGAATTTGCTCTTAATAATCGGGCTAGTTCTGCCACGTTGGTCTCTCCTTTTTTTTGTAATTCGGGGTTTCATCCTCGTTTTTCCTCTGGTCAGGTGGAGTCTTCGGATTGTCCTGGAGTGGACATGGTGGTGGACAGGCTACATCAGATTTGGAATCAGGTGGTGGACAATTTGAAGTTATCTCAGGAGAAGACTCAGCAGTTTGCTAATCGCCGTCGCCGCGTGGGTCCCCGACTTCTTGTTGGGGATTTGGTGTGGTTGTCTTCTCGTTTTGTCCCTATGAAGGTCTCTTCTCCTAAGTTCAAGCCTCGGTTCATCGGTCCTTATAGGATCTCGGAGATTCTTAACCCTGTATCTTTTCGTTTGGATCTCCCAGCATCGTTTGCTATTCATAATGTGTTCCATCGGTCGTTGTTGCGGAGGTATGAGGTGCCCGTTGTTCCTTCGGTTGAGCCTCCTGCTCCGGTGCTGGTGGAGGGAGAATTGGAGTATGTTGTTGAGAAGATCTTGGATTCTCGTGTTTCCAGACGCAAACTCCAGTATTTGGTTAAGTGGAAGGGTTATGGTCAGGAGGATAATTCCTGGGTGATCGCCTCCGATGTTCATGCGACTGATTTGGTTCGCGCCTTCCATAGAGCTCACCCTGATCGCCCTGGGGGTTCTCGTGAGGGTTCGGTGACCCCTCCTCAAGGAGGGGTACTGTTGTGGATTCTGTTTGTGGGCTCCCTCTGGTGGTTACTGCTGGTACTCGGTGACTTTGGTGGGTTGCGGCCTTTGGTTTCCACCTGTCCATCAGAGGCTGGGTGTTTCCTATTTTACCTGGCCTTTCTGTCATTTCCTTGCCGGCTATCAATGTATTCAGATGTGCTCTGTTTGGTTCCTGCCTACCTGCTCCCAGATCTTTCAGGATAAGCTAAGTGCTGATTTTCAGTTGTTTGGTTTTTTGTCCAGCTTGCTTATTATGTCTCTATGCTAGCTGGTAGCTCTAGTGGACTGAGGTTCTCCCCATGTGCCATGAGTTGGCACATGGGTTCTTGTAATCTCAGGATGGTTTTTTGATTAGGGTTTTTTGCTGACCGCTCAGTCCCCTTTTGTATCGTTCTGCTTTCTAGTTTACAGCGGGCCTCAATTTGCTAAATCTATATATATCATCTCTATGTGTGTGCCTTCCTCTCATTTCACCGTCAATACATGTGAGGGGGCAACTATATCTTTTGGGGTTCATTCCTCTGGAGGCAAGTGAGGTCTTTATTTTCTCTGCAGTACTAGTTAGCTCTTAGGCTGGTGCGTGGCGTCTAGAACCAACGTAGGCACGCTCCCTGGCTATCTCTAGTTGCGTTTGTCAGGCGTAGGGCAGCGGTCAGCCCAGGTTCCATCACCCTAGAGCTCGTCCGTTATTTATTTGTACTTTGCTTGTCCTGTGCTATCCCTAGCCATTGGGGATTCATGACAAACAACTCCCTGTCACCCATTCATGTTTGGATTCGTGGCAGCTCTGGTTCCTCTATAATTTAAATGTAGTAGTTTCCTTTCAGACCAGCAAGGGTTAATGTCAGTCTCCTTGCTGGCAGCTGCTGTGTTGCTGGTCAGCTGATGTGGGTGGTGACCACTCCCACCATCCTTTAAATAGTCACCTGACGCATCATCTGACTGTTAGTAATAGAGTATTCTATGTAGACCAGCCTTGGAGTTGCAGATCTCTGGTGTCACAGGTGAATCTGCTTCTCTGTGGAGTTCGGGGTCCTGTTTCCATATCCTCTGTTGTGTGGAGCTTGGCTGCAGAGCCTGGAGCTAAGTTTTGTGTATTTACCTTGTCTGTCTCATGCTTGTCACTATCCCCTGTGTTTGTACCATCTACAGTGGTGATGCTAACGTCCTTGCAGTCCAGTGCACTAGCCAGGGTATTAGTTAGGCACATAATGTGGCTGAGGGAAGGACCCATGGAGGGCGTTAAAGGAGTTCAGGGACAGGCTCAGGTTGGAGCTCAGGAGGTGCCCCTGTCCCTTGTTCCCTATTGTTAGTGCCTTCCTCTTCCCTTTACCATCCCGTTGTGGGGATTATAGTCTCCCTTCTCAAGGGTGATCACTAATCCTGGGCCTTCTCCCTGCCGACCGTTTCACCATCTTTGCGGTCGGTGGATGAGTTTTTCGTGGCATTAGAGTTGGTATATGGGGATCCTGATGGCGTCTCCCTGGTCTCGACTCCGTAAGATCAAGCAGGGGGGCCGGCCGGCTGACAAGTACTCCTCAGAGTTTTGGAGATGGGTCACTGACACTCAGTGGAATGACCCTGCTCTTATGAGCCATTTTTGTCAGGGTCTGTCAGCTAGGCTTCAGGATACTCTGGTGCAGTTTGCTACTCCTGGGTTGTTGGAGGCCGCCATTACCCTTGCTATCTGGGTGGATAGCTGCCTCAGGGAGAGATATACACCTAATCTACCCCCTGTTGTTCTTTCTAGGGAGGAGGACACACTGGTGCAGATGGAAGAACCCATGCAGATGGGAGGAGCCTCCTCTCAAACTAGGTTGCCTGCTGTTCACCGTGGGACAGGGGCATGTTTCTTCTGTGGTCTGACTCATCATTTCATCAATGTCTGTCCATCTCGCACCAAAGTTTGTACTCCATCACAAAAACCGCGTTCCCCTGGTCGTGTGGAGGGAGGCGACCAGGTTGTGTATATTTCTTCCACCTTTACATTTCAGTTTACCATTACCGCTGAAGTGGTGATTGGTGGAGAGACTGAGACGGTACCGGTTCTTGTGGATAGTGGAGCTGGAGTCAATCTGGTGGGTTAAGGTGTCCTCACCGTTCGTCATTTCCGGTGAGGTCCGGTGTTGAGGGTCCAGAGGCCCCTCGTTGAAAGGGGGGTACTGTCATGATTCATGTTTGGATTTGTTGCAGCTTTGGTTCCGCTATAATTTAAATGTAATTTTTTTCCTATCAGGCCAGCAAGGGTTAATGTCAATCTCTTTGCTGGCAGCTGCTGTGTTGGTCAGCTGATGTGGGTGGTGTCCACTCCCACCATCCTTTAAATAGTCACCTGATGCATCATCTGACTGTTGGTAATAGAGTTTTCTTTGTAGACCAGCCTTGGAGTTGCAGCTGGTGTCAGCCTTGAATCTGCTTCTTCTGTGGAGTTTGGTGTCCTGTTTCCATATCCTCTGCGGTGTGGAGCTTGGCTGCGGAGACTAGAGCTAAGAGACCTTGTCTGTCTCATGCTTATCACTATCCCCTGTGTTTGTACCAGAAAAATAAAAAAGTTCATAAAAACAACAGGCAGACCACCACATAACAATACATTTTGTAACATTAATATAAATTAACATATCCATACATATAAAAAATCAATTAAAAACACCATATCTCACCACCTTATGAAAGTTTAGTCTTTTAGCCATCAATTTGGGTTTCTACTGTCAATAAAGTTTGAAACATATATATTTGTTATTACAGTTTTTCTGGTATGCCTATTTGCATGCTCTTCTTCAAATTTTTGCTTCATGGCAGCCATTTTTTCAGTTGCTGCGAATTTAAGAGAAAATTCTGAAAAATTAATTATTAAGAACAGCATCATAATAATAATTAAAAAATATCACATAACAGCATATTGTTAGGATATGCTATTGGTTTGTGACCAGTAAAGATCTTCTCTCTGTGATCTCCACGATCCCTACAGACGTTTCTGCACACAGTGCAGGTCCTTTTTTCCAACAGTTCAGGAAATTGCAGCAGAACAATGGTGAATCTCTGGCACAGCAGTTGGAGAGTTCTGCCTAACAGCTGTTGGACTCCTGAGTGATAGAAATATCCTAGGGGTGGACAATCACTTCTGATGGGGAAACCCATTTACAAAGTTTATCTCACCATTAGTGATGAGCGAGTGTACTCGTTGCTCGGGTTTTCCCGAGCACGCTCGGGTGGTCTCCGAGTATTTGTTAGTGTTTGGAGATTTAGTTTTCATTGCGCAGCAGCTGAATGATTTACAGCTACTACCGAGGCTGAGTACATGTGGGGGTTGCATGGTTGCTAGGGAATCCCCACATGTAATCAAGCAGGCTAATAGCTGTAAATCATTCAGCTGCCGTGATGAAAACTAAATCTCCGAGCAGTCATAAATACTCGGAGGTCACCCGAGCAACGAGTACACTCGCTCATCACTACTCACCATGTCTCATTTTGCAGACATTGCTGATGTTGCTCTTTGAATAAACTCCAGTTTAAACTGACATTTTACCATTTTGCTGCAAGCTACAATATATTATCTGAGGCCTGACTATCACACTGACTGGCGGATTTAACAGTTTACTGGCTTGTTTGATTTACTTTACTGTTGTGAATACCAGTCATATCATTAACATTCACTGGGCACATTATGTTCCTGTGATCTTTGAGCGTCAGAAGTTACTTATGAAACGTTTAACAAAGCCCCATATCTGCACGAGTGGTTCTCTTCCTAAACTCAAAGTTTCATTTTCTTTGATATTGACCTCAAACATGAAAAAATGCAGCTTCAGCTTTCTAAACACAGATGTGCTCCATATGTGAATTCATAGAAGCCCCTGGGAAAAAAAGAGTAACTTGCCTTTCTGCCATCCATCCAATCACATCAAGCTTATGAAAATCAATAGACCTTCCCAGTAGAGAAATTCTCACTCTCAGATTCCTGACTTTGTGTTCCATTAAGGTGACATCAATTTCCAGTTACAAGGCGTTATCTAATTAGTCATCTCGTGCAACGTTCATAAAAATAGCTTTTCATGCAGCTGGAAAGACTGTGTGGGAGGCAATTTATAGAACATTTTGACACTGTTTGTATTGTAGACACTATAAATAATATGTTGCACAACTGGAGCAGCACAACATTCTTCCTGCTAACCAACGGTATAAACATTATTTCCCATAGTGAAACATTTGGATCACTGGGATTCTATAATATGCAAATTGCCTCTTCAGAGAAAACGAGGACTTGAACTCTATAGCGCCACCTATTGGAAGAAGCGATCCTACAAGTCACAATCAACCCTTCAACAAGTCTTGCAACATGACTTAGGATAAAAGTCAAATCAGTATCTCAATTCGCAGACACGGTGTTTCGGGCTGTTGGCCCTCGTCAGTGTGAAGCATGAAAACTGATTAGGCTCGGTGAGAGGCTCTGGACTGAGGTCTAAGGGGTAAGGTTTCTACCTTGTGGAGAGTGGGATTCAATAAGGAAGTAAAGATTACAGACAACACGTTATATATAGTTGATAACACAAGATCCACTGTTCACGATCGGTGATCGTGATAGTCACAGATCAACTTCTTTCCTTCCTTCCTTCCTTCCTTCCTTCCTTCCTTCCTTCCTTTCTTCCTTTCTTCCTTCCTTTCTTCCTTCCTTCCTTCCGTAAAAAGTAGTAGTGCATATAAATAACATAGGACACTTAGTAAACACTTTGTTTAGTATTTAAAAAAGTGTAAGAGCCATCTTCCTTTTTGTAATTTTTAACATGTAAAACATGACTTTTTTTTTGTCTAAAATACAAAGGAAATGTGACATCTTTAAAGGGAACCTGTCACCCCCAAAATCGATGGTGAGGTAAGCTCACCGTCATCAGGGGCTTATCTACAGCATTCTGTAATGCTGTAGATAAGCCCCCGATGTTACCTGAAAGAGGAGAAAAAGAGGTTATAATATACTCACCCAGGGTCGGTCCCGCTTCGGTCCGGTCAAATGGGTGTCTCAGGTCTGCTCCGGCGCCTCCTATCTTCATTCCATGACGTCCTCTTCTGGTCTCCGCGCCGCGGCTCCGGCGCAGGTGTACTTTGTCTGCCCTGTTGAGGGCAGAGCAAAGTACTGCAGTGCGTAGGCGCCGGGCCTCTCTGACTTTACCGGCGCCTGCGCACTGCAGTACTTTGCTCTGCCCTCAACAGGGCAGACAAAGTACGCCTGCGCTGGAGCAGCGGCATGAAGACCAGAAGAGGACGTCATGGAATGAAGATGGGAGGCGCCGGAGCGGACCTGCGACGCCCATTGGACCGGACCGCAGCGGGACCGCCCCTGGGTGAGTATAATCTAATGTCTTTTTCTCCTCTTTCAGATAACATCGGCGGCTTATCTACAGCATTACAGAATGCTGTAGATAAGCCCCTGATGCCGGTGAGCTTAGCTCACCATTGATTTTGGGGGTGACCGGTTCGCTTTAACTTTAGGCCTTTCAGAGATCATTTCATCTTCAACTTGCTTAACTGTTCACAATAACAGTAAGTTTGACCAGGGCTGCCACTGTGCCAAACTTTTACATGCCACTGTAATTGGTTACTTATACACCTTACAATAATCTTACAAAATTCCTGACTTTGTGCAACTGTACCTAGAAGAATTCATGCTGTTTTGAAGGCAAAGGATTGTCACGTCAAATAGTGATTTAATTTAGATTTCTCTTTTGATCATTACTTTGCATTTTGTTTATTGTTAAAAATATACTATTGACACTGCTATTTTTTAAAGAATTCTACTTTGAGCATTTATTCCACACCTGCCAAAAACTGAAATTTCAACACCAAGAAAGAAAAGTCATTGAATTATAGAAAATCAAAGGATAGATAGTCATGATAATAATATGCAAGTGATGAAAAAATGTATACAAAATTATCCAAACATTTTGATTTAGTCAGTATCAAGTATGAGCGCCAAGCACAGAAATGCACTGGTACGTCTTGGCATGCTATCAATGAGGAATTGAGGAATATTACTACCATGCTTAATGCTCTTGGGCCACAAATCGTGAAGATCCTCTGCTGGCAGCTCCCTTTGTAATTGCTGACCAATGACATTTCAGATATACTTGATGAGAAACAAATCTGGATACACTGCAGGCTATGGTAGCTAGAGATGGGCAGACTCGTGGATGTTCGGGTCTGGTGTGTTCTACGGAACAGTTAAAAAAGTTTTGGTTCAGGTACCAAAACAGAACCCCGGACCGACTCACTTGAATGGAGGCCCAAACATCCAGTGATTGCCATGCTGGAGATTGATCTGGAGACTACGTGAGCAACTCCATGAGGGAACATGGAAGTGTCCCAGAAGCTATTTTTCAACACAACATCACCAAGTCTTGTGTTGCTCAACCTTCTGTGAGCAGTCAGCAATGCACTATAATCTTTCCATCATGATCTGTAGCATTTCCAGACTTATCTTCCATCATACAGATCTTCAATGTTATTGGTCGGCACTCGGAAAGGGAGCTGCCAGCAGCACATCTTGATGATTTGCATGCTCAAGTGAATTCAGCACAGCAGAACATTTATCAGATACCTATTAATAACTTTATTGATAGCATGCTATAACATGTCAATGCATGTATATCGGCGCATGGTGCTCATAACATTTAGCACATTTTTTCCCCACATCTGTATATCAGGAACCTGTCTATCGATCCTGTGATTTTCATAATTCCACAACTGTATATATATATATATATATATATACTGTATATGTATATATATATACTGTACATATATATATATATATATATATATATATATATATATATATATATATATATATATATATATATATATGATAAAAAATACATAACAAATAAAAAAGGGCAGTTAATATAAAATAAATTGTTAATTTCTGGATGACACATTCCTTTTAAAGGGGAATTTACTATTTCAGCAATATTGAGATAAAACGGCATAGATATCACAGTCATTTTGCCATCTGGTTTAAAGAATCCTCTTGGATCCTTGCTCTTAGGTTATTTGTTTAAGTTCCCCACAGGCATTTCTTCTCACAGGGGTGGTCTGTCAAAAGTTTCCAGATTTTATTTTTTGAGGCCACCAAAGAGAGCCTCATCTCTGTTGTCCTGTATATCCCCTCTTATTCCCTGCTATTGAAGGGATACATTGGAACAGATGTGCATCTTGCCTGCTGTTCTCCCTCCTGCTGATAGCTCATTAATAAACACATTTCGCCATGTCTTTTGGGGACATGTATAGGTAACATGGTGCGAGGATTAAAGCAAAGTCCTAACATAACGTTCCTAGACACCTTGGGACATTCCAGAAATGTTAAACTACAACCAAGAGTCACTGAATAATACTTGACTGCACATTTTTACAAATTTCTGCCATTAGTCTATTAGACGTGACTGAAAAAAATATATTGTATTAACTTAAACTCATCTTTTCTTCTAAAATATTTAACCCCTTAAGAAGCAGAAAGTTTAGTTTTTTTGTGCATTATTTTTTTCTATCTTTTTCCAAGAACCATTACTGTTTCATTTTTCCACTGACATACAGTAGCTGTGTGGTGGCTTTTTTTGGTGTCAACGAGTTATAGTTAAATGATACCATGTACTTTACCATGTAATGTACTAAAAATCATGAAAAAAAATTCTAAGTGAGGTGAAATAGTGAAGTTGTGAAGAAATCAAAATTCCTCTATTGTTTTTTGTGTTTTGTTTTTATGGTGCAGTAAAAATGACCTGGCATCTTAATTTTCCAGGTTAGGCTGGAGACACACTATTTTAAAATTGGTCCGATTTTGATGCAGGAGAGTCGGACTACTGTAATACAAGTGTCATGCGAGTGTCATGCGTTTTCTATGCGAGTACAATCCGATTTTTTACACCCACCTAGCATCCGATTTACATCAGAATGCAGTGCGATTGCTATCTGATTGCAATGCAATGTTAACATGAGCTTTTACATACAGCAATTCTCTATGTCATTTACACATTGTTTTCAAACGAAATATTCTTGAAAACACACACACACAGGGTGGTCCATTTATATGGATACACCTAAATAAAATGGGAATGGTTGGTGATATCAACTTCCTGTTTGTGGAACATTAGTATATGAGAGGGGGAAAACTTTTCAAGATGGATGGTGACCATGGTGGGCTATTTTGAAGTCGGCCATTTTGGAACCAACTTTTTTTTTTCCAATGGGAAGAGGGTCATGTGACACATCAAACTTATTGCGAATTTCACAAGAAAAACAATGGTGTGCTTGGTTTTAAAGTAACGTTATTCTTTCATGAATTATTTACAAGTTTATGACCACTTATAAAATGTGTTCAAAGTGCTGCCCATTGTGTTGGGTTGTCAATGAAACCCTCTTCTCCCACTCTTGACACACTGATAGCAACATCGCAGAAGAAATAAAGTTATGTTAAAACCAAGCACACCATTGTTTTTCTTGTGAAATCTAATATATAAAGCTGAATGGGTGTATGTATGTGTGTATGTGTGTATGTCCGGGATTGGCATCTGAACCGTCGCAGCTACAGCCACAAAATTTTGCACAGTCACACGTCTGGACCCCGAGAGCGTCAAAGCTATGTTGTGAGGTGAAATTTTAACCCCGCGCTTTCCAATTCACCAAACAATTTTGCCCCTATCTACATAATGGGGAAAAAGTGAAAGGAAAAGTGTTGGAGGCGTCGCAGCTACAGGCACAAAATTTTGCACAGTCACACGTTTGGACCCCGAGAGCGTCAAAGCTATGTTGTGAGGTGAAATTTTAACCCCGCGCTTTCCAATTCACCAAACAATTTTGCCCCTATTTACATAATGGGGAAAAAATGAAAGGAAAAGTGTTGGAGGCAAATTAACAGCTGCCAGATGTGAACAAGGGGGACTTAAAGAATGAGAGCGATGGCGCCAAAGAGTATATACTGTACAGTTGCTAAGGTGGGGCCCCGACATGGGATAATCACCACACCACCACGGGGATATGAACACACACACAAAATGCGCCACACACTACCACGTGCTCGAACACATATACCACCCTCAGCGCACATTTCACCACATATACACCAACCTCGCCACATAAAAGTCGAAACACAAAAGTCGCCGCTCAAAACTCGCCACGCGCAAAACTCTCCACATGCAAAACTCGCCACATGTGCAAAACTCACCTCATGGAAAACTCGCCACACGCAAAACTTGCACACGCGGAAAAATTGCCACATGCACAAAAGTTGCAACACATGCAAAAGTTGCCTCACACAAAACTTGCACATACTCAAAAGGCACCACACATAAAACTCGCCACGCGCAAAACTCGCCATGCGCAAAACTTGCTGCACACAACTTGCTACACTAACCTGTCACATGCAACTCGACACACAAAAAGTTGCTACACGCATGTCGCCACACAAAACTCATCTCACAAAAGTCGCTACATGCATGTCGCCACACGCAACTCAACACACACAACTTGACACACGAAACTCGCCCTAAAACACACACAAGTCTGGTATTATCCTTCAAAAATAAAAATCTGATTAATAAGCAGACAAACTACAAGAGCAACAAATGTACCATATAGGAATCCGGCAGCTGTCAGTCACATGACCAGTCTATTATGTGTATGTGTGAGCTAATATATACTGCCAGGGGGTGGGCTTACTGTTGGCTGGGGATTTATCAGGCTGCCAATTTAGCTTACAAATACTGAGGTAAAAATACTGACCAAATAACAAGTGAACGAGGTCTAATACAGGAGGAGATGACATACAGATATATACTATATACAGGAGGAGATGACACACAGGTATATACTATTTACAGGGGAGATGACACACAGGTATATACTATATACAGGAGGAGATGACACACAGATATATACTATATACAGGAGAGATGACACACAGGTATATACTATATAGAGGAGGAGATGACATACAGGTACATACTACATACAGGAGGAGATGACATACAGGTATATACTATATACAGGAGGAGATGACACACAGGTATATACTATATACAGGAGCAGATTACCTACAGGTATATAGTATATACAGGAGGAGATGACATACAGGTATATGCTATGTATAGGAGGAGATGACATACAGGTATATACTATATACAGGAGGAGATGACACACAGATACAGTATATACTATATATAGGTGAGATGACACACAGGTATATACTATATACAGGAGGAGATTACATACAGGTATATACTATATATAGGAGGAGATGACATACAGGTATATACTATATACAGGGGAGATGACACACAGCAGGTATATACTATATACAGGGGAGATGACATACAGGTGTATACTATATATAAGGGAGATGACAAACATGTATATACTGAGGTGAAAATGAGAGGTGTGAGGTGAAAATGAAAAGGTGTGAGTGCAAAATGAGAGGAGTGAGGGAAAATAGTGGAGTGATCGGAAAATGACAGATGTGAGGTCAAAATGACAAGTGTTAGGGGGGAATGAGAGGAGTGAGGGGGAAATAAGAGGAGTGAGGGGGAAAATGAGAGGTGTGAGGGAGAAAATGAGAGATGTGAGGGGGAAAATGAAAGATGTGATGGGGAAAATGAGAGGCGTGATGGGAAAATAAGAGAAGTGAGGTGCTATAACTAACCACAGATATTTACTATGCCCAGGCAACGCCGGGCTCTTCAGCTAGTTCTTAATAAATTTGATGTGTCACATGACCCTCTTCCCACTGGAAAAAAAAAAGTTGATCCAAAATGACCGACTTCAAAATGGCCGCCATGGTCACTACCCATCTTGAAAAGTTTTCCCCCTACCATATACTAATGTGCCAGAAACAGGAAGTTGATATCACCAACCATTCACATTTTATTTAGGTGTATCTATATAAATGGCCCACCTTGTATATACACTTCTCAAAAAAATAAAAGGAACACTTAAACAACAGAATATAACTCCAAGTAAATCAAACTTCTGTGAAATCAAACTGTCCACTTAGGAAGCAACACTGTTTGACAATTAATTTAACATGATGTTGTGCAAATGGAATAAACAACAGATGGAAATTATTGACAATTATCAAGACACAATCAAAAAAGGAGTTATTCTGCAGGTGGGGACCACAGACCACCACTCAGTACCAATGCTTTATGGCTGATGTTTTGGCCACTTTTGAATGTTGGTTGTGCTTTCACACTTGTGGTAGCATGAGACGGACTCTACAACCCACACAACTGGCTCAGGTAGTGCAGCTCATCCTTGATGGCACAGCAATGCGAGCTGTGGCAAGAAGGTTTGCTGTGTCTGTCAGCGTAGTGTCCAGAGGCTGTTGGCGCTACCAGGAGACAGGCCAGTACACCAAGAGACATGGAGGGGGCAGTAGGAAGGCAACAACCCAGCAGCAGGACCGCTACCTCAGCCTTTGTGCAAGGAGGGACAGGAGGAGCACTGACAGAGCCCTGCAAAATTACCTCCAGCAGGCCACAGATGGGCCTGTGTCTGCACAAATGGTTAGAAACCGAATCCATGAGGATGGTCTGAGTGCCCAACGTCCACAGATGGGGGTTGTGCTCACAGCCCAACACCATGCAGGATGCTTAGCATTTGCCACAGAGCACCAGGATTGGCAAATTCGCCACTGGTGACTTGTGCTCTTCACAAATTAAAGCAGGTTCACACTGAGCACATATGACAGACGTGACCGAGTCTGGAGACGCCGTGGAGAGCGATCTGCTGCCTGCAACAGTGGGTCAGTAATGGTGTGGGGTGGCATTTCTTTGGAGCGCCGCACAGCCCTCCATGTGCTGGCTAGAAGTAGCCTGACTGTCATTAGGTACCGAGATGAGATCCTCAGACCCCTTGTGAGACCATATGCTGGTGCAGTTGGCCCTGGGTTCCTTCTAATGCAGGACAATGCCAGAGCTCATGTGGCTGGAGTGTGTCAGCAGTTCATGCAAGATGAAGGCATTGAAGCTATGGACTGGCCCGCTTGTTCACCAGACCTGAATCTGATTGAACACATCTGGGATATCATGTCTCACACCGTCCACCAATGTCACGTTGCACTACAGACTGTCCAGGAGTTGGCGGATGCTTTAGTCCAGGTCTGGGAGGAGATCCCTCAGGGGACCATCCACCACCTCATCAGGAGCATGCCCAGGCATTGTAGGGAGATCGTACAGGCACATGGAGGCCACACACACTACTGAGCATCATTTCCTTGTCTTGAGGCATTTCCTGTTATGATCCTTAGTGATTGAGGATCACAAATTACTCCAGCTAAGTAACAAACATAGGACAAGCTCTAGGGAGGTGGCAAACTGGACTGACCGCAAATCTGAACCTATCCAAACACACTAGAAGTAGCCGGTGAACGTGCCTAAAAATCCTAGACGTCTCGAGCCAGCCTGAGGAACTAACTACCCCTAGAGAGAAAGAAAGACCTCTCTTGCCTCCAGAGAAATAATACCCAAAGATATAGAAGCCCCCACAAATAATAACGGTGAGGTAAGAGGAAGGCACATACACAGGGGTGAAAGCAGATTCAGCAAATGAGGCCCACTAAAACTAGATAGCAGAAAACAGAAAAGGGAATCTATGCGGTCAGTAAAAAACCCTTACAAAATATCCACTCTGAGATTTCAAGAACCCCCGCACCAACTAACGGTGTGGGGGGGAGAAACTCAGTCCCCTAGAGCAACCAGCAAGCGAGGAAATCACATTTTAGCAAGCTGGACAAGAAACATGATGAATGCTGATAATCAAAAAATGAACAAACAAAAACTTAGCTTGTCTTGGAGAGACTGGGAGCAAGGTAGTCACAAGGAATCTGAAGAGCACTGAATACATTGATAGCAGGCAAGGAACTGAGTATCCAGGTGAGCTAAATAGGAAACCAACCAAGGATAACGAACCAGCTGATGCAGCCAACCTGCAGAAAGACAACACTACACAGTACCGCTTGTGACCACTAGAGGGAGCCCAAAAATAGAGTTCACAACAGTACCCCCCCCCTTGAGGAGGGGTCACCGAACCCTCATCAATACCCCCAGGGCGATCAGGATGAGCCGCGTGGAAGGCACGAACCAAATCGGCCGCATGAACATCAGAGGCGACAACCCAGGAATTATCCTCCTGACCATAGCCCTTCCACTTAACCAAATACTGAAGCCTCCGTCTAGAGATACGAGAATCCAAAATCTTCTCCACCACGTACTCCAATTCGCCCTCGACCAGCACCGGAGCAGGAGGCTCAACAGAAGGAACCACAGGTACCACATACCTCCGCAACAAAGACCTATGGAACACATTATGAATGGCAAACGATGCTGAGAGATCCAAACGAAAAGACACCGGGTTAAGGATTTCCAAGATCTTATAAGGACCAATGAAGCGAGGCTTGAATTTAGGAGAGGAGACCTTCATAGGAACATACCGAGAAGACAGCCACACCAAATCCCCAACACGAAGTTGGGGACCCACACCGCGGCGGCGTTTGGCAAAGCGCTGAGCCTTCTCCTGTGACAACCTCAAATTGTCCACCACATGGTTCCAAATCTGCTGCAACCTATCCACCACAGAATCCACCCCAGGACAGTCAGAAGGCTCAACCTGACCCGAGGAAAAACGAGGATGGAATCCAGAATTGCAGAAAAAAGGCGAAACCAAAGTAGCAGAACCGATTATTAAGGGCAAACTCGGCCAATGGCAAAAAAGTCACCCAATCATCCTGATCAGCAGAAACAAAACATCTCAAATAAGTTTCCAACGTCTGATTAGTTCGCTCGGTTTGGCCATTAGTCTGAGGATGGAAGGCCGACGAAAAAGACAAATCAATGCCCATCTTAGCACAAAAAGTCCGCCAAAACCTGGACACAAACTGGGATCCTCTATCAGACACAATATTTTCAGGAATGCCGTGCAAGCGAACCACATTCTGAAAAAATAGAGGAACCAAATCGGAGGAGGAAGGCAACTTAGGCAAGGGCACCAAATGGACCATCTTGGAAAAACGATCACACACCACCCAGATGACAGACATTTTCTGAGATACTGGAAGATCCGAAATAAAATCCATGGAAATGTGCGTCCAAGGCCTTTTCGGGACAGGCAAAGGCAAAAGCAAACCGCTGGCACGAGAACAGCAAGGCTTAGCCCGAGCACAAATCCCACAAGACTGCACAAAGGAACGCACATCCCGCGACAAGGAAGGCCACCAGAAGGACCTAGCCACCAAATCTCTGGTACCAAAAATCCCAGGATGACCCGCCAACACCGAAGAATGAACCTCGGAAATAACTCTGCTGGTCCATTTATCCGGGACAAACAGTCTCTCTGGTGGACAACGGTCAGGTCTATCCGCCTGAAATTTCTGCAGCACTCGTCGCAAATCTGGGGAAATGGCAGACAAAATCACTCCCTCTCTGAGACTACCAGCCGGCTCAGAAACTCCCGGAGAGTCAGGCACAAAACTCCTAGAAAGTGCATCAGCTTTCACGTTCTTTGAACCAGGCAGGTATGAGACCACGAAGTTGAAACGGGAGAAAAACAACGACCAACGAGCCTGTCTAGGATTCAGGCGCTTGGCAGATTCGAGGTAAATCAGATTTTTGTGATCAGTCAAGACCACCACACGATGTTTAGCTCCTTCCAGCCAATGTCGCCACTCCTCAAATGCCCACTTCATAGCCAACAACTCCCGATTACCAACATCATAATTCCGCTCGGCAGGCGAAAATTTTCTTGAAAAGAAAGCACATGGCTTCATCACAGAGCCATCAGAGCTTCTCTGCGACAAAACAGCCCCTGCTCCAATCTCAGAAGCATCAACCTCGACCTGGAAGGGGAGAGAGACATCTGGCTGACATAAGACTGGAGCTGAAGAAAACCGGTGCTTCAGCTCCCGAAAGGCCTCCACGGCCGCAGGAGACCAATTAGTCACATCAGAACCCTTCTTGGTCAAATCCGTCAAAGGTTTAACCACGCTAGAAAAATTAGCGATGAAACGACGGTAAAAATTAGCAAAACCCAAGAACTTCTGAAGACTCTTAACAGACGTGGGCTGAGTCCAGTCATGAATAGCCTGGATCTTGACTGGGTCCATCTCCACAGTAGAAGGAGAAAAAATAAAACCCAAAAAGGAGACCTTCTGTACTCCGAAGAGGCATTTTGAGCCCTTCACAAATAAAGCATTAGCACGCAGGACCTGAAACACCATCCTGACCTGCTTCACATGGGACTCCCAATCATCAGAAAAGACCAAAATGTCATCCAGATAAACAATCATAAATTTATCCAGATATTCTCGGAAGATGTCATGCATGAAGGACTGAAACACAGAAGGAGCATTAGAGAGTCCAAAAGGCATCACCAAGTACTCAAAATGACCTTCGGGCGTATTAAATGCTGTTTTCCATTCATCTCCCTGCTTAATGCGCACAAGGTTATACGCACCACGGAGATCTATCTTGGTGAACCAACTGGCACCCTTAATCCGAGCAAACAAATCAGACAATAGTGGCAAAGGATACTGAAATTTGACTGTGATTTTATTCAGAAGACGATAATCTATACAAGGTCTCAAAGAACCGTCCTTCTTGGCCACAAAAAAGAATCCTGCACCAAGAGGGGAAGAGGATGGGCGAATATGTCCCTTCTCCAAAGACTCCTTTATATAACTCCGCATCGCGGCATGCTCTGGTATAGACAAATTAAAAAGTCGTCCCTTAGGGAATTTACTACCAGGAATTAAATTTATAGCACAGTCACAATCCCTATGAGGAGGCAGGACACTGGACCTGGGCTCATCAAATACATCCTGGTAGTCAGACAAAAACTCAGGGACCTCAGAAGGATTGGAAGAAGCAATAGACACCAACGGAGTATTGCCATGAATTCCCTGACAACCCCAACTTGACACAGACATAGCTTTCCAATCTAAAACTGGATTATGAGCCTGCAGCCATGGCAGACCCAAAACGACAACATCATACAAATTATGCAGAACAAGAAAGCGAATCACCTCCTGATGTACGGGAGTCATGCACATGGTCATTTGCGTCCAATACTGAGGCTTATTCTCAGCCAATGGCGTAGCATCAATTCCCCTCAGAGGAATAGGAAATTCCAAAGGCTCCAGGACAAAACCACAGCGCCTGGCAAACGACAAATCCATCAGATTCAGGGCAGCACCCGAATCCACAAAAGCCATAACCGAGTAGGACGACAAAGAACAAATCAAAGTAACAGACAAAATAAATTTAGGCTGTATAGTACCAATGGTGACAGGTTTAGCGATTTTCTTTAAGCGTTTAGAGCATGCTGAGATAACATGAGTAGAATCACCACAGTAAAAGCACAACCCATTTTGACGTCTATGACTTTGTCGCTCAATTCTGGTCAGAGTTCGGTCACATTGCATAGACTCAGGTCTCTGTCCAGAAAATACCGCCAAAGGATGAGCAGATTTGCGCTCCCGCAAACGCCGATCAACCTGAATGGCTAAAGCCATAGAATCACTCAGACTTGTAGGGGTGGGAAACCCCACCATAACATTCTTAACGGCCTCAGAAAGACCTTCTCTGAAATTTGCAGCCAGGGCACACTCATTCCATTGAGTAAGCACCGACCATTTCCGAAATTTTTGACAATACACCTCTGCTTCATCCTGACCTTGAGAGATAGCCAGCAAAGCTTTTTCTGCCTGAATCTCAAGATTAGGCTCCTCATAAAGCAGTCCAAGAGCCAGAAAAAATGCATCTACATTAAGCAATGCAGGATCTCCTGGCGCCAGAGAGAAACCCCAATCCTGAGGGTCGCCACGCAACAAGGAGATAACAATTTTAACTTGCTGAGCGGAATCACCAGAGGAACGAGGTCTCAGAGATAGAAATAACTTACAATTATTCTTAAAATTTAGAAACCTAGATCTATCTCCAGAAAACAACTCAGGAATGGGTATCTTTGGTTCTGACATAGGGCTATGAATAACAAAATCCTGAATACTTTGCACCCGTGCAGTAAGATGATCCACACTAGAAGTCAGAGTCTGAACATTCATGTCTGCAGCTGAGCTCAAAACCACCCAGAGTTCAAGGGGATGAAAGAAGCTAAACAGACTGCAGCAAAGGAAAAGCTGGAGGAAAAAAAAAAATGTACTCAGGTCTTCTTTTATCCCACTTCTGTGATGCATTAAACACTTTTTGGGCCTGCTATACTGTTATGATCCTTAGTGGTTGAGGATCACAAATTACTCCAGCTAAGTAACAAACATAGGACAAGCTCTAGGGAGGTGGCAAACTGGACTGACCGCAAATCTGAACCTATCCAAACACACTAGAAGTAGCCGGTGAACGTGCCTAAAAATCCCAGACGTCTCGAGCCAGCCTGAGGAACTAACTACCCCTAGAGAGAAAGAAAGACCTCTCTTGCCTCCAGAGAAATAATCCCCAAAGATATAGAAGCCCCCAACAAATAATAACGGTGAGGTAAGAGGAAGGCACATACACAGGGGTGAAAGCAGATTCAGCAAATGAGGCCCACTAATACTAGATAGCAGAAAACAGAAAAGGGAATCTATGCGGTCAGTAAAAAACCCTTACAAAATATCCACTCTGAGATTTCAAGAACCCCCGCACCAACTAACGGTGTGGGGGGGGGGGAGAAACTCAGTCCCCTAGATCAACCAGCAAGCGAGGAAATCACATTTTAGCAAGCTGGACAAGAAACATGATGAATGCTGATAATCAAAAAATGAACAAACAAAAACTTAGCTTGTCTTGGAGAGACTGGGAGCAAGGTAGTCACAAGGAATCTGAAGAGCACTGAATACATTGATAGCAGGCAAGGAACTGAGTATCCAGGTGAGCTAAATAGGAAACCAACCAAGGATAACGAACCAGCTGATGCAGCCAACCTGCAGAAAGACAACACTACACAGTACTGCTTGTGACCACTAGAGGGAGCCCAAAAATAGAGTTCACAACAATTTCCACTGAAGTTGGATCATCCTGTAATTTCATTTTCCACTTTGATTTTGAGCATCGTTCCAACTCCAGACCTCCGTGGGATATTAGTTGTGATTTACATTGATCATTTTTAGGTTTTATTGTTCTCAACACATTCCACTATGTAATGAATAAAGATTTACAACTGGAATATTTCATTCAGTGATATCTAGGATGTGGGATTTTAGTGTTCCCTTTATTTTTTTGAGCAGTGTATATGGGAGTCTGACTGCTTGGATCCAAATGTGAAACTTTTATCCCCATTAGACTGAAGTGGCGTGTGCGACTTGACCACTGATCTATTCATTCCCTCATTGGCTGCACTTGTTTTTTTTTCTGGAAGCCCCAAAAAGAATGAATGGAGACATCCCACCTGTCACTCCATTTTAAAATGGGGATAAGTGTCCTGTCAGGGATAAAATTTGCTCATACTTCCGATCGGTGCAGTTTCTAATGGTCGGACCTAAATGATCACCTATCCTGTAGAGCTCATGGATTGGAGTGTTTTAACCAAAGAACACGTTTAATATAAACCACCGTAATTGTACATCCCAGGTATGGTGGCGCTCAGTAGATGTGTTTTATAGTCGATGCTCCACTATAACAGGGATAACGGCTAACAACCATTTGCATATGGCCATAGGGTGGACCCCTAGGGTCAATTCCCCCTGTGGGCCCCAGTCCATCCCGGCCTGTAGATTTCTACTAGATATTCTAAGAAAAGAAGGGCTAAAGAGTGAAGGGCTAAAGAGAGGCAGAGAAACACAGAGATGGTGGAGGTTTCTATCTTATCACAGTGCTGGATCATTATTGTAATGCAAATCAAAATTATGTTAAAGCTAATTTTGGTATTTGTATATATTGGTCGTTATATATCATCAGTATATGCAAGCCTTTAGAACCTACGTAGAGAAAAAATATAATGAAATGATTTTCATCTTTTTTTGTTTTAGACACTTTTTTGCTGCTGACAATACACACAAGTGTGAAAGAAGCATAGCGTGAATTGGTCCTAAGGAAATTCTTCTTAAAAACAGTATATTATAATGACAGGTCCACCGGGCTATTATACCAAATGGCACCAAATATTGGGCAGTGGTGTATGTGTCTGTATGAGCACAGCTTCTATCCCTGTAACTTGACGACTTCTTCGTTCTACTGAGATGTTGTCCTGTTTGTGGGGGAACACCAGCTGGAGGGACTCAAGCCCATTTTGTGGAAGCCAAAAGATTATCCACATACTCATTAGAAAAAAGAACGAAGAGGAGTTCATTCTAAGACTCCATGATGACACACTTAAAACCATTTGGATTAATATGTCATCGAACAGGTTGACCAATGCTCCCAAGGATGTGTTGTGAATGACAAAATAAGGCAGGCTGCCAGTCCGGTCATTGTGCACACTCGGAACTTGTGCAAAACCCAGTACTGCCCAAGGTGCTCCTTTGTGGAGTAAATATCTCTGTACATCTTTAGTGATTGCCGCTTTACACTGCACCTGTTGCTTGCCCTGGAGGACAACCTGAGGAACACCATCATTGCCATCCAGTAGGCTTGGTGCCTTATAAACTGATTTATGGACTTTATTTGGGTCACCAGAAACCAGTTCATTTTGCGGAGGGAGAGCATGATCATCCAGGACTGACGCAGGCAGAGCCACAACCTGCTTACAGACTATTCCAAGATGTATGGTCTGGATGACAAGAACCAGGATTAAACCTTTCTACTTCCCCCTTTCCCCTCAATGTGTGCTGCTTGTCAATAAAGCTGTGGGCCTATGATTTCCCCATCCTTACACATTCCTTCTCATTTCCCTTTTCCTTGTTGCGACTTGATGTTGGGCTGGACTTTTTGCAGTATCAGCTTTAATTTTTATTGGTGTCATTTTTGAGTCATTTACAATTTGAGAAATATAAATAAATTGTGTAGTTTTTTTATTACACATATTTTGGATACAAATAATATATTTAAAACATATTTTTTGTCGCATAGGAAATGAATGATAAATGCCAGCAATATATATTTGGGTGTACATTTCTATGGTGTTCTCTACGTTGAATAAATGAAATGTTATTTATATTGTCAGGTCAACATGATTATCATGATACTAAATATATAAGGTTTTTATCCTATTTTACTATATTTACCCAATAAAAAACTTTTTTAGGCTAGTTTCACACTAGCGTTTGCATGAGCTGCGGAGGGCTGTGGACTTCCTCCGTGAAGCCCCGCCCTCGGCCACACCTCCGCCTCTAGCTCCACCTACTTCTGCATGCGGCCTGCGTACCTATCTTTAACATTAGGTACGCAGGTCGTGCCGCTGTATGCGGATGCTTCCGCATGCGTCGTTTTGACGATGTCGAAAAAAAATGCTACAAGCTGCGTCCTACGCTGGTCGCCGCATCGTCAAAACGACGCATGCGGAAGCATCCGCATACAGCGGCACGACCTGCGTACCTAATGTTAAAGATAGGTACGCAGGCCGCATGCCGGCCGCATGCAGAAGTAGGCGGAGCTAGAGGCGGAGGTGTGGCCAAGGGCGGGGCTTCACGGAGGAAGTCCGCAGCCCTCCGCAGCTCCTGCAAACGCTAATGTGAAACCGGCCTTATTTAGCCATATTCTAAAAGCAACAACTCATAAATGGTTTTGAAAAATCGCACGTTTTCCGGAGTTGCGCAACAATTTGGAAACTTTTGGCGTTTCACACCCCACTTTGGATCACCTTAAAAATGGAAGGAGCTGAGGTGGGATGGGCATGACCAGACCCCCCTGAAATTCTTCAAACCAGCTGGCGTTTTCCATGCCAGTAATGGTACTCCAGTCCCTTTCTGGCCCAGGACACGGACATGCATGCTGCTTACTAGAAGCACCAAATTTATTAAGCTGCATGCATCTCTAAATAAAACAGGTGCCATGTATTCCGTCAAGACTGTCGTAGCTTGCTTTTTGCTGAGATAAGCTCTAGCTTTTAATAGTACTGTTTTGGTATGCAGGCAGTTTTTTTAACACTTTTTAATTTATTTTTTTATGGTGTGTCCAAAAAAATCAGAAATTCATGTATTGTTTTCATAACAAGTATAATCTTTTTAAAGTTCGAGTCATTATGAATACGGCAATACAACTTAACCCCTTCACCCCGAAGCCTGTTTTCACCTAAGTGACAGGGCCAATTTTTACAATTCTGACCACTGTCACTTTATGAGGTCATAACTCTAAAACGCTTCAACGGATCCTGGTGATTCTGACATGGTTTTCTCGTGACATATTGTACTTCATGATAGTGATAAAACTTCTTCGATATGACTTGCATTTATTTGTGAAAAAAACAAAAATGTGTCGAAAATTATGAAAATTTAGCAATTTTCAAACTTTTAGTTTTTATGCCCTTAAATTAGAGAGTTATATCACATAATATAGTTAATAAACAACATTTCCCACATGTCTGCTTTACATCAGCACAATTTTGGAAACATAATTTTTTTTTGTTAGGGAGTTATAAGGGTTAAAAGTTGACCAGCGATTTCTCATTTTTGCAACAAAATTTGCAAAACCATTTTTTTTACGGACCACCTCACACTTGAAGTGACTTTGAGGGGTCTATATGACAGAAAATGCCCAAAAGTGATACCATTCTAAAAACTGCACCCCTCAAGGTACTCAAAACCACATTCAAAAAGTTTATTAACCCTTCAGGTGCTTCACAGGAATTTTTGGAATGTTTAAAAAAAATTGAACATTTAACTTTTTTTTCACAAAATTTTTACTTCAGATCCAATTTGTTTTATTTTACCAAGGATAACAGGAGAAATTGGACCACAAAAGTCGTTGTACAATTTGTCCTGAGTATGCCGATACCCCACATGTTGGGGTAAACCATTGATTGGGCACATGGCAGAGCTCGGAAGGGAAGGAGCGCCATTTGACTTTTCAATGCAAGATTTGCTGGAATTGAGATCGGAACCCATGTCGCGATTGGAGAGCCCCTGACGTGCCTAAACAGTGGAAACCCCCACAAATGACACCATTTTGGAAAGTAGACCCTCCAAGGAACTAATCTAGATATGTGGTGAGCACTTTGAACCTCCAAGTGCTTCACAGAAGTTTATAATGTAGAGCCGTAAAACAAATTTCATACTAATTTGCACAAAAAATGATCTTTTTGCCCCAAATTTTTTATTTTCCCAAGGGTAACAGGATAAATTGGACCCCAAACGTTGTTGTGCAATTTGTCCTGAGTACGCGGATACTTCATATATGGGGATAAACCACTGTTTGAGCGCATGGCAGAGCTCGGAAGGGAAGGAGCGCCGTTTGACTTTTCAATGCAAAATTGGCTGGAATTGAGATCGGAACCCATGTCGCGTTTGGAGAGCCCCTGACATGCCTAAACAGTGGAAACTCCCACAAGTAACCCCATTTTGGAAAGAAGACCCCCTACGGAACTTATCTGGATGTGTGGTGAGCACTTTTAACCCCCAATTGTTTCACTAAAGTTTAGAATGTAGCTCTGTGAAAATTTAAAAATCATTTTTTCTTTCCACAAAATGATGTTTTAGCCCGCAATTTTTTTTTCCCAGGAAAATTGGACCCCAAAATTTATTGTCCAATTTGTCCTGAGTACGCTCATACCCCATACATGGGGGGAACCACTGTTTGGGCGCACGGCAGAGCTCGGAAGGGAAGGAGCGCCGTTTGAAATGCAGACTTAGATGGATTGATCTTCAGGCGTCATGTTGCATTTGCAGAGCCCCTGATGTACCTAAACAGTAGAAACCCCCCACAAGTGACCCCATATTGGAAACTAGACTCCCCAAGGAACTTATCTAGATGTGTTGTGAGAACTTTTAACCAACAAGTGTTTCACTACAGTTTATAACGCAGAGCCGTGAAAATAAAAAATATATTTTTTTTCCACAAAAATGATATTTTAGCCCCCACGTTTTTATTTTCCCAAGGGTAACAGGAGAAATTGGACCACAAAAGTTGTTGTCCAATTTGTCCTGAGTACGCTGATACCCCATATATGGGGGGGAACCACTGTTTGGGTGCATGGCAGAGCTCGGAAGGGAAGGAGCGCAGTTTGAAATGCAGACTTAGATGGATTGGTCTGCAGGCGTCATGTTGCATTTGCAGAGCCCCTGATTTACCTAAACAGTAGAAACCCCCCACAAGTGACCCCATATTGGAAACAAGACCCCCCAAGGAACTTATCTAGATGTGCTGTGAGAACTTTGAACCAACAAGTGTTTCACTACAGTTTATAACGCAGAGCCGTGAAAATAAAGAATATTTTTTTTCCACGAAAATGATATTTTAGCCCCCACATTTTATTTTCCCAAGGGTAACAGGACAAATTGGACCCCAAAAGTTGTTGTCCAACTTGTCCTGAGAACGCTGATACCCCATATGTTGGGGGAAACCACTGTTTGGGCGCACAGGAGAACTCGGAAGGGAAGGAGCACTGTTTTAGTTTTTCAAAGCAGAATTGGCTGGAATTGAGATCGGACGCCATGTCGCGTTTGGAGAGCCCCTGATGTGCCTAAACAGTGGAAACTCCCCAATTCTAACTGAAACCCTAACCCCAACCCTAACCCCAGCCCTAACCCCAACCCTAACCCTAGCCCTAACCCTAGTCCTAATGGGAAAATAGAAATAAATACATTTTTTAAAATTGTATTATTTTTCCCTAACTAAGTGGGTGATGAAGGGGGGTTTGATTTACTTTTATAGCGTTTTTTTTGCGGATTTTTATGGTTGGCAGCCATCACACACTAAAAGACGCTTTTTATTGAAAAAAATAGTTTTTGCATCACCACATTTTGAGAGCTATAATTTATCCATATTTTGGCCCACAGAGTCATCTGAGATCTTGTTTTTTGCGGGATGAGTTGTCATTTTTATTGGTACCATTTTCGGGCACATGACATTTTTTGATCGCTTTTTATTCCGATTTTTGGGAGGCGGAATGAACAAAAACCAGCAATTCCTGAAATTCTTTTAGGGGGGGCGTTTATACTGTTCCACGTGTGATAAAATTGATAAAGCAGCTTTATTCTTCAGGTCAGTACGATTACAGCGATACTTCATTTATGTAATTTTTTTATGTTTTGGCGCTTTTACACAATAAAAACTATTTTATATAAAAAAATAATTGTTTTTGCATCGCTTTATTCTGAGAGCTATAACTTTTTTATTTTTCTGCTGATGATGCTGTATGGTAGCTTTTTTTTTGTGGGACAAGATGACGTTCTCAGTGGTATCATGGTTATTTATATCCGTTTTTTTGATCGCGTGTTATTCCACTTTTTGTTCGCCTGTATGATAATAGAGGGTTGTTTTTTGCCTTGTTTTTTATTTTTATTTTTTGCGGTGTTCACTGAAGGGGTTAACTAGTGGGATAGTTTTATAGAGCGGGTCGTTACGGACGCGGCGATACCAAATATGTGTTCTTTTATTTTTTTTTTAATTTACATAAATAAATGGATTTACTGGGAAATGTTTTTTTTTTCTTTATTTGGGGATTTTTTTTTTTTTTACTTTCTACCATTGTCCCAGGGTGGGACATCACTGTATTAGATCAGATCGTTGATCTGACAGTGTGCGTAGCACTCTGTCAGATCAGCGATCTGACAGGCAAGTTCAGGAGGCTTTCCGGCGCCTGCTCTTAGCAGCTCTCAGCAGGCGCTGGCTAGCCAGGTCATTTCATGACCCGGAAGGAGTCCCACGGCCATCTTGGATCCGGGGACTCCTTCCGGATCACCGGAGCAACGCGAGAGCGCAGGGAGCCCCTGTCCCTGCGCATTCCCCCTCTATGCTGCTGTGTCATGATTCCCAATGGCAGGGAAACATCAGAACACAAAAATAACGGACGAGCTCTGGGTGATGGAATCTCGAGCTGACCGTGAGCTAAATCTACCACACAACTAGTAGTAGCCAGGGAGCATACCTACGACTTCCTAAATGCCACGCGCCAGCCGGAGGACTAACTACGCCTGGTAGAGGAAGGAACAGACCTGGCTTACCTCTAGGGAAATACCCCAAAAGATGATAGCAGCCCCCCACATGTAATAACGGTGAGTTAAGAGGAAAAGACATACACAGTATGAAAGTAGATTTAGCAAAGAGAGGTCCACTTACTAGATAGCAGAAGGATACAAAAGAGGACTTCACGGTCAACTGAAAACCCTTTCAAAAAACCATCCTGAAATTACTTTAAGACTCCTGTGTCAACTCATGACACAGGAGTGGCAATTTCAGCCCGCAAGAGCTTCCAGCTACAGAGAATAACAAAAACTGCAAACTGGACAAAAGATACAAAACAAAAGGACAAAGTCCACTTAGCTGATCAGCAGACTAGTAGCAGGAACATGCAACCGAAGGCTCTGGTTACAATGATGACCGGCAAGGAAATGACTGGAGAGCAAGGCTAAATAGGAAACTCCCAAACACTGATGGGAGCAGGTGAACTGAGACAGCAAAGCACACACAAGTCACCAGTACCACCAGCAACCACCAGGGGAGCCCAAAAAGCGGATTCAAAACAGTACCCCCCCCTTAAGGAGGGGGCACCGAACCCTCACGAGAACCGCCAGGGCGATCTGGATGAGCCCTATGAAAGGCACGAACCAAATCCGAGGCATGAACATCAGAGGCAGTTACCCAAGAATTATCTTCCTGACCATAGCCCTTCCATTTAACCAGATATTGAAGTCTCCGTCTGGAAATACGGGAATCCAAGATCTTCTCTACAACGTACTCCAATTCACCCTCCACCAGCACAGGAGCAGGAGGTTCAGTAGAAGGAACCACCGGTACCTCATATCTCCGCAACAACGACCGATGGAATACATTATGGATAGCGAAAGATGCCGGGAGGTCCAAACGAAAGGACACAGGGTTAAGTATCTCCAAAATCCTATAAGGACCGATGAACCGAGGCTTAAACTTAGGAGAAGAAACCCTCATAGGGACAAAACGGGAAGACAACCACACAAAGTCCCCAACACGAAGGCGAGGACCAACACGACGACGGCGGTTAGCAAACTGCTGAGTCCTCTCCTGGGACAACTTCAAATTGTCCACCACTTGTCCCCAAATCTGATGCAACCGATCCACCACCGCATCCACTCCAGGACAATCCGAAGATTCCACCTGACCAGATGAAAAACGAGGATGAAACCCTGAATTGCAAAAGAAAGGAGAAACCAAAGTGGCAGAACTAGCCCGATTATTAAGAGCAAATTCTGCCAACGGCAAAAAGGCAACCCAGTCATCCTGATCCGCAGATACAAAACACCTCAAATAAGTCTCCAAAGTTTGATTAGTTTGCTCCGTCTGGCCATTAGTCTGAGGATGGAATGCAGACGAAAAAGACAAATCAATGCCCAACCTGGCACAGAATGCCCGCCAAAATCTAGACACGAACTGGGTTCCCCTGTCAGAAACTATGTTTTCCGGAACACCATGCAAGCGAACCACATTTTGAAAAAATAGAGGAACCAACTCAGATGAGGAAGGCAACTTAGGCAATGGTACCAAATGAACCATTTTAGAAAAACGGTCACACACCACCCAGATGACAGACATCTTCTGAGAAACAGGGAGATCAGAAATAAAGTCCATAGAGATGTGCGTCCAAGGCCTCTTCGGAACAGGCAAGGGCAACAATAACCCACTAGCCCTAGAACAACAAGGCTTGGCCCGAGCACACACATCACAAGACTGCACAAAAACACGCACATCCCGAGACAGGGAAGGCCACCAGAAGGATCTAGCCACCAAATCTCTGGTACCAAAAATTCCAGGATGACCTGCCAGCGAAGAAGAATGAACTTCCGAGATGACTCTACTGGTCCAATCATCAGGAACAAACAGTCTACCAGGCGGACAACGATCAGGTCTATCCGCCTGAAATTCTTGCAAAGCACGTCACAGATCTGGGGAGACAGCAGACAAAACAACCCCATCCTTAAGGACACCAGCAGGTTCAGAATCCCCAGGAGAGTCAGGCTCAAAACTCCTAGAAAGAGCATCTGCCTTAACATTTTTAGAACCCGTTAAGTATGAAACCACAAAATTAAACCGAGAAAAAAACAACGACCATCGTGCCTGTCTAGGATTCAGGCGCCTGGCAGACTCTAGATAAATCAGATTCTTGTGATCAGTCAAAACTACCACTTGATGTCTGGCACCCTCAAGCCAATGACGCCACTCCTCAAATGCCCACTTCATGGCCAAAAGCTCCCGATTACCAACATCATAGTTTCGTTCGGCGGCCGAAAATTTTCGAGAAAAGAACGCACAAGGTCTCATCACTGAGCAGTCGGAACTTTTCTGCGACAAAACCGCCCCCGCTCCGATCTCGGAAGCATCGACCTCAACCTGAAAGGGAAGAGAAACATCAGGCTGGCGCAACACAGGGGCAGACAAAAAGCGGCGCTTAAGCTCCCGAAAGGCCTCCACAGCAGCAGGGGACCAATTGGCAACATCAGCACCCTTTTTGGTCAAATCCGTCAGAGGTTTAGCAACGCCAGAAAAACCAGTTATAAATCGACGATAAAAATTAGCAAAGCCCAAGAATTTCTGAAGACTCTTAAGAGAAGTAGGCTGCGTCCAGTCACAAATAGCCCGAACCTTGACAGGGTCCATCTCAATAGAAGAAGGGGAAAAAATGTACCCCAAAAAGGAAATCTTTTGAACCCCAAAAACACACTTTGAACCCTTTACACACAAAGAATTCTCCCGCAAAACCTGAAAAACCCTCCTGACCTGTTGAACATGAGACTCCCAGTCATCAGAAAAAATCAAAATATCATCCAAATACACAATCATAAATTTATCCAAATATTCACGGAAAATATCATGCATTAAGGACTGAAAGACTGAAGGTGCATTAGAAAGGCCGAAAGGCATTACTAAATACTCAAAATGGCCCTCAGGCGTATTAAATGCGGTTTTCCACTCATCCCCCTGCTTAATTCGCACCAAATTATACGCCCCACGAAGATCAATCTTAGAGAACCACTTAGCCCCCCTTATGCGAGCAAACAAATCAGTCAGCAAAGGCAACGGATACTGATATTTGACTGTAATTTTATTCAGGAGTCGATAATCAATACAAGGCCTCAGAGAGCCATCCTTTTTAGATACAAAGAAAAAACCAGCTCCTAAAGGAGATGAAGAAGGACGAATATGTCCCTTTTCCAGAGACTCCTTAATATACTCTCGCATAGCAGCATTGTTGTGATTCGGTTATTTGGCTCCCCCGGTGGTCACTGGTGGTACTGGACTTGTGTGCTTCACTTTCTCTGTTCACCTGTTTCCATCAGGATATGGGTGTATCCTATTTAGCCTTGCTGCTCAGTTATTCTAGTGCCGGCCATCAATGTAACCAGAGCCTTTCTGTTGCATGTTCCTGCTTCTAGACTACTATCAGCCAAGTTGGACTCTTAGTCCTAAGTTTGTTTTGCATTTTTGTTCCAGTTCACAGTTATGTTATTTTTCTGTAGCTGGAAGCTCTTGTGGGCCGAAATTGCCACTCCGGTGTCATGAGTTGACACATGAGTCTTAAAGTAATTTCGGGATGGTATTTTAATAGGGTTTTCAGCTGACCGTGAAGTTCCCTATTGTATCTTCTTGCTATCTAGTAAGCGGACCTCGCTTTGCTGAACCTACCTTCATACTGCGTATGTCTTTTCCTCTGAACTCACCGTCAATATATGTGGGGGGCTTCTGTCTCCTTTTTGGGGGAATTTCCCTAGAGGTAAGCCAGGTCTGTCTTTTCCTCTATTAGGGTTAGTTAGTCCTCCGGCTGGCGCTAGGCGTCTAGGGATAAAACGTAGGTACGCCACCCGGCCACTGTTAGTTGTGTGGTAGGTTTAGCTCACGGTCAGCTCGAGATTCCATCACCCAAGAGCTGTTCTGTTATTTATGTTCTCTGACGTTCCCTTGCCATTGGGAACCATGACAGTATGGCCGGCCCAGTGTTAAAACCGTTGGCAGAAGAAAGGAGAGAAAAAGAAGTCTGCAGATTTTTTTTTTTTTTTTCCTCTGAGCTTGCTCTATAGTTGACTTAGTTGCATTTCTGCTCTTATTGCAGCCTTTGTCTCTCTCTCTCCTTCTAATCCTTGAATGGCTCTGATCTCACCTGATTAAAATGGATCCTCAGAGTTTGGCTACAGGTTTGAATAATCTTGCTACGAAGGTTCAAAATTTACAGGATTTTGTTATTCATGCTCCTATATCTGAACCTAGAATTCCTATACCAGAATTTTTCTCCGGGGATAGATCTCGTTTCCTGAATTTCAAAAATAATTGTAAACTATTTCTTTCCCTGAGATCTCGCTCCGCTGGAGATCCCGCACAGCAGGTTAGGATAGTAATTTCCTTGCTGCGGGGTGACCCTCAAGACTGGGCATTTGCATTGGCACCCGGGGATCCTGCGTTGCTCAATGTGGATGCGTTTTTTCTGGCTTTGGGGTTGCTTTATGAGGAACCTAACTTAGAGATTCAGGCTGAAAAAGCCTTGATGGCCCTATCTCAAGGGCAAGATGAAGCTGAAATATACTGCCAAAAATTTCGTAAATGGTCTGTGCTTACTCAGTGGAATGAGTGCGCCCTGGCGGCGAATTTCAGAGAGGGTCTCTCTGATGCCATTAAAGATGTTATGGTGGGGTTCCCTGCACCTACAGGTCTGAATGAGTCCATGACAATGGCTATTCAGATTGATCGGCGTTTGCGGGAGCGCAAACCTGTGCACCATTTGGCGGTGTCTTCTGAGAAGGCTCCAGAAAATATGCAATGTGATAGAATTCTGTCCAGAAGCGAACGGCAGAATTTTAGGCGAAAAAATGGGTTGTGCTTCTATTGTGGTGATTCAACTCATGTTATATCAGCATGCTCTAAACGTACAAAAAAGGTTGATAAGTCTATTTCAATTGGCACTTTACAGTCTAAATTTATTCTGTCTGTGACCTTGATTTGTTCATTATCGTCAATTACCGCGGATGCCTATGTCGACTCTGGCGCCGCTTTGAGTCTAATGGATTGGTCCTTTGCCAGGCGCTGTGGGTTTGATCTAGAGCCTCTGGAAGTTCCTATACCTCTGAAGGGTATTGACTCTACACCATTGGCTAGTAATAAACCACAATACTGGACACAAGTGACTATGCGTATGAATCCAGACCATCAGGAGATGATTCGCTTCCTTGTGTTGTACAATCTACATGACGTTTTGGTGCTCGGATTACCATGGTTACAATCTCATAACCCAGTCCTTGACTGGAAAGCAATGTCTGTGTTAAGCTGGGGATGTCAGGGGGCTCATGGGGACGTACCTTTGGTTTCCATTTCGTCATCTATTCCCTCTGAGATTCCGGAATTTTTATCTGATTATCGTGATGTTTTTGAGGAGCCTAAGCTTGGTTCACTACCTCCTCACAGAGATTGCGATTGTACCATAGATCTGATTCCGGGCAGTAAATTTCCAAAGGGTCGTTTATTTAATCTATCTGTACCTGAACATGCTGCTATGCGAGAATATATTAAGGAGTCCCTGGAAAAGGGACATATTCGTCCTTCTTCATCTCCCTTAGGAGCCGGTTTTTTCTTTGTATCTAAAAAAGATGGCTCTTTGAGGCCGTGTATTGATTATCGACTCTTGAATAAAATTACAGTCAAATATCAGTATCCTCTGCCACTGCTGACTGATTTGTTTGCTCGAATAAAAGGGGCTAAGTGGTTCTCTAAGATTGATCTCCGTGGGGCGTATAATTTGGTGCAAATTAAGCAGGGGGATGAGTGGAAAACCGCATTTAATACGCCCGAGGGCCATTTTGAGTATTTAGTAATGCCTTTTGGTCTTTCAAATGCCCCTTCAGTCTTTCAGTCCTTTATGCATGACATTTTCCGTGAATATTTGGATAAATTTATGATCGTGTATCTGGATGATATTTTGATTTTTTCGGATGACTGGGATTCTCATGTCCAACAGGTCAGGAGGGTTTTTCAGGTTTTGCGGGCTAATTCCTTGTGTGTGAAGGGTTCTAAGTGTATTTTTGGGGTTCAAAAGATTTCTTTTTTGGGGTACATTTTTTCCCCCTCTTCCATTGAGATGGATCCTGTCAAGGTTCGGGCTATTTGTGATTGGACGCAACCTTCTTCTCTTAAGAGCCTTCAGAAATTTTTGGGCTTTGCTAATTTTTATCGTCGATTTATAACTGGTTTTTCTGATGTTGCTAAACCTTTGACTGATTTGACCAAAAAGGGTGCTGATGTTGCTGATTGGTCCCCTGCTGCTGTGGAGGCCTTTCGGGAGCTTAAGCGCCGCTTTTCTTCCGCCCCTGTGTTGCGTCAGCCTGATGTTACTCTTCCTTTTCAGGTTGAGGTCGATGCTTCCGAGATCGGAGCTGGGGCGGTCTTGTCGCAGAAAAGTTCCGACTGCTCCGTGATGAGACCTTGTGCATTCTTTTCTCGAAAATTTTCGCCCGCCGAGCGGAATTATGATATTGGTAATCGGGAGCTTTTGGCTATGAAGTGGGCTTTTGAGGAGTGGCGTCATTGGCTTGAGGGGGCTAGACATCAGGTGGTGGTATTGACCGATCACAAGAATTTGATTTATCTTGAGTCTGCCAGGCGCCTGAATCCTAGACAGGCGCGCTGGTCGTTGTTTTTCTCTCGGTTTAATTTTGTGGTCTCATACTTACCAGGTTCTAAAAATGTGAAGGCGGATGCCCTTTCTAGGAGTTTTGAGCCTGATTCCCCTGGTGATTCTGAACCTACAGGTATCCTTAAGGATGGGGTGATATTATCTGCTGTTTCCCCAGACCTGCGACGGGCTTTGCAGGAGTTTCAGGCGGATAGACCTGATCGTTGCCCGCCTGGTAGACTGTTTGTTCCTGATGATTGGACCAGTAGAGTCATCTCGGAGGTTCATTCTTCTGTGTTGGCAGGTCATCCCGGGATCTTTGGTACTAGGGATTTGGTGGCTAGGTCCTTCTGGTGGCCTTCCCTGTCTCGAGATGTACGAGTTTTTGTGCAGTCTTGTGATGTTTGTGCTCGGGCCAAACCTTGTTGTTCTCGGGCTAGCGGATTGTTGTTATCTTTGCCTATTCCGAAGAGGCCTTGGACTCACATCTCTATGGATTTTATTTCTGATCTCCCTGTTTCTCAGAAAATGTCTGTCATCTGGGTGGTGTGTGACCGTTTTTCAAAGATGGTTCATTTGGTGCCCTTGCCTAAGTTGCCTTCCTCATCCGAGTTGGTTCCTCTGTTTTTTCAAAATGTGGTTCGCTTGCATGGTATTCCGGAGAATATCGTTTCTGACAGGGGGACCCAGTTCGTGTCTAGATTTTGGCGGGCGTTCTGTGCTAGGATGGGCATTGATTTGTCTTTTTCGTCTGCGTTCCATCCTCAGACTAATGGCCAGACGGAGCGTACTAATCAGACCTTGGAGACTTATTTGAGGTGTTTTGTGTCTGCTGATCAGGATGACTGGGTCACCTTTTTGCCGTTGGCAGAGTTTGCACTTAATAATCGGGCCAGTTCTGCCACTTTGGTTTCTCCTTTCTTTTGCAATTCGGGGTTTCATCCTCGTTTTTCTTCCGGTCAGGTGGAGTCTTCGGATTGTCCTGGAGTGGATAGTGTGGTGGATAGGTTGCATCGGATTTGGGGACAGGTGGTGGACAATTTGGAGTTGTCCCAAGAAAAGACTCGGCATTTTGCTAACCGCCATCGTCGTGTTGGTCCTCGTCTTCGTGTTGGGGATTTGGTGTGGTTGTCTTCCCATTTTGTCCCTATGAGGGTCTCTTCTCCTAAGTTTAAGCCTCGGTTCATCGGTCCTTATAGGATTTTGGAAATTCTTAACCCTGTGTCTTTTCGTTTGGACCTCCCAGCATCCTTTGCTATCCATAATGTTTTCCATCGGTCGTTATTGCGGAGGTATGAGGTGCCAGTTGTGCCTTCTGTTGAGCCTCCTGCTCCGGTGCTGATTGAGGGTGAGTTGGAGTACGTGGTGGAGAAAATCTTGGACTCCCGTGTTTCCAGACGGAGACTTCAATATCTGGTTAAGTGGAAGGGCTACGGTCAGGAGGATAATTCTTGGGTTTCAGCTTCAGATGTTCATGCCTCTGATTTGGTCCATGCCTTTCATAGGGCTCATCCAGATCGCCCTGGTGGTTCTTGTGAGGGTTCGGTGCCCCCTTCTTAAGGGGGGGGTACTGTTGTGATTCGGTTATTTGGCTCCCCCGGTGGTCACTGGTGGTACTGGACTTGTGTGCTTCACTTTCTCTGTTCACCTGTTTCCATCAGGATATGGGTGTATCCTATTTAGCCTTGCTGCTCAGTTATTCTAGTGCCGGCCATCAATGTAACCAGAGCCTTTCTGTTGCATGTTCCTGCTTCTAGACTACTATCAGCTAAGTTGGACTCTTAGTCCTAAGTTTGTTTTGCATTTTTGTTCCAGTTCACAGTTATGTTATTTTTCTGTAGCTGGAAGCTCTTGTGGGCCGAAATTGCCACTCCGGTGTCATGAGTTGACACATGAGTCTTAAAGTAATTTCGGGATGGTATTTTAATAGGGTTTTCAGCTGACCGTGAAGTTCCCTATTGTATCTTCTTGCTATCTAGTAAGCGGACCTCGCTTTGCTGAACCTACCTTCATACTGCGTATGTCTTTTCCTCTGAACTCACCGTCAATATATGTGGGGGGCTTCTGTCTCCTTTTTGGGGGAATTTCCCTAGAGGTAAGCCAGGTCTGTCTTTTCCTCTATTAGGGTTAGTTAGTCCTCCGGCTGGCGCTAGGCGTCTAGGGATAAAACGTAGGTACGCCACCCGGCCACTGTTAGTTGTGTGGTAGGTTTAGCTCACGGTCAGCTTGAGATTCCATCACCCAAGAGCTGTTCTGTTATTTATGTTCTCTGACGTTCCCTTGCCATTGGGAACCATGACACAGCATGTTCAGGTACAGATAAGTTAAACAAACGACCCCTTGGAAATTTACTGCCAGGAATCAGATCTATGGCGCAATCACAATCTCTGTGGGGAGGGAGTGAACCAATTTTTGGCTCCTCAAAAATATCACGATAATCAGACAAAAATGCCGGGATCTCAGAGGGGATAGATGACGAAATGGAAACCAAAGGTATGTCCCCATGAGCCCCCCGACATCCCCAGCTTAACACAGACATTGTTTTCCAGTCAAGGACTGGGTTATGAGATTGTAACCATGGTAATCCAAGCACCAAAACATCATGCAAATTGTACAACACAAGGAAGCGAATCACCTCCTGATGGTCTGGAGTCATACGCATAGTCACTTGCGTCCAGAATTGTGGTTTATTACAAGCCAAAGGCGTAGAATCAATACCCTTCAGAGGTATAGGGACTTCCAGAGGCTCTAAATCAAACCCACAGCGCCTGGCAAAGGACCAATCCATAAGACTCAGAGCGGCGCCAGAGTCCACATAGGCATCCACAGTAATAACTGATAATGAACAAATCAAGGTTACAGACAGAATAAATTTAGACTGTAAAGTGCCAATTGAAATAGACTTGTCAACCTTCCTAGTACGTTTAGAGCATGCTGATATAACATGAGCAGAATCACCACAATAGAAGCATAACCCATTTTTGCGCCTATAATTCTGCCGCTCGCTTCTGGACAGAATTCTGTCACATTGCATTTTCTCTGGCGTCTCTTCAAAAGATACCGCCAAATGGTGCACGGGTTTGCGCTCCCGCAAACGCCGATCAATCTGAATAGCCATTGTCATGGACTCATTCAGACCTGTGGGCGCAGGGAACCCGACCATAACATCTTTAACGGCATCAGAAAGGCCCTCTCTGAAATTTGCCGCTAGGGCGCACTCATTCCACTGAGTAAGCACAGACCATCTACGAAATTTTTGGCAGTATATCTCAGCTTCATCTTGCCCTTGAGATAGGGCTATTAAAGCTTTTTCAGCTTGAATCTCCAAATTAGGTTCCTTATAAAGCAACCCTAAAGCCAGAAAAAACGCATCCACATTGAGCAACGCAGGATCCCCTGGTGTCAATGAAAATGCCCAATTTTGAGGGTCACCTCGCAGCAAAGAGATTACAATCTTAACCTGCTGGACAGGATCTCCAGAGGAGTGAGGTCTGAGAGAAAGGAACAATTTACAATTATATTTGAAATTCAGGAACCGAGATCTATCTCCGGAAAACACCTCTGGTGTAGGAATTTTAGGTTCAGACATCGGAGTATGTATAACAAAATCTTGTAAATTTTGAACCTTGGTAGCAAGATTATTTAAACCTACAGCCAAACTCTGAGGGTCCATCTTTAAACAGGTGAGATCGGAGCCATTCAAGGATTAGAAGGAGAGAAAGGCAAAGGCTGTAATTAGAGCTGAAATGCAACTGATCCAACTAGGGAGCAAGCATAGGGGAAAAAAAAAAAAAATTCTACAGACTTCTTTTTTTTTCTCCTTTCTTCTGCCAATAACTTTAACATTGGCCGGTCATACTGTCATGATTCCCAATGGCAGGGAAACATCAGAACACAAAAGTAACGGACGAGCTCTGGGTGATGGAATCTCGAGCTGACCGTGAGCTAAATCTACCACACAACTAATAGTAGCCAGGGAGCATACCTACGACTTCCTAAATGCCACGCGCCAGCCGGAGGACTAACTACGCCTGGTAGAGGAAGGAACAGACCTGGCTTACCTCTAGGGAAATACCCCAAAAGATGATAGCAGCCCCCCACATGTAATAACGGTGAGTTAAGAGGAAAAGACATACACAGTATGAAAGTAGATTTAGCAAAGAGAGGTCCACTTACTAGATAGCAGAAGGATACAAAAGAGGACTTCACGGTCAACTGAAAACCCTTTCAAAAAACCATCCTGAAATTACTTTAAGACTCCTGTGTCAACTCATGACACAGGAGTGGCAATTTCAGCCCGCAAGAGCTTCCAGCTACAGAGAATAACAAAAACTGCAAACTGGACAAAAGATACAAAACAAAAGGACAAAGTCCACTTAGCTGATCAGCAGACTAGTAGCAGGAACATGCAACCGAAGGCTCTGGTTACAATGATGACCGGCAAGGAAATGACTGGAGAGCAAGGCTAAATAGGAAACTCCCAAACACTGATGGGAGCAGGTGAACTGAGACAGCAAAGCACACACAAGTCACCAGTACCACCAGCAACCACCAGGGGAGCCCAAAAAGCGGATTCACAACACTGCTGTCACTACTGACAGCGGCATCAGAGGGGTTAAATGCCCGCGATCGGCACTAGCGCCGTTCGTGGGCATTGCTGCGGGGTGTCAGGTGTCATATACAGCTGACACCCGCACCCGATCACCGCGGCACTCAGCGCGAGACCGCGGTGATCGATGCGCCGTACTAGTACTGCGGCTGGCACAAATGCAGTGTCGGCAGCCGCAGCGTAGTACTAGTACGGCGCATGGCGCGAAGGGGTTAAGTATTTTTTTCATTTCAAATACAAGGAAAATACAGTAATATTTGTTTTGTTTAGTTCAATTTTTATTTCGGCTTCCTTACATGGCATACATATGGGCTATTGTTAGGACTTCTGCTGATATAACAACCCATTGGTTCCCCATAATTTCTGACTTATAGCTTGAGCCTGCACAATCTCCACATTGTTCTTGTAAGTTGGTTTACAAGAGCATCTTCTCAACAGGGCCGGATGTCGGGAAAGTGTTAAATAACCCTAGCTGACATTATAGCTCTGAAATCAGAAAAGAGACACTTTTTTTATCAAAAAGTCATTACACTAAAATGTAATACTAGAAGATGGGAGGGCACATAGTGGTGATCCGTGGTGATTACACCTTTTAGTATCTGTCCCTAAAATTGGAGATTGCTAGTGATAAGCGAGTATACTCATTAGTGTTGAGCATTCCGATACTGCACGTATCGGGTATCGGCCGATATTTGCTGTATCGGAATTCCGATACCGAGTTCCGATATTTTTGCGATATCGGAAATCGGAATCGGAAGTGTGCGGTGCGTATGGTTCCCAGGGTCTGGAGGAGAGGAGACTCTCCTTCAGGCCCTGGGATCCATATTCATGTAAAAAATAAATAATAAAAATAAAAAATATTGATATACTCACCCCTCCGGCGGCCCCTGGACCTTAGCGATGTAACCGGCAGCCTCCATTCCTAAGAATGAGTGAGTGTAGGGCCTGCGATGACGTTGCGGCTTGTGATTGGTCGCGTGAGGGGTCACATGAGCGGTCACGCGACCAATCACAAGCAGCGAAGTCATCGAAGGTCCTTTACTCTGCATTCTTAGGGAACGGAGGCAGACGCTTGCAGCGGTGAGAGCCGGGGCCGTCAGAGGGGTGAGTATATCAATATTTTTTTTTATTATTCTTTATTTTATACATGAATATGGATCCCAGGGCCTGAAGGAGAGTTTCCTCTCCTTCAGACCCTGGGAACCATTCCAATATTTTGTGTCCCATTGATATGCATTGGTATCGGGTATCGGTATCGGCGATATCCGACACTTTTTGGGTATCGGCCGATCCAATCCGATACCGATACCTTTGCATATCGGAAGGTATCGCTCAACACTAATACTCATTGCTCGGGTTTTCCCAAGCACGCTCGGGTGGTCTCCGAGTATTTGTTAGTGTTCGAGATTTAGTTTTCATCGCCGCAGCTGAATAATTTACAGCTACTAGCCTGCCTAAGTACATGTGGGGGTTGCCTGGTTGCTAGGGAATCCCCACATGTAACAAGCAGGCTAGTAGCTGTAAATCATCCAGCTGCGGTGATGAAAACTAAATCTCCGAGCACTAAAAAATACTCAGAGACCACCCGAGCGTGCTCGGGAAAACCCGAGCAATGAGTATACTCGCTCATCACTAGAGATTGCAAAATATAATATTATTAATGTGTTGCCCAACATTCAAGTCTTCAAAGTATGTGCTATATGTAAATGTGCAACCATCGAGATAAGCTGCATAAACATACGAAGTATAATTGATTAACCCTGAGGTTTATAACCTAATCAATTAATGAGTATATACAGCTCTGGCAAAAATTAAGAGACCACTGCAAAATGTTCAGTTTGTCTGATTTTTCTCTTTATAGGTATATTTCTGAGTAAAATGTAAATTGCTCTTTTATTCTATAAATTTCTGACAACATGTCTCCGATGTTCCAAGCAATACATTTTGTAGCTTTTTTCCGAAAAGGAGAAATGGTCAAAATTAAAAAAAAATAACCACTGCTTTCAAACCTCAAATAACGCAAATAAAACAAGTTCATAATCATTTAGAAACAACAATACTAATGTTTTAAATCAGTTCAGAAATCAATATTTTGTGGAATAACCATGATTTTTAATCACAGCTTTCATGCGTCTTGGCATGCTTTCCACCAGTCTTTGACACTGCTAATGGCACAAAAATGTAAGCAGTTCTTCCTTGTTTGATGGCTTGTGACTATCCATCATCCTCTTGATTACATTGCAGAGGTTTTCAATGGGGTTCAGGTCTGGAGATTGGGCTGGCCATGACAGGGAATTGATGTGGTGGTCTCTTAATTTTTGCTAGAGCTGTATATGTACTTGAATTTTCTCTTACGGTACACTATTGTTGCCCACAGTGCTTGTTTGATAAAGGTAACGTCATATTATTATGCACCATATTGGACTGTTTGAACTGAATAAATTTCACTTTCATTCATATTTTGGAGTGCCAAATTTACTTTCCATTGAAGTCAGTGGAGCAATTCTAAGAAGCTGGTGTCCTATATTCAGAATATCCCTGTCTGGAAGGACATACGTTACAAATGCTAATAAATGTGAAGGTAAAAAAATCACAAGGGGGCATCTTGTATCCTTCAATGGACCTCTGTATTTTTCTCACATTATTCTACAATACAAACACATAGACCAGAAAAAAGTACAAAGCCTCTCCTCTCATAGTTTCTGCTTTTCCACAGTTATCAATGTCAATAATTACAAAGACCACAACTTTCTGTTATTATTTGCTTTTATTTAAATGTTTCCCAGGAATATTGCAAAAGCCAATACCGCATAACAAGCATCCTGCCACAAACATCCTCTTTTTGGTATTTTTCATATTGTCTATAGATCAGGACAACAGATTGTGGATAGGAGGAGGCATGTATAAATTGTTGATTTTACTATTTTTAATGTATTTTTGGCTTCCTAATCTTCTTTACTAATGCAGAAAATGTATCTGTACTTAAGAAACAACCACACTTTAGAATATATAAACCTCTGTAAACAAAATGAGGTTCAGGCTGTCTTTCCTTGTCATATGCCGAAAAGGAAATAATAAATGAACAGAAGATGAGCTATTAAATCAGAGATTTATTAGACATGTATTCTTTAAGTAAGCTCTACTGTCCACCTGTCCTCCCTGGGCTGCCATCTGGAATTTCTGGGCCACATGAGCGCTCAAAATGGAGTATCTAATCATAATGATATACGAAGTAGAAGTATTAGAGCCCTAAAAAATGGAAGTGTGGGACACACTGAATATAATTGAAAAAAACACAAAAACAAAAACCAGCGCAGTAGTCCATAGTTTAAATAAATGGTACAAAATTTATTAATCAATACAAAAAGTCAAAGCAGAACAAGAGGCTAAAAAATTGGCAATCAAAGCACACTAAATAGCAGGGAAACGGGATGGCATCACTGCTCTATGATGATGGAACAAAATAACTTGCAGCAGCTGGGATGCTATATATGGAACAAATCGTATGGTGCCAAAAAGTATTGTAGCATTATTAATAGAAAGTTCCTAAATGAAAATAAACCCTAATTGGCAAGATACATAATCAATAGATGGAAACACATACCAGTCAGCGATGCAGAGTATACCACGCTGTCTCGGTATGGTATGGTGGTGCATCTTATAGGCTGATTTTACGATAGCTTACCCGGAAGGGTGGCTGTGGCAGAGCAGGGTCACAGGAGACAGGGTCGCTGCTGCAGGAACTATGGTCACTGCAGTAGGAAGCTGGCAGTGGCGGCAGCAGGAGTGGGGCGATGCTGCTAGCCCCAGGCTGGGAGGAACAAATGTCCCAGTGCTTCGGGCCCTGGGCTGTCAGAAAATGTAGGCGTATATGACAGCCTAGAGCCCGCAGTGCTGGGACACCCCCTTGTCTCAGTTCGGGGGCCGCAGCACCACCCCACTTTTGCTGCCACCGCCGTTGGCCTCCTGCAACAGCGATCCTACCTCCTGTGACCCCACTCCAACCGCATTACCCCCCCGGTAAGCTACATTTGGATTATAACTCGCACCCACATTTTCATCCCAAATTTGGGGTGAAAAAAAGTGTGTCTTACAATCTGAAAAATACGGCATTTACTTGGGGGGGTCTGTGTATCTACATATAAATTTGCATACTAGTTTTTTTGCATTACTGGTCATTGCACACGGCGCACATGTTCATCACTTTGTAGGCATTAAATGTGCCCATCTATACCCATATTTACCTGGTATCTTGCAGGCTGTGTATACGTTTTTATGATTCTTTTTATGTAAATTTAACTTTGTGTGTGTGCGCCTGTCACCACATACTCACTTGTATGTTTAAATAAAGGTTTTGACATTTTCACTATATTCTGATTTACTGAGCTTTTGTTTTCAGAGCTCTTTGTTGGCTTTCATGTCATTCTGAATGAGTCTGCATTTTGTATTCTTGCAATACGTGTGCATTTAATTCTCTATGTGGTACTGACACATTCATATACAGTATTATGTTGGCCTCTAATGTACATACGGTATTTGCACTTTCCCTTGTTCTTTTTTGACTGTACAAAGGGAGAAGAGATCTTTTTTCCTTACCTTCATTAGTCACATAAATAGTAGGAGCGGCATGAGGAACATTATAAGCATGGTGATTCAGTGGTTTGCACTGTAGTCCTTGTGGCAATGAACAGACAAGGAGTCTGTATGTTTCCCACATTTTCCTGTGGGTTTACTCCTGGTAACAGTGATGATAATGTCTGTAAAGTGGTCTGGAACTAATATAACTATACTGTATATGCAAGTAAGATAATTAATGAAGGAGTAGTGTAGCTATGAATCCAGCATCGGGGTGAGATACATCACCCATTAGGAGCAGCAGCAGTGTCTCTGTGTACTTGTGCCCAGTGTCGGACTGAGATGCCAAGGGCCCACTCCGTAACATCAACTACAGGGTCCCACTTTTCAGCTACATGCAAATAAGACTTTATCATTCACAAAATTTCATAGCAATAAACTGGATTGATTGTTAAATTAATGAAATGTTGACTTTTCCGGTGTATCAAGTGTATTGTGCCAACTACTGCTCACATGAGTCGGTGGTGGCCCATTCCTGCACAGTGGCCTACCAGAGGATTCTCATGTTCTGAGGACCAGTCTGAGTCTGCTTGTACCTATTTAAACAATCTACTTTAATGTATGTTGTAGAATACTCTATGGCAGCTCCCCTTAGGATACCTTATGGTTGAAGGTCATTGGCTTCAGGAAATAGGGTTAAAATACAATTCCATTTCTTGCTGCAGGAAAGGGACCAATATGAAAGCATCAAAAAATTGTCAGAAGGTGGTAGTAAGGAATAGTGTGGTAGAGAACATTTGCAGTGCCATAAGGATTTCCTGCACATACTGCAGTGTCCCCAACAGTCCCAATACAGCCGCAGTGAGATTATCCAATGCTCAACAAAGCAACTGTAAGGATATTGAGAGTCTTTGTCTGATCAGTATGGGAAGGATTAGTATGAGGAGACTGTACCTGCCCAGGTATTGACTGAGCATAGCAGACAGTATGGCTGACTGCCCTGCAACAACCACAGGTCTATTTTCCTAACTTTACAAAGTGGACCAGTAGAGCAAAATAAGTAAATTTAAAGCACCACGCCAGGGTTTTTTCCTTATTTCATCACTGAAATGGAGTTACTAATCTAAGGTCCCTTCCTCTGGTCTTATACTTAAGCCATCTTCATCTGTTCCTGGTGCTGCTCCGATCCTGCTCTGCTATCTTATGATTGCAACTTCTGATTACCCCAGAAGCCATAGGGAATGGTCACAAGCTCTCAATGCAAGTCTATGAGAGGCTCATTCTGGCTCCCACAGACTTTCATTGATTTGTGACTTCCGGATCGCTCTAGCAAACTTGGAGAAATCCAGCAAGTCACAACTTGCTGGAGACCAACTGGAGAAACGCCAGTAGCACATGAAGATGGCAGCTTTTAAGTATTAGACTAGGGGCAGGGAACCTATATTAGCAGCACCACTCTGGTAGGCAATAAAAAAATGCTGGATTGGTGCTTTAAATTACTCTCCCTTCTGAGATGCATGTGCAGCGCCCCAGAGTCCTGGTCGTTGCAGTAACGTCGCTCTGCCGCTAAGGGGAGTGATGTTACATCTGATTGCACTAAAGGAGTTCATCTGATCAGGTAACACTCACATTACACTTCACACTCCGGCCACCAGGGGGAGTGGTTCTATCTAGTAGGCCACTCCTCACACTCTGGTAAAACTGGGGGTTGGACAGGAAGACGGAGAGAAGTAACTGGGAAGAGCTAGTGAGAGGACCTGTCAGGGATGGGATCCTGGCAGACTCCTAAGAATAGCACCAACCAGTGAGCAACGGGGATACAGCAAAGAAGTGATAGAACCAGAAGGAGTCGTGCTGTAAGATAGAGGCAACATCCTTCTGAGGGGCAACAGTCGGTGGCCGGAACGCCGAGCAAGTAAGAGACTACAAGCATTACTTCAAACCACGGCCGGACAGCCAATTATAGGTTGTCTGTCTCACTAAAACACCTAAGCAGACAACGGAGGCAGCTGTGGGAGAGGGGCGACTCTAGAGTCCCGGAAGAACTCCAGGCCTACCCCGTCATACGGGTGCGTCCTAGCCATATCATCTGGGGGACGGAGAGAACGAGCATCAGAGACAGACAGAAGCAGTTGTGAGGACTATCCCGGGGTGCTCAGCAGGGAAGGACTACAACACACAGGCGCTAGAAGGTAGATGCTGATTCCCACCTGTGAAGGGGACTCCTGATGTGCCTTCGGACCGGCCGGTCTCAGACAGCCCAATTAACAGTGCCCTGGATTGGACACCTGAAGCCTTCAGTAAAGAGGTAAAGAGACTGCAACCTGGTGTCCTCGTTATTTACTGCACCGCACTACCCACCACCATCCACATCTATTACTGTACGCCCCTCAGCAGGGTCACGGACCGGGTCTAGCCACCGTGACAACCACAAGCAGAGACTCAGAGGCCCGGTACCGGGTACCCCTCGGCCCTGCGGCAGTGGGGGCGCTACAACTTGGCGTCACAAACAGGATCTACTTAAGCCTGAAGAATCAGGTCATGTGTGCCTTGGAACTACTGTGATTACTGTGCTAGGACTGTGTATTGTCATTTACCGCCAAAATTCGCCATTGCCGCGCACGGAAGGAGGAGCCTTAGCTTCGTGGGCGGAACCGGCCAAAAGAAGCGCAGAACGGAAAAGCGCAGTAAGGCGCCAATCCCGGAAGAGGAACTCCGACCTCCAGCAGGTTAGTGGGAGGAAGGGACAGCCATGTCCGAGTCGGGAGGAGAGGAGGTGGCGGCCGCAGCCGTGGACGCAGGGGCACCTCCGGTCCCCGCAGTGGGCGAAGCCGCGGCCCTAATACCACCACTGGCAGCCCCGGAGCCCGCTGCCCCCATCAGCCAGTCGGACACCGCCACTACCGCAAAGGCTATAATGCCCTTCTCCATGCCATACCTGCCCGGGGCGGCCTGGCTCCCACGATACTCCGGGGATTCGCATACATTCACTGACTTTAAAGAAGGGATCTGCAGCCTGCTCAAGTTCTATCCCCTGACAGAGCCTCAGAAGGTTCATCTGATAACAAACCAACTCTTTGGGGCGGCTCTGAGAGAAATGAAATCCTGGCCCGCCGCGGATAAGGGAACTGCACAGCAGGTTTTTGCAAAGCTTAAAGCCACCTTTGATATCCGCACTGCTACTGAAATTAAACTGACTTTCTATGGGTGCAAGCAGAGGCCGCAGGATAGCTTACGGGATTATGCCCTTAATCTTCAGGAGGCGATGCGGGCCATTAAGCAGAGTGACCCTGACAGCACGCAGGATGAGGATAAACTCCTGAAGGAGCGGTTCATTGAGGGGCTCCTGTGCAGCCACCAAAGGGGTCAACTGCACTTCCTGGCCATGCAAAATCCAGACTTGACTTTTGCGCAATTCAAGGATAAAGCTATCCAGGCATGGCAGGAGCGACAGCCTAGCCGTGCAGCACCTCCCAGGCGTCCCGCTCTCACATACCACCAGGAGGTGGCGTCGGATGTTCCAGTCGCCGCCGAGGCCGATGCCCAGAGCCTAGAAGACGACTCCCCTGCAGGACTCCGCCTCCAGATGCAGGAGCTGACCAAGAGCGTTGCTGCCCTGGCCCGGACGGTGCGGTCCCTACAGGAGGCCCCCAAGGAGAAGATCCAGCTGGCCACCAGACCGGAGGATGTTCCTTGGATGTGACAGAGGAGGACCCCGCCGACCAGAGGCCGGTCCGACGATCGCTTCCATGAGGATGGACGACCCATCTGCCGCCGCTGTCATCAGGTGGGCCACCTTGCAAGGTACTGTCCTTTAAACGAGCAACCCCTGGGGCAAAGGGCCAACCCCCAGGAATAGGACGGTCAGGCCCACAGCATTGGAGAGCCAAATACATTGGAGGGCGACCAGTTCTTCCTGTAGTGGTTGACGGCATCCCCCTGAATGCTTTGCTGGACACCGGTTCTCAGGTGACGACTATGCCTTATGTACTCTATAAACGGTATTGGGAGGACACCGATATTACTCGTGGCCCCGATGACGATTTCACCATAATAGCCAGTAATGGTCAGCCATTGCCACAAGTGGGGTATAAAGAGGCCACTATCAAAGTGGGGCGGGTGGAGTTGAAAGCCCAGGGGATTGTGATTGTTGATATTGACCGCCGAGAATGTAATCCCATGATGACTATCGGTACCAATGTTATAGAAAATTGTCTTGCAGAAGTTATTGTTTTGTTGCAACAGGTAGCCGAGACCGCTGGCCACAGCGAACAACGTGCCCTGCAAAAAGAAATCAGAGCTCTGATGCAGAGACAGCAGGTAGAGCTGACTGGTGGTGAGATTGGTCGTGTCACTGTGAGTGATTCAAACCCCATTGCGATACCCCCCAGGAGTGAAATGTTAATATGGTGTCGGGCAGCCATAGGCCTCCGGGGAAAGGACTACCAGGCCTTGGTAGAACACGTGTATTCAGACAATAGGCCTACTATTCTGACAGCCCGGGGGGTGGTCGACGTGCGCCAGGGGAGGGTGCCCGTACGTGTCCTCAATTGTTGGGAGGAAGAGGTTCATCTCACCAAGTATGCCACGCTCGCCAAACTGTTCACTGTCAACAATAGTGTGATACGGACACCAGAACCCTTGGTCCCGTCAGACGTGACGGAGGACAATGGTTCTGCAGGGCACACGAAAGATTGGTGTCGGGAATTGCATGTGGGCACTGACTCCACCCCATCCCATCAGAAACAGGGGGCCTACAGGGTGGTTCACGAGTACGAGCGGGTATTTAGCAAACACCCTTTAGATTTTGGACAAGTGAAGGGGATCCAACATCACATCCCCACGGGAGATCATCGGCCCATAAAAGAGAGGTATCGCCCTGTACCCCCAGCTCATTACCAGTGTGCCAAGGACATGTTGCGAGAAATGAAGGAGGCTGGGGTGGTGAGAGACAGTTGTAGCCCCTGGGCAGCTCCATTAGTCCTTGTTAAAAAAAAAGATGGCACCATGAGGATGTGCGTTGATTACAGGCAGTTGAATCGCATTACACATAAGGATGCATACCCACTGCCCAGGATAGAGGAGTCTCTGGCTGCTCTAAAATCCGCTAACTACTTCTCTACATTAGATCTCACCAGTGGGTACTGGCAGGTTCCCGTGGCAGAGGCGGACAAAGAAAAGACGGCCTTCACGACGCCGATGGGGCTCTGCGAGTTCAACTACATGCCTTTCGGATTGTGTAATGCCCCGGGGACGTTCCAGAGGATGATGGAATGCTGTCTGGGGCACAAGAACTTTGAGACCGTACTGCTGTATTTGGATGATGTCATTGTCTTCTCTAAGACCTACGAAGACCATCTGAAGCACCTGGCTGAGGTGTTTGAAGCCCTGTCCAACTTTGGCTTAAAGGTGAAACCGTCCAAATGTCATCTGCTGAAACCCAAAGTGCAGTACCTGGGCCATGTGGTGAGCGCCGAAGGAGTGGCCCCAGACCCCGACAAGGTCCCGGTGATCCAAGACTGGCCGAAGCCCAGCAACCTCCACGAAGTCCGGCAGTTCCTCGGACTAGTAGGCTACTACCGAAGGTTCATCAAGGACTTCACCAAGAAGGCCGCACCCTTGCAAGACCTGTTGGTGGGCCAATCAAAGAAGGCCAAGGGGAAGAACGCCCCATTTGACTGGAACGAGGGGCTGGAAGGGTCCTTCACGTGTTTGAAGTCGGCACTGACGGGAGAAGAGGTACTGGCCTATCCTGAATACGACCAACCGTTTGTGCTGTACACGGATGCCAGCAATGTGGGATTGGGAGCCGTGCTGTCCCAGGTCCAGAAAGGCAAGGAGAGGGTGATCGCTTACGCCAGCAGGAAGCTTCGTCCCACGGAAAGGAACCCTGACAACTATAGTTCCTTTAAACTGGAGTTCCTTGCTATCGTCTGGGCAGTGACAGAGAGGATCAAACACTACCTGGCCTCCACGAAATTCACCGTCTTCACGGATAACAATCCGCTAACGCATCTGGATACAGCCAAGCTCGGGGTCTTGGAGCAGCGGTGGATGGCCCGGCTGTCCAAATACAACATCACCATCAAGTACCGGGCAGGACACAAGAATGCGAATGCCGATGCCTTATCTCGGATGCCCAATTTGCCGGAAGCAGAGGAAGACCCGGAGGCACTTGAAGAGGTGGAGCTGCCCGCATTCCATCGCCCTAAAGCCACTCAGAATTCCCATCATGTGAGGAACAGGCATAAGAACCAACCGGATGCCACGCTGAACCCCCTGCCCCATCACGGGTGGGCGGAAACCCAGGATGGTGACCCCGCGGTCCGTCGGGTGAAAGAGCTCTTGACGCAGGCAGGGTTACGTCCTGGCCCAGATGACCCACAGGAAACCCAACAGCTGTGGAAGGGGAGAAGCAAACTGTTTATCCATTATGGCAAGCTGTGCAGGAGAAGCATCGATCCACGTACTCATGAATTGGTGTGGCAGATAGTGGTGCCAAGGCGAGATGCGCCCATGGTTCTGGGAGCCTACCACGATGGAGCCGGACACTTCGGATGGAGGAAGCTAGAGAGGCTGCTCCGAGGGAGGTTCTATTGGATTGGCATGAAGAGAGCCATTGAGAAGTGGTGTCAGGAGTGCGGTCCATGTAGCCTACGCCGGAAGGACCGTGACAGCCAACGGGCTCCCCTGCGGCCTATCATCACCAAACGGCCGCTCGAACTGGTCGCGCTGGATCATGTGAAGCTGACACCTAGCCGGTCAGGCTATATCTACGCTCTTACCATCGTAGATCACTACTCCAGATTTTTGGCGGTTGTACCTGTCAAGGATCTAACGGCCAGGACTGCCGCCAAGGCCTTCCAGCAGTACTTTTGTAGGCCCCATGGCTACCCGGAGAAGGTACTGACCGATCAGGGACCAGCCTTCGAAGCAGAAGTGTTCCAAGAGTTCTGCCAACTGTACGGGTGTAAGAAGATCAGAACCACACCGTACCATCCTCAAACCAATGGGATGTGCGAAAAGATGAACCAAGTGGTGATTGACTTATTGAAAACCTTGCCCGTAGAGGAACGGAACCTGTGGCCGACAAAGTTGCCTGACTTAGTGGATATATACAATCACATCCCAGTAAATTCTACCAACTGCACTCCAGCGTACCTGATGCGAGGAAGGTCTAGCCAGTTACCCGTTGATCTGGACATGGGGGTCCTAGTCCCCGAAGATACCTCACTGGATGCAGATTGGGATGTAGAAAGGCAGCAAAGGTACCGCAAGGTACAGTAGTGCGTACAGAGGAGTCTCGCCCAGGCTAGGCAAAAACAAGAAAGGGACTACAACCAGCACGCTCCTGTGATTCCCCTGTCACCTGGTGAGCAAGTACTCAAACGAAAGAGGAGACTACACAAGCTCGATGACCAATGGGAAGCAGAACCGTATACCATCCTGCCATCCGATTTCGACAACACGAAGGTCTGTCTCATCAGCAAGGACGGAGACCTCAACGGCGATATCCAGGGATCACCTTAAGGTCTGCCCTGATAAGTTGAGAGGGAAACGGCTCCAGGAATCTCCCCACCTGAAGAAAAGGAGAAGATGATCCACACTGTCCTTGGTGACTTTCCCCAGTCCTGGACTCAGATAAATCAGGCCATCGTGGTACCTGTTCTAACGTTCCAACAGCCGGACCCACCAGAAACAATGGTGGTACCAGGTCATCCGGCCCCGCAGCCTCAGCCAGCTCAGCAGATCCGATCTGAAGATGCCATGCCAACCGTTGAACCGGCAAGTCCTCCCTCTGCTATCGGCGAATCTGTCGTACCCACTGTTGGTAGCAGCAGCCCTGAGAGCTCTAGCCTGCCAGTGCTACCCAGACTCACTAGAAGTGTAGCCAGAAGACAGTGCACTACACCAGCGGTAGCAAGCATAGCGGGCCCTGTTAGGTCAATAGCGACCACTGCGCTGCGAAGGTCCACACGCAGCACTCAGAATCAAACTCCACTCCGCTACAAAACTTGGAGGTATTAATGAGGGCTGCTATTTAGTTGAAAATGTTTGTGCGCATATCTTCTGTTACAGGTTTTAAAAATGGACAACGGGGTAATGGACAGTGAATTGCTCCAAAAACTTCTAAAAGGGGACCCCTTTGTTTACCCGGGGTCCCCGCTGTTTCAACCACTGAACTGAGAGTCATAAACTGTGCATGACATAACTTTCGCAATGTTCAAGAGTCCTCACCTCCCATAGAGGGAAGCAATGTTATGTTTAATTGTGTATAATCTTTCAAAATGTTGTGTGTTTTCCTGTTAACATGTATTGTTGTTCTTATTTTTCCAGTCCGGGAGTACTGGATTTAACCGGGGGGGAGTGCAGCGCCCCAGAGTCCTGGTCGTTGCAGTAACGTCGCTCTGCCGCTAAGGAGAGTGATGTTACGTCTGATTGCACTAAAGGAGTTCACCTGATCAGGTAACACTCACATTACACTTCACACTCCGGCCACCAGGGGGAGTGGTTCTATCTAGTAGGCCACTCCTCACACTCTGGTAAAACTGGGGGTTGGACAGGAAGACGGAGAGAAGTAACTGGGAAGAGCTAGTGAGAGGACCTGTCAGGGATGGGATCCTGGCAGACTCCTAAGAATAGCACAAACCAGTGAGCAACGGGGATACAGCAAAGAAGTGATAGAACCAGAAGGAGTCGTGCTGTAAGATCGAGGCAACATCCTTCTGAGGGGCAACAGTCGGTGGCCGGAACGCCGAGCAAGTAAGAGACTACAAGCATTACTTCAAACCACGGCCGGACAGCCAATTATAGGTTGGCTGTCTCACTAAAACACCTAAGCAGACAACGGAGGCAGCTGTGGGAGAGGGGCGACTCTAGAGTCCCGGAAGAACTCCAGGCCTACCCCGTCATACGGGTGCGTCCTAGCCATATCATCTGGGGGACGGAGAGAACGAGCATCAGAGACAGACAGAAGCAGTTGTGAGGACTATCCCAGGGTGCTCAGCAGGGAAGGACTACAACACACAGGCGCTAGAAGGTAGACGCTGATTCCCACCTGTGAAGGGGACTCCTGATGTGCCTTCGGACCGGCCGGTCTCAGACAGCCCGATTAACAGTGCCCTGGATTGGACACCTGAAGCCTTCAGTAAAGAGGTAAAGAGACTGCAACCTGGTGTCCTCGTTATTTACTGCACCGCACTACCACCACCATCCACATCTATTACTGTACGTCCCTCAGCAGGATCACGGACCGGGTCTAGCCACCGTGACAACCACAAGCAGAGACTCAGAGGCCTGGTACCGGGTACCCCTTGGCCCTGTGGCAGTGGGGGTGCTACACATGCAAGTATTGATAATGCAGTTAAAGTTGAGGCATCTATTGAGCAGTCTCTGATCATAAAAGACATGGACTGGAACTGTATTTACCACCGGTTGTCAGTCGCTTCTTCTACATGTGCACTGTGTACAATGCTTTATGCAAGTCACGTGCTTACAACTGAGAGGGATGTGAATCCATAACAGTTAGTGGCCACAAGGACCCACAGGGTGCAGAGTGATTCCTTCACTAAGTGAGAAAACATCGCCATTTGTAGAGTACAATTAAAAATCGCCAATATGTTGCTAACATGTTATAATCTCATTTATATTTTGCTATTTCTATGCTTTATGCATGTTATTGTCACTGTATTTCATCATGTAAGCAGAAGTGGGTTTTCTACTTTAATTGGCGGAATAGTAGTCTCCTGTTTGATGGGTGACATGGGAGAATTAGCACTGACACCATGTTACTGGTTGGTACTGTCAAGCGCTGCGCTTGTCAAGAGAGTCTACTGTATATAAGGAGTGGTAAAGGGTAGAGATTAGCGAAGTTGCTTGGGTTCCCTCTTATTCAGCAAGCTATAGCGCTTGCCAAATAAGCTGCAGGGGGAACCCGGCTTCCTGGATTGCGCTGGGCGATCAGCCGATCAGCGCTGCAGCTGCATGTGTGACAGGCATGACATATGCATGGAGAGCCCAACAGTCTCTCCATGCATGTGTCATGACTGTGACACAGCCGCGACACATGCAGCTGCAGTGCTGATCAGCTGATCGCCCAGCGCAATCCAGGAAGCCGGGTTCCCTCTGCAGCTTATTCGGCAAGCGCTATAGCTTGCCAAATAAGAGGGAACCTGAGCAAATTCGCTCATCTCTAGTAAAGGGTTGGAAAACTTAAGGACTTGAGTATGAGCTTGAAAAGTAAAACATGATCCCGTTGCTGTCACAAGCTAGAGACTGCACCGGAAGTTCCCAGTGTAGGACTTTAAGTGTTGGCAACATCAAACTGTATTTTGGACTAGAAGGTATGGAGAAAGCGGATCCCTGCACTAGAAAGTCATAGAATCATAGAATGTTAGAGTTGGAAGGGACCTCCAGGGTCATCAGGTCCAACCCCCTTCTCGATGCAGGGTTCATTAAACCATCTACCTACATGCTGATCTGCCCCCAATCAGGTGAAGCATGGAGTCTCGATTGATGGTTGAGATTGAGGGCTGAAATATATACTAATAAGGATTGGTCAGGTCATGTGGCGTATAAGCACATGAAAACTGCAGCAATCTTAAAGCATGAGCCAGCATTAAGGAGCTTAAATATATTACACTATTCCAACTAAAGACTTTAAGTGTTGTGATTCTCCATGAGTACCACTTTGCTTACGTACCTCTTGGAAGTGTAACCACGATACCTGAGTGCCTCTTCAGAGAAAAGTAAAGCTTATTTGAGTTTAAACACTGTCTAGCAATTTCCTTCAGTGCCGTCTACTACAATCCAAAAAATGCCACAATGTTTCTGAGTAGACCTCAGACAAACGTCCATGATTTTCTAGTAAGTAAATACAAGGACCTTGGATGTTTTGGATCCACGTTTCATCAGTGTTTGGTCTGTGTGTCAGTTTTACAATTAGTGTTTTATCATTGGTTTTCATGTATCAAAAATAAATGAAGAAAGATTCTCCTATACATTACAATTTTAATCCTGGATATGTATTGTACACTGATGCCGTATGTGTCCTGTCTGTGATTTTCACATACCCATAGACTTGTCTACAAGGTTTATTTTTTGAGGAACACATAGAAAAAAAATGGACATGTGAATAGTTCCATAGATTATAATAGATAAATGTTCTATCCATGAAAACTACTAATAGAACATGTATGCGAAAAACGGATGTCTGAATGAGGCCTTAAAAATATCTGTAGTGAGTCGGCTTGTCTAGATTTCATGCGGCCCACTGTTAAAGCAGAATGAAATGGCTGAGGACTTTCTTTTTAAGACACATTTTACTTATTTAAATTCCATTATATTTTTTTTCACACAATAGGAATCCCAATGAAAACAAAAAGTAAAAACACTTTAAAAACATCCAGCAACAACAAAAAGTCCAAAATAAGGTTTTATTTTTTATTTTTTTCATTGCCATTGTAAAATAGACAGACTGTAAAATATTAGTCCATATCCGATGTGTGAACTAAAGGGTATAAGGAGAATGACGTTTATGAGACCACTGTATGTAATAAATGAATGTTTTGGCAGGGAAAGTAAGAGGCTCACATCCGTACTTGAATTCATAGCCGTGCTGGTGACCTTTTTGGATGCCACATCTTGTACTATATAACCTGTAGCAAACAGGGATCATATTTCTATTAAATATTTTGGCCCCTTAACTCAGTCTCTAAAGATGAAACCACTTGGAAAACTGTAGTAAAAATTTCCTAGAAATAAATCATTTGAGGATTAAAATGTATGTGATAAAATCTCTTTATAAGTAATTGGTTTTTTTTTTTATACCATAATGAATATGATCCAATATTGTTTTCTTTGGCAAATAAATTCTAAAATACAAAAATAATAAAATGCAAGTATCTTGTAGAAAAATACAAAAGTTTTCAAAAGACTTTACAAAAATATTTCATTGAATAAGAACTATAAACCTGTATTATTTTTCTCTTATAACTGGTTTAGTCATATAATACTGTTTGATTAAAGTTATATCCAAAATATATCCATATAGTCTCTAGATGATATTGCATAGATATGGAAAAATTGTATCAATATTTCCCACGTTGAGAATGTTTCTTTTCTTAGTCACATCACTAACTCCAATAGTCATCGTCCAGTTGGCAGCAAACAAAATATGGAAAAATAAAATTGTAGGAAAAGAGTTGCTGAACTTTTTGTTGGCCCTGATTCAGTGCTTCATTGATATTGTGGGTACAGTATAATCCAGTTCCACTTCATGTTTTCCTTCAAAAGGAAAGTAGTTTAATATTCCATGTCCATGAAAACATCCTAGTCTAGGAGACATCTTATGCCTGACCTGTAATAAAATGCTGACATTAGTGATCATTCATCCATGAGAAACACATTTTTAAGGTAATTGTGTGAAATTGGAGTCTTAACTATTTTGAGTCCTTTAAACCAGAACATCTCCAAGGTTAGGGGAGGCCCCTGGGCCACAAAATATACAGTTATGACCCCGGTGTCATATGCAGCATGGTTAAAATTAAACTGGGACGCTTATAGAGGACCTTAAAATTAAGGAAAATAGATAATCCGGTATCATTTTTTGTTAAAATACTTTAAAGGGAGCCTGACATCTGATTCACGGGCAGCATGAATAAGGCACTGGCTTTACGTTTTGAGCCAGGTATGTTTGATTCTGAAACGCTACTGTGTTTCAGAGAAAAATATACTTTAAAAGCCACCGGAGAATGAGCCACATGGATGGCAGGTTGGAAAGGCATGTCCTCGGAGGCTTCTCCCTATCTCCTCCCATTGTGTGACATGTCTCTCCCTGTGTGCGTGTAAAGGGAGAGACCTGTCAGTCATTGGCAGTGGGTGGGGAGAAGCTGCCGGGGACTCACCTTTCCAACTAGTCTTCCATGCAGCTTTGTCCCCAGCTGGCTTTTAAAGTATTTTTTCTTTAAAAAACATGTATCCAATATCAGCTTTTCGATAAACACAAAAACAGACCGTACAAGTCAGGTAACCGCTCTTTTGACTGACACCTGCCCCCATACTTATGCATTCTAGGCCCGCCTGTGTATGCATGTGTCCTGCATAGATAGAGAAAAGTCAGACACATCTGGGGGCGACTACTATTCTCTGACAACAAAAGGAGCTGGCAAGTTCGAATTCAAGAAGCCGATATGTCCTTTACCTGACATCTGTCATTGGGGAAAGTGTAGACATCACCATACACATTGATGATTTGCCTGACAACAATCAAATGTGTGTGGCCACGTTCAGAACTGAGACTGGTGTGAAAAGGTTTATAAAAAATGAGAATGCTGAGTGTGGTCAACGACATTGTGAATCAGATTCTTAAGTCACAGCTCACGAAAATGTTTAGGAAAGAAAACTGTTGTAACAGACTTTAAAGAAGGTTCCATTTTTTGCACAAAATGTAGCAACTTTAGTTGTTATCACTCTATTTTCAGGCAGCACTGAAAAAATGGGATAGCTGCCCAAAAAATTAATCAATAATGATGGTGGACGCGACTGAGAATGTGCATCAAATTTATTATATGGCATGTGCCTCCTCCGGCATGTGAAACGCCAGTCTTCGAGGCCCTAATTTTCATTTTCTAATCTGATCTACATTACAGCGACCTTCCACCTCCAAAATAAATGGGATGATACATTTCTAATGTATAGTCATTTTACCTAAAGCGGCAGCAATGTTAGAACTGACAGAGCAGATGGGAGCACGTTAGCTAGAATGACTTTACATTAGAAACTCATAGTCACATTTGATATAGGGGGCGCAGGGTCACTTTAACACATTCACGACTGATACTTGTGTGCAAAAGACTAAGTTGATCTTCACATCTTACCTTTGTCTATGTCTTTTTCACAAATAAAGTAATTATCTTCTTGACAAAAGAAATCATTCCACAAGCCTGAATTTATTAACCCTGCACAGTCTTCTCCAGGTCCCATTTCGGGGGTCCAGTTATCGGGCTGACCAGCTTTCCAGTTTCTGTAGTAGATATTATGATAAATGCATTAGTACACTACAGATGAACAATCGGTATAGACAAGCACATGTTTTTACGCCAGGAGAAAGCACCACGACTCCAAACCCAGCTGCTGTATATCAACACGGAAAAAGCTATGTGCACACTTTGCGGCGTCCCTCTGCGGGTTCTCCCGCAGCGGAATTGATAAATCTGAAGGGCAAACCCGCTGCGGTTATCCCTGCAGATTTATCGCGGCTTGTTCCGCGGTTTCCGCTGCGGGTTTCCGCCTATACTATTGATGCTGCATATGCAGCAATATGCAGCATCAATAGTATAATGTTAAAATAAAAAAAATGGCTATACTCACCCTCTCTGACGTCCCGATCTCCTCGGCGCTGCACTCGGCGGTCCGCTTCCAAAGATGATGTGCGAGAAGGACCCTTCGTGACGTCACGGTCATGTGACCGCGGCGTCATCACGGTCATGTGACCGCGACGTCACCGCAGGTCCTGTTCGCACATCAACCCAGACCGGACGCCGCGGGCAGCGCTGAGGGGTGAGTATAACATGATTTTTTATTTTAATTCTTTTTTTTACACCCAAATATGGTTCCCAGGGCCTGGAGGAGAGTCTCCTCTCCTCCACCCCGGGTACCACCCGCACATTATCCGCTTACTTCCCGCAACGTGGGCACAGCCCCATGCGGGAAGTTAGCGGATCAATGCTTTCCTATGGGTGCAGAATCGCAGCGATTCTGCACAAAGAAGTGACATGCTGCGGGTTGTAAACCGCTGCGTTTCTGCGCGGTTTTTCCCGCAGCATGTGCACTGCGGTTTGCGGTTTCCATAGGGTTTACATGTAACTGTAAACGCTATGGAAACTGCTGCGGACCCGCAGCATCAAAATCACCGCGGATCCGCGGTAAAAAACCGCGAAGTGTGAACATGGCCTTATTTAGGCTACGTCCCCACGGTCAGTAATCGGCAGCGCTTTGGATGCAGCACTCTCTGTTAAAAGCACTGCCGACTTTTGAACGCAGGTGATTCCGGATGTGTTCATTGAACCGCGAGGAATCACTGCGCCCAATACATTGGACTAGTGATATTTATCTTGCGGAGACTGAGTGTCTCTGCAAGATAAATAGACATGCTGTGGTCTGGAAAGACGCGCCGCAGGGAAGCCGGAGGCATCCGGGCACGCATAGTGTAGATGGGATTTCTTGAAATCTCATTCACTATGCTGTGACAGCTGGATGCTGCGGGTTGGACGCTGCAGATGTACGTAGCATCCAACCTGCAGCGTTTACTAACCGTGGGAACATACCCTTAAAGGTATTGTCCCAACTCAAGTATCACCTTACTTAGTGATCATTAAACCAGGCTGAAGTGTTCAATTACAAAACTTGGCTCCATTCACAGTCAATGGGACTGCTGGGGACAGCTGAGTACAATGTTCAATGAACAGAGCAGTGGCATTTCAGAGCCGTGTTCTTGGGGTCAAATCCCAGTAATCGAATCCCCAGCGTTCAGTAAGTTATCACCTATCTTGCAGCTAGGTAATAACGTGCTGAGTTGGGATGGCCTCTTTATGCTGCCTATACACATTAGGTGTATATTGACCAAACTTGCGTAAATTGGAAAGACAGGCCGACCACTAAATGTGTATGGTAACCTTCCTACTGTCTTCTAATGACAGCCTTAACCCCTTTGGGGAGGGCTTATTTTTGCATATTCCTTTTCACCTTCCTTTTCTTCCAGGATCTATAACTTTTTTATTTTTTCACTGACGTAGTCATATGAGGGCTAGTTGAATTACACTATTCACTCACAGTATACTAAACAGTTCTGCCATTGCTTTTTGTGTTTTGTTTTCACTCTGAAAAACAAATACCTGGCGACTTGCAGGTCAGTTTAATTTCATGGATACCAGATTTATAAGTTTGTTTTTATCTTCTGCTTTTGGAACTTGCATTAAACAAAAAATCCTTTATAAATTGTGGTTGCTGTCGCCATTTTTTAAGACCCACACCTTTTTTAGTTTTCTACCAATGTAGCTTTCTAATGACCTGTTTTTGTGGTGCTATCTGTAGCTGCTATTAGTTCCATTTTGAGCATATGACTTTTTGATTCCTTTTACATTATCTTGGGTAGGTGCAGTGATTAAAAAAACAACAGTTCTGGCCTTTTAACCTTCTTTTCCCCTGGTGTTCATCATATGGGTTAAATAAGTTTAGATTTTGATAGATAGGACATTTATGGAAGAATCAAAACCTAATATCCTTATTTATTTTTATTTTTTAAATGGGAAAACTATCCTATTGATCCACTTAGATGCCGCTGTCAATTACTGTTAGCAGCATTTAAGTGGTTAAACAGCAGTGATTGATGCTAGCTCTATTTGCTGCTAGGCAGAGACAGATGCTGACTGTATCTCACAGCTGGCACCCATCATACATAGAATGGATTCTGCTCCTGAACCCACTTTATACACCAACATGTGATGTAAGGCAGATATATCCTAGTAGATATGTCTAAATAGATTTACAACTGGGTGTGTTCTTACACTGTAACAATGTCCAATCAGTACTGACTGTAAGAATATAGGAACATACTGTTTGATAAGTCTAATGGTGTCACCCAGATGTCCGCTGTGCACGACTTGGGGATAACTCGATCTCAGTGCTGCATCATGATCATATTTCATTGCATACACTCACAGCATAGCTGTGTAACACATATATTATTTATGATGTGGAAAAGTGACTTCTAATTTTATGCATTACATGCAGTATGTGCCATCCATTTCATTCCGAAATCCAAGAAATACTACTGAATCCTCTTCACAAATATGAAAGTGTTTTAGAAGAAAATATTTTTCAGGGAACAGTTGATACGATGGATTAAACATCAGGCTTCTCTCATCATCATACAGGTTTAAAACATTTTCTTATTTTTCTACATACGTGAATTTTGGGATGGTGCCATCCAGCCACTTCCATACATTCTCCTCTTCCAAATCAGTAAGACCAATCCAAAAGTTGCCTTTTCCAGTTATTTCCTTTTTAATGAATTGCTATCAAGGCAAAAATCGAAATTTGAAGAAACAATCAATGATATTATCTTTATCCTAAATTCTTAAATTCAGTATCACAATCATAAGATCACAATAACTGGTCGCTGGTGAAGACTCAAAGAAATACTGGGTTAGGCCCCTTCACACGTCAGTGTGTCCGGTATGTGTGGTGACAGTTTTCACACGTAACGGAGACACGTACACACATAGACCCAAATCTATGGGACTGTGCACATGTCCATATGACCCACACTGTTTCTTTCCGGCAGCACGGCTGTCAATAAGCCCCGCACAAGTTCACACGGATGACATAAAGTGTGGCATCCATGGGCTGAGTACGGACTACAACACTCATTAGAGTTGCTGAGTCTCGCTGAGAACAGCGAGACCTGGCGACAATGATGAGTGTTGTCGTCACTACCCAGCACCTGTGGATTCACAGGTGCCATAGCCAGGATGCAAGGAACGTGGACTATGGTGGAACTTCATGGCAACATTCTTATGAATAAACTGGTGAACGAGGGAGGTGTGCATTGTTTTTTATTTCTCTCTTTTTTGTCTTTCAGGTTTCCATTTCGGAACTAAGTTGGATTCATTGCATTACTTCGGACCTGGATTTTTTTAAATATATTTTTGAATGACATATAGTGTTAGTCTTTATACCAATAAAGTGGTTTTTTTTCTGTGTGCGTTTTTATTTTTTAATACTGGGTTAGTAATGGGGGTGTTTAATAGACACCTGTCCATTACTAACAACAGGGCGTGATGCCAGATATGATTTTTGACAAATCACAGCTGTCATCAAGCCCAAATACCGTTACCCCGATTGCCACTGCACCAGGGCAATCATGAAGAGCTGGAAAAAGCGCCAGAATTGTCGCATCTAATGGGATGAGCCAATTTTGGAGCAGCTGTGGACTGATATTTTATATATCCATGGACCTTCCCAGCCTGATAATATCAGTCCCCAGCTGTCTGCTTTACCTTGGCTGGATATTAAAAATAGAGGAGACCCCACGTCATTTTTTTCAGTTATTTATTGGATATATACATGTACAGTAAACTACACATGCAAGGCACTAATTATATATATCTACAGTGGCATGTAAAAGTTTGGGCACCCCTGATCAAAATCACTGTTATTGTTTGCGAACAGTTAAGCAAATTGAAGATAAAGTGATCTCTAAAAGGGCTAAAGTTAAAAATGACACATTTACAAAAAATATACAGGTGCCTCTCACAAAATTATAATATCATCAAAAAGTTAATTTATTTCAATTCTTCAATACAAAAAGTGAAACTCATATATTATATAGAGTTTTTACAAACAGAGTGATCTATTTCAAGTGTTTATTTCTGTTAATTTTGATGATTAAGGCTAAGAACCAATGGAAACCCAAAAGTCATTATCTCAGTAAATTAGAATACTTTATAACACCAACTTGAAAAATTATTTTTAAATCCGAAATGTTGGCCTATTGAAATGTGTGTTCAGCAAATGCACTCAATATTTGATTGGGGCTCCTTTTGCATCAATTACTGCATCAATGCGGCATGGCATGGAGGCGATCAGCCTGTGGCACTGCTGAGGTGTTATAGAAGCCCAGGTTGCTCTTGATAGAAGCCTTCAGCTCGTCTGCATTGTTGGGTCTGGTGTCTCTCATCTTCCTCTTGACAATACCCAATAGATTCTCTATGTGGTTAAGGTCAGACGAATTTACTGGCCAATCAATCACAGTGATACTGTTTTTTTATACCAGGTATTGGTACAGTGCATTTGGCAGTGTGGACAGGTACCACGTTCTGCTGGAGAATGAAATTTCCAGCTCCAAAAAGCTTGTCGGCAGAGGGAAGCAAGAAGTGCTCTAATATTTCCTGGTAGATGGCTGCGCTGACTTTGGTGTTGATAAAACACAGTGGACCTACACCAGCAGATGACATGGCTCCCCAAACCATCACTGATTATGGAAACTTCACACTAGACCTCAAGCAGCTTAGATTGTGGCTTCTCCACTCTTCCTCCAGACTCTGGGACCTTGATTTCCAAATGAAATGCAAAATTTACTTTCATGTGATAACAAAACCTTGGACCACTGAGCAACAGTTCATTTATTTTTCTTCTTGACCCAGGTAAGATGCTTCTGGCGTTGTCTATTGGTCATGAGTGGCTTGACACAAGGAATGTGACACTTGTAGCCCATGTCCTGGATATGTACTGTATGTGTGTGGTGGCTCTTGAAGCAATGACTCCAGCAGCAGTCCAATCCTTGTGAATCTCCCCCAAATTTTTTAATGGCTTTTCTTAACAATCCTTTCAAGGCTGCGGTTATCCCAGTTTCTGGTGCACCTTTTTCTACCACACTTTTTCCTTCCACTCAACTTTCCATTATTATGCTTGGATACAGCACACTATGAACAGCCAGCTTCTTTAGCAATGACCTTTTGTGGCTTGCCCTCCTTGTGGAGTGTGCCAATGACTGCCTTCTGGATATCTGTCATGTCAGCAGTTTTCCCCATGGTTGTGGAGCCTACTGAAACAGACTAAGGGACATTTGTAAGCGCTTAGGAAGCCATAATCATCAACATTAACAGAAATAAACACTTGAAATAAATCACTCTGTTTGTAATGACTTTCTATAATATGAGTTTCACTTTTTGCATTGAAGAACTGAAATGAATTAACTTTTTGATGATATTCTAATTTTGTGAGAAGCACCTGTATATTGTAATTTCTTACATTTTAAAAATTGGAAAATGGGCTGATGCAGAAATTTGGGCACCTTTGGAGATTTGTGTGCTCAGATAATGTAGACCTTAATTAGCCTGTTAGGGTTATGGCTTGTTCACTGTCATCGATAGGAAAGGCTAAGTGATGCAAATTTCCCAACTTTATAAAAACTCCGCCTCTTCCAACCTAGTGCCAAAAAACAGGAGCCATGGGTTCTTCTAAGTAGCTGCCTAGCACTCTGAAAATGAAAATGGTGGAGGCCCACAATGTAGAAGGGTATAAGAAGATAGCAAAGCATTTTCAAGTTGCGATTTCCTCAGTTTGAAATGTAATTCTGAAATGGCAGTTAACAGGTCAACATAAGATCTGGAAGACCAAGCAAATTTTCAGGGAGAGATGCTTGTAGGATTGCTAGAGAGGCAAATCAGAACCCCCGCTTGACTGCAAAAGACCTTCAGAAATATTTAGCAGACTTTGGAGCTGTGGTACATTGTTCTACTGTTCAGAAACACCTGCACAAATATGGCCTTCATGGAAGAGTCATCAGAAGAAAACCTCTCCTTTGTCCTCACCATAAAATTCAGCTTCAGAAGTATTCAAAAGAACATCTAAACAAGCCTGATGCATTTTGGAAACAAGTTCTGTGGACCGATGAGGTTAAAATAGAACTCTTTGGCCACAATGATCAAAGGTGTGTGTGGAGAAAAAAAGGGCATAGAATTTCAGGAAAAGAACATCTTGCCAACCAGTAAGAATAGGGATGGATCAATCATGCTTTGGAGTTGTGTTGCAGCCAATGGCAAGGGGAACATTTCATAGGTAGAAGGAAGAATGGATTCAATGAAATTTCAACCAATTCTTGATGCAACATAACACAATCTGTAAAAAAGCTGAAGTTGAAAAAAAGAGGATGGCTTCTACAAATGGATAATGATCCTAACCACACGTCAACATCCACAATAGACTACCTTAAAAGGCGCAAGCTGAAGGATTTAAAATGGCCCTCAAAATCCCCTGATCTGAATATCATTAAAAATCTGTGGGCAGTCCTCAAAATAACAGTGCATGTCAGACAACCCAGGAATCCTACAGAACTGGGAGAATTTTCCAAGGAAGAATGGATGAAAATCTCTCAAACAAGAAATGAAAGATTCTTGGCTGGCTACAAAAAGCGTTTACAAGCTGTGATACTTGCATAAGGGGGTGATACTAGATACTAACCATATTTTTCATGCCTAAAATACATCTATATAGTGAATAAAGCTGTCGCGTTCAGATCTGTACACCTCCTACATCCGGCCACCGACACTGAAGAAAGCACGCTACAGCTCGATTCACACAGGACTTTGAGGCGCAATTCTTGTGATCAGGAGGTCCCAGCAGCCGGGCTACTACCGATCACAACCCATGGATAGGTGATAAATATTGTTCACAGGAAAACTTCTGTAAGGTAAGGTTTTACAGATCAAGGAAGATTGCTGTCCCCGATTATCATATAGAGAAAATACATATAAAAAGGTATCTGGTTTTAATTAAATTGATAATCATCTTTGTAATATACTTTGCATACATACATATTTCTGCTATCCATGATTTTCACGGATATCACTCGTACCTGACATAGTCTATTCACATGTCCGCGGAGGCATGTACGATGTTGATACGTGGGTTGGACCAAAACTGGCAATGTAAGCCAATTGATCCATGAAAAAAATCATGCTGCACTCATATGACATCCGAGTGCATCCCGATTTTCATAGACTGTCTTAATGGCAAAAGTGAAGAAACATATTTTTTCTCTACGCACAGGAAAAACTGATAACACCTGGACCACACTGAAATCAAACTCTGATCAAAGTCTGATCCCAAAAAATTGGTCCTTTTTTCTCGCACGTGGAGAAATCAGAAGTCTGAGTGAGCTCTGTTGTTCATATTGAACAAATAGGATATTTTCTTTTTACTCTCCATCCCACAACAACGCTTACTTGCTCATCTGTGCTTTCTATGATAACCATCTTGGCTCCTTTTTCTTCACAGGACATTTTAGCATCTTCGAAAGTATCCCTTCCACTTGAAAAATAGTAGCATTTGTCAGTAAAATTTCTCCATCCATTTGGGCACCCTAAAATGAAGACAAAATCTTTTGATCGATGTGTAACTGGTTGGAACATTTGACACTTCCACAGACTGTACAGACACATTTTGCGGGACCCTTAGTACTATACGGTATTCATATCTCTGCGAGGTGAGATAATAAGTATGGCTGGAATATTCTACCACCTTTCTGAGCCATATCAGCACCCAACAGCACACAAGTATTCAGACTGCTCCATAATCTGCCATACACATTACCAAACCGTTGGCAGATCCACTGTCTGAAGACATCTGCTCTTGGATTACACAAATTTGGGAATGTTGATATGGTCAATCATTTTTTTTCCAAGGGATAACCAATGCTAGAAGTGTCTGGCAGACATTTGTCCCTATGCAAAACCCATGTGCACTCAGCAGGTCTAAGTGTGTATGTATACGTAGGAGTTTGGGAAACGGCTGTAAGCCAGCATATGGGCTTGTTCACACGTTGAGCATTTGCAGTGTTTTTTTCTGCACGTTTTCATGTATCAAAAATACACCATTTTTACAGTCTCTGACGCGTTTTTTTTCTTTGCGTTTTCAGACCATCAATTCGTTTTTCAAGTCTGCACAACAAGTCAATTAGCGGTTAGCAGAGTTTTTCATACATTCAATGAATGCCTAAAAAATGCAACAAAAACCACAAATAAAAATATATAAAAAAAGCATTAAAAACCCACATAATGCACACAGCATTTTTCCTGCGAATGCCTACGTTTTTCATGCAGAAAAAAACACTACAAAAATGCCCTGAGTGATCATACCCTATATCTATGGTATATGACTAGCTCTGCTTCCTCAATGTAGACTCAACCACAGCTGAGATTTAGGAGATGATTTATAATATTTTGCTGTAATTGTATTAAAAAGCTTCTCATTGCTCTTTATCCAGTTCTTGGTATTATAGGATTTTAGTTTTATTAATTTAGTGTAGAAGAGAAATAATGTGTAGCTCTTAATTTGGGATACAGACTTCCTTCCTGTATTTTCTTGCATAGACAACATAGTGGGGTGTATAAATAAATTGTCAGGGAAATCTAAATCTCACAGACTATAAGATCTGTAGGAAGTGGTATTATACGACGGTGTCCCCACCAGAGACCTGAGAGTGACACGGTAGATTCCTACAGAACCTTGTATATGGATATAATACGTAGTGTTGTTATATTGCGGTATTCAGACTCATCGACCTGCCCAACCTTCAAGTGATAATGAACTTTGTCTTAGGCTATGTTCACATACAGCTTTTTGCTGCTTTTTTTTAATACAAATTAAACGCTGCTTTTTGCAGTACCAGCAACACCTATGCAATTTCAGAAATCTGCAAAAGCTTGTTTTTTTCTTTTCTCACTGAATTAGAGAACTGCAACATGTTTTTGACACTTCAGCAAGTCAATTTTTTCAGTGTTTTTGCGCAGAAAGAAACGAGAAAGCGAAAAAATGCAGCAAAAAAAGCAATGTCATATTTCGCTGCATTTTTGTTAAATAAAACTAACTTTATTGAATGTACTCTAGACAAAGCACATGTAATCTACACCCAAAAATGCTGCAATAAAATGCAACAAATAAGCCGTGAAAACACCACAAAAAGGACCACACAAATGGTGATCATAGCATTTATACTGCCAAGAGAGCAGGTTTTCACTGCAGAAAAAAAAAAACAGCAAAAACACGGCGTGTGAACATAGCCTGAATCTGTGCTACAAAGCTGACAAGTCAGCTTCAGAATACAGTATGATTATCCGACTGCGGCTACGCCTGTAGCTAGTGCAGCAATTAGAATATTTTTAGATTTTTTGTATCAGAACAGTAATTAAAAAAAAATAACAAACACCAAACAAGCATTCTGCACCTGCACCTTAAAGGGAAGCTGACAGGTGATACATGCTATCCAAACTATGGGCAGAATGTATCAGCCAGTCAGTTTTAAAATACTTCAATAGCCGCCGGGAACCGAGCCGTACTGTGCACTAGTCCTACAGGCGGGGCCCCGACGACTTCTCTCCACCCACTGACAGTGACTCACAAGTCTCTGCCTATATGCACAGGCAATCAGAGGCTTGTCAGTCACTGTCAGTGGGCGGGGAGAAGCCGTCGGGACCCGCCTGTATGATTAGCCAATAGGTTGGATCAGTCCCTGGTGGCTATTAACAGTATGTAATGGATATGATTGTACAGCCAGTGCCTGATACATGCTGCCCATGGTTTGGGCAGCATGTATCAGCTGACAGGTTCCCTTTAAATAGCTGTTCTCAGGACACTCATTTGACTGATAAATATCCCTAAACATGATGTCAGGGGAGAGTCAGGAGGCCCCCATACACATAGGATAGTTGGTTGGCCCTGCCAAAGTTGGCAGGCTTGACTTAAATGTGTATAGGGACTTGGAGACAGATATGCAAGAAAGTCGCTGTTCTAACCTGTAAATAGACAGATCTGTGCTGACAGACACGCATCAGCAACATAGCTAAAACTCTAGTGGGAGTTTTTTTTATCTACATCCGCCTACTTTACAATATTTTTACAGATAGGATAAAAAACATTTGCTACTTCACGATATGTAGATTTGTAAATATTTCACTACGGTTGCTTTTCACTTACCTGGCACTGAAGGGTATATTTCAAGTTCAGATGTGGTGAAATCATGTAATGAGAGCGATCTTGCAACATCTCCAGGAGGTCCAGGTGGTCCTCTAGGCCCTACCAATCCTGGTAATCCAGGTATGCCAGGTGGGCCGGGTGCCCCCCTAATACCAGGAATGCCAGGTTCACCAATGATCCCTTTAACTCCTTGTGGGCCTTCAGGGCCAGAGGGCCCTGCAGGTCCATTTGTCCCTGGAGGTCCTGATAAGCCTGGATCGCCTTTAGGTCCTGGCTCACCACTTTTTCCTGGTGACCCCCTTTGCCCTTTATTTCCTTGTGGACCCTTTGACCCTCTTGATCCTTTTTCTCCTGGAGGGCCAATTGCTCCAGGAAGGCCCTTTTCACCAGCAGGCCCTGGAAAACCTGTTATCCCAGTATCTCCTGTCTGTCCCTTTGGTCCAATTGGTCCCATGGGTCCAAGGGGTCCTCTTTCACCTTTTGGTCCCCTAGGACCTGGAGGCCCTGTAATAACAAAAAAAAATTAACAATATTCTGTAAATGCTCAGATATTTAATGCACTGTATGGTTTACTCTGTTGTTGTACAGTGGGGAAAAAAGTATTTAGTCAGCCACCAATTGTTTCTGATGTCCTTCGACAGCTCTTTGGTCTTCATCATAGTGGACTTTGGAGTGTGAATGTTTGAGGTCTTGGACAGGTGTCTTTTATACTGATAACAAGTTCAAACAGGTGCCATTAGTACAGGTAATGAGTGGAGAACAGAGGAGCCTCTTAAAGAAGAAGTTACAGGTCTGTGAGAGCCAGAAATCTTGCATGTTTTTAGGTGACCAAATACTTATTTTCTACCATAATTTGCTAAATAGATCTTGCCAAATCAGACAAGGTGATTTTCTGGATTTGTTTTCTCATTTTGACTCTAATAGTTGTGGTCTACCTATGATGTCAGTTACAGGTCTCTCATCTTTTTAAGTGGGAGATCTTGCACAATTGGTGGCTGACTAAATACTTTTTTTCCCTCACTGTATGTGGCTTAAGGGTATTTATGGAACTCATTATATAAGGTTAATAACACCAAAATCTTAATTATTTTTAAATGACATATATAACTATAGCTGCAAGCATGTCTACTAAATGTAAAGATGTTTTACCACTTAGGCCATTATTCCCAAATCTCAGTTTTTTTTGTGTTGGAACCATAATTTATTTTAAACTTTTCTTCAAACTGTAGTGTATTATAGATATTACAATTAGACCCACCAAAGTAACAAAGTTCAAAGGTGCAATGTTTCCCTATTTAGTATCTTGCCTACTTCTATAGACAATCTTCATTTGTATGTATATAATACAAATTACATTATGATGTTGTATTATATTTGATGTATATGTCGTTATAATAACATGGTGTTTTTCCTTAAAGAACAATATACAGTAATAGCCTCCTATTAGGTAGCTGACAAGCGAATTGGCCATGATGCTATGATGCTGGAGGTTACTGCCTCAAACCCCTTTGTAGAAGATGCCTGAGCAGTGACGTAGAAAATGTGTCTTAGGGCAATCAGATAAAACTACGATATTCCCTGGTAAAATAGCCCGAGCATTGCTGATCATGAGGCCTAGTAGGATGAGGAGAGAAGTCTTCTATCTTTATAGCAAGTGGGGCCTAAGAATAATACATTACGACTGTTATAGAGTGTTGGATTATAGCTGCCAGTAACCTGCTATCATTTCTGTGTGTACGGCTCCTCTATGTGTGGCCCCCATGCAGAGGCGTAGCTAGGGTTTCAACTTAGGGGGGGGCGAAACATCTGAGTGGGCCCCTAACCAGCTAACCCTGATTACAGCTACGGTTGCGCACTCTAATTGTGAATATAGGGGAACCTCAGAATATAATCGCACTGTTATTGAAAATAAATCTATATACAAAAACGAACATTGACTTTACCGCCATATTGTGACCATATGCAACTTTGATGGTCACAATACTCTGAGTGCCCCTATAACAATAATGCTTAAGTGCCCACTTAACATTTAATAATGTCCCCTATGTTCCCCCATGTACTGCTCCATTATACACAGTATGGTGAGCTTAAAGCTTCCCTATACACAGTCTAAGGCCCCCACAGCTCCCCTATACACCGTATGATGATTCTACAACTCCCCTATACACAGTATGATGATTCTATAACTCCCGTATACACAGTATGATACCACTGCTCCCCTATAGATAGTATGAGCCCAATGCTCCCCTATACACAGTATAATGCTGACAGAACTCCACTATAGAAAGTATAATGCCCCCCAGAGCTCCCCTATATACAGTGTAATGGGCCAACAGCTCCCATATGCACAATATGCCTTCACAGTTCCCTATACACAGTATGATGAGCCCACAGCTCCCTTATACACAGTATGATGGGCCCGCAGCTCCCTTATACACAGTATGATGGGCCCACAGCTCCCGTATGCACAGTATGATGGGCCCACAGCTCCCTTATATACAGTATGATGTCCCTCACAGTTTCCCTGTACACAGTATGATGGGCCCACAGCTTCCTTATACACAGTATGATGGGCCCACAGCTCCTTTATACACAGTATGATGGGCCCACAGTTCCCTTATACACAGTATGATGGCCTCACAGCTCCCTTATACACAGTATGATGGGCCCGCAGCTCCCTTATACACAGTATGATGGGCTCGCAGCTCCCTTATACACAGTATGATGGGCCCGCAGCTCCCTTATACACAGTATGATGGGCCCGCAGTTCCCTTATACACAGTATGATGGGCTCGCAGCTCCCTTATACACAGTATCATGGGCTCGCAGCTCCCTTATACACAGTATGATGGGTCTCCAGCTCCATTATACACAGTATGATGGGCTCGTAGCTCCCTTATACACAGTATGATGGACCCACAGCTTCCTTATACACAGTATGATGGACTCGCAGCTCCCTTATACACAGTATGATGGGCCCGCAGCTCCCTTATCACAGTATGATGAGCCCACAGCTCCCTTATCACAGTATGATGGGCCCGCAGCTCCCTTATCACAGTATGGTGGGCCCGCAGCTCCCTTATACACAGTATGATGGACCCGCAGCTCCCATATACACAGTATGATTGGCCCACAGCTCCCGTATACACAGTATGGTGGGCCCGCAGCTCCCGTATACACAGTATGATTGGCCCGCAGCTCCCTTATACACAGTATGATGGACCCGCAGCTCCCGTATACACAGTATGGTGGGCCCGCAGCTCCCGTATACACAGTATGATTGGCCCGCAGCTCCCTTATACACAGTATGATTGGCCCGCAGCTCCCTTATACACAGTATGATTGGCCCGCAGCTCTCTTATACACAGTATGATTGGCCCGCAGCTCCCGTATACACAGTATGATGGACCCGCAGCTCCCTTATACATAGTATGATTGGCCTGCAGCTCCTGTATACACAGTATGATGGACCCGCAGCTCTCGTATACACAGTATGAAGGACCCGCAGCTCCCTTATACATAGTATGATTGGCCTGCAGCTCCCGTATACACAGTATGATGGGCCCGAAGCTCCCGTAAACACAGTATGATTGGCCCGCAGCTTCCTTATACACAGTATGACGGGCCCGCAGCTCCCGTATACACAGTTTGATTGGCCCGCAGCTCCCTTATACACAATATTATTGGCCCGCAGCTCCCGTATACACAGTATGATGGGCTCGCAGCTCCCTTATACACAGTATGATGGGCCCGCAGCTCCCTTATACATAGTATGAGGGGCCCGCAGCTCCCTTATACACAGTATGATGGGCCCGCAGTTCCCTTATACATAGTATGATGGGCCCGCAGCTCCCTTATACATAGTATGATGGGCCCGCAGTTCCCTTATACACAGTATGATGGGCTCGCAGCTCCCTTATACACAGTATCATGGGCTCGCAGCTCCCTTATACACAGTATGATGGGTCTGCAGCTCCATTATACACAGTATGATGGGCTCGTAGCTCCCTTATACACAGTATGATGGACCCACAGCTTCCTTATACACAGTATGATGGACTCGCAGCTCCCTTATACACAGTATGATGGGCCCGCAGCTCCCTTATCACAGTATGATGAGTCCACAGCTCCCTTATCACAGTATGATGGGCCCGCAGCTCCCTTATCACAGTATGATGGGCCCGCAGCTCCCTTATACACAGTATGATGGACCCGCAGCTCCCGTATACACAGTATGATTGGCCCGCAGCTCCCGTATACACAGTATGGTGGGCCCGCAGCTCCCGTATACACAGTATGATTGGCCCGCAGCTCCCTTATACACAGTATGATGGACCCGCAGCTCCCGTATACACAGTATGGTGGGCCCGCAGCTCCCGTATACACAGTATGATTGGCCCGCAGCTCCCTAATACACAGCATGATTGGCCCGCAGCTCCCTTATACACAGTATGATTGGCCCGCAGCTCCCTCATACACAGTATGATTGGCCCGCAGCTCCCGTATACACAGTATGATGGACCCGCAGCTCCCTTATACATAGTATGATTGGCCTGCAGCTCCTGTATACACAGTATGATGGACCCGCAGCTCTCGTATACACAGTATGATGGACCCGCAGCTCCCTTATACATAGTATGATTGGCCTGCAGCTCCCGTATACACAGTATGATGGGCCCGCAGCTCCCGTATACACAGTATGATTGGCCCGCAGCTCCCTTATACAGAGTATGACGGGCCCGCAGCTCCCGTATACACAGTTTGATTGGCCCGCAGCTCCCTTATACACAATGTTATTGGCCCGCAGCTCCCGTATACACAGTATGATGGACCCGCAGCTCCCTTATACATAGTATGATTGGCCTGCAGCTCCCGTATACACAGTATGATGGGTCCACATCTCCCTTATACACAGTATGATGGGCCCGCAGCTCCCTTATACACAGTATGATGGACTCACAGCTCCCTTATACACAGTATGATGGGCCCACAGCTCCCTTATACACAGTATGATGGACTCACAGCTCCCTTATACACAGTATGATGGGCCCGCAGCTCCCTTGTACACAGTATGATGGGCCCGCAGCTCCCTTATACACAGTATGATGGACTCACAGCTCCCTTATACACAGTATGATGGGCCCGCAGCTCCCGTATACACAGTATGATGGGCCCGCAGCTCCCTTATACACAGTATGATGGACTCACAGCTCCCTTATACACAGTATGATGGGCCCGCAGCTCCCGTATACACAGTATGATGGGCCCGCAGCTCCCTTATACATAGTATGATTGGTCCACAGCTCCCTTATACACAGTATGATGGACTCACAGCTCCCTGTCATGATTTGGATGCCCCGGTCATTTACTCATCCTCTGGCGTATTCACTATTTTGTGGCACCGCTGCAGTGCCGCTGCTCAAACTTGTGAGCTTCTGACTGGTCAGAAGTTAAAAGCTATGTCACAAGCGCTCAATGTAAGACTATGAGGCTATGTGCACTTGTTGCGGATTTGTGCTGATTTACTGCGGATTTCCTGTGTTTTTTGGCAGATTTCACCTGCGGAATCCTATACAGGAGCAGATGTAAAACGCTGTGGAATCCACAAATAGAATTGACATGCTGCAGAAAATAAAACGCAGCGTTTCTGTGCGGTATTTTCCGCCCCATGGGCACTGCGGATAGTTTTCCATAGGTTTACATGGCACTGTAAACCAGATGGAAAACTGCTGCGAATCCGCAGCGGCCAATCCGCCCCGTGTGCACACAGCCTGAGAGTGAGAAAGAGGCCAGAACGAGGCTCCCACAGACTCACACTGATTAGTGACCTCTGCGCTGCTCCATGAAACACTGGAGCCTCGGACAGGCCACAAACTGCAGGAGATGGAGCCGAGCGGAGACTAAAACCGATGAAAAGGCCAGAAGGTGAGTATCAGACAGAGGCAGGGGACGGGGATTTCCAGCACCGCTCCAGCAATGAAATAAAAAATAATGCTGGAGTGGTGCTGTAAATGTGATGCAGCTCTTGGTTACTGTATGGGGGCTCCTTATACTAATACTCATAAAAGACCCAGGTGGTACGTATCAAAAGCCCCCTACCCCCATCTCCAGCCTCCCCAGACAGCAAATATTACATGTGATGGAGTACATATAATATCATAACAAAACATTATAATATTCAGCCCCCAGTGCCCTGTCTCCCTCCCCCACTTCAGCCCCAATACCCCCATCGTCTCACATCCACCCCCTCAATGCCCTGTCCCACCTCACCCACCTTCTGCCTTCACAGCACCCAAATGGTCTTACATTCACCCCTCAGTACCCTGTCTCCCCTCCCCCACAATACCCCCATGGTCTCACATTCACCCCACAGCACCCTGTCCTCCCTCACTCACTTTCAGCCCCCACAATACCCCAACGGTCTCAGTGACATACCTGAATTTAATAAACCTAAAATGTTCCATCCCCACTTACTGATAAAGTTTGCACTGCAGGCAGGACCAGCAAGTGTCTAGGTGAAATGCAAGGTGGACACTAGGACCCAGCGTGCCTGAGCCAATCCCAGCGTGCACAGAGTGAGGAAAACTGCAGCCAGGAAAAGCTTCATGATCAGGTCAGACGGGCGAAACCATTCACTGCAGGGGGGAGACTGCAGCCAGCCACTGTGCTAATAGCAGCCTGCAGAGTCTCCGTCAGACGGGAGCAGACATTATACTACTGTGCTCCTATGCGGTCTTCTGCCTCGTCACAGAAGTGGCCCTGCCCTGGCTCCCGGTGGGCCCCTTCATGTGACAGGGCCCGGGGCGATGGCCCCCTCTGCCCCCCCAGTAGCTACGCTACTGCCCCCATGTCTTCCTATTATCCTGCCAGTTGTCAGTCACTGTGTCTGCGGCTTCTCTATGTGTGGCCCCCAAGTCTTCTTATTATCCTGCCAGTTGTCAGTCAGTATGTCCTGTGTCTGCGGCTTCTCTATGTGTGGCCCCCAAGTCTTCTTATTATTCTGCCAGTTGTCAGTCAGTATGTCCTGTGTCTGCGGCTTCTCTATGTGTGGCCTCCATGTCTTCTTATTATTCTGCCAGTTGTCAGTCAGTATGTCCTGTGTCTGCGGCTTCTCTATGTGTGGCCCCCATGTCTTCTTATTATTCTGCCAGTTGTCAGTCAGTATGTCCTGTGTCTGCGGCTTCTCTATGTGTGGCCTCCATGTCTTCTTATTATTCTGCCAGTTGTCAGTCAGTATGTCCTGTGTCTGCGGCTTCTCTATGTGTGGCCCCCAAGTCTTCTTATTATTCTGCCAGTTGTCAGTCAGTATGTCCTGTGTCTGCGGCTTCTCTATGTGTGGCCTCCATGTCTTCTTATTATTCTGCCAGTTGTCAGTCAGTATGTCCTGTGTCTGCGGCTTCTCTATGTTTCGCCCCCATGTCTTCCTCTTATCCTGCCAGTTGTCAGTCAGTATGTCCTGTGTCTGCGGCTTCTCTATGTGTGGCCTCCATGTCTTCTTATTATTCTGCCAGTTGTCAGTCAGTATGTCCTGTGTCTGCGGCTTCTCTATGTGTGGCCCCCATGTCTTCTTATTATTCTGCCAGTTGTCAGTCAGTATGTCCTGTGTCTGCGGCTTCTCTATGTGTGGCCTCCATGTCTTCTTATTATTCTGCCAGTTGTCAGTCAGTATGTCCTGTGTCTGCGGCTTCTCTATGTGTGGCCCCCAAGTCTTCTTATTATTCTGCCAGTTGTCAGTCAGTATGTCCTGTGTCTGCGGCTTCTCTATGTGTGGCCTCCATGTCTTCTTATTATTCTGCCAGTTGTCAGTCAGTATGTCCTGTGTCTGCGGCTTCTCTATGTGTGGCCTCCATGTCTTCTTATTATTCTGCCAGTTGTCAGTCAGTATGTCCTGTGTCTGCGGCTTCTCTATGTGTGGCCTCCATGTCTTCTTATTATCCTGCCAGTTGTCAGTCAGTATGTCCTGTGTCTGCGGCTTCTCTATGTGTGGCCCCCATGTCTTATTATTATCCTGCCAGTTGTCAGTCAGGATGTCCTGTGTCTGCGGCTTCTCTATGTGTGGCCCCCATGTCTTCCTATTATCCTGCCAGTTGTCAGTCAGTATGTCCTGTGTCTGCGGCTTCTCTATGTGTCGCCCCCATGTCTTCCTATTATCCTGCCAGTTGTCAGTCAGTATGTCCTGTGTCTGCGGCTTCTCTATGTGTGGCCCCCATGTCTTCCTATTATCCTGCCAGTTGTCAGTCAGTATGTCCTGTGTCTGCGGCTTCTCTATGTGTGGCCTCCATGTCTTCTTATTATCCTGCCAGTTGTCAGTCAGGATGTCCTGTGTCTGCGGCTTCTCTATGTGTGGCCCCCATGTCTTCCTATTATCCTGCCAGTTGTCAGTCAGTATGTCCTGTGTCTGCGGCTTCTCTATGTGTGGCCTCCATGTCTTCTTATTATCCTGCCAGTTGTCAGTCAGTATGTCCTGTGTCTGCGGCTTCTCTATGTGTGGCCCCCATGTCTTCCTATTATCCTGCCAGTGGTCAGTCAGTATGTCCTGTGTCTGCAGCTTCTCTTTGTGTGGCCCCCATGTCTTCCTATTATCCTGTCAGTTGTCAGTCAGTATGTCCTGTTTTTGCGGCTTCTCTGAGTGGCCTCCATGTCTTCCTATTATCCTGCCAGTTGTCAGTCAGGATGTCCTGTGTCTGCGGCTTCTCTATGTGTGGCCTCCATGTCTTCTTATTATCCTGCCAGTTGTCAGTCAGTATGTCCTGTGTCTGCGGCTTCTCTATGTGTGGCCTCCATGTCTTCTTATTATCCTGCCAGTTGTCAGTCAGTATGTCCTGTGTCTGTGGCTTCTCTATGTGTGGCCTCCATGTCTTCCTATTATCCTGCCAGTTGTCAGTCAGTGTGTCCTGTGTCTGCGGCTTCTCTATGTGTGGCCTCCATGTCTTCCTATTATCTTTTCAGTTGTCAGTCAGTATGTCCTGTGTCTGCGGATTCTCTATGTGTGGCCCCCATGTTTTCCTATTATCCTGCCAGTTGTCAGTCAGTATGTCCTGTGTGTACGGCCCCTCTATGTGTGGCCCCCATGTCTTCCTATTATCCTGCCAGTTGTCAGTCAGTATGTCCTGTGTCTGCAGCTTCTCTTTGTGTGGCCCCATGTCTTCCTATTATCCTGCCAGTTGTCAGTCAGTGTGTCCTGTGTGTACGGCTCCTCTATGTGTGGCCTCCATGTCTTCCTATTATCCTGCCAGTTGTCAGTCAGTATGTCCTGTGTCTGCGGCTTCTCTATGTGTGGCCTCCATGTCTTCTTATTATCCTGCCAGTTGTCAGTCAGTATGTCCTGTGTCTGCGGCTTCTCTATGTGTGGCCTCCATGTCTTCCTATTATCCTGACAGTTGTCAGTCAGTAAGTCCTGTGTCTGTGGCTTCTCTATGTGTGGCCCCATGTCTTCCTATTATCCTGCCAGTTGTCAGTCAGTATGTCCTGTGTCTGCGGCTTCTCTATGTGTCGCCCCCATGTCTTCCTCTTATCCTGCCAGTTGTCAGTCAGTATGTCCTGTGTCTGCGGCTTCTCTATGTGTGGCCTCCATGTCTTCTTATTATCCTGCCAGTTGTCAGTCAGTGTGTTCTGTGTCTGCGGCTTCTCTATAGGTACCGTCACACTAAACGATATCGCTAGCGATCCGTGACGTTGCAGCGTCCTGGCTAGCGATATCGTTTAGTTTGACACGCAGCAGCGATCAGGATCCTGCTGTGATGTCGCTGGTCGCTGAATAAAGTCCAGAACTTTATTTGGTCGTCCGATCGCCGTGTATCGTTGTGTTTGACACCAAAAGCAACGATACCAGCGATGTTTTACACTGGTAACCAGGGTAAACATCGGGTTACCAAGCGCAGGGCCGCGCTTAGTAACCCGATGTTTACCCTGGTTACCAGCGTAAAAGTAAAAAAAAACAAACAGTACATACTCACCCAGCGTCATACCTCCCCCAGCGTCTGCTTCCTGACACTGACTGAGCGCCGGCCCTAAAGTGAAAGTGAAAGCCGCTGTGCTGTTAGGGCCGGAGCTCAGTCAGTGTCGGGAAGCAGACGCTGGGGGACGCTGGGTGAGTATGTACTGTTTGTTTTTTTTACTTTTACGCTGGTAACCAGGGTAAACATCGGGTTACTAAGCGCGGCCCTGCGCTTAGCAACCCGATGTTTACCCTGGCTACCCGGGGACCTCGGCATCGTTGGTCGCTGGAGAGCGGTCTGTATGACAGCTCTCCAGCGATCAAACAGCGACGCTGCAGCGATCGGCATCGTTGTCGCTATCGCTGCAGCGTCGCTTAATGTGACGGTACCTTTAGTGTGGCCCCCATGTCTTCCTATTATCCTGCCAGTTGTCAGTCAGTATGTCCTGTGTCTGCGGCTTCTCTATGTGTGGCCCCTGTTATGATCCGGTGGTAGGATCACAAAACTGACCTGATAGGTAAACCTGAATTGTAGGACAAGCTCCGGGTATGTGGGAACTATACCGACCGCAATCCTGATCCTATCCACACACACTAAAGGCAGCCGTGGAGCGTTACCTAAAAACCTAGACGCCTCTTCACAGCCTAAGAAACTGGCTACCCCTAGAGAGAAAGCAAAGCCTCACTTGCCTCAGAGAAATAACTCCAAAGTTTAGACAGCCCCAAACAAATAATAACGGTGAGTTAAGGGGAAAATACAAACGTAGGAATGAAAAACAGGTTTAAGCAAATGAGGCCCGCTAACACTAAATAGTCAGAAGAAAGCAAGGGATCTGTGCGGTCGGTACAAAAACTATCAAAAACTATCCACGCAGAAAGTACAAGAACCCCCACACCGACTCACGATGTGAGGGGCGCACTCTGCACCCCAGAGCTACCAGCAAGCGAAAAATCACATATAAGCAAGCTGGACTGAACACATCATATACTGAGAAACATATTGAAGGAAACAATGAACAAAAAGAACTAGCAAGACTTAGCTTCTCAGAAAGAGACAGGTAACCAGGGAGATCCAGGAGAGGTCAGAACCAGTACTGAATACAACGACAGCAGGCAACAAGTAAAGGTCTAGGTGGAGTTAAATAGGAACCAGCATAGCAGGAAATGAGGCAGCTGAGCCCAGCTCCAGATCCGCAGTATCGCTAAAGGCCACCAGAGGGAGCCCAGACGGAATTCACAACAGTACCCCCCCCTTGAGGGGTCACCGAACCCTCACCAGAGCCCCCAGGCCGATCAGGACGAGCCGAATGAAAGGCACGAACCAAATCGGCCGCATGGACATCAGAGGCGACAACCCAGGAATTATCCTCCTGACCATAGCCCTTCCACTTAACCAAGTACTGAAGCTTTCGTCTCGAAACACGAGAATCCAAGATCTTCTCCACCACATACTCCAATTCTCCCTCGACCAAGACCGGAGCAGGAGGATCAACAGAAGGAACCACAGGCACCACATATCTCCGCAACAATGACCTATGGAACACATTGTGAATGGCAAATGATGCTGGGAGGTCCAAACGAAATGACACAGGGTTGAGGATTTCCAAAATCTTATAAGGACCGATGAAACGAGGCTTGAACTTAGGAGAGGAAACCTTCATCGGAACATAACGAGAAGACAACCATACCAAATCCCCCACACGAAGTCGGGGACCCACACAGCGCCGGCGGTTAGCAAAGCGCTGAGCCTTCTCTTGTGACAACGTCAAATTGTCCACCACGTGGTTCCAAGTCTGCTGCAACCTATCCACCACAGAATCCACCCCAGGACAGTCAGAAGGCTCAACCTGACCTGAGGAAAAACAAGGATGAAAACCAGAATTGCAAAAAAAAGGCGAAACCAAAGTAGCAGAACTAGCCCGATTATTGAGGGCGAACTCCGCCAATGGCAAAAAGGTCACCCAATCATCCTGATCAGCAGAAACAAAACATCTCAGATAAGTCTCCAAGGTCTGATTAGTTCGTTCGGTTTGGCCATTCGTCTGAGGATGGAAGGCCGATGAAAAAGATAATTCAATGCCCATCTTAGCACAAAAGGACCGCCAAAATCTGGACACAAACTGGGATCCTCTGTCAGACACAATATTCTCAGGAATACCATGCAAACGAACCACATTCTGAAAAAACAGTGGAACCAAATCGGAGGAGGAAGGCAGCTTAGGCAAGGGCACCAAATGGACCATTTTAGAAAAACGATCACAAACCACCCAGATAACAGACATCTTCTGAGAGACTGGAAGATCCGAAATAAAATCCATGGAAATATGCGTCCAGGGCCTCTTCGGGACAGGCAAAGGCAAAAGCAATCCACTGGCATGAGAACAGCAAGGCTTGGCCCGAGCACAAATCCCACAGGACTGCACAAAGGAACGCACATCCCGCGACAAGGAAGGCCACCAAAAGGACCTAGCCACCAAATCCCTGGTACCAAAAATCCCAGGGTGACCCGCCAACACGGAAGAATGAACCTCGGAAATGACTCTACTGGTCCATCTATCCGGGACAAACAGTCTCTCCGGTGGACAACGATCAGGTCTATTGGCCTGAAATTCCTGCAGTACCCGTCGTAAATCAGGGGAGATGGCAGACAAAATCACCCCTTCTTTGAGGACACCAGCCGGTTCAGAAACTCCCAGAGAGTCAGGCACAAAGCTCCTAGAAAGAGCATCAACCTTCACGTTCTTCGAACCCGGAAGGTATGAAACCACGAAATCGAAACGGGAGAAAAACAGCAACCATCGAGCCTGTCTAGGATTTAGCCGCTTAGCAGACTCGAGATAAGTCAAATTCTTGTGATCCGTCAAGACCACCACACGATGTTTGGCTCCCTCAAGCCAATGTCACCACTCCTCAAATGCCCACTTCATTGCCAATAACTCCCGATTACCAACATCATAATTCCGCTCGGCAGGCGAAAACTTTCTTGAAAAGAAAGCACATGGCCTCATCACAGAGCCATCAGAGCTTCTCTGTGACAAGACGGCCCCTGCTCCAATCTCAGAAGCATCAACCTCGACCTGGAAGGGCAGAAAGACATCCGGCTGACGCAAGACAGGAGCCGAAGAGAACCGACGTTTGAGCTCCTGAAAGGCCTCCACAGCCGCAGGAAACCAATTTGTCACATCAGAACCCTTCTTGGTCAAATCCGTCAAAGGCTTAACCACACTGGAAAAATTAGTGATGAAGCGACGGTAAAAATTAGCAAAACCCAAGAACTTCTGAAGACTCTTTACCGATGTAGGTTGAGTCCAGTCATAAATAGCCTGGACCTTGACTGGATCCATCTCAATGGTAGAAGGAGAAAAAATAAAGCCCAAAAAGGAAACCTTCTGGACTCCGAAGAGACATTTAGAGCCCTTCACAAACAAGGCAGTGGCTCGCAGGACCTGAAATACCATCCTGACCTGCTTCACATGAGATTCCCAATCATCAGAAAAGACCAAAATATCATCCAGGTACACAATCATAAACCTATCCAGATACTCTCGGAAGATGTCGTGCATGAAGGACTGGAACACAGAAGGGGCATTAGAAAGCCCAAAAGGCATCACCAAGTACTCAAAATGGCCTTCGGGCGTATTAAATGCTGTTTTCCATTCATCGCCCTGCTTTATACGCACAAGATTATACGCTCCACGAAGATCTATCTTGGTGAACCAACTGGCCCCCCTAATCCGAGCAAACAGATCGGACAACAGTGGCAAAGGATACTGAAATTTGACCGTGATGTTATTTAGAAGGCGATAATCTATACAGGGTCTCAGAGAACCATCCTTCTTGGCCACAAAAAAGAACCCCGCACCCAAAGGGGACGAGGACGGGCGAATATGCCCCTTCTCCAACGACTCCTTGATATAACTCCGCATAGCGGCATGTTCTGGTACAGGCAAATTAAAAAGTCGTCCCTTAGGGAACTTACTACCAGGAATCAAATTTATGGCGCAATCACAATCCCTATGAGGGGGTAGGGCACTGGACTTGGGCTCATCAAATACATCCTGGTAGTCCGACAAAAATTCAGGGACTTCAGAAGGAGTAGAAGAAGCAATTGACACCAAAGGAGCATCGCCATGAATTCCCTGGCAACCCCAACTTGACACAGACATTGCTTTCCAATCCAGGACTGGATTATGAGCCTGCAGCCATGGCAGACCTAACACGACAACATCATGCAAATTATGTAACACAGGAAAGCGAATCACCTCCTGATGTGCAGGAGTCATGCACATGGTCACTTGAGCCCAGTACTGAGGTTTATTCTTGGCCAATGGCGTGGCATCAATTCCCTTTAGTGGAATAGGGAATTGCAAAGGCTCCAAGATAAAACCACAGCGCCTGGCAAAAGACAAATCCATCAAATTCAGGGCAGCACCTGAATCCACAAAAGCCATAACTGTGTAGGATGACAGAGAGCAAATCAAAGTAACAGACAAAATGAATTTAGGCTGTACAGTACCAATGGTGACAGACTTAGCGAAGTTTTTTGTATGCTTAGAACAATCTGAGATAACATGAGTAGAATCACCACCGTAAAAGCACAACCCATTCTGACGTCTGTCATTTTGCCGTTCAATTCTGGTCAGAATCCTGTCACATTGCATAGACTCAGGCTTCTGCTCAGAAAATACCGCCAGATGGTGCACTGGTTTGTGCTCCCGCAAACGCCGATCAATCTGAATGGCCAAAGACATTGACTCATTCAGACCCGCAGGCGTGGGAAACCCCACCATAACATCCTTAATGGCTTCAGAAAGACCCTTTCTGAAAATCGCTGACAGGGCACACTCATTCCATTGAGTGAGCACAGACCATTTCCTAAACTTCTGACAGTAAACCTCTGCTTCATCCAGACCCTGGGAGAGAGCCAGCAAAACCTTTTCTGCTTGGTCTACCAGATTAGGTTCCTCATAAAGCACTCCAAGCGCCAGAAAAAACGCATCCACATTTTGCAATGCAGGATCTCCTGGCGCCAGAGAGAATGCCCAATCTTGAGGGTCACCACGCAACAAAGAAATAATAATTTTAACTTGCTGAACCGGATCACCAGAGGAATGAGGTCTCAGAGAAAGGAACAATTTGCAATTATTTTTAAAGTTCAAAAACCTAGATCTGTCTCCGGAGAACAGCTCAGGAATAGGTATCTTAGGCTCTGACATAGGACTGTGAACTACATAATCCTGAATGCCTTGTACCCTAGCAGTGAGATGATCCACACTAGAAGACAGACTCTGAAGGTCCATAGCTGCAGCTGAATTCTGAACCACCCAGAGATTAAGGGGAGGAGAGAGGCTAGACACACTGCAGAGGAAAAAAAAAAAATGAACTCAGGATTTCTCTTATCCCTCTTTTGCGATGCATTAACTCTTTACGGGCCTGCTGTACTGTTATGATCCGGTGGTAGGATCACAAAACTGACCTGATAGGTAAACCTGAATTGTAGGACAAGCTCCGGGTATGTGGGAACTATACCGACCGCAATCCTGATCCTATCCACACACACTAAAGGCAGCCGTGGAGCGTTACCTAAAAACCTAGACGCCTCTTCACAGCCTAAGAAACTGGCTACCCCTAGAGAGAAAGCAAAGCCTCACTTGCCTCAGAGAAATAACCCCAAAGTTTAGACAGCCCCCCACAAATAATAACGGTGAGTTAAGGGGAAAATACAAATGTAGGAATGAAAAACAAGTTTAAGCAAATGAGGCCCGCTAACACTAAATAGTCAGAAGAAAGCAAGGGATCTGTGCGGTCGGTACAAAAACTATCCACGCAGAAAGTACAAGAACCCCCACACCGACTCACGATGTGAGGGGCGCACTCTGCACCCCAGAGCTACCAGCAAGCGAAAAATCACATATAAGCAAGCTGGACTGAACACATCATATACTGAGAAACATATTCATGGAAACAATGAACAAAAAGAACTAGCAAGACGTAGCTTCTCAGAAAGAGACAGGTAACCAGGGAGATCCAGGAGAGGTCAGAACCAGTACTGAATACAACGACAGCAGGCAACAAGTAAAGGTCTAGGTGGAGTTAAATAGGAACCAGCATAGCAGGAAATGAGGCAGCTGAGCCCAGCTCCAGACCCGCAGTATCGCTAAAGGCCACCAGAGGGAGCCCAGACGGAATTCACAACAGGCCCCCATGTCTTCCTATTATCCTGTCAGTTGTCAGTCAGTATGTCCTGTGTCTGTGGCTTCTCTATGTGTGGCCTCCATGTCTTCCTATTATCCTGTCAGACGTCAGTCAGTATGTCCTGGACTGCATGCCCCCAGGAGGCTCAGGGGAGAGCGTCATGACTAGGGAGGTAAGCTAGGCCCTGTTTGGTGGTCAAAGGGTTAAGTTTCAGGCAATTTTGTGAGGGAAATCTGTGGGGAGGAGAATAGGTGGGCTTTAGTTCTAGGATAGTTATGATTCCGTGAGGGGTGGGTCGATATGAAAGGGTATATATGGTTGGGTTAATTAGTGGGTCTGTTATTCTGCGGCTAGACCTTTGTTGTGGACTCATATTGAAATCCCACCAGCCCACCCTGTTTTTGAATACTAGCAAGGGCATAATAAAGAAAGTGGGGATAGGAGATTGCCATTAGCCGCAGCAGTATGCGGGAAGAGAAGGGGGACTTTGAATGAAGTGGATTGCGTTAATGGAAGGGGGGGACCCCGTGATTGGATGGGGTACTCCCCAGGTGGTGCTATGTTACCAAAGGAATTGTGTCCAGGTCCCTACTGAGCTTAGGTCTCAGAAGGACATTTTATCTGGGCAACATTCAGCCGGGTGCTCTCAAGCCGATGCGGTGCGGCTGATGTTCAACAGAGCCTTCGAATTCCCCCTCCTCTTTTTCTAGGTGGTTTTATGCTGTGGATATACATTGATTTGTATCTAAAGTTCTATTTAATTAAAAGTTCTATTTAATGTTGATATGATTTAATAAACGAGGCTGCTGTAGCCTTTACATCCAACGTCACGCAGTGAGTTAATAATAATAATAATAATTAATAATAATAAAATTGTTTTAACAGAATTGTGAATTGTTTTTATTTGTTTGGGTAATTGGTCGGGTTGGTGGGAGGTTCTTGCAGCTATGTGGGGGCAAATTGTCACACATTTCCAGAGTCAATAAAAAGTTAATATTTGAAAGTAAATGTCATGATTATGATGCGACATCTATACTTCACTTACTGTAATGCTGAGAGATTGTATAAAACCCATATCCAATGAATGTAGCTGAGAAGAATAATATACAAAGTGATGGATTTGCCACCAGATTGCAAGCTCACAAGCCAATAAAGAAGTGTTTGTGCTGCTACTGTATAGTGCTTTGCTGTGAGACGTTTGAACAGAAGTGACATTTGGTATGGACCCTCTACATTTTGGTAGGTGTCATTGCAGTGATTTAAGCAACAGGCAGTTTTGGAGCTTAAAACGTCCACATTGTGATCTGTCCTGTGGCTTCCGTACTGTTAAATTTATCAAAGTTTAAAAGGAACCTGTCAGCAGGTTTTCCCAATATACAGGTCTGTGCAGGCATATTTGATTTTATTGGAAAAATCTGCTGACAGGTTTCCGTTAACGGACAAAATATTCTACTGACAGAGTGGACTGAGCATGAACGAACAATGGACCCTTTCTCCTAAGTCCCAGAGTCCTGTCAGGATGCCCTGGTTTTGGACAGCTTGGGGGGAGATACTTGCAATGCTGTGTTAGTGTCACCACTCTTCGGTGTTGGAAACCGCATCACAATTATTACAGACTTTTTATAGTGACACTGCTACAACCCCTGATCTGCGCAAGAAATCTTAATCACAGAAGCATAGCTGTGGAGAGACCACGCAACCATTTATGGTGGGCTTGCAGAAATTATGAAATTGTTTGGTGAGTAAGGATAATGAAGGCAGTGCTGAAATAACCAACCCAGACTATATCTCAAAAAATCATTTTTTATCTGGTCTCTGTAGTCCAACCCTGAGGAGGGCTCTAAGAGGTTGTTTTGAAGCAGATGTTTCAGCTACTCTCATTTGATCTGGTGATAGAAGCCCTGCAGCTTAAAAAAGAAAGACAAGGATGCTACCTGCCCACACGCTGAAGGAGTCTATCAGTCCAAGCAGCATAATGTGCCCCATATCTGAGCCACTTGTCCCATTGTCTCAGGATTTGAGTAGGAAGTTGAGAGATACTGTTCAGGCAATAAAGCAGGAGATGCCCTGCAGGCATGTAAATCACATAAACCTTGCACTTTTTCAGCCCAATACCCATATGTAAATCCAAGATGCTGTTGTAAATGTAAACAGGCAGACCAGTGATACCAAGTCAGATCAGACAGAGCTGAACTATCATGTTCTGGGTCTGCCACAGCTAATATGCCATGTACAAGGAGAGCCTACCCAAGCCCAAACCATAGACGGTTATTTATGGCAGCGAGAATTAAATTGCTAGCCTCTGGAATAACTGGAATAGTCAAGTGGTTTAATGTTAAACATAGATATGGTTTTTTTAATCACAAAAATAGTGAGGACATCTTTTTACACCACACTGCCATCACTAGAAATAATCATTTACGGCCTCAATCAGACATTCATGAGTCACATACAGTGGGAAAAAAAGTATGTAGTTAGCCACCAATTGTGCAAGTTCTCCCCCTTAAAAACATGAGAGAGGCCTGTAGTTGAAATCATATGTAGACCAAAACTATGAGAGTCAAAATGATAAAACAAATCCAGAAAATCGCCTTGTCTCATTTGGCAAGATTTATTTTGCAAATTATGGTGGAAAATAAGTATTTGGTCCTTAACAAAAGTTCATCTCAATATTTTGTTATATATCCTTCGTTGCCAATGACAGAGGTCAAACGTTTTCTGTAAGTCGTCACAAGGTTAGCACACAGTGTTGGTGGTATGTTGGCCCATTCCTCCATGCAGATGTTCTCTAGAGCAGTGATATTTTGGGCCTGTCGCTGGGCAAAATGGACTTTCAACTCCCTCCAAAGGTTTTCTATGGGGTTGAGATCTGAAGACTGGCTAGGCCACTCCAGGACCTTCATATGCTTCTTATGAAGCCACTCCTTCGCTGCCTTGGTGGTGTGCTTGGGATCATTATCATCTTCAATATACAGTGGGGCAAAAAAGTATTTAGTCAGTCAGCAATAGTGCAAGTTCCACCACTTAAAAAGATGAGAGGCGTCTGTAATTTACATCATAGGTAGACCTCAACTATGGGAGACAAACTGAGAAAAAAAAATCCAGAAAATCACATTGTCTGTTTTTTTATCATTTTATTTGCATTTTATGGTGGAAAATAAGTATTTGGTCAGAAACAAACAATCAAGATTTCTGGCTCTCACAGACCTGTAACTTCTTCTTTAAGAGTCTCCTCTTTCCTCCACTCATTACCTGTAGTAATGGCACCTGTTTAAACTTGTTATCAGTATAAAAAGACACCTGTGCACACCCTTAAACAGTCTGACTCCAAACTCCACTATGGTGAAGACCAAAGAGCTGTCAAAGGACACCAGAAACAAAATTGTAGCCCTGCACCAGGCTGGGAAGACTGAATCTGCAATAGCCAACCAGCTTGGAGTGAAGAAATCAACAGTGGGAGCAATAATTAGAAAATGGAAGACATACAAGGCCACTGATAATCTCCCTCGATCTGGGGCTCCACGCAAAATCCCACCCCGTGGGGTCAGAATGATCACAAGAACGGTGAGCAAAAATCCCAGAACCACGCGGGGGGACCTAGTGAATGAACTGCAGAGAGCTGGGACCAATGTAACAAGGCCTACCATAAGTAACACACTACGCCACCATGGACTCAGATCCTGCAGTGCCAGACGTGTCCCACTGCTTAAGCCAGTACATGTCCGGGCCCGTCTGAAGTTTGCTAGAGAGCATTTGGATGATCCAGAGGAGTTTTGGGAGAATGTCCTATGGTCTGATGAAACCAAACTGGAACTGTTTGGTAGAAACACAACTTGTCGTGTTTGGAGGAAAAAGAATACTGAGTTGCATCCATCAAACACCATACCTACTGTAAAGCATGGTGGTGGAAACATCATGCTTTGGGGCTGTTTCTCTGCAAAGGGGCCAGGACGACTGATCCGGGTACATGAAAGAATGAATGGGGCCATGTATCGTGAGATTTTGAGTGCAAATCTCCTTCCATCAGCAAGGGCATTGAAGTTGAAACGTGGCTGGGTCTTTTAACATGACAATGATCCAAAGCACACCGCCAGGGCAACGAAGGAGTGGCTTCGTAAGAAGCATTTCAAGGTCCTGGAGTGGCCTAGCCAGTCTCCAGATCTCAACCCTATAGAAAACCTTTGGAGGGAGTTAAAAGTCCATGTTGCCAAGCGAAAAGCCGAAAACATCACTGCTCTAGAGGAGATCTGCATGGAGGAATGGGCCAACATACCAACAACAGTGTGTGGCAACCTTGTGAAGACTTACAAAAAACGTTTGACCTCTGTCATTGCCAACAAAGGAAATATTACAAAGTATTGAGATGAAATTTTGTTTCTGACCAAATACTTATTTTCCACCATAAAATGCAAATAAAATGATAAAAAAACAGACAATGTGATTTTCTGGATTTTTTTTTCTCAGTTTGTCTCCCATAGTTGAGGTCTACATATGATGTAAATTACAGACGCCTCTCATCTTTTTAAGTGGTGGAACTTGCACTATTGCTGACTGACTAAATACTTTTTTGCCCCACTGTATATACCATCCATATATACCATACCATTCAATTCAATATACCATCCACATTTCATCTTCAATGCCCTTGCTGATGGAAAGAGGTTTGCACTCAAAATCTCATGATACATGGCCCCATTTATTCTTCCATGTACATGGATCAGTTGTCCTGGTCCCTTTGCAGAGAAACAGCCACAAAGCATGATGTTGCCACCCCCATGCTTCACAGCTGGTGTGGTGTTCTTTGGATGCAACTCCGCATTCTGTTTCCTCCAAACACAATGAGTTTTGTTTCTACCAAACAGCTCTACTTTGGTTTCATCAGACCATATGACTTTCTCCCAGTACTCTTCTGGATAATCCAAATGCTTTCTAGCAAACTTCAGACGGGTCAGGACATGTACTGGCTTAAGCAGGGGGACACGTCTGGCAATGCAGGATCTGAGTCCCTGGTGGCGTAGTGTGTTACTGATGGGAGCCTTTGTTACGGTGGTCCCAGCTCTATGCAGGTCATTCACTAGGTTCCCCATGTGGTTCTGAGATTTTTGCTCACCGTTCTTGTGATCATTTTGACCCCACGGGATGAGATCTTGCATGGAGCCCCAGATCAAAGGGATATTATCTGTGGTCTTGTATGTCTTCGATTTTCTTATTATTGCTCCCACAGTTGATTTCATCACGCCAAGCTGCTTGCCTATTGCAGATTCAGTCTTCTCAGCCTGGTGCAGGGCTACAATTTTGTTACTGGTGTCCTTCGACAGCGCTTTGGTCTTGGACAGGTGTCTTTTATACTGATAATAAGTTCAAACAGGTGCTATTACTACAGGGAATGAGTGGAAGACAGAGGAGCCTCTTAAAAAAGATGTTACAGATCTGTGAGAGCCAGAAATCGCGCATGTTTTTAGGTGACCAAATAGTTATTTTCTACCATAATTTGCTAAATAAATCTTGCCAAACCAGACAAGGTGATTTTCTGGATTTGTTTTCTCATTTTGATTCTCATAGTTGTGGTCTACCTATAATGTCAATTACATGCCTCTCTCATCTTTTTAAGTGGGAGAGCTTGCACAATTGATGGCTGACTAAACACTTTTTTTTCCCACTGTACATACTTTGGCCATGGTTTTAACAGATAGAACACACACCCATTAAAGTCTATCGGTCGATGCACATGTTCATGTTATTTGCAGATCGTATGTTCACGAAAAATCACAGGAGCCATGTCTGTTTTTGATTGTCATTTTTGAACAAAATTGCCCCTACAAGCCTATGGGTCAGTGAAAATCACAGATGCCATCAGTGTGCAATCCATGTGGTGTCCAGGATTAACATTGCAATGTACAGTTGTGCTCAAAAGTTTACATACCACAGCAGAGTTTTTGCTTTCTTGGCCTTTTTCAGAAAATATGAATGATAACACCAAAACTTTTTCTCCACTCATGGTTAGTGGTTGGGTGAAGCCATTAATTGTCAAACCACTGTGTTTTCTCTTTTTAAATCATAATGACAACCCAAAACATCCAAATGACCTTGATCAAAAGTTCACATACCATGGTGATTTTGGCCTGATAACATGCACAGACGTTGACTCAAATGGGTTTGAATGGCTACTAAAGGTAACATCCTCACCTGTGACCTGTTTGCTTGTAATCAGTGTGTGTGCATAAAAGCTGAGTGAGTTTCTGGGATCTAGACAGACTCCTGTATCTTTCATCCAGCCACTGACGTTTCTGGATTGTGAGTCATGAGGAAAGCAAAAGAATTGTCAATGGATCTATGGGAAAAGGTAGTTGAACTGTATAAAACAGGAAAGGGATGCAAAAAGTTATCCAAGGAATTGATGATGCCAGTCAGCAATGTTCAAACTATGATTAACAAATGGAAAATCAAGATCTCTGTGAAAACAATGATCAGGTAGACCAACAAAAATTTCATCCACAACTGCCAGAAAAAGTGTTCGGGATACAAAGAAAAACCCACAAATAAAATCAGCTGAAATACTGGACTCTCAGAAAACAAGCGGTGTCACTGTTTCAAGATGCACAATAAGGAGGCACTTCAAGAAAAATGGGCTGCATGGTTGAGTCACCAGAAGAAAGCCATTAGCGTGCAAATGCCACAAAGTATCTCTCCTACAATACGCAAAACAGCACAGAGACAAGCCTCAAAACTTCTGGAACAAGGTAATTTGGAGTGATGAGATCAAAATTGAACTTTTTGGCCACAATCGTAAACGTTACATTTGGATTGAAGTGAACAAGGCCTATGATGAAAGGAACACCATTCCTACTGTAAAACACAGAGGTGGATCGCTGATGTTTTGGGGATGTATGAGCTACAAAGGCACAGGAAACTTGGTCAATGTTAAAAGAAAGATTAATGCAGCACGTTATCAGCAAATACTGGAGGCAAATTTGCAATCATCAGCCCGGATGCTGTGCATGGGACGTATTTAACGTTCCAACATGACAACGATCCAAAAAATAAGTCCAAATTGACCTGTCATTGGCTACAGCAGAACAAAGTGAAGGTTCTGGAGTGGCCATCTCAGTCTCCTGACCTCAATATCATTGAGCCACTCTGGGGAGATCTCAAGCGCGTAGTTCATGCTAGACAGCCCCGGAATTTACAGGAACTGCAGGCTTTTTGCCAAGAAGAATGGGTAGCTTTACTATCTGAGAAAATAAAGAACCTCATCCACAACTACCACAAAAGAGTTCAAGCTGTCATTGATGTTAGAGCGGGCAATACACGGTATTAAGAAATTGGGTATGTGAACTTTTTATCAGGGTCATTTGGATGTTTTTGGTTGTCATTCTGATTTAAAAAGAGAAAACACAGTAGTATGACAACAAATGGCTTCAACCAACCACTAACCATGAGTGGAGAAAAACTTTTGGTGTTATCATTCATATTCTCTGTAAAAAGGCCAAGAAAGCAAAAATTCTGCCTGGGCATGTAAACTTTTAAGCACAACTGTATAGGAGAAGCTTTGAAACTTATTTAAACACTGATGGTAAAAACTGACACACGGATTGAACACTGATGACAAATGCTATAAGTTTTTGACTAGTGAAAAATCACTAATGTCTGAATGAAGCCAAAGTCCCTAAACAGTGTTGGTGATGGACAGATAGGTTGCGTTTGATTTGATGGATGGAGCCAAAGGTGCTATGGCTGGCTGCCAATGTCACAGGCCTAGGTGGTGAAAGTTGCAAAGTTCCACACAATAAATAGGGAAATGAGAGATTGCACACAATGGGGAGAATCCCACAACATACTAATCTAAGCACATGTCCTCCTCCAGCCATACACCAGCAATAAGTAAACAAGGGCTGAAATTATCTATTTAGCAGAAACATACAGAAGAAAAGCTTTATGAGAAAGGTAACAGAAACCCAAATACAACCTTTGAAAAGTCATCATGTTGCAAATCTATAAGTTTGAATAGTTGTCTACCTGCTCATAAACTTTCAGACTCCCTACACTCATCACTGTCCCCAATCTCCTTTTGTTGCTTTCCTGATCTGGCTGAACACCACTACAATGACACTCTCAGAAGCGCCCTTGACCAAGTAGCGCCCCTCACCCTCAGAACCTCCAAGCACAGAGTAAAAGAGCCCTGGCTCATATCGCAAACTCAATTTCTCCAGTGATGCTCTAGGAGTGCTGAATGCTTATGGAGGAAAACTCGCACACCAGACAACTTCATCTACTTCAAATTTATGCTAAGAACCTATAACTCTACTCTTCACCTCGCCAAACAGACCTACTACAACACCCTTATCTTCTCACTATCCAACAACCACAAGAAACTTTTTGACATCTTTCAATCCCTCCTCAACTCAACCTTTCCAAAACTGAACTTCTTCTGCTTCTGCCGTCTACTAACCTCCGTTAATCTGACATTTCCCTCTCCATGGGTGGCACCATAATAACACCCCGGCAGCAGGTGTGCAGTCTGGGTGTTACAGTTGATACCAATCTCTCCTTCACCTCCCATATACAATCTCTTGCCCGCTCTTGCCGCTTACACCTAAAGAACATCTCTAGAATCCACCCTTTTCTCACCATGGAAACAACAAAACCCCTCAATGTCGCCTTGATCCACTCCCGCCTGGACTACTGTAACGCTCTATTAATTGGCCTCTTCCTTTCTCAACTTTCCCCTCTCCAGTCCATCCTTAATTCAGCAGCCAGGGTCGTCCATCTGGCTAATAGGTACTCAGACGTGACTGCTCTTCGCCAGTCGTTACAATGGCTGCCCATTCACTACAGGATCCAGTATTTGTTCTCACCCACAAAGCTCTCCACAGTGCGGCACCCCCTTACATCTCCTCCCTCATTTCTGTCTATCGGCCTAGCCGATCACTGTGCTCTGCAAATTACTTTCGACTAACCCCTGCATTAATCAGTACCTCCCACTCCCGACTCCAAGACTTCTCCCCACGCTGCGCCAATCCTCTGGAATGCTCTACCCCAAGAAATTAGGACCATCCACAACTTACACAGTTTTAGGCGCTCTCTCAAAACACATTTGTTCAGAGCGGCCTACCACATTCTTTAACCCCTTCATGACCCAGCCTATTTTGGCCTTAATGACCTTGCCGTTTTTTGCAATTCTGACCAGTGTCCCTTTATGAGGTAATAACTCAGGAACGCTTCAACGGATCCTAGCGATTCTGAGACTGTTTTTTCGTGACATATTGGGCTTCATGTTAGTGGTAAATTTAGGTCGATAATTTTTGAGTTTATTTGTGAAAAAAACGGAAATGTGGCAAAAAATTTGAAAATTTCGCAATTTTCACATTTTGAATTTTTATTCTGTTAAACCAGAGAGTTATGTGACACAAAATAGTTAATAAATAACGTTTCCCACATGTCTACTTTACATCAGCACAATTTTGGAAACAATTTTTTTTTTTGCTAGGAAGTTATAAGGGTTAAAATTTGACCAGTGATTTCTCATTTTTACAACAAAATTTACAAAACCATTTTTTTTAGGGACCACCTCACATTTGAAGTCATTTTGAGGGTTCTATATGGCTGAAAATACCCAAAAGTGACACCATTCTAAAAACTGCACCCCTCAAGGTGATCAAAACCACATTCAAGAAGTTTATTAACCCTTCAGGTGTTTCACAGCAGCAGAAGCAACATGGAAGTAAAAAATGAACATTTAACTTTTTAGTCACAAAAATGATCTTTTAGCAACAATTTTTTTATTTTCCCAAGGGTAAAAGGAGAAACTGGACCAGGGACGTTGTTGTCCAATTTGTCCTGAGTACGCTGATACCTCATATGTGGGGGTAAACCACTGTTTGGGCGCACGGCAGGGCTCGGAAGGGAAGGAGCGCCATTTGACTTTTTTAATGAAAAATTGGCTCCAATCTTTAGCGGACACCATGTCGCGTTTGGAGAGCCCCCGTGTGCCTAAACATTGGAGCTCCCCCACAAGTGACCACATTTTGGAAACTAGACCCCCCAAGGAACTTATCTAGAAGCATAGTGAGCACTTTAAACCCCCAGGTGCTTCACAAATTGATCCGTAAAAATGAAAAAGTACTTTTTTTTCACAAAAAAATTATTTTAGCCTCAATTTTTTCATTTTCACATGGGCAACAGGATAAAATGGATCCTAAATTTTGTTGGGCAATTTCTCCTGAGTACACCAATACCTCACATGTGGGGGTAAACCACTGTTTGGGCACATGGTAAGGCTCGGAAGGGAAGGAGCGCCATTTGACTTTTTGAATGGAAAATTATCTCCATCGTTAGCGGACACCATGTCGCGTTTGGAAAGCTCCTGTGTGCCTAAACATTGGAGCTCCTCCACAAGTGACCCCATTTTGGAAACTAGACCCCCCAAGGAACTCATCCAGAGGCATAGTGAGCACTTTAAACCCCCAGGTGCTTCACAAATTGATCCGCAAAAATGAAAAAGTACTTTTTTTTCACACAAAATTTCTTTTAGCCTCAATTCTTTCATTTTCACATGGGCAACAGGATAAAATGGATCCTAAAATTTGTTGGGCAATTTCTCCTGAGTATGCCGATACCTCATATGTGGGGGTAAACCACTGTTTGGGTGCACGGCAAGGCTCGGAAGGGGAGGCGTGCCATTTGACTTTTTGAATGGAAAATTAGCTCCAATCGTTAGCGGACACCATGTCGCGTTTGGAGAGCCCCTGTGTGCCTAAACATTGGAGCTCCCCTACAAGTGACCCCATTTTGGAAACTAGACCCCCCAAGAAACTTATCTAGATGCATAGTGAGCACTTATAACCCCCAGGTGCTTCACAGAAGTTTATAACGCAGAGCCGTGAAAATAAAAAAATAATTTTTCTTTCCTCAAAAATGATTTTTAGCCCAGAATTTTTTATTTTCCCAAGGGTAATAGGAGAAATTGGACCCCAAATGTTTTTGTCCAGTTTGTTCTGAGTACGATGATACCCCATATGTGGGGGTAAACCACTGTTTGGGCGCACGGCAGGGCTCGGAAGGGAAGGCACGCCATTTGGCTTTTTGAATGGAAAATTAGCTCCAATCATTAGCGGACACCATGTCGCGTTTGGAGAGCCCCTGTGTGCCTAAACATTGGAGCTCCCGCACAAGTGACCCCATTTTGGAAACTAGACCTCCCAAGGAACTAATCTAGATGTGTGGTGAGCACTTTGAACCCCCAAGTGCTTCACAGAAGTTTATAACGCAGAGCCATGAAAATAAAAAATAATTTTTCTTTTCTCAAAAATGATTTTTTAGCCCACAATTTTTTATTTTCCCAAGGGTAACAGGAGAAATTGGACCCCAAAAGTTGTTGTCCAGTTTCTCCTGAGTACGCTGATACCCCATATGTGGGGGTAAACCACTGTTTTGGCACACGTCAGGGTTCGGAAGGGAAGTAGTGACGTTTTGAAATGCAGACTTTGATGGAATGCTCTGCGGGCGTCAGGTTGCGTTTGCAGAGCCCCTGATGTGCCTAAACAGTAGGAACTCCCCACAATTGACTCCATTTTGGAAACTAGACCCCCAAGGGAACTTATCTAGATGTGTAGTGAGCACTTTGAACCCCCAAGTGCTTCACAGAAGTTTATAACGCAGAGCCGTGAAAATAAAAAATGTGTTTCCTTTCCTCAAAAATATTTTTTTAGCCCAGAATTTTTTTATTTTTGCAAGAGTAACAGGAGAAATTGGACCCCAAAAGTTGTTGTCCAGTTTCTCCTGAGTACGCTGATACCCCATATGTGGGGGTAAACCACTGTTTTGGCACACGTCGGGGTTCGGAAGGGAAGTAGTGACGTTTTGAAATGCAGACTTTGATGGAATGCTCTGCGGGCGTCAGGTTGCGTTTGCAGAGCCCCTGATATGCCTAAACAGTAGAAACCCCCCACAAGTGACCCCATTTTGGAAACTAGACCCCCCAAGGAACTTATCTAGATGTGTGGTGAGCACGTTCAACCCCCAAGTGCTTCACAGAAGTTTACAACGCAGAGCCGTGAAAATAAAAAATCATTTTTCTTTCCTCAAAAAAGATGTTTTAGCAAGCAATTTTTTATTTTCACAAGGGTAACAGGAGAATTTGGACCCCAATATTTGTTGCCCAGTTTGTTGTGAGTACGCTGATACCCCATATGTGGGGGTAAACCACTGTTTGGGCACACGTCAGGGCTCGGAAGGGAAGTAGTGACATTTGAAATGCAGACTTTGATGGAATGGTCTGCGGGCGTCACATTGCATTTGCAGAGCCCCTGATGTACCTAAACAGTAGAAACACCCCACAAGTGACCCCATTTTGGAAACTAGACCCCCGAAGGAACTTATCTAGATGTGTGGTGAGCACTTTCAACCCCCAAGTGCTTCACAGAAGTTTATAACGCAGAGCCGTGAAAATAAAAAATAATTGTTCTTTCCTCAAAAATTATGTTTTAGCAAGTAATTTTTTATTTTTGCAAGGGTAACAGGAGAAATTAGACCCCAGCAGTTGTTGCCCAGTTTGTCCTGAGTACGCTGGTACCCCAAATGTGGGGGTAAACCACTGTTTGGGCGCACGTCGGGGCTTGGAAGGGCGGGAGCACCATTTGACTTTTTGAACGCAAGATTGGCTGGAATCAATGGTGGCGCCATGTTGCGTTTGGAGACCCCTGATGTGCCTAAACAGTGGAAACCCCTCAATTCTAACTTCAACACTAACCCCAACACACCCCTAATCCTAATCCCAACTGTAGCCATAACCCTAATCACAACCTTAACCCCAACACACCCCTAACCACAACCCTAACCGCAACACACCCGTAACCCTAATTCCAACCCTAATCCTAACCCTAATCCCAACCGTAACCCTAATCCCAACCCTAACCACAACTGTAACCCCAACACACCCCTAACCCTATCCGTAACCCTAACCACAAGCCTAATCTTAACCCTATTTCAAACCCTAGCCCTAATTCCAACCCTAACTCTAATTCCAACCCTAACCCTAAGGCTATGTGCCCACGTTGCGGATTCGTGTGAGATTTTTCCTCATGATTTTTGAAAAATCTGCAGGTAAAAGGCACTGCGTTTTACCTGCGGATTTACAGCAGATTTCCAGTGTTTTTTTGTGCAGATTTCACCTGCGGATTCCTATTGAGGAACAGGTGTAAAACGCTGCGGAATCTGTTGTGAATTTACTTTTTGCTCCCTCTAGTGGTTACTAGTTTTTTGACTCTGGTTTTTCTGTCATTCCTTTTATCCGCACCTGGGTCGTTAGTTAAGGGTGTTGCTATTTAAGCTCCCTGGACCTTCAGTTCAATGCCTGGCAACGTAGTTATCAGAGCTAGTCTGCTGTGCTCTTGTCTACTGATCCTGGTTCCAGTTATATCAGCTAAGTCCGCTTTTTGCTTTTTGCTATTTTGTTTTGGTTTTGTATTTTTGTCCAGCTTGTTCCAAATATATATCCTGACCTTTGCTGGAAGCTCTAGGGGGCTGGTGTTCTCCCCCCGGACCGTTAGACGGTTCGGGGGTTCTTGAATTTCCAGTGTGGATTTTGATAGGGTTTTTGTTGACCATATAAGTTACCTTTCTTTATTCTGCTATCAGTAAGCGGGCCTCTCTGTGCTAAACCTGGTTCATTTCTGTGTTTGTCATTTCCTCTTACCTCACCGTTATTATTTGTGGGGGGCTTCTATCCAGCTTTGGGGTCCCCTTCTCTGGAGGCAAGAAAGGTCTTTTGTTTTCCTCTACTAGGGGTAGCTAGATTCTCCGGCTGGAGCGTGTCATCTAGAATCAACGTAGGAATGATCCCCGGCTACTTCTAGTGTTGGCGTTAGGAGTAGATATATGGTCAACCCAGCTACCACTGCCCTATGAGCTGGATTTTTGTATTCTGCAGACTTCCACGTTCCTCTGAGACCCTCGCCATTGGGGTCATAACAGGAATCCGCACAAAGAATTGACATGCTGCGGAAAATACAACGCAGCGTTTCTGCACGGAATTTTCCGCACCATGGGCACAGCGGATTTGGTTTTCCTTAGGTGTACATGGTACTGTAAACCTGATGGAAAACTGCTTCGAATTCGCAGCGGCCAATCCGCTGCGGATCCGCGGCCAATCCGCTGCCAATCCGCTGCGGATCCGCGGCCAATCCGCTGCGGATCCGCTGCGGATCCGCGGCCGATCCGCTGCGGATCCGCTGCGGATCCGCTGCAAATCCGCTGCGGATCCGCTGCGGATCCGCTGCGGATCCGCGGCCGATCCGCGGCCGATCCGCTGCGGATCCGCGGCCGATCCGCGGCGGATCCGCTGCGGATCCGCTGCGGATCCGCTGCCGATCCGCGGCCGATCCGCTGCCGATCCGCGGCCGATCCGCTCTGTGTGCACATGCCATAACCCTACCCCTAACCCTAACCCTACCCGTAACCCTAACCCTACCCCTAACCCTACCCCTAGTTCTAACCCTAGTTCTAACCCTAACCCTAGTGGAAAAAGAAAAAAAAATATTTTCTTTATTTTATTATTGTCCCTACCTATGGGGGTGATAAAGGGGGGGGTTTATTTATTATTTTTTTATTTTGATCGCTGTGATAGAACCTACCACAGCGATCAAAATGTACCTCTAATGAATCTGCCGGCCGGCGGGCGCACTGAGCATGCGCCCGCCATTTTGGAAGATGGCGGCGCCCATGATGGAGGCGGACGGGGACCGGGAGCCTCGGTAAGTATAAGGGGGGGGAGATCGGGGCACGGGGGGGCGTCGGAGCACGGGGGGGGTGACATAGGAGCAGGGGGGGAGCGGGCAGGAGGACGGGGGAGCGGACAGCAGGACGGGGGAGCCGGCAGGCGGACGGAGGGGACCGGACCCTATAACGGAGCACTGGGGGGGCGATCGGTGGGGTGGGGGGGGGTCACATTAGTGTTTCCAGCCATGGCCGATGATATTGCAGCATCGGCCATGGCTGGATTGTAATATTTCACCAGTTTTTTAGGTGAAATATTACAAATCGCTCTGATTGGCAGTTTCACTTTCAACAGCCAATCAGAGCGATCGTAGCCACGGGGGGGTGAAGCCACCCCCCCTGGGCTGAAGTACCACTCCCCCTCTCCCTGCAGATCGGGTAAAATAGGAGTTAACCCCTTCACCCGATCTGCAGGGACGCGATCATTCCATGACGCCACATAGGCGTCATGGGTCGGATTGGCACGGGTTTTCATGACGCCTATGTGGCGTCATGGGTCGGGAAGGGGTTAATCAAAGTCATTTTATGTGTAAAGGTACCTTCACACTAAGCGACTTTACAACGATAACGATAGCGATCCGTGACGTTGCAGTGTCCTGGATAGCGATATCGTTGTGTTTGACATGCAGCAGCGATCAGGATCCCGCTGTGAGATCGCTGGTCGTTGCTGAAAGTCCAGAACTTTATTTCGTCGCTGGATCTCCAGCTGACATCGCTGAATCGGTGTGTGTGACACCGATCCAGCGATGTCTTCACTGGTAACCAGGGTAAACATCGGGTTACTAAGCGCAGGGCCGCGCTTAGTAACCCGATGTTTACCCTGGTTACCATTGTAAAAGTAAAAAAAAACAACACATACTCACATTCCGGTGCCCGGCATCCGCTTCCCTGCACTCCTCCTGCATCCTGTGTAAGTGCCGGCCGTAAAGCAGAGCGGTGACGTCACCGCTCTGCTCTGTGGGAGATGCCGGAGATGTTCGGCGCTGACACAGGATGCAGGAGGAGTGCAGGGAAGCGGACGCCGGGCACTGGAATGTGAGTATGTGTTTTTTTTTTTACTTTTACAATGGTAACCAGGGTAAACATCGGGTTACTAAGCGCGGCCCTGCACTTAGTAACCCGATGTTTACCCTGGTTACCAGGGGACTTCGGCATCGTTGGTCGCTGGAGAGCCGTCTGTGTGACAGCTCTCCCAGCGACCACACAACGACTAAACAGCGACGCTGCAGCGATCGGCATCGTTGTCTGTATCGCTGCAGCGTCGCTTAATGTGAAGGTACCTTTAGTGTGTGTGTGTAGCCCATTCACTATCTCTATCTATCCCCCACTCCCTCAAGATGGCTGGACCATCATTGTAAATACATCATTGTAAATACACACCTCTACCTTTTATCTCCCCCACTTCATTGTAGATTGTAAGCTCTCACGAGCAGGGTCGTCCTATTTTGCTTTAATTATTGTATTGTTAACATTGTTACTTATGACGACAGTTGTGCTTGAAACTGTTAAACTGTAAAGCGCTGCGGAATATGTTGGCGCTATATAAATAAAGATTATTATTATTATTATTATTGTTCAGTGAAGGTCAATATTTTAGTGAAAGCAGCAAATGATATATCAGGCAAAGTAACTAACTATGGATGAAACGCGTAGGGATCGTTCTCTAGAGTGTAATATTCTGGAATTGTTAGCTGTTCCTAACACCTGCAGTGTCTACTACAACTAGTGGTCACTCCTATTATTTAACCATCTAGTAAATATTGTATTTAATATCATAAGATGCAGGATCACCAAAATGAGTGAATACTCTTTTGACTGAAACATCAGTTGCTGTTTTCACTAAAATATTAACTCTTAATAGGTTACAGCGACCTTTATATCTAATCTGAGATATGTTGGATAGCTATTATGCAGCCTCCTATTACTAACCTAAAGAGATCACATCCTAATTATTATTAGTGGATTTATGTAAACAGCAATAGTCCTAGTATAAATTAATATAACCATATTAGTGGTGCTAATATGGAAACCTACAATAGTCGGTACGAGCAATATCTATCTCATGTAACTAGTATTAATTCTATACTCATACTGTGTCTTATTACAGTCATATAAAGAGATACCAATAGTTGACACTAGGGTTGTACTGACAGACCATATATTTATGTGGTCTTGCGAGATTTTATACTTTATTTCGTCATTAATTGTTTTGTGTATTTTAATATAAACATTAAAATATATATTTTAATATCTTACTCCAGTGGGATTTGACAGTGAAATTAACAATCCTAAAACCACAATCAAAGTTATTGGGCCTAATAGCAAATATAAGCATATATACAGCTCTGGCAAAAATTAAGAGACCACTGCAAAATGTTCAGTTTGTCTGATTTTTCTCTTTATAGGTATATTTGTGAGTAAAACATAAATTGTTCTATTATTCTATAAACTACTGACAAAATGTATCCGAAGTTCCAAGCAATAAATTTTATATTTATTTTCTGAAAAAGAGAAATGGTCAAAATAACAAAAAAAAACATCATTCCTGCAGACTTAAAATAATGCCAAAAAAACAAGTTCATAATGATTTAGAAATAACAATACTAATGTTTTAACTCAGGAAGAGTTCAGAAATCAATATTTTGTGGAATAACCGTGATTTTTAATCACAGCTTTCATGCGTCTTGGCATGCTTTCCACTGGTCTTTCACACTGTTTTTGGGTGACCTTATGCCACTCCTGGTACAAAAATGTAAGCAGTTCTTCTTTGTTTGATGGCTTGTGACTATCCATCTTCCTCTTGATTACATTCCAGAGGTTTTCAATGGGGTTCAGGTCTGGAGATTGGGCTGGCATGACAGGGATTTGATGTGGTGGTCCTTCATCCACACCTTGATTGACCTAGCTGTGTGGCATGGTCCATGGTCCTGCTGGAAAAACCAGTCCTAAGAGTTGAGGAACATTGCCTGAGCAGAAGAAATCAACTGTTTTCCAGGATAACCTTCTATGCGGCTTGATTCATACGTCCTTCGCAAAGATTAACCTGCCCAATTCCACCCTTGCTGAAGCATCCCCAGATCATCACCGATCCTCCACCAAATTTCACAGTGGGTGCAAGACACTGTGGCTTGAATGCCTCTTCAAGTCTCTGTCTAACCATTAGACGACCAGGTGTTGGGCAAAGCTGAAAATTAAACTCATCAGAGAAGATTACCTTACTCCAGTCCTCTATGGTCCAATCCTTATGGTGTTTTTCTAGCTTTACATGACTTGACTCCGGCCTCTAGGAGCCTGTTACGAACTGTTCTTGCCGTGCACTTCACGCCAGTGGCCCTTTGCCATTCCTTTTGTATGTCACTTCATGTCATCCTGCGGTTGCTGAGTGACATTAGAATAAGATGATAGTCATCCCAGTCAGTGGAGAATCGTTTTTGAGATCTGCCGGTCTATAGCTTTGTTGTCCCCAATGTCTGCTACTTGACCTTGTTGAAATGGACTGCCGTCTTAGAAATTTTAAAGATGGAGGCAACATGATGCTCACTGTGTCCCTCTACTAGTAGAGCCAGAATTGAGTCCTTCTTTTCCTCACTCAAGACTTTTTTTTCAACTCCTTTGGAATGGTTCAAAGTTATTTGTTCATTCCTAATACTTTTGGGATATTACTAGCACTTGTTTTGCCATCCAGCTTTCCTTCAATAAATAAGATTTGGTTCAGGTGATCACCTAATCAGAAGCACAATAAATAGAATGAGGTATCCTCAGGTTGGAATTCAACTGACTCTGGAATGGAATGACTGTCAGACATGTAGAGAAGCTGATTTTTATAAAACTGTGCAGTGGTCTCTTAATTTTATCACCAATAAAAAAAACATCAGGCCAAATGGAAAGAACATATAACTTTATTGATACAAATAAAATGTCTAAAAAAATAATGAGGCAGCATACAGTGAGACTAAAGGTAGGGACACCTGTGCCAAAAAACATGTATCCCTGGTGTGCCAAGATATATCATGCACTCTATAGCAGGCGACAAAATGTAAAAAAAATCAGGCTGAATGTGAAAAGTAGGTAAAAAATATCACAAAAACAAAAGTAAATGTAAAACTACAGTGGAATACATGAGGACATAACCATAGCAGAAACCATTCAGCCTAAATGCCAGCAGTGTTTAAGCCTACATAACAGTGCGGAAATGTATACCTGTAGGGGAAGGAGCCAGGGACCCACTATTTGTCCATGGCGCTCTCCCCTATGTTATACATTTCTGCACTATTATGTATGTTTAAAGAACCAATCTAGCGGTTTATTCATCTTCGGTGCTGGAGTGGTGCATTAAATCTAAGTTCCCTGTCCAGTCTTATACTCACCATCGGCATCTTCACTTTTTTTCAGTGTTGCTCTGGTCCCGCTGCACCATCTTGTGAGCGAGCTTCTGACTGGCCGGAAGTCAGGAGCTAAGTCACAAGCTCTCAATGAAGGTCTATGAGAACCAGAATGAGAATTGCATTGAATTGTGACCTCCAGTTCCCTCCATGAAACCCCAGAGCAGCCGGCAGGTCACAATCTGCGGGAGACCAGCGGGAACAGCGGTGATTCTGGAGTGGTGCTTTAAACATTGCTGGCATTTGTATTTAGGCAGAATTGTTTCTGCTATGGTTATATCATATCTTTATGTGGTTTCATATCTCTATTTACTTTTGTTTTTGTGGCGTTTTTTAATTTACATTTTTACATTCAACCTTACATTTTGTTGCCTGCTACAGAGTGCATGATATATATATTAGGGCTGCAGGGGATACATGTTTATTGGCACAGGTGTCCCTACCTTTAGGCCCACTGTATGCTGCCTCATTACTTATATTATATATACATACTGTATATGGAGCGCCCCCAGACGCAGGGTCGCGGGGCACTCGGTACCGGGCCTCTCTGTCTCAGTTCTGGGGTTGTCACGGTGGCTAGACCCAGTCCGTGACCCTGCTAAGGGGCGTCCAATGAAAGGTGTAGGTGGTGGTGCGTGGTGCACGTCGCGGTGAATAACGAGGACACAGGGTTGCAGTCTCTTTACCTCTTTACTGAAGGCTTCAAGATCCTCAATCCAGAGTACGATTAACAGGGCTGTCTGAGACCGGTCGGTCCAATTGCACCTCCAGAGTTCCCTTTGCAGGTGGAAATCTGTGCCTACCTTCTAGCGCCTGTGTGTTGTAGTACTTCCCTGCTGAGCACCACGGGATAGTCCTCACAACTGTTGTGTCTGTTTCTGATGTTCTTTCCCACAACTTATATCTGTTCTGATGTTCTTCTCCGTCCCCCAGATGATATGGCTAGGACGCACCCGTATGAGTTATTCCGGGACCCTAGTGACGCCCCTCTCCCACAGTTGCCCCCTATGTCTGCTTAGGTGATTTAGGTGAGACAGCCAACCTATAATTAACTGTCCTGCCGTTGGTTTGAAGTAATGCTTGGAGCCCAATACTTCCTCGGTGTTCCGGCCACCGGCTACGTGCCTCAGTAGGATGTTGCCTCGATCTTACAGCACGACTCCTACTGGTGTTATCTCCTTTTTGCTATGATCTCGTTTCTCACTCTTCACAATAAACTTCGCTTCTTGTCCTTTCTTGAGATACCGCCGCGATGTAGTGCAGGCGCGGTTCCTTAACGTTCTGTCTTGTTCGCTAGGCCTCTGTCAGGATCCCACCCCTGACAGGGACCCCCCTGAATCTTTCCCCTGCAACACCCTCTGCCACAGGATGTTGCCTGGTTCCAACCCAGTCAGCTTCTGTCTAACTTTCTATCCAACCCCCAGTTTTACCAGATTGTGAGGAGTGGCCTAATACATAGTGCCCTTTGCTCCCCCTGGAGGCCAGACTATGAAGTGTATTGGTGTCTGTGATACCTGGTCAGGTGAACTCCTTAAGTGCCGTCAGACGTACCATCACTCCCCTTAGCAGCGGAGCATCAGTACTGCAACGACCAGGACTCTGGGGCGCTGCACTTATATATTACATTTGTATCAATTGTAATAAGTGTATAGAAAAAGCCTCATGTGGGCAACTTTTTTTTTCAGAGACCTGCCCCCTTTGTTTGAAATCTAGCATCGGAGCCATCACTGCCTTGGGCAATGGTGCTGTCATTGCTGTGGATGGTGCAAGCACAGTCATCTCTAAAAGATATTATTGGTCCGAGAACTCTATTTGTGCACGTACCACCCGCAGCAATGACGGCACCAGGCGAGATTTCAAACATAGGAGACAGGTAAGTTAAAAAGCAGTGACTTTCCATTCACAGACCGAAGGCACGCGGAAGTGTCGGGAATCACAGACAGGGGGGAGAAGCCCCAGAATACAGTCCGGCCCCTGTGCAGCAAAATCTAATTTGCAGAAAATTTGAAATGGTGATTAAAATAGAACAACAAAGTGGATTTATTCATTAAAGGATCAATGTCATCAGTATCACAGCACCATTTAAGTCACGCCTTTACATTACAAAATTGTTCTGACATTCTTCTTTATGGGATTCCAGGTGGGCCTCCATACGCATATCCCGCATACCGAAAATCTTTGTAGTTGGTTTATCCGACAAAGTCAACACATTAAATTAAAAATTCTGTCATTTACATTTCTATTTATGCTAACATTCTTCGAAACTAAAGGACCACCAGTGATAGAGTTATACATTCACTTTCAGACTTGTCCTTCATTTAAAGATGACACTATGGAACAGTTAAACTATAGCTTACAGTTATTTCTTCACCAACTGCTTACTGTATATGTTCTCAATATATTTACTGCATTGATAAATTGAATATTCAAAAACACGCTAAAAAGCTCTAAAAGTGAAAACTATTTCATCATTTTTTTAACTAAAAGCCAATAATCATAAATTTATATAGGTTAAGTAAAAAATATATGTTTAAGTAAACCATATCCTACCTTGCAATATGGTGAAGTTCCTTATAAGTTGTCCATGCTTTGAATCAACCAACTTCATCTCTTCCATGATAATTGATAAATTGGCTACTTCGTTATCCAGCCTTTGTCTCATTGTATCCTGTTGAGCCCTGAGAGAAGATGTGTCTAGCTGAATATTGGAGATAGAGCTATTCAGCTGACCTAAATCTTCTGTGTGCTTACTCAGCGTATCGGTGCAAGTTGTTCTTACATCATTGAGATTGCTTGTTAGCGTCCTTAGATGATGAGCAGTGTAACTTATATTGGTAATAATACCTACGATATCTTCTTCAAATTTCTGGAAACGCTCTTCCAAATAGTTGAATTTGATATTTGTCCTATTCTCATATTCTTTATGATAATCCTGGAGATCCTTAAGGTTTTGTTCATTTGATTGTGCAGTCATAGTGATGTTTTCGATCTGAATACCAAGATTGTTGAGTTGGTTACTCATTTCTTCTATGGTCTCATTGTTGGCCTTCACTAGAACTGAGTTATTTGTGGCAATGCTTTGTAGGTTCTGGACTCTCTCTTTGAGCCAGTCAGTATCCTTTCGAGTTTGAAGAACAGCTTGTTGAAGGCTTTGAAAATCATTCTTGATACGTTGAATAGCTTGGCTCGTATCATCAACAGACCTCTGCAAAGTGCTTATAACTGTCCTTTGCTGAGTCTGCGTCAAGTTTAAGTTACTTATACTCATAGTAAGGATGTTGCTTGACTGCATTTGGCTTTGAAGATTTGTCTGCAGACTGCTGGTGTCCTGCTGTAAACTGGAAACGTAACTGTTATATACCTGTAGTGTTTGATTGACTCCATTGATCATCAGAGAGTTAGTGTCTAAGGCAGTTTTCATTTGGCTTTGTTTTGCATCTAGAAGGCCATCGGCTTCTTGTAGTTTCTCCAGGGTATCTTTGTTTCTGCTACTTTTTTCTGTAATCTCACGTAGTTGTTGACGAATGGCTAAGATATCTGATCTCACACCGGAGAGTTCTGTGTTAGTGTTGATTGACTTTTCTCCAGCTTGATCATCTGCAAAATATATACCACATGCTAGGAAGTGATACGCTCTCAAATTGGCCATGTTGTCATATATTTATCTTTTCTACCATAAACTGAGGTTTTGTTTCAGTGACTCATTCTGAAATGCGTTCCAATCACCCTGATGACATGTTTAAAAAATCTCCAGAGACAAATTTCCTCATCCAAGAAAATCTATGCAAATGGATGGAAAATAAAGGAATTTGGCAAAAAGTAGGTTTGTTACATAACAGCTATTGAATGCTCTCAAAGCTGCTGTTTTTTTTGTGTGCATTTTTTTGCATGTAAAAATGAATCAGGAAAATAGAAAAATGGATCTACATAAAGCTACATCCACCAGATATGTACACATAGAGGCTTTTGCAAATGGAAAGAAAAACCTACATGCACTGAAATCTGAGTCAGAAATCTGAGACTGATTCTCTGGTTTCTATCTAGGATGCAGGAAGCATACAGGTTACACTGCCTCAGGTCCGCACATGGAGTAGCACCAAACAAGGTGGCTAATCTGCACGTCACTACCCACTAGAGTTTGATGACAGAATCTGCTAATCAAGGAAGCAAGGGGAGGCATTTTAAGAATGGTTTGCAGATGGATTTTTGGACAGAATATGCACCAAAATTAGCATGAAAAAAAAATACTCCGAGCTAACATACCCTTAACATTATCCAACTAATCAGACCTTGGTAAACACTTTTGCCAAATGTCGGATGTACATTTACATTAAACATTTTGGGTAAAAAATGGCACACTTCTTAACCTTTGTGAGTTTTCTTAGTCGTGTCCTTAGACCTAAACTGAGGATCTAGGCAAAAAAGGCTAACGTTATGTAAACCTTAAAAACAAAATACATTTTGTGTACCCTTCTTTTTTCTTGCAACTTGATAGAGAGTTGTGTTAACCACTTATGAACTCCAGCTTCCCACTTTAGGAAATCTCCCAAACAATTCATATCTTACGTTCAAAACCATTGTGATGTGATGTGAGAATTTGAAGATTTTTAAGTAGGACTAGATGAAGACTGTAAATCCACAAAATTAGCCAGCACTCGTCTTTGTGTGATTAAAAAGTTGAATGCTTTAGTTTAGTGATATTTAGTGAAATTTTCAGTTAGCCATTAAAAGGTATCAACCACTGAGGACTCTCAATTCTAAATATTTTTTTAGTTTAGTGAGCAATTTAAAAGCTTAGATAGTAGAGACAATCAGCATAAAATGTATGCATAATGGCACATAAAAAGGAAAAAGAAAGTGCACGTTCTTCCAGGCAACTTCTGAGTCTAAGCACTGAATAGGTCAGAAATGCATTGGATGGAAGTGCCCTTTCTTTTTCTTTTTATGTGCCACTATGCATAATTTTATGCTGCTTGACTCTACCACCAATGCTTTTAAATGATTTAATAAAGCATTCAACATTTTATGAAGACAATGAGTAATGGCTATTTTCATATATTTATCTATCTCAGAGTATTAGTGTCGTGCATTGGACAGTTGAGCTGATTGATCCTTTTCCTGTATAATAGATGAAGACTGCATCACATCATTGAGATGCCCAGATGAAAACACTGGTCATATAGGTCATTGACTAATTGCTTTAAATATTTTATGAAAACAACCACTTTTTAAATTGAAGCCAACAAAATGATCAGCAGCTGTTACTACTGATGGTATCTTTCAGTCTCTTCAAGGTGCATCTGAATGCCCTTCTTGATGAATATACTACTACAGGGTTAGATTCCGTGACATGGTTTTGATCCAGGGAATTCGTCTGATTGCCATAAGTGGAGTCGGGAAACAAAATTTGCCCCTAATATATGGCAATTTGCATCTACCATATGGGATTTTTGCCTTCCTCTAGATCAGCATGTGAGGTTATAGGTTGAACCTAATGGACTTATGTCTACTTTCAACCTTAAAGGTGTTGTCCAGTCTAAAACGACAAGTCTGCAGTCACTCTATGAATCCTCAGTGTGAGCTGAATGCAAGTGTATTCCACGAGGCCGGAAACAGTCTAGTTGGCTTATGCTAGGGACTATGCATATCGCATACTTGCGGTCAAGTGACCGCCTTTCCCAATGCTAACACTGGAGAATCCTCAAAGTGTGCAGTGCGTGCATTGTGAAGATTCACAAGTCTACAGTCACATAGAGTGACTACAGACTTGTCGTTTTAGACAGGACAACCCCTTTTAAACTATAAAACTATGAAATGTAGTGTCATTTGAAAGCCGTTAAATGATGGTTGGGTCCAATTGACGGCAGATACTGTCAGCAGCTTTCTGTTCTGCCTTACAGAAGAGAGCTCCTTTCTAATAGGGCATATAAAAAGGATTAGCTTCATGACACAACTCTTCTAATAAAATACACTGCTCAAAAAATAAAGGGAACACTTAAACAACAGAATATAACTCCAAGTAAATAAAACTTCTGTGAAATCAAACTGTCCGCTTAGGAAGCAACACTGTTTGACAATCAATTTCACATGCTGTTGTGCAAATGGAATAGACAACAAATGGAAATTATTGGCAATTATCAAGACACACTCAATAAAGGAGTGGTTCTGCAGGTGGGGACTTTTGAATGTTGGTTGTGCTTTCACACTCGTGGTAGCATGAGACGGCTTTACAACCCACACAAGTGGCTCAGGTAGTGCAGCTCATCCAGGATGGCACATCAATGCAAGCTGTGGCAAGAAGGTTTGCTGTGTCTGTCAGCGTAGTGTCCAGATGCTGGAGGCGCTACTAGGAGACAGGCCAGTACACCAGGAGACGTGGAGGGGGCCATAGGAGCGCAACAACCCAACAGCAGAACTGCTACCTCAGCCAGCCTTTGTGCAAGGAGGAACAGGAGGACCACTGCCAGAGCCCTGCAAAATGACCTCCAGCAGGCCACAAATGTGCATGTGTCTGCACAAACGGTTAGAAACCGACTCCATGAGCATGGTCTGAGTGCCCAACGTCCACAGGTGGGGGTTGTGCTCACAGCCCAACACCGTGCAGGACGCTTGGAATTTGCCACAGAACACCAGGATTGGCAAATTCACCACTGGCGTCCTGTGCTCTTCACAGATGAAAGCAGGTTCACACTGAGCACATGTGACAGATGTGACTGAGTCTGGAGACGCCGTGGAGAGTGATCTGCTGCCTACAACATCCTTCAGCATGACCTGTTGGCAGTCAGTAATGGTGTGGGGTGGCATTTCTTTGGAGGGCTGCAAAGCCCTCCATGTGCTCGCCAGAGGTAGGCTGATTGCCATTTGGTACCGAGATGAGATCCTCAGACCCCTTGTGAGACCATAAGCTGCTGCGGTTGGCCCTGGGTTCCTCCTAATGCAGGACGATGCCAGACCTCATGTGGCTGGAGCGTGTCAGCAGTTCCTGCAAGATGAAGGCATTGAAACTAGATGACTGGCCCGTCTATTCCCCAGACCTGAATCCAATTGAACACATCTTGGACATCATGTCTCACATCATCCACCAACGTCACGTTGCACCACAGACTGTCCAGGAGTTGGCAGATGCTTTAGTTCAGGTCTGGGAGGAGATCCCTCAAGAGACCATCCGCCGCCTCATCAGGAGCATGCCCAGGAGTTGTAAGGAGGTCATACAGGCACGTGGAGGCCACACACAATAGAGCATAATTTCCTTGTCTTGAGGCATTTCCATTGAAGTTGGACCAGACTGTAATTTGATTTTCCACTTTGGTTTTGAGCATCATTCCAACTCCAGACCTCCGTGGGATATTAGTTGTGATTTACATTGATCATTTTTATGTTTTATTGTTCTCAACACATTCCACTATTTAATGAATAAAGATCTGCAACTGAAATATTTCATTAAGTGATATCTAGGATGTGGTATTTTAGTGTTCCCTTTATTTTTTTGAGCAGTGTATAACACCTAGATGTCTGGTAATGATAAAGCTCATAGGCAATAAGAAAAGGAAAATTTACCTAGTTTCTTCAGATTCTGCTCCACCTCAGTGATCTTATTATTGTATCCTCTATGTGACTTTTCTATGTCATCGGAAACACCATCCATTCTAGCTACAACTGGAAAAAGAGACAAAGGTTTAGCTGATGTACATGTTATTGGGCATTTGTATAGTTGCTTTCAGGGATCATGCAGCCATCCTGTGAGATCATGTCCTGGGTTGCAGCAATTTGCCCTTAGATTAAAAACAGCTGACTGTAATAACGTAGACAAAAGATGTTAACATCTTAATACCAGAGATTAGTGGACTTTGGAGAGTATAACAAATGCTGGGGATGTAATGACCATCTCTTTGTTTGATAGTGTATTGTCAGAATAGTCCATGTAGGATTCACCCGATTTTGTAACTAATGTTGGATACTTCTTCACAGTGTCATTAAATGACAAAAAATGATAAATCTATCTCGAACTTTATGTGCCATATTTTTTCTATTAAACTTGGGCTAAAACCAATATTATCTTTTCTAAAATACACTCAATAATCAGACTCCTAGTTTTATTTTTTTCTAGAGCAGTTATGAAAGTCAATATTTAGATTCAGCCATAAAGCACATTTTTTATTTTATCTTGCATGACGGCTCATAATATTTGTTTAAAATTGCATCTACTAAGCTATAGCCTTTTCTTCTAGGATGTGCATGACTGCCTTCAACTTTGGGATTCATGGAAGCCCTAAAAATAGTTGTTTGCGTTACACACCCATAATGTACACTGAGCTCATTAAAAAAATATTGTCTAAATGGAACCAGACAGTAAGAAAATTATTTCCTATCTGAAAGCAGGGAATTATTATTTTAGTTTTAATGGTGGAAAAAGGAGAGTGATTTAATCTTTTATGATTCATTATTCTTTTTATTGTTTTATATTTTCAAAAACATTTTTTATCCACTTTTTACTGTATTTAATAGTCCCTTTAGGGGACTTGAACCTGATCACTTGTGCTATGCATAGCAGTGGATTAACACTGATATGTAGAAATAAAAACACAGTCTCCTATGATAACAGACGTATGATAAAAGGGAATCTGTTACTGGATTTATTCTGTCCGATCTGAGGATAAAGACAAAGACCTTGATTCCAATGCTGGTTTACTTCCTGGGTTATTACTTATTGCTATGGACAAAATAAGAAAAGTAACTTAAAAAACGAGGAAACTATCTAAAATCCTACTGAAAAAACTGCTTCAAAACTATTGGGAAACTCTGCCAATTCATTTCTATGGGAAATCCACTTTGCTGTTCATATGAGGATTTTTTGTAGCTTTTTTTTCCTAGAGCCGTTTCAAAAACCTCCTAGGGGAAAAAGAAATAGCTTGTCACTTTTTTGAAGTGGATCCTGGACAAAACCTCTCCAAGCTAGGCACTGTCCAATCAAAAGGGTGTAAAAAAAACTCTTGTGGAAAAAACTTCCAAACTCTTCAAAACAGCTGCAGGAAATGCTACAAGAAAAGAAAAACGCCTCCAAAACATCCCTTAAAACAGTGTTCCCCCACTCCGGTCCTCAAGAGCCACTAACAGGTCATGTATTCAGGATTTCCTTAGTATTGCACAGGTGATGGAATTATTGCCTGTGAAGTTGATGCAATTACCACCTGTGCAATACTAAGGAAATCCTGAAAACATGACCTGTTGGTGGCTCTTGAGGACCGGACTTGGGGAACACTGCCTTAAAAGGAAAGTTTTTTGAATCAGAGTCTGCTGAAAAACCTGTTTTTTTTTTTAACTCCTGAAAAAAAGACGTAAAAAAAATCCTGAAAAATCACCCGAAAAATGCTTGAAAGACCCTCCTACTCATTTCTATTGTAAGACTATGTTCACATGTTGTGTTTTTGCTGCGTTTGTTGCCTCAGACAAAACCTGCTCTCTTGGCAGTCAAGAATCTGCTTACAAACAGAAGGTTTTGCTTTGTTTTTGTTGTCTCTTGTGTGTGTCAATAAAGTTTAGTGGCCCAACAAAAGCATGATTGAACTTCCTTAGGTTTTTGCATCAAAAATGTAGAAAAAAATGATACCTGTGTTAAAAACATTTAAAGAAATGACATGCTATAGTTTGCAAAAATGCAGCAGTTTTCCAAATCAGTTGGGAAAATAAAACCAATGTGTGTGCATGAGATTTCTGAAATCTCATAGACTTTGCTGGTACTGTAAAACGCAGCTGAAAATTTGCATTAAAAACATAGCAAACAAAACTCTGCAAAAATGCAACGTGTGAACATAGCCTTTAAATACCTGCTGGTCAAATGTTTAGCATTTTGCGCATTTTTCTTCTGAATCAGGCTTTGCAAAAAGCCTGGTGGGAAAAAAGAAAGTGCATGTCACTTCTTTGAAGCATTATTTCTTAATTGAAAATGTTTCATAGGCGTTGTCCAATCGAAAATATGCAAAAAAAAAAAAACTTCATAAAAAACTGCAAAATGCTTGAAAAATTCTTCAAAACTGGTTCAGGAAGCAGTTCAGGAAATAAAAATCTAAAAAAATCCTCAAAGGAGGAGAGTTTGCTTTGTAAATGTTTTACAACACCTCAAAAAGACTCTGTGTGCACATAACCTAAGAATCAGAATTTTTTCCCTACTTTATGATGATATAAATCAGATCAAGAAGCAGAAACTCGATGACAGCTTCCTCTAAATGTGTAACACGCTCAAAGCACGTCAGCTGAACATGATGTATTTGTAATCTAGTATGTACAGTACAGCTTGATGGAATTGAGTCTTCATTATACATCATTGTGCTGGATCAACATTTGCTTTCCTGAAAGTTACAGATGGTCAGAATAGAATTTTAAAATTTTTAAACTAGGTATGTATTATTATTATTATTTTTTTCTAGTCTGTTCTTATTGTGGTGATTTGGTTTTTTTATCTTTTTTCCCAACGTGATTATTTATAAATTATGCTTAAAGTTGCCTGCTCACAATCAGTGTTAGGGCTCCTTTTCACTTGATTTACAACAGAACCGAACCCCCATAAAACTGAATACTTTATTAGATAACCAAAAATATTAAAAAATTTATTAAACTTTAAATTTTAGAAAAAGCCCTATCTACTAAGTCAGTACTGTAAGGGAGAAAGGATATAATCCCTTATACCAATTGATAATTAGTGCTGGAAAACTATATATACCGCACATACAATAATTCAGGTATCAATAATAAAGGTGGTAAACAATTGTGACATACAATATTCCTTATAAGGGTGTATGGATATAGGTGAACTATCCCTTCAAATCACAACACATGTACCCTAGGACCAGCCTTACCTAGATGCGGAGGTTGGCACCCTAAGAGAGATAACGAGAATGGCGCCCCCGCTCGTACGATGGCTAGCCCTAGTCTCCTAACTCCTACCCTACCCCTACAAGGAATAGGTTGGGAAACAGAAGGCCAGATGGCTGATAATAACGTGTGATAATATGTGATCCCAGTTATATAGCAACTCTGGCCCTCCCCCAAAAAAATAAAAAAAAATGTGATGTAAGACCAAGGATAGATATATACCAATGTCACTATAAATAATGCAGATAAATTGAAGCTGCAGACCTAAGCTAGCCGATCATCTCATACATGTACAATGTGCCACCAACACTAATATAGGACTGACTGATAGTTACATAGATCCGATACATATACCATACATATAGCATAAAACGCCACCACATACACCTGAATAAATAATTGACTGATAAATTCAGCAACGTGGTAGATGCAGTTTAAGTCACAGTAATAATGGTATACTCATCTACTGCAATGACGTCCACAGCTGATCCATAATCAAGGTATAGTGGCTCAGGACATGACTTAGGGCGAAACAGAAACTCCAAAACATCTCTCGACGCGTTTCCCCCACATGCTTGGGTTCATCAGGAGAGTACGGATAACAACATGGCAGTGTGAAGATTCCAAAAGATAGGGCTGCAGTAAAACATCTGTGGGTCGTGCTTAAATAGCCGAACTAAGGGCCAAATTTCCTGTTTACTGGTTCATTATATTATCACCACTCAGACTACACCATAGGGAACAAAGCACAATGAAACGCTGCATAAGCCGCCATGGCAGTGAAGTCCAGAAATGCCCCCAGACACAAATAGATATGTTACCATGCACTATGCGCCGGCGAAAGCGGAAGTCCGGGAGCGAGCACGCCCGGTACTGCGCATGCGTTGGAACATAGAAGGTGGCTGAGATTGTAACAACCACAGCGCAGGCGCATTACGTACTCCCAGTCAGGGAGGAACCGAGCGAGGAAACAACGCCACATATGCCGGCAAGTGCAGCGCATGCGCCAGCGAATACGGGGCTTTATTGGACCGGGCGATGAATAGATATACAAACACACAACTTTAGATACGGTGTGTGATGCCAACAAACGAATTAGCAATTACCTGGATGGACCAGTAAACACAGTCATACTTCAAAGGCTATATCCTATAAGGAATATACCCCGTGTGGTGCAATGGTAAAGGTAAGTATATGAATGACAAGAGATATCCACAGGAAGAATAATATCAACATCTATTAAGTGGAGATAAATATATAGACCCTACACAGAAACTGGATAATATATAAAAGGTAAACAAAAATGATAATCAATAACAGATAATAAATGATAAATGATACAAAATGGGAAAATATAACCCGATCAAAGAAGCTAGCTAATAATATTGAATTACTGAATCATAAAAAGCAGCAATAATTTTGCTGCTCATTTAGACCGTCCGGTACCAGAGTTCGCAGTCTGAAAATCCATTGACACTCCTTTTGAAGAAGCAGTTTGTCCAGATTACCTCTACGTGGGTTGCGTCGCACGACTTCAAGAACACAAAAAGAAATTGCTCTGTCGTTATTCAAATGGGCTAGTCTGATATGTTTGGCAATAGGTGTATCCCGTTTATGTTTAATGTCACCCAAATGTTCACCAATGCGTCTCCGCAGCTCTCTCTTGGTTTTACCAATATAATTGAGTGGACATAAGCAAGTGGCCATATACACCACTCCCTCCGATTTACAGTTAGAGAAATCCCTCATACAATAAATCTTGGCTGATGTGGTACCCTTAAAGACTTTCTCCCTTCTAACCCATGAGCAGAATTTACAGTCACCACACCTGAAGGTGCCACACGGTTTACGGTCCAACCACGTGCCCGATGGTTTAGGACGATCACAAAAACTATGGACTAGACGGTCCTTGATGGACCTTCCCTTCTTATATGTAATTTTGGGGGTGGGTGGGACAAAGTCTTTAAGATCGGGATCAGCTCGTAAAATCCCCCAATGCTTTTTAAGAATATTCTGTACCACACTCGATTTGTTGTCAAACATGCCAATGATTCTAGGGATTTCAGGTGTATCAGCCTTAGGTGATGGATGAAGTAATTCATGGCGGGTACAACTGGCTGCATGCCTCCATGCTCCATCAAGGACCACTCTAGGGTAGCCCCTCTGGCCAAACCTACATCTAAGGTCATGGGCCTGTGTAGTGAACTCATGATTATCAGAACAGTTCCTCCTTATGCGTAAAAATTGACCTTTGGGGATACCTTGTTGTAGGGTGCCTGGATGGAAGCTATCCCACCTGAGGAGACCATTAGTAGATGTTGGCTTCCTGAAAGTCCTGGTGGACAAGCCACCACTACAGTTCTTCCTTATGTTAAGGTCAAGGAAGTTGATGGACTCCTCCTGTATCTCCGATGTGAACCTCATATTGATTTCATTATCATTAATGCACACAATAAAGTGATTAAACTCATCAACAGTGCCCGTCCACAATATGAACACATCGTCGATAAATCTCGACCAAAACAAAATTTTGGGGAACCACCAGGCTTCTTCCACAAAGATAATGGTCTCCTCCCACCAGCCCAGGAAGAGATTAGCATACGATGGGGCACAGGAACTCCCCATCGCAGTCCCCCTGAGCTGGTGGTAGGTCCTCCCAAAGAAAAGGAAGCAGTTATGATTCAAAATGAATGTCATGAGTTCAACCACAAAGTTGTTATGTGGGGTACACTGAGTGGCACGGGTATTAAGGAAAAATTCCATCCCCCTGATGCCTGCCTCATGTGGGATATTACTATACAATGCCTCAACATCAATGGATGCTAGATAAGTATTGGTCCCAATATCAATATCCTCAAGCTTAGTAAGTAAATCCATAGTATCCCTTAAGTAAGAGGGCAACGAAACCACAAATGGACGCAAGATTTTATCAATGTAGATCCCTACATTCTGACCCAAAGAGTCAACCCCTGACACTATGGGGCGACCCCTAAGGGGGATAAGTCCCTTATGTATCTTAGGGAGACAGTAAAAAGCAGGCACCAGAGGGAGGGAAGGAGAGAGGAATTCAAACTCATCTTTAGTTATCAATCTGAGATCCAGACCTCTGACAAGAATATCTACTAAACTATCCATATATTGTGGAGTAGGGTCCTTATTCAAAATTTCATACGTCTCTCTATCGTTTAGTATCAATTGACACATGGACACATATTGGTCATGACTCATTATAACCATATTGCCCCCCTTATCGGAGGGCTTGATCACGATCTCTTTATTGTTCTCTAACCCAGTTAAAGCCATCATTTCAGAACTAGTGAGGTTAGACGATGTACTCTTCCCCATATCATTGGGGTTAATCCTCAATAAGTCTTCCTCGACAACCTTAAGAAAAATATCCACAGAGTCTAATCCCCCTGCTGGGGGTATCCTAGTACTCTTTCGATTAAGAGACGTGAAAGGACCCAAACCATCATTACGTTCATTGTCCCTCAGCAGATCAGTCAGAGCATCAACAGCTTCAAGGTCCTCAACCGAGATCCCCAAACTCTCACATCTTTCCCTATCTTTATCCAGATAGAACTTGTGCCACTTGAGTTTGCGTGCAAACAAATTGATATCTTTAACCCAACCAAATACATCAAACCTAGTCGTGGGAACAAAATTAAGGCCCTTATACAGCACACTATACTCATCATACGATAATTTATAGTTGCTAAGATTAATAATTTGACTAGACCCCACAGAAATTATACCATTCTGTTTCTCAGTGGATATCTGAGTGGGGCCCTCTGCTCCAAAAAAGACGAGGAGGGCGAGGAGGATAAGGGTCCAGGTATCGGCAATGGCAGGGATGGATCGTTTACCGTGATGACTGAATTGCTTGTTTGGATACCTCCCTGTATTTGTGTATCCATCGAAGGTCCCATTGGAGCATTCATATATGTGTTGTGACCTTGCCATCTACGTCTCTGTCCTCTGCCCCGTACCCTGCCCCTCTGTCTCCACCTACTTCTTGAGTTAGACCTATCCCTATCAGAGTTATCTGTTTCCGATGATGAAATGTGAGTACGATTATCACGTTGGGAGTCCAAAAAATTGTACGCCTTATTCTCCTTAAACTCAGTATCGTCTCTTGTAAATTGAAAGTGCTTTCTATCCTTGATGTTCGCCTGAAATTTTTCCACGGAGGTTTGTAATAGGGACTCCCTCCTTATGAATTCAGGGTCAGACTTGAATACCAAGGCTTTTTCTATAAGCACTCCCAATGTTTTTCTAGTGCGTTCAAAATTAATTTTCTCCTCTTCAATCAAGATTTTCATAAATCTACAGGAGGACTCAATTGATTCCCTTTGCCAGACCTGCATAAATTGAGGATTAATCAGTCTAGGTGATGGGGAGAGATTTATTCTCAGGCCACTAGGAACGATATTATTTTTGAGGTAATTCTCAAGAGCCTTAATTTCCCAAAATGATTTAATGTTATTCTTGTATCCCACAAATAATTCATTAAATAGATTTTTAATGGACAACGAACTGCTTGCACCTGACGGACCTCTGTCAGTAGAGAAGGCTAGATTCGCATCCTCTACCCATTGTTCAGTATTGATAGGTCCAGATAGAAAGCCAGCCATTTAAGAAAATAACTCACGGCTTACTAAACAAACTATTAAGTCAAGGGAAAAATGAATGATTTACAACAGAACCGAACCCCCATAAAACTGAATACTTTATTAGATAACCAAAAATATTAAAAAATTTATTAAACTTTAAATTTTAGAAAAAGCCCTATCTACTAAGTCAGTACTGTAAGGGAGAAAGGATATAATCCCTTATACCAATTGATAAATAGTGCTGGAAAAATATATATACCGCACATACAATAATTCAGGTATCAATAATAAAGGTGGTAAACAATTGTGACATACAATATTCCTTATAAGGGTGTATGGATATAGGTGAACTATCCCTTCAAATCACAACACATGTACCCTAGGACCAGCCTTACCTAGATGCGGAGGTTGGCACCCTAAGAGAGATAACGAGAATGGCGCCCCCGCTCGTACGATGGCTAGCCCTAGTCTCCTAACTCCTACCCTACCCCTACAAGGAATAGGTTGGGAAACAGAAGGCCAGATGGCTGATAATAACGTGTGATAATATGTGATCCCAGTTATATAGCAACTCTGGCCCTCCCCCCAAAAAAATAAAAAAAAATGTGATGTAAGACCAAGGATAGATATATACCAATGTCACTATAAATAATGCAGATAAATTGAAGCTGCAGACCTAAGCTAGCCGATCATCTCATACATGTACAATGTGCCACCAACACTAATATAGGACTGACTGATAGTTACATAGATCCGATACATATACCATACATATAGCATAAAACGCCACCACATACACCTGAATAAATAATTGACTGATAAATTCAGCAACGTGGTAGATGCAGTTTAAGTCACAGTAATAATGGTATACTCATCTACTGCAATGACGTCCACAGCTGATCCATAATCAAGGTATAGTGGCTCAGGACATGACTTAGGGCGAAACAGAAACTCCAAAACATCTCTCGACGCGTTTCCCCCACATGCTTGGGTTCATCAGGAGAGTACGGATAACAACATGGCAGTGTGAAGATTCCAAAAGATAGGGCTGCAGTAAAACATCTGTGGGTCGTGCTTAAATAGCCGAACTAAGGGCCAAACTTCCTGTTTACTGGTTCATTATATTATCACCACTCAGACTACACCATAGGGAACAAAGCACAATGAAACGCTGCATAAGCCGCCATGGCAGTGAAGTCCAGAAATGCCCCCATACACAAATAGATATGTTACCATGCACTATGCGCCGGCGAAAGCGGAAGTCCGGGAGCGAGCACGCCCGGTACTGCGCATGCGTTGGAACATAGAAGGTGGCTGAGATGGTAACAACCACAGCGCAGGCGCATTACGTACTCCCAGTCAGGGAGGAACCGAGCGAGGAAACAACGCCACATATGCCGGCAAGTGCAGCGCATGCGAAAGCGAATACGGGGCTTTATTGGACCGGGCGATGAATAGATATACAAACACACAACTTTAGATACGGTGTGTGATGCCAACAAACGAATTAGCAATTACCTGGATGGACCAGTAAACACAGTCATACTTCAAAGGCTATATCCTATAAGGAATATACCCCGTGTGGTGCAATGGTAAAGGTAAGTATATGAATGACAAGAGATATCCACAGGAAGAATAATATCAACATCTATTAAGTGGAGATAAATATATAGACCCTACACAGAAACTGCATAATATATAAAAGGTAAACAAAAATGATAATCAATAACAGATAATAAATGATAAATGATACAAAACGGGAAAATATAACCCGATCAAAGAAGCTAGCTAATAATATTGAATTACTGAATCATAAAAAGCACTTGCGAGAAATACGTCTGAGTCTCGCATGTTAAAACCCAGCTCTGGCGCCGGCACTCGGGAGCGGAGCGTGCAGCTCCATGTATTGCTATGCAGCCGCACGCTCCGCTCTGGAGTGCCGGTGCCAGAGCTGGGTTTTAACCTGTGAGACTGGGACGTATTTCTCACAAGTGAAAACGAGCCCTTACTAGCTTTTCTGGACGCATCAAATCTTTGCTGCTTCCAAAATGCTACATTGTACAGTACAAGCACACGTTCCCCAATGCTATTCACAGGCACCGGGTAATGACTACAGTGCTTGCTGCGCTCAGCAAGACCCGGTGACGATAATGAGCATTGATGTCCGTACCGGTGCCTGTGAATAGCAGGAACTTCGTTGCTATTCACAGTCGCTGGAGACATGGTGGAGCTTGTTGGTAACATTTTGGATAATAAATTGGTGAACAAGGGAGAGTTGTTTGTTTCTGTCTTTTTATGTTTTTCAGGTATTCTTTTCTGGACTACTTCGGATTTGTTGGATTACTTCGGACCTGCATGGGATTTTTTTTTCTTCAATAAATTGGTGAACGAGGGATGGTGTGGGGTAGTCTTTATTCAAATAAAGTGTTTTTTTCTGTGTGTGTTTTTATTTTTTTATTACCAATTACTAATTGGGGTGTCTGATAGACACTTTTCCAATACTAACCCCAGGAATTGATGGCAGCTGTGATTTATGACAAAGCACAGCTGTCTTCCACCACAACTACCATTACCCCAATTGCCACCGCACAAGGGCAATAGGGAAGAGCTGGGCAAAAATGCCGAATTGGCGCAACTAATATGATGTGCCAAATCTGGGGAGGCTGAGGGCTTAAATTTTTAGGCTTGGAAAGACCCAATAACCAGGGTTCTTTCCAGCCTGATAATATAAGCCCACAACTGTTTGCTTTACCTTAGCTGGTTATAAAAAATAGTGGGACCCCATGCCATTTATTTATTAGGTTAATACATGTAGAGTAACCTACACATGCAAAGCCCTGATTTATATCTCACGGATATCTTTCTACGTACCCTCTATCTATCTATCTATCTAGATATCTATCTATATCTATCTAGACATAGGAAAAAATGCAGGCAGCAGTCCATAGCTTAAAGGTGAAAAGAATGTGGTTTTAGTTCACCGTTAAGCTATGTAGTGCAGCCTGCATTTTTTCCTATGTCTGGATTGAGGCAAGTCTTGGATATTTTGTCTGGGAGGCATGCACCCACCTGTTGGTAAAGTGCTGTTCCAATTTTCTGTGTTTATCTATCTATCCATCTATCTATCTTTCTATATATTTGCACATCTATTCTATCATAACAAAGAGAGACAAAAACACAAGCTTCAAAAATGCATAAAACGTGCATGCAGCACAAACGCAAAAAAAAAAAAAAAAAAACGCAAGTGAGCTGGGGTGTGGGATTCATGCGGCAATACAGTTGTGTAAAAGCCTGAACAAACACTGACTGTGAGAATGTACCCTAGTTACATGGACCACAGGAAACAATTGTCTGGAGATACCATGAGTATTTAGTGAGTTTTTGATGTTGCAGATTTTCTGCAGAATTTCTGCATCTATTAGGTAAATTAGCTTACTTGCATTTTTGAGTGCATTTTTCTTAACTTTCATTTTTTTATTGTGTTTTTCATGCAGCAGTTTTTGTTTCTCTTTTGTATGTCTTATTTTAAATAAAGCTGCTTTGTTTTTGATACTTTCTGGTATTAGGCTTTGACAGAACTTTATTGATACAGTCATGTTGCGTATTACATGAGCTTTTAGCATGCGTTTTTTTATGTGCGGATTTTTCATGTCTAAGGCCAGTCTCACACATCCAGATAATTCCGGTACCGGAGTTGTCCGTGTGTCCGTGTGCTCACGTGGCACATCAGTGCGGCACACGTGCGGCAGCCGTGTGCCGCCTGAGGACCACACGGATCATGCAGGAGAGACAGCGCTACAGTAAGTGCTGTCCCCAGCGTGTGGTGCTGAAGGTGGCATTCATCTCTTGTCCCCTGCAGCGCTCGCAGGAGAGAAGAGATGAAAAATCTATTTTTTTATTTTTTTTGTTAAAAATAAAGTTTGGGGTCACCTCCCGCCTCCCACCCCCGCGCACCCGCCCGCTTGCAGAGAAATACTCCCCAGCTCCCGCGATGCCTCCTTGATCTTTCATCCCTTCTCTCCTGCAACGCTGCTTTCAGCTGAGCAGGACAGAAAGGATGAATGCTGGCTTCAGCACCACACGCAGGGGACAGCGCTTAACTGTAGCACTGTTTCTCCTGCAGCGGTACGTGCACACGGAGGAGAGTGCACAATGTTCTCCGTGTGCACGTGTGCGGGACGCTTTGCAGACCGTGCTGCCGGAGAAAAGCGGACATGTCTCTGTGTTTTGCACATGGACACACGGTCCGTGAAAACACGCAGGCATGCGCATAGACCCATTCATTTGAATGGGTCTACGTGTGTCAGTGTCTCCGGTACGTGAGAAAACTGTCACTACATGTACCAGAGCCACTGACGTGTGAAACCGGCCTAATAAAATTCTATGGGGGAAGTCTGCACATGAAACTTGGGGTACTCTCAAGAAACTGATATCACCGATTTAAAACATGTACCTCAGGTTAGTCAGTTTATGCTGTTTTACAGTATAAAAAAAACAGAGTGGCCATGAGATTCCTATTATATCTCACTCACTTTGCTGGAACTGTAAAATGCTGTGTTTTTGTTGCAGCGAAAATATGCAGCATGAAAAACTCACCCAAAAACTCATGGAAAGTTAGCTCTACGGGAATTAATTCTAAGCCACTGCAGCGCTCATTGTACAGAAATAGTGAATGGTAGATCTTGTGTTATATAGAAAGCTTTTACTAGTCATTGAGATCATGAGATTACTGTTGAAAAGTGATCAGTACAGAACAATATATATCACTGTTTTTAGGGCTCAGTGACAAGAGTGAAAACTGCATGAATTCAATTTTTTTTCTTTTTCTAAAAAGACATGAAAAATCAAGAAAAATTCTTAAAGCACCACTCCAGTGATTTGTTTTCAATTTGTTAGGTATCATGTGTGTAAGTGTAATGAAAGTAGTAGCATATCTCCACTTCTCCCAGTTTCAGTGGCACATTGCGGCACCATGTAATTGCATTTGTGACCTTCCAAATCACACAGTAAATTTAACATTTTCTCAACTCAAATCTATGAGCCTCAGGATGAAGCCAAGGAGACTTGTTCCGACTCCCATAGATTTACAGTAAGAGAGTAACTGCCATTCCAATAGGTTACAGATGTGGTCACTTGGTGCTGGAGCAGACCGGAGTGGTATGTTACTACCCTTATGACCCTTACACACAAGATGCCTAACAAAAGGCAAATGAAATAACTGTAGTGGTAGTGTAAGTTATTCTCTAATTAAATATTACTTTTAAAGGGGTTTCCCACAAACAAAGTACATTTTCATCAATAGATCTGGGAATAATAATAACTTCCACAATTGGATGTGTTAAAAAATAATGTTCCTGTGCTGAGATAATCTTATAGATGTGCCCCTGCTGTGTACTGTGTAATGGCTGTGTCTTACCATACAGTGACAGGGTCTGATCATAACAGCTCCTGGGCAGGGGAGGAAGCAAAAGAGTATACAGACAGGACAGCATGGGGTCACAGCTGATTTTTAATTTGAGGTAAAACATGTTTTTAAAAGACAGGGAAATATTTAACCTCATAAAAATAATCAGCTGAGATCCTGTTCTGTCCTGTCTGTATACTCTTTTGCTTCCTCCCCTGCCCAGGAGCTGTGTTATGATCAGACCATGTCCCTGTACAGTCAGACACAGCCATTACACAGTACACAGCAGGGGCACATTTCTAAGATTATCGCAGCACAGGAACATTTTTCAACATATCCAATTGTGGAAATTATTATTATTCCAAGATCTATTTAAATTATCTTTGTTTGTGAGAAAACCCTTTTAATGACAGTCAATAGTCAATACGCCCAGTAATAGATGCAGAGAACACAGTTTGACAATATCAGAAAATATAATAAAAATAAATCCCAATGTTCTACTCATCACATGTACTGTTGCTAGATTTAACGATAACATCCAATACTTGCACATACCTTTGTATCCTAATATGGACACTGTGATAGTGAGTAGGGCACAAAGAACGTACAGTAGTATGATTGAAAATTTCAAGGCCCAGTTATTTTTGCACTTCGTACACTGGGTGCCTTCTTGTATACCTGTTAAAAAAAGAATATTATGTAATTTTATATAGAAATGGAAGACAAAAGCTTTAGTACGAATTGTTTATGATTTGATGATGTTTTTAATAATCTTAAAAATGGTTTTCAAATTTGATACACTGATGTTAGGAATCATTTATGCGAAACTAGTAGGTTCCCACAATTCGGATTCCAATTAATAGGGGAACAAGGGTCTCCTGGTACAAATTCTGTCAGCTGAATTGTCTACTTTCTTGACATGAGTGGTGCAGAGGTATCGTTAATGTCTAAGATAGGAAAACCCCTATATGCTATGCCTCTATACAGGCGATATTGCACTATAGCCCCTGAACAGTGCATGGTATAATACTGATGTGCCATTTTTCACACTAAATACAGGTATCTGTACATTTTTGCATCTGCAATTTTTATTATTTATTTCTCTATTCTTAAATAGTACCTATAGTTTGACAAGTTTTTATAGTTGTGGGCACTGAAACACTCTGCAGACCGGTCTCTGTGTCCTTAGACCCCCGCCAATCATACATAAGACTGTTCAGAAACGTGCAGCTAAGCTTCAGGATGAGCAGTGTACTGGCTCATAGACTTACTGTTAGTCTGTAGTAACACATCTGTCGATTCTCTAATGCGAGAGTTCTTACAGTTTGATCCGAGTGTTAGCTTACTGTGATCTGATTCTTTCGCATGAGATAATTGTATCACAAATATGGCAAAAATGGAGAACCTAATTTCTCCATCTTCTCCATTTTCTGTGTCCGCAGTAATCGCACTGCACTTGGTTGACTTCAGAGTGCAGTCTGATGTTTCAAAGGCACCCGTAGACTTGTATGGGTGCGCGTGATCCAATTATCAGCTGTACCCGAACTGGCATGACATAAAAAATCACAGCTCTGCATTGACCATAGTATAACATTGTTCCAAGTGCTATCTGATAAAACAACAGATAGCATTCTTCTGGGTTATACGCTCATTTATTTCAACACATCCAATTGTGGAACTTATTATTATTCCAACATGTATTGATCAAAATTAACTTTAAAATTAACTTTGTTCATGGGAAAGCCCCTTTAAAGTCCTTGAGCCCAGCCACCATCTAAAGCCCTTCCTGGAGTCACTCCGTTCCTGTCCGGCTATATTGTGACTGACCTTGAGTTATGACTTCCGACTCACCCAGCAAGCACTGGAGAGATCCTACTAACCAGAACTAACTAGAAGACTAACCAGAGCAACGCCGATGTAGGCGCTGATACTAGAGGGAGAAAAATTAGATTAGGGCATCAAAAAACCCCTCTGGCGTGGTGCTTTCATAGTAATGAGGAGAGAGCCGAGTTTAGATCAAATAAAGCACTATATAATTTCCTTATGTTTATAATGGAAGACGATATAATTGCCATGTAGCTGATGTGACATACAACACACTTGAGCCAATGAACTGAAATGTGCATTGATTCTGTAAATGTATAGCTCTAGCGCCATGCATGCACAGTAATAGGCAGACCAAAAATTAAGAAAGAAACTAATTATAATGATTAGTTACTGCTCCATAAACTACCAGCGCATAGAAAATGTGCTGAAACAGTATGAATCAGTCATTGTGTTCTCTGCTACAAATGAAGAACTGGAGAGAATTGCAAGTAATTCTGCCTCGCTCTAAAATCATTACAGCAAATGTAATTGTGGCTGTTCCTAGACCTTGATAGCACAGGTTAGTGCCAGGAGCTATCCACACTGATTAGTGCTGATGTCTGGTGGCTCTTTGTCCGCAATTGTCATAGGATAATGCTGCCTGACAGTGTGAGAATTGGGAGACTCAATTGATAATTACTAATTTCCTGACCATCAAGCAATAGCCAAACGTCTGTTACCACCTGAGATTCACTGTACAGATAATTAGCAATTTTCGCTTGGTCCAGGTGGTTAAAATGAAAAGTCTGCAACCTGTATGTACAATGAAATTTCTCCAAACAGGAACCTCTTTGAGCAAATCACCCTTTATCCACACCAGATTATCCCTCCCAGAATTTTACAGTATGCATACCAGCCTCCTTTTCTAAAGGTTAACTCAAAGGCTTACATAGAAATCATGGGGCCCCAGAACATACGTCTTAATTGCCCCCCCCAAAAAAAATAAATAAAAAGAATTAATGGTCACAGAAGAGGCTATCTCACAATTTTGCAGTCCTTACAAAGTAATTTTCACAAGTATGACACCCCCACAGTGAATACCTCTACAGCGAATTCCCCCTACACACACGTTATGATGACCCTACTGTACCCCACCTCACCGCCCCCCCCCCCCCGGCAAAGTATGGTAACACCAACACAGTATAACCCCTCAACTGTGACCTCCGCACAGCCCTCCATACAGTATAATTGCCCACCTCACCACACCGTATAATGGCCCCCAATAGCCCTCCAAACAGTATAATGGCCCCCACACAGCCCTCCAAACAGAATAGATGGAACCCACACACACCTACACACTGTATATTTCCTTGCATACAGTATAATGGCCCCACATAGCCCTCCATGAAGTATACAGGCTCCCAAATATCTCTCCAAATATTATAATAGCCCCCACATAGCCTTCCAAATATTATAATAGCCCCATATAGTCCTCCATATAGTATACTGCACCCCACAATCCTCCATATTGCATACTGCACCCCATAGTCCTCCATATAGTGTAATGCACTCCCCATAGACCTCCCTACAGTATAATGCACCTCATAGTCATTCATATAGTAAAAAGTACTCCATAGTCCTCCACACAGTATAATGCACCACATAGTCCTCCATATAGTATAATGCACTACCTATAGACCACCATACAGTCTAGTGTACTTCATAGTCATCTATATAGTATAATGTATTCCATAGTCTTCCATACAGTATAATACACTCCCAATAGTTATCCATATAGTATAATGCACCACCATAGTCTTCCATACATTATAATGCAACCCATGGTCCTCCATACAGTATAATGTACTCCGCATAGTCATCTATATAGTATTATGGACTTTAGCATTATGTACTCACTGATTACAAAAAATACAATACTCACCTCTGCTTTTTCATTACCCCACTGTTTCAAACACTGCAGGGAGCGATCTTCTGAAGCACAGCACACCTCAGAGCTGCTTGTGCCATGTAGTGACATCATCACATCCACTGCACTGAGATGTCAGATGCCGAGGAGGGATGATGGGAGAAGAAATGTCAGCTGATGCTCAATCTCTCATCATTACTTTCAACTGGCGCTAACCCACTGGCGGTACACCATTGGGTTTAAACTCTTCCTGCCACATCCAATTTAAGTTTTTGTTCTTTTGCTGCTTTTTTCCCCTCCCTCCTCCAGGAGCCATAACTTTATATTTTTCCTCCAAAATAGATGTATAAGCATTTTTGCAGAGTGAGAGGCAATGTCGAACGACACCATTTTTTTCAATTATACAATGTACTGAAAAATGGGAAAAACATTCCAAGTGCAGTGAAATATTGAATTAAATGCATTTCTGACATTGTTGTTTAGGTTTTGTTTTAACGGTATTCATAGTCCTGTAAAAACAACATGGCAACCTGATTTTCCAGATTACCAAGCCTATAAAGTTTTTTTTAAAATTTATTTTGGTAATGGAAAAAGATTCAGAAATGCAATAAATAAATAAATAAATCAAATTTGGTTTGTGTTGCTATTTTTTGAAACATAACTTTTATATTTATCTATTATTGGACCTCTTTAAGGACTTGTATTTTTACATGGCAAGCTAATGTTTTTATTGAAACCATATTGTCGAACATAAGATGTTTTGATCTTTTTTACTTCATTTTTGTGGAGAGTGGTGGGAACTGAAAAACAGCATTCTAGCGTTTCATATTTTTTGCTTTATGGCATTAAATATTTTGATAGATCAGACATTTGTGGTTGTGATGATACCAGATATGTTTATTTTTTCATTTATCTATTTCTAATGGAGAAAGATGGGGAGATTCAAAATTGTTAGTTTATTTTTACAATTTCAAACTTTTTTTTATTCTTTACTTTATTTTTTTATTGCCTTTAAGTAACCTGAACCAGAAACCCTTTCATCACTTGCTCTATAGATTGACATACCAAAGTATTGAAGTATATAGTGTGGCATTTCAACTCACTCCCTCACATGGAGGTAGAAAATAGCAACCCTGTCTCTTTAAATCTTCAGTTGGTTTATTATATGGCAGCATAAACCAACAAGAAGGGGAAGTAAAACACAGCCCTTCAGGAAAAAAACAGGAAAATAGCAAAGAAAACAGAATGCTGTGCATAGTCCATACATTTGCGGGGAGGTGCCCTCTCTGCAGCAATACAGGTTCAGTCTTTCCTCCTCATGACAAAAACCACTAGAGATCCTCTCTCCAATCCTGCTGAACCAAGACTGCCTATGGAGCCCATCTATTTAGACCCCAGATCACACCCTGGGGTGGAGATAAGGTGGACATCCTCCCACCCGCTCTCTGGATGTCCACATAAAAGCCAGACCATTATATAAATTAGCTTAACCCCTCACGGCACTTAGTGTGCTGGAGGATAAAACTCTGGGTTTTATATCACTGACGCCATTAAACGTAGTGAGACATATCTCCCCTCCAGCACTTTACCAGTGCTTTGTCACAGTAGGTAAAATTATGTTATGTAGGGTAAATGTTGTGGCTGGGCTCCCCAGGAGTATCAAGATGGTAGCAACGCGGGCATTCAGCAGGGCACTGGCTGCCATTGCACCCTTTGAAACAGCACACCACAAATTAAGTACTGGTGTCATATAGATTGTATCACACAGCATAGAACCCGTCTTGTTTTTCATGGATAGAAATTATGTACATTATAGTCTATGGGCATGATCAGATGTCTGTCTCTCTGTGTGCCAAGTGTCCACAAAAAATTGAAACAACAAATCAAGAAAATGAGCTCAATATCGTCCACTCAAATCAATGGGTCCAAGTGAAAAGCACAGCACAAGGATGTCATCCATGTATCATTAGACTGTTGTTAGTTTTTTACATTCTAATGGGTAGGAGAAGCTTGTTTTTTTATGTACAAGTAAAATGGATGCCACACTGATGGCACAAACAAACTCACCAAATCAGATAAAAAAGCTGATCAAAACCAATCAATTTTTCTTGCAATTAAAAAAAAAAAAAAAAATGGACATGTCAAACAGTGTTTTTTTGTTAGTGGTGTGCCTAATATACAACCCCTTTGTAACACCCCAGGGGACCGGTTGTTACAGTGATGTTGCCTTCATTTCGGGGAGGGCGATATCATGCTTGGAGGCAATGGGGTTCTCTTTACCAGGTAAGCACACACTTGCACCACATTCTGAATCCAGGCCAGAAGGGGAAGCTCTGAACCGGATTCAGGGGAGTGTGCCCCAACTTTATGTGCTCTGGCCTGGAAGAGGAGTTAGTGAGTTGGCCCTGAGAGACCAAAGAAAGCAGCCTTCTAAGGCTACTTTCACACTAGCGTCTGGCTCGGCCCGACGCTAGCGTTGTCTCCGCCGCACAACGGGGGCAGCGGATGCATTTTTCCAGCGCATCCGCTGCCCCATTGTGAGGTGCGGGGAGGTGGGGCGGACCGTCGGGAGCAAAAAACGTTACATGTAACGTTTTTTGCTCCCGGCGGACCGCCACAACACGGCGCAACCGTCTCACGACGGTTGCGACGTGTGGCAATCCGTCGCAATGCGTCGCTAATGTTAGTCAATGGAGAAAAAACGCATCCTGCAAGCACTTTTGCAGGATGCGTTTTTTCTGCAAAACGACGGACTGCAGTTAACGCTAGTGTGAAAGTAGCCTTAGAGAGATGTGGAGCAGACAGCCAGAGCCGTGCAGCCAGTGAAGTGCTGCAGCTCCAGGAAAGGATAGAGAACCTGAAGGGTGAAGTGCAGTGGAGCACAGAGGAAAGGAGCACGGTAGTGGAACAGGGCTCAGTAGGGGAACGGCAGCAGGACACCCTCAGAGCCAGAGCACAGCAGCCGGGTACCAGGAGCCCGAGGCCTTAGTGGAACTGTAGGACACTTGGCAGAACCGGAGGACTAAGAACTTTATGTGATTGTCCCACACCACACCTGAGATGCAGCAGCACCTGAAGAGCCCGGGGCATGATAGAGTCACTGTAAAACGGCTCAAGCTGCCCGTCGTGCAGGTACCTGTCTTAGGACAGGGGGAAAAGAGGACTTTGCTAAACAGCTTCAAGCTGCAGGGACCTTATAGGACAGCGCTAGTTGGAAAGGCTTACGGACCTCACCTGGGAGAGGGATTCCCCAATTGCTTCCAAGCCGGCCGGACCCTAACTACACCTGTACCTGGTACCATGGACTGAGGCCTGTTATATCTACAGTAAACCATGTAAAGACTTTACAACTTGTGTCCTCTCCTTATTCTTCGGCTTATACCATCTGGCCCACACACCTTGGGAGCCCTGGAGACCCCGCTTCACCTGTGGGAAACATCACCATCATTGCTGCAACAACATCCCCCAGAGGACTCCTTTTAAAGCAGGGTCAGTCCCCACTGACTGAACACCACAGGTGGCATCACGACAAACTATTCAACAACCCCTTAAAAGACTGTTCCCCTTTTTCAGTGAGTCCCAGGGCCACGGAGCGGGTCGCAGCTACCGTGACATCCCCTTTCACAGCGACCGGACCCGATACCGAGTACCCCGCTGCCTTGGTGGGCGACTCACCTTCAATGATCTCCATTTTTTTTATATAAGATTTTAGAAGATTATTTTACTGTAAACTGTAACTGTTTTCCTGCTTTTGGTATTGCTAAACTTAGTTTCATGTACAATATAATACAAGCAATTTCAGTATGTGAAATAAACTTAGTGGAATCATCTGTCTGTGCTTTGTGAGTTCTATAATTTCACAGTTCAAGTAAAACTTTGTTTACTACAATGAATAATCCTCTGTAGTCTGTATGAGGGAATTTAGTTGGTGGCCTGGGCAAAGAATCTCTACATATATCTCCTACAGCTGCTGGTGGCCGACAAGGTCCAATCAGATTCAAAAATAGCATTCTTTTTTGTAGGTTAACGATTTGGTAAATTGCATTGCTGTACACGCTACGATTAGGATGGAATCACACTAGCGTATAAAAGATCTGTCTAATCTTGATCCAGAAAAGTAGGACCAGCGTCATGCGATTATAATGTGATTTTTCTCAACTAGCAACCGTATGGCAGCCGTATGCACTATGTATGCAATGCTTTTTTCACATTATTTTTACATACTGTATTTCTCTATGTAATTTAAAGGGGTATTCCCATCTCCAAGATCATATCCTAATATGAAATACGTGTAATAATAATAACATTAGCAAATACTTCCAATTAGAAATGTGGCATAGTTTTTTTGATTTGCTGTGTCTCTTTCCATATGTGCAGGCATTGCAGGACCTTTGATATCCAAAGTTACGACTACTAGCAACTATCTAAATAACTGTAACTTCTTCAGTAGACGTAACATGGATACCTAAGGTCCTGCAATGGCTGTACATGAGAAAAGAGACATAGTGAATCAGAAAAACTTTACTACATTTCTAACTGGAGGTATTTGCTATTATTATTATTTCTATACCTACTACACACTGGGATAGGATGTTGGAGATGTAATACCCATTTAGCAAAGGCTAAGCAGACAGCTGAGGGTTGATATTAATAGGCTGGGAAAGGCCATGGATATTGGCCTCTTTATTGGCCTCTTTCCAGCCTAATAAGATCAGCCCTCAACTGCCCCAGAAATGGCAAATCCATTAGATGTGCCAACTCTAGTGCTCAGCCTCAGCTCTTCCCGATTGCCACGGCGTGTTGGCAATTGGGGTAATTGTTTTGTCTGCTTGATGTCAGCAAATGTCGCTGACATCAAGCCCACAGGTTAGTAATGGAGAGGCGTCTGTCAGACACTGCCATTACTAACTCCATAGTCAAAAGAAATAAACATACACACAGAAAAGTCCTTCATTTTTAAAAATCACTCCCCTACAATTTCCTTCTTTTACCTGTTTATTAAAAAAAAAATCCACACAAGTCCGCCGTATCAAAAATATGGATATACCATGATGATCCCTGTCTTCTTCATTGAGTGTATGGAACACCGCTCAAAGAAAGAACCTCCATAGACTGGAGCAACAGCCAATGGTGGTTCTCACGCTGCGCTCTGCAACAACCCGACTGCTGTGACGAACAGTGACGTAAGTAAGGTTAGCGCATTTCACAGCTGTTGGGTCACACAGACGGCAGCGTAAGAGCTGGAATGATAATCAGTAACGTTACTGCTCATCATTCCGGCTCTCATGCTGTCTGTATTGCCTTTGTTGGTTATCAAAAATAGGGGGGACCCTAGGTAATATTTTTACAACCTCCCCAATTTTTGATAACCAGCAAAGGCAACGCAGTCAGCTGTGGGCTGATATTAATAGACTGGAAAGGTCCATGGTTATCTGTCCCTTCCCAATGTGATAATATCAGCCCACAGCTGTCTGCTTTCCCTTAGCTAGTTGTGAAAAATAGAGGGGACCCCACACCTTTTTTTATTATTTATTCATTTAACAGGTAAAATAAGACTAAACACCCTTTAGTGCCACATGAAAGGCACTAAAAGGTATTCATTTATTATATGTAGTGGGCTTGTGACATTAAATTGCAACATTCCATCTATCTATATATCTATTCTATCTATTCTATGTCTATTATGACAGTTCTGGCTGTGAATTTACTGTACTTGGCTAATGAAATGTCAGGTTTCCTTTGAGATGTGTGGTAAAAATCAGAAGGCACATGCATTTTTTGTGCAATTTTTTTTCTCGCACCTATTGACGTGCTGTGACGAGTGCGATCCGATTCTCGTAGACAATAGCAGCATGCTGCGATTTTTCTCAGTGCATTCCGCAGACGAACACTGACTAATTTAATAACTTTTGTCAGAGTGCGATGCGATGTCTTCTTGCATTGTACTCGTCTGATTTATACGCTCCTGTGACTGAGCCCTTACTGATGAAGTAAAAAACTACTCACCCTTTTTACATTATTTCAGTTTACTTTGTTTTCAACCACATAGCTAGCATTGGTCGATCCATGAATCTACTATGAGTTCCATTGAATTCTGATAATTTGTGCAAAGAACTCTTTGCTAACTTCTAATTATCTGGCTATATGGTACAAAAATATTTGACAGCTTTTGTAACCAGAAACAAACTTTTCACATGTAACATGGTGATTTTGTAGCTTTTTATTTAGCTCTGATTAATTTTAAAGCAAGTATTGCAATGACACGAAAGTTAAAAGAAAAAACTGGTTTATTACCGTCTTAACCAGTTGATAAAAAGAATGCTCTCAGTGGGAAAAACAAGATAATCTTGTAGTTATGTAGTTACCTTTTAATGGCTAACAAAAATAAAATAAATGGTGTTACAAAGCAAGCTTTTGAGACATCTTAGGTCTCTTCCTCCGGCATAGTATAACAAAGTATCTGAAGAAACACAAATTTATGCACAAAAAAAGGCATGGCATAATAAATGGACATTTATTGTGCTATGCCTCTTTTTTGTGTGTGCATACATTTGTCATTAATGACATGAAAGACATGCAATGTAGGCTGAGTCGTACAGTATGTCAGTACATTCCGGATTAGAGATACGGCTACCTCGTGCAGATCAACTTGGAGTTATTTTCAGTGAATAATAGAATTTACACTGCACCAGTAAATACACAATTAAACTTTACTATTAGAGCCAATTGGCTACTGTAATGTATTTTGTAATATCCGCCACATCTGGTTCTCTCCTGACTCCTGAGTATTACCCTTGACCTTATACTTGTCCATATGTTTCTGTTACATTTCTCTTTTTATTAAATTCTGCTCTATTCTAGTCACATATTTAAAGGAAGTCAACTTTTTTTTTATTCTCATCCAAAATTTTAAGTAATGTTTTTTTTGTTCTTCATCAAGACTGGCAATTTTCTTGCAGGATGAGTGAGGGTTGCTTGTAGGAGACAGATGCTCCTTGAGTCATTAAGAGGCGGTCACTTGATGACTGGCGGGCACCTCCGTGCGCTACCCCAGAAATCTCACTCCAGTCCATGACTGGTGCAAGGTTTCTGGAGTGAGGAACACCACAACTTATCATGAATTAGATGAACTATGATGTCACACCCTCGCAGTGACCCCATCCCAGCCCAGCTTCACTCATAATATAAGAAGACCCCTAACAAACCCCATTTTAAAAAATCCACCCCAAAAAATGTTCTTAACTGTATTCAAGAAGTTTGTTAGCCTTTCAGCTGCTTCACATGAATTAATACTAAGTGGAAATCAAACACTACATTTTATTTCTACCAAAATGTTGCTCAGCCCCAGATTTTCACAAGGGTAACAGGAGAAAATAAGCCTCACAATTATTTACTGGACTATTTGATGTCCATTTTGTCGAAAAAGAAAATCTTGCTTAAAAAAGTTTTCCTCTTATAGTCCATTGGCAACTCCTATGATTCAGGAGTGCCTCCATAACTTCCTTCCCAATTACTGAGAGAAGTATGCAGCAACACAGTTCTCACCTCCTGCCTGACACAGATCCATCTGACCAGTGCTTGTCAGGGCAGAAAGCTTCCAGATCCTACCCTTCACTAAAGCTGCACAGATCTGACAGATCCTGACTAGCTCAAGGACCTTTATGGTCGGTCGTGTGTTAAGTAACATGCCTGAAAGGACCCTCAAACTGTAGTGGTATACACACTGTGTTTATGTATTTAGCAAACCTGTGTGTGTATGTAACAGAGGTGTGTGTACTTAGCAGAGCTGTTTGTGTGTATATGTAGCAGAGCTGTGTGTCTTTATGTAGCAGCATGTCTTTCTATGTAGCAAAGCTGTGTTTACGTATGTCCGAGAGATGTGAGCGTGTGTATGTAATATAGCAGTGTATTTATATATGACAGTTGGATGTGTGTATGTAGCAGAGCTGTGTGTATTTACTGTGCATGCAGCAGTGTTATCTGCATGTGTGCAATGCAGAGAGTGTGCATAAAGTGTGTGCAGATCTATTCATAATTTTTAATTAGTAGGAAATATGTTTTTATTATTTTCTGCTTTCAAAACCTGGTGTTCATTTTATAGCAAGATACGTCCTACATTCTGAAATATGCGTTTGTTATACGATTTCTTGAGTACACTCAAATAAGGTCAGAATCCACTGTTTGGGCACACGGGCAGGGCATGGAAAGAAAGGCATACTATCTGACTTTTAAAGCACTTATTTGGCTACAATATACAGAAGGTGCTAAACAGCAAGCCCCCCATAAATAGGAAGCCATCTAGGGGTGTGATGAGCATTTCAGCTTATTGGTGTTTAAGAGATTTTTATAAAATTGGGCCGTGAAATTGAAAAAATGCATTTTTCAATTAAAATTTTGATTTAGCCAAAAAATGTTTATTGGAGACTACAGTTTGTGCACAATGGAGGACCTGGAAGGGAAGGAGCGCTATTTGACTTTTGGAGCACAAATTTGCCTGTAATAGATTGAAGGTACCATCTATTACTATTATCTATTTATAGAGGTTCTAAAACAAAAATAAACCCTGATAATTGACTCTATTTTAGGCCGGTTTCACAAGTCAGTGTCTCCGGTACGTGTAGTGACAGTTTTCTCATGTACCGGAGACACTGACACATGTGCACATGCCTGCATGTTTTCACGGACCGTGTGTCCGTGTTGAAAACACGTAGACATGTCTGTTTTTCTCCAGCAGCATGGTCCGCAAAGCGTCCCGCACACGTGCACACGGAGGACAGTGTGCACTCTCCTCCGTGTGCACGTACCGCAGTAGGAGAGACAGCGCTAAAGTAAGCGCTGTCCCCTGCGTATGGTGCTGAAGCTGGCATTCATCCCTTCTCTCCTGCTCAGCTGAAAGCAGCGCTAGCAGGAAAGAAGTGATGAAAGATCAAGTTTTTTTTTGTTTAAATCAAAGTTTGGGGTCACCTCTCACCCAAACCCCACCCCACCCCCCGTGCACCCGCCTGCTTGAAGAGAAATACTCACCCAACTCCCGCAATGCCTGCTCTCAGCGCCGGTAGCTCATCCTGTGTGAGCGGTCACATGGTACCGCTCATTAAGGTGATGAATATTCATTGCATATTCATCACCTTAATGAGCGGTACCACGTGACCGCTCACACAGGACGAGCTGCCGGCGCTGAGAGCAGGCATCGCGGGAGTTGGGTGAGTATTTCTCTTCAAGCGGGCGGGCGCACGAGGGGTGGGGTGGGAGGCGGGAGGTGACCCCAAACTTTGATTTAAACAAAAAAAAGCTTGATCTTTCATCCCTTCTCTCCTGTTAGTGCTGCTTTCAGCTGAGCAGGAGAGAAGGGATGAATGCTGGCTTCAGCACCACACACAGGGGACAGCGCTTACTGTAGCGCTGTCTCTATTGCGGCGGTCCGTGTGGTCCTCAGGCGGCACATGGCTGCCGCACGTGTGCCATACTGATGTGCCACGTGAGCACACGGACATACGGACACAGATATTTCCGGTACTGATTTTTCCGGTACCGGAAATATCTGGACGTGTGAGACTGGCCTTAGAAACTGCACCTCTCGAGGAATTCATCTAGAGGTGGGATTAGGATCTTGTATCCACAGGTGCTGCAGGTTTTTTGTGAATGCAGAAATACACCACACATGGTCCTGGCAGTGAACACAACAGACCGCAGAAGAGACGGAGCTCCATTTCGAAGGGCAGATTTTGCTGGAATGGATTGCAGGTACCATGTCACATTAACAGAGCTCATGAGTTGCTAGCACAGCAGAACTCACCAAAATCTATCCCATTTTACAAACTACCCATTAATTAATTAATCCACTGTGAGCATTTTGATATCACAGAATTTTATAATATTGTGCCATGAAGACAAAAAGTTATATTTTTCCACAAAAATGTTGCTTTAGTGTAAGAAGAGAGACCTTTTCCATGCCGGGGCTGAAACTGTCGACTGTCACCTTTGTTATCCAGGGGAAAGCTTAGAGACCCAGACCGACCTTTGCACTCGATAGCAGGGTGCGTAGCTAGGATAAAAAGGTCAGAGCACGCAAAACGGCAGGCAGACTTGGCGGGAACATGCAGCGCGCAGCAGGTGAAATTTGGTGCCCTGTCCTCTGAGCACTGTGACAGCGCAGGTCCGCGCTACATTGTCCCTGCTGCCACCTTCAATGACTGTGACTGGAACACTGTTTTTCACCCGTTGGCCCCTTCTGCTTTCTGCTCAAGGTACTCAATTCATCTACAGATGTAGTGACTATTTGGCCCAACATAGCTTTTTTTTTTTTTCTTAGAAATAAGCAAGCAATGGAATGAAAATTACAAATATGCCAGATTAGTGCCCAATACATTGTGCACTGTTTGTGCTTCTGAAGACACGTTCATCAATCGAGTTCTCCCCACTACAGCAATGGCTTACATGTGGACACAAATTGCTGTTTAGGAATGCTGTTGAGCTCAGAATGCAGGGGAGTCATTTGGTTTTGGGAGCATGGATTTTACTAGATTCATTGGGGGTATGGAATGTTGCTTTTCTAATTGTGTAACAATTATGTGTAAGCCCTCTATTTTTATTGATAGATGCAGAACTGAAAACAGTGTTGTTTTTTGTGGTATTAGTTGAATTTTTAGGAATAAATAACATCTTGGATCACTTTTAAGGCTATGTTCACATTTATCCTGTGCTCTATCTTGAGCACTTGCATTGGGGTTTCTGTCTAATTTCACAAAAAATTAATCCAGACAGGACCCCAGGCGGAACTATAATAAAGTAGATTGAGTCAATCTGGACTCTGTTTTGACGGTGTCTATTTTTTTTGGAGATGCACAAAGTGACTCCATCTGCCTCATTGTATTGAATAGTCCCCGAGGGCATTACAACTGATTTCTGTTTTTTTTTTCATTTAACCAAAAATCATAATGTAAGCGCACAGCAAACAGCACATGATAAATAGCCTTATTTTGATTTTTGGGAGTCAAAATTAACAAATAGCCAACAGGTTAGGTATGAACAGTTTTTATTTTTTCATTTGCAATGTTCGCTATGCAATATAAGTAATAAAAAAACTATTATTTGGCTCAGCATTATTACATCACTTTGAGATTCATATTGTATTTTTATAATGTTTTTCAACATTATACACTAAAAATACTTTGTTTTATTTAAAAAAAAGTAAGTAATATTTTTACATTACGATATTTTGAGAGCTTTAACTTTTTTATGTTTCTCCATGACTCTTCTCCTCATTTTTTACGTTGTTGCTCCTTACTTCCGTTTTCTTTTTTTGGGATCCCTGTTATGATAGGAAGTACTTTTGACTGACCCTTTCTTTGGTTACGTAATTGTTCTATAAAAAAGCTTGAGTTTTTCAAGATAAGTTGAAGTTTTTAATGGTACCAGGGTAGAGTACATAGCATTTTTTGATTGCTTTTGTTTCTAATTTTTGAGAGGCAGAATGTACAAAAACCAGCAATTTATGAACTGATTTTTTTTCAACATTATTTGTGCAGTACAAGTGATATTCTTCCGAGTAGTGATATAGTGATACCCTATTAACAGTGATATCCAAATGTTATAGGCAGGTGTGGGAAGAAATGTAAGTATGATATAAAAAATAATAGTGTTAATTTATTTTTAGCAATTAACATAGTGAATGAACAAAAAAAAAAGAAATGTAAATCAAATCAATATTTGGTGTGACCACCCTTTACTTTCATAACAGCATAAATTCTTCTATATACACGTTCTCAAAGTCATGGATTTTGTAGAATTATAGTCAGGTATATGACTAACCAATTATGCTAAACAAAAAAAATTTTCAGATTTAGGTTGACACAGTTATTAACTGAAACAGAAACAGGTTTGTGCAAAGCTCAAAACTTGGTGATGAACAGACAAATTCTGCTACAAAGGTGAGGTTATGGGAGACAGTTGCATGTTACAAGTCATACAACATGGCAAGTCGGAGCACAGCAACAAGACTCAAGCTAATTATAGTGCATCAGTTAGGTCTCTCACAGGTAAAGATTTCAAAGCAGATTGGGGTTTCAAGATGTGCTGTCTAAGCGCTTTTGAAGATGCAAATATAAATCAGCAACATAACTGTAGACGTAATAGTCTGCCCAGGACACTAAGTGCAGCAGATGAAAGACACATCAAAATTCCTTTCGAAATCCAAAGCTATCCAACAATACCATCAGCTGAAAACTGGCAACAACCAGTGGGATTAATTTACATTCATCTACTGTTTGGAGATCAAACATGGTCTTCATAAAAGAATTGAGTCCAAAAAAGCCATACCTTCGACATCAAAATAATGCGGACAAACATAAGGAACCGAAAAATAACAGCAGGTCCTCTGGACAAAATCTGACATATCTGACTTTAACAGAAATCAGTGTTTTATCTCTAAAGGGTTAGATAACAGTACAATAATGAATGTCTGTTGTACATAAAACAGAGGTTAGGAGGTTCCTTGCAAATTTGGAGCTGCATTCCAGCGAAAAGATTTGGAGAATTGGGTATTAGTTTTTCCTCAATGCTGAGAAATAGAGGCAGATACTTTTCTATCACGCAATAAAATCAGGGAGGCGTCTGGTTAGCTACTGATTTATTCTGCAACAGGAAAATGACCCCAAACATACAGCCAATGTCATTAAGAACTATCTTCAAAGTGAAGAAAAACAAGGAGTCCTGGAATTGAAGATGATGTGGCCCCTACAGAGCCAAGATCTCTAAAGGTACCTTCACACTAAACGATAACGATAGCGATCCGTGACGTTGCAGCGTCCTGGCTAGCGATATCGTTGAGTTTGACACGCAGCAGCGATCACGATCCTGCTGTGCCATCGTTGGTCGGAGCAGAAAGGCCAGAACTTTATTTCGTCGCTGGATCTCCCGTAGACATCACTGAATCGGCGTGTATGACACCGATCCAGCGATGTCTTCACTGGTAACCAGGGTAAACATCGGGTTACTAAGCGCAGGGCCGCGCTTAGTAACCCGATGTTTTCCCTGGTTACCAGCGTAAACGTAAAAAAACCAAACACTACATACTTACATTCCGGTGTCTGTCCCCCGGCGTCCGCTTCCCTGCACTGTGTAAGCGCTGGCCAGCCGGAAAGCAGATTACAGCGGTGACGTCACCGCTGTGCTTTCCGGCTGGTGCTTACACAGTGCAGAGAAGCACAGCGCCGGGGGACAGACACCGGAATGTAAGTATGTAGTGTTTGTTTTTTTTACGTTTACGCTGGTAACCAGGGTAAACATCGGGTTACTAAGCGCGGCCCTGCGCTTAGTAACCCGATGTTTACCCTGGTTACCAGGGGACTTCGCATAGTTGGTCGCTGGAGAGCGGTCTGTGTGACAGCTCTCCAGCGACCACACAGCGATGCTGCAGCGATCGGCATCGTTGTCGATATCGCTGCAGCGTCGCTTAATGTGACGGTACATCTGTCTGGGACTGTATGAAGAGAAAGAAGGATTTGCTCAAGCCTGCATCCATAGAAGAACTACAGGGGATGGACAAAATAATGGAAACACCTATCGTTTTGGCATCATAATCTTCGAACATGTTATAAACATGCAAACCGTGACATATGGTAATGTTTTGTAGTTGATTATTTGTGTTATGTGATATGTGTATGTAAATTAACCCATTGTCTACCAATGTCCTTTTTTTGGGATGCCTAATCTTTTGCTTCTAGCAACTAAGATTTTATAATTTTATAATTAGGTCAAATTTTTTGTGTTGTGTTTGTAAAATGAATGCTTTCAAAATAGGAAATCATGTCATTGTTATTTTTAATTGAATATTATGACACCCTTTTTTTAAAAAATCCATAAAATGAAAATTTCTAATTTGGCAAGTAATGGATTAACTATTTTGCTGAATTGTAAGAACATTGATGATAACCTGATACCAATGGCAGACCTCTCGGATTTTCAAACAGGCCAAATTGTTGGTGCTTGTATGGCAGGCTCTAAAGTAACAGAAAGTGCCCGAATGCTTGGCGTGTCAAGAGGTACTGTCTCCAAAGTAATGACTGCATTTGAAAGAGAAGGAAAATCATCCGCAGCAAAGCACAGGTCCGGCCGAAAGTCGAAGTTGACTGAGAGAGACCGTCGGACTCTAAAGCGAATTGTGAGAGAGGATCGCAAGACCACGGCTCCGAAAATCACTGCTGAGCTCCATGAACACCTACAGAACCCAGTTTCCTCGAAAACTGTTCATTGGGAGCTGCACAAATCTGGATTCCATGGAAGAGCTGCAATTAGAAAACCGCTGCTCTCAATGACAAATGTCTCCAAGAGTTTAGAGTGGTGTAGAAACCTCCAGAATTGGTCCCTCGAGCAGTGGAAACGTGATATTCTCAGACAAATCATCGTTTACCCTATTTCCGACCTCCGGCCGAGTGTATGTTTGGAGACAGCTGAAAGAAGCATTCCATCCAGACTGCCTTCTCCCAACTGTAAAACATGGCGGAGGTTCTGTGATGATCTGGGGTGCTATTTTGTGGAGATCCGCCGGGCCAATGATATCCCTTCATGGAAGAATTAACAGCCGAGATTATTTAGGCATTTTGGGCGACCAAGTGCATCCAATGGTTCAAGCACTGTTCCCGGAGGGGAAAGCCATCTTTCAGGATTGATAATGCACCAATTCATACAGCTAGAGTCATTAAAGCATGGCACGAGGAACATTCTAATAAAGTTGAGCATCTCATCTGGCCCCCACAATCCCCAGACCTCAACATTATTGAGCATTTATGGTCGATTTCAGAGATTCAAGTTTGACGTCGATTTCCGCCACCATCGTCGCTCAAAGAACTGGAGGGTGTTTTAACTGCAGAATGGGCTAAAATTCCTTTGGAAACAATTCACACCTTGTATGAATCCATACCTTGGAGAACTGAGGCTGTAGTCGCCGCAAAAGGTGGACCTACACCATATAAAACTAACTTTTGTTGATGTTTCCAGGTGTTTCCATTATTTGGTCCAACCCCTGTATTTCTCTGTTGTGTTCCTGCAAAAACAGTGTGCAGGTGAAGCCAGAAGAGCTGAGGCTGGTTTACAGACAAAGAGTGATCACAACAAATATTGATTCGATGTAGATTTCTCATTTCCTATTAACACGTCCATTTTTTTCTTGCTTTACAGCATTTATGCATATGTTACAGTTTTATAGCTGAGGTTGCTCCGGACACGGCAATACCAAACGGTTATTTTTTATTTTATTTTACCAAACATACAGTATGTACACTGAAGTGGTTTAAAGTAGAAAATAAGAAGAAGGAGGAAGAGTTTTTTAAGAATTTTTTGAAGCGGGCCCACTGCAAAAAAAAAAATCCTGAAATACTACGTGGGTACATAACCTCATATTTTTTATAAACTTTTGCTTTTAGGGGAGAATAACTCCATTGTTAGGGCCTTTTCTATGTCACAATGGATGTTTAGGACTGTGTAGTTTATAATCACAGAGACTTTGTGCATACAATTTGGCAATGTGCATAAGGTGGTAAGCAACGGCTTGCAAATATTGATATTTTATTGAACAGTATACATAATAAAATATTAATTATACCAGACTAAAACATTCCGTCGCTTTTTTTTCTGTAGAAAATAAGTTCCTTCCCTGCATTTTTTGGGAAAAAACTTAATTATAACATCTGCTTTTCATCATGAATTTCATCACATACTCTGACTCATTTACCCAACTGAAAGCACATGTTTAGATCCTGTGGTGGAATTCATCCTATACAATTTACAAGACTATGGTGACCTTCAGCACATCACATGTACAAGAAACATGCCAATCGCAAAAATTAACTTGGCTGCTCGAGCTGATCATTCATGTAGTACCTAAAGTTAGAGCATAGCTCACATGGGGACAAAGCTGTGACATGCTCATCACTCCTCTAAAACAAGAATGCAGCTTTTCCAACGTCCTGGAATGTTATTGCCAGGGTTATGTTGTACTCATCCTACAAGCAAACAAGTCAAATTCCTTACAGTCCTCTGCTCATCAATATGAGTAGCATGAAAACTTCTCATTCTACAAGTGGTCTAATGATTTGGTTCACTGGTATCTCTCGTTTAGACTCAGGAGATTTCTAAGAGCCTAGCCTTTTAAATACCAACTTGTAAGGATTTTGCACACATATTTATTTAGCGGCTTACCGTATTTTTTATTTTTTAAATTGGCCTACCAAAATATTTTGGTGGTGTCTTTTTCTGACACAAAGGGCACTTTTTATTATTATTTTTTTAAATGTTTTTAGTACGCTATGTTTTTAGTAGGTTTTATTTAATTTATTTTCTAATGTTTGCAAGCATATTTAAAATATTAGAATTGGTCCCCTGTTTTACTTTGGTCCTGAATGTTGATGGTTTGTGTTGGAAAGGTTGGTATTGATTTTATTTTTAGAATAATTACTTTGTATATTTTGTTTTTATTTTGCAGTTTTACACTAACATTGTGGTACCTCCAACTACAAGGGAAAAGCCTCTTTTTGTGACACTGGGTCTGCTATGTCCTACCATGATGTGGAGAACCTGGTGATCACATGATCACTGGGTACAACAGAGGCAGCATCTCTGTCGCCATCTCTAGTCACGACATGGCATTCTGTGTTATTAAGATTTGGAAATAAAAAAAACTTAAGTTGCTTAATGTAATCCTGTTCTGCTCTTACCAGATTACATAGGCAGGAGATTTGATTCTGGGACGTTTGTGTAAACTGGTGAAAGTTCAAAGCTTTGTTATAGCTTACTCAATAATGTCCCATACTAGGACACGGCTTTAAGGGGTGCAAGAGTAGCTGTAAGGCTTCTTTCACACTTCCGTCGGTCGGGGTGCGTCATAATGCAGTGAAGCGACGTATCGACGGATGTTGTGAAAATAGTGGAAAACGTGTGCAACGCATCCAGTGTTATGACAGATGCGTCGAAGGAGTTTGCCTGCATTTTCAGGTATAAGATTCTGGAGGAGAGAGAGAGAGAATTCCTCTGAACGTTCTCTCTCCGCACGATGGACCGCTATTTTCCGACGGATCCACTGCACGACGGATGAAACAGATGGCCATCCATCACAATCCGTCGCTAATACAAGTCTATGGCAAAAAACAGGATCCTGCAGAAAAATTAGCAGGATCCTGTTTTTTCAAAACTCGACGGATTTCGACGGGAGGAAAAAGACGGAAGTGTGAAAGAGGCCTAACACTCATGGTCCATGGGAAGTGAGGGGGCTCAAAGCCAGCTCAGCTCCCAGTACAGTGAGTGCAAGCTAAGCTGCAGCACCTAAAAGTGTCCACCACACAGTGTATGTCGCTGTTCATACTATGAATACTGCTGCAGTGGGAACCACAAGCAGCACCACTGGTGCAAGGTGGATGTTGAACCACAATCAATCTGACATTGAGAATATATCCTAATAACAGGTCATCAATACAAGGTCTAGATGGACTAGAGAAGGGGGCTGGCTTAGACTTTAAAATGTATGGTCATATGGATCATGTACGTAATTTTGTAGGCGTACTGTCTATTGTAGGTGCACTTCTAGAATGGCAGTCCTGGTGCTATAGCAGCTTCACGGATGTCATAAGCTGAAATTCTAGTAATGATGTAAATACAATCTGCTTTCATTAGTAAACCTTGTCTGTGGAATTAGAAGAAACAGAGGGTAATGTGAGAGCTATTATTACGCTCAGCGCTATGAAATTCCTGGCTTTTACGCTCAGGAAGCATTGTGTTGATGTTGGCTTCCCTGCGGGTTTAAAAACTTGTTTAAATGTAGCAGACTATGAATACTCTTTGAGGTTGTGCTGTGTTATTCCATGAAATGTCTTCCAGATGATTATTTACAGATGCAGTCTCTATAAAGCATGAGAATACTATGTCACTGGGTTGAAAAGACAACTCCGTCTTTGCTTTGTTATACTTGGGGCACAAAAAGTTATTTACTGTAATAATGGTAAACCCATCAGAATGTCTGCAGCGTCATACAGAACAGACAGAGCAGTGATGACAGTGCATGGGAAAAATGGATCAGTGATCAGACTGGGCCAAGACTAAAACTTGATGTGACAAATTTGTTCAGGCCATAATATACCCACACATTAGACAAAAAAGGAGTCCAAATCAGGTGAGGCTCTATTGTGTATGGACATTAAATGGTCACATCGCTATGTTAATTATATCAGGTTATAAAAGATAATTTTGCTATTTTGAGACATTACAGATGCTGAAGACTCCGTGCAGACATCTTTGTGCTGTCAAACATTTGCTTCAGGAAATATGCTGATTAATTATCCTTTTTTTATAAGATTGACCATGTTTTGGTAAAAATTTTCATAGGACTTGTTGGATGGTTTTCTTGAAAAAACATAGTAATACAAATGCAATATATTAGCTGCTGGAAATGGACCATTGATCCAAAGATGTAGTTGTCATGTTTGATGTTAGCTAAGATAATATGATAACCTGTAGAGCACAGTGTTAGCACTGTTCCCTAGCAGCACAGCGTTTTAGGCAGAGGGAAACACTGACATTGAAGGTCCCCTATGTAAGACATGTCTACTCCATCAGACACCAATTGCATATACACTGATACATTTCCATTCATATTCACATTAGACACACTTGTATAAAATATACACATGCTAATATATCAAATGCACACATGTACACATTTTGCATGCATATACATAGAACAAACATGCAAGTGTATATAAAAATGTACGTGCATTTAATACATGCATATGCACAAGGACATTTTTGTGATGTACAAGTTTAGAAGGTAAAACCTTTTTTTCGTTCATTCATTCATAGTTGTAGCAGCCATAACTGCACGTAGGCATTACATTGGCATTCACTTTTTATGGGTTCACTGGATAAAAAAAAATGTAAATACCATTGTTTTCCACCATAAATAATCTGTTCACTGTATCGTATGAGTTCAATGATTTCAAATATGTCCATGTTATTTGCTGATTCCATCAGTTACATTTGATGGTTTTATATGATTGTTTTTGACTCATATTTTATCTGTGCTTTTTGTTATATACTGTAGTGTCTTTATGGTAACAGAGGTTGGACCAACAGGAGGAACTAAGGAGAGTGGTCTAAAACTGACTTACTATATGTGGTACGGTACTTTGTCTGTGTGTAATTTGGTTATGCACACCTTTTTTAATGGCTTGATAAAGGCCCCGAGTGGCCGAAACGTTGCAAAGGAGGATCTTCGGAATCTTGAATCTTTGGACTGGCTGCACTTTTTACAACGTTATGAAGATCATATTAACACGAACTACAGAGTGGTCCACTGAATATACTTTCACAAACATAAGAATATAGTCAGCAGATGATCGCAAGTAGGCAGATTGCATACTTGTGGCCACTTGAAATACAGACGAATTATGACAGTGTGCATATAGAGTGACTGCCGAAATTTGCTTTGAAACTGGCTAACCTCTTTAAAAGTTTGATTACTATAATTATTTTTCATTACTTTTTAGTGATATTAAAGGGAACCTGTCACCCCTAAAATCGAAGGTGAGCTAAGCCCACTGGCATCAGGAGTTTATCTACAGCATTCTGTAATGCTGTAGATAAGCCACTGATGTATCCTGAAAGATGATAAAAAGAGGTTAGATTATACTCACCCAGGGGCGGACCCGCTGAGGTCCGGTCCAATGGGTGTTGCGGTCCGGTCCGGCTCCTCCCATCTTCTTATGATGACGTCCTCTTCTTGTCTTCATGCCGCGGCTCCGGCGCAGGCATACTTTGTCTGCCCTGTTGAGGGCAGAGCAAAGTACTGCAATGCGCAGGCGCCGAAAAAGGTCAGAGAGGCCAAAGCTTTGCTCTGCCCTCAACAGGGCAGACAAAGTACGCCTGCGCCAGAGCCGCAGCATGAAGACAAGAAGAGGACGTCATCCTATGAAGATGGGAGGCGACGCCCATCGGACCGGACCGCCCCCCAGGTGACTATAATCTTACCTTTTTTTCTCACCTTTCAGGATACATCGGGGGCTTATCTACAGCATTACAGAATGCTGTAGATAAGCCCCTGATGCCGGTGGGCTTAGCTCACCTTCGATTTTGGGGGTGACAGGTTCCCTTTAAAGGGAAAAAATCTCAGACTTTCATTTTATCCTTAATATACAGGTATGTAGAGCGATATTGTTACATAAAGATATCTACATACAGTAGATATAGCTACCATTTATAGCTTACGGCATAGAAAATCCTCCTAGATAAGATGCTATCTTGGAGTACCTGAATATAAATAATCTCATAATCTGGTATCAATATGGGTTTATCAGGGATTGGTTTCATCAAATATGATTAGCTTTTATGAGGAGGTAAGTTCCAGCCTGGACCATGGATGTCCTCCAACTGGACTTCACAAAGGCATTTGGCACCACATGAAGGGTGGTGACATGAAATAATTTAATTGGATTAAGAGCTGGCTCAGTCATAAGATACAGACGGCAGTTATTAATGGAACACACACTGATTGGATCACATTTACAGTCATAGCCAAAAGTATTGGCGCCCTTTAAATTGTTCCAGAAAATGAAGTATTTCTCCCAGAAAGTGTTTTCAATTACACGTTTTGTTATGCACATGTTTATTTTCTTTGTGCATATTGGAACAAATAAAAACAGAAAGAACGGCTTATTGGACATAATTTCACACAAAACCCCCAGATAAAATTGTTGGCAAATTTCCAAAATTGTGGGTAAACAACTTTTTTTCAAGCATGTGATGCTCGTTCAAATGCACCAGTGGCAAGTAACAGCTCTGGGCAATATGAAAATTACACCTAAAACCAGATAAAAATTGAGAAAATGACTCAATCTTTGCATTGTATGTCTGTATGTACCACACTAAGCATGGATAACAGAAAGAGAAGAGAACTGTCTGAGGACTAGAGAACCAAAATTGTTGAAATATATCAACAATCTCAAGGTTACGAGTACATCTCCAGAGATCTTGATGTTCCTTTGTCCACGGTGCGCACCATAATCAAGAAGTGTACAACCCATTGCAATGTAGTTAATCAATCTACTTGGACATGGACGGCAGAGAAAAATTAATGAAAGGTTGCAACGCAAGGTAGTTCAGATGGTGGATATGCAGCCCCAATCAAGTTCCAAAGAAATTCAAGCTCTCCTACTGGCTACATCAGTGTCCAAACAAACTATCTGTTGACATTTGAATGAAATGAAATGCTATGGCAGGAGAGCCAGGAGAGCCCCACTGCTGAAACAGAGACATAAAAGAGCTAGACTGCAGTTTGCCAAAATGTATGCAAGTCAAAATCCTTCTGGGAAAGTGTCTTGTAGACAGGTGAGAACAAAATAGAGCTTCTTGGTGAAGCACATCATTCTACTATTTACTGAAAATGGAATGAAGAACACAAAGGAAAGAACACAGTACATACAGTCAAATATGGTGGAGGTTCAAAGATGTTTTGGGGTTGTTTTGCTTTCTCTGGCATTGGGTGCCTAAACTGTGTGCAAGGCATGAAACCTGAAGATTACCAAAGAGTTGTGGGTCACAATGTAATGCCTTGAGTCCCTTAAAGGGGGTAATTATCCGCTTTGCGGGCAATTGGTTTTCTTTCTTAAATGCATGCAATTGGGACTAAAAATTATTTTTGCAATTGCATTTCATTTTAAAAATGTTGCACTATTTGCCTTATATAGCCTCTGTATTACAGTGTATTTTGATGGCTACAGAATGAGTTAATGATGTTGGCTACTTTAACTTTATTTGAACAAATATGTTGGGGTACATGAATTTGTGACACTTACATTACATAAGTGTGACAGATTCTTAACTTGTTCTTGTTAGTGCAGCTCTTCTCACAGACTGCACAGATCTCCATTCCAAAAACATGGCTGCTGATGGAGTAACATGTAATCAGACCTGTCCATCAGTCTCCTCCAATAGAATAGCAGTTTTCTTATGTGATATTTTCATTGAACAAGACTGATGGACAGGTCTGGTCACATGTTCATCCATCAGCCATTGTATGGAATGTGTAGTCTGTGATGAAAGCTGCAGTAACAAGAGCAGGAGGAGAACCTGTCATACCTATACAATCATGGCCGAAAGTGTTGGCACCCTTGAATTTGTTACAGAAAATGAAGCATTTCTCCCAGCAAATTATTGCAATTGCAGGCTTGGTATACACATGTTTATTTCCTTTGTATTGGAACAACACAAAAAATGAGAAAAAAAGCAAATTGGACATTATTTCATGCAAAACCCCCAAAATAGAGCAGACAAAATTGTCAGCACCTTTCAAACATTGTGGGTAAACAACTTTGTTTGAAGCATGTGGTGCTTGCTCAAACTCACCTTTAGCAAGTTACAGGTGTGGGCAATATGAAAATCACACCTGAAACCAGATAAAAAGGGGGGAAGTTGACTCAGTTTTTGCATTGTAGGCTCAGGGTGCATCAGTGACAGAGTGAACTAACCGTTAACATTTGAATGAAATAAAATGCTACGCAGGAAGATCTCACTGCTGACACAGAGACATAAAAAAGCTATACTGCAATCTGCTCAAATGTACATGATTAAGCCAAAGTCCTTCTGGGAAAGCATCTTATGAACAGATGTGACCAAGATAGAGCTTCTGGTAAAGCACATCATTCTACTGTTTACCAAAAAACGGAAAGCGGCCTACTAAGAAAAGAACATTGCACCTACAGTCAAATATGGTGGAGGTTTTTTTGGTTGTTTTACTGCCTCTGGCACTGAGTGCCTTGACTGTGTGAAAGGCATCATGAAAACTGAAGATTACCAGAGGATTTGGTTTTGGAATGTAGTGCCTAGTGTAGGAAAGCTGGGTGTGTATCTTAGGTCATAGATCTTCCTGCCAGACAATGACCCCAAACATACTTAAAGTAGCACCCAAAAATGGATGGAAGAAAAGCGCTGGAGAGTTCTGAAGTGGCCAGTAATGAGTCTGGATCTAAATCCCATTGAACATCTGTGGATAGATTTTAAAAATTGCTGTTGGGAAAAGGTACCCTTCAAATATGAGATCTGGAGCAGATTGCAAAAGAAGAGTGGTCCAAAATTACAGTTGAGAAGTGCAAGAAGGTTGTTGATGGTTATAGGAAGCGATTTATTGCAATTATTTATTCCAAAGGGTGTGAAACCAAATATTAAGTTGAGGGTACCAACAATTTTGTCAGACCCATTTTTGGGGTTTTGTGTGAAATGTTGTCATATTTGCCTTTTTTCTCTGCTTTTTTGTATTGTTCCAATACACATAATGGAAATAAGCATGTGTAAAACTAAACATGTGTAATTGGCATAATTTTCTAAGAGAAATACTTTGTTTCCTGGAACAGTTTCAAGGGCACCAAAACTTTTGGCCATTACTGTATAATAGTAAGTGCCACAAAATAGTGTCCCCAACACCTCTGATAAAATAAAGATAATGTGGCTGACCCCGGTGACTCACTCTGCAGCCAACAGTCGTCTTCTCTACCCCTATCTCTGTCCCCCAGAAGCGCCCCAGCTAATTGCACGTCCAGCTTCCATGGCAGTTATCCAGATGGACTCGGGTACGTTTTTCCCAGATTAACATGAAGGAGGGACCCCTACAGGTTGGCGTGGCGCTGCATTGGGCAGGGCTCCAAGAAGAGCAGATGAATACAGCCACAGAATATCTCCACTTCCCCTCAAGCCCTGCTACATCTCGGGGCCTGACTTATAATATCAGATGCCGGTTCTTTTAATGGTGACAGCCGATTTCCTTGTGTGTGTACTTTACTACGATACTCAGTGCTTGTTTCATCCTTCAGGCGCATCCATTATCAGTTTTCTGCAATGTTATTGAATGCTATCCAAGCAGAAAATCTTTCAGAAGTTGAATTCTTGGACTTCTGAAGTTTCTTTTGTGTTTGTGCAGTCCCTGAGAATTACTTCTGGATTGCGAGCAGCTTCTTCCCTCTAATGATTCACCAGATGTAGATTATCAATTGGTACATTTTGTATGTGTACGGAGCCATCATTACAACTGACAAAGCCCAGCTAAGCCGTGATCACTGGTGCTATGTTACAGCTGGCTCTTCTTCTTCTCAGCTTTATAAATATATGATAATACAAAGAGCAACTTTTGTTAAATTCTTAAAGTGTTTCCTTCCCAAGGGTCTTCAAGGATCATGTCTCACACCAGAGTATATGGTGACGCTTTAATTCTGTTTCCTAGAACTCAACTTTTCTATGTGTTCGTTGCACTGTAAGTCCTTACACGGGATGTTTTGTGATATTTTTTATTTTAAACTGTATGTGTCAGTAAATAGTGGCAGAGGAGTTAATGAACACATTTTTTTCTCCATAACATTACGAAGAATGTTAATTTGCAAATATTCCTTTCAACTAAGAGGGGATTAACAGACATTCTTCTCTGTGGGTGTTTCATTTTTTCCCCAATTTAAAAAGACAGCATTATACTAAGGAGGAAAAAAACTAATCCAGAGAGGGTCAGAATAAGCTTTTTCCATATGATCTGGTGAGACTTGCAAGCATTGTACGAGCAGCGTTTGTCACATACATATCAATACTTGTAGTGGTTCCAGAGCGCTGTATGTGACAAATGCTGTTGCACATGGGAGTTTTTTTCCTCTCCTTGAAGAGTTAAAGGGGTATCCCCATCTCCAAGGTCCTATCCCAAGATGTAGTAAGCGTAATAATAACAATAGTATTAGCAAATACCTCCAATTAGAAATGTAATATAGTTCTTCTGATTCGCTATGTCATTTACCCCATGTGCATGGCATTACAGTGGCTTAGGTATCCATGGTTACCATCACTAACAACTAACTGTCACTATATGAGTGGTAGTAATAATGGATACCTAAGCTACTGCTACTGATCATATTGGGATCTGATCTTGGAGATGCCAATATTAGTGTGACAAGTCTCACCAAATGCAATGAGAAGGAGCTGAAAAACCAATGATACAATAGTGTCTTATCTAAGTGACAGGGATGCCAGGGTACAGGGAATAGCTCACCTGGTTGGGTTGTGAAACCACAACATACGGTACAATGCGCTTGATATGGCTGCTGCAGATCCGCAAGGATGTCTATGATAGAATAGCAGGTAAAAAAGGGGTTTTAATCTACGCTGCCACAATACCAATGGAAATTCCAGAGAAGGAGTAGGAACCATAACGCAGTGCAGATTAAAACCCTTTTATCTTAGCTATTCAATCAAAGTCTCAGCAAATCACACTAAAAACGCCGGTTCTGACCTTCTCTGGGGGCGTTTTATTTTTGCTCCCTGTATGTTGCTACCTGCTTATGATTGGACAACGCCATACACAGCAAAACTGAAATGCCCTTGGAGAAGAATCTCCCTTAACTCCCCATTGGTTGAAGGGGAAATTTGCACATAAACTTCAAAAGCCCTTAGGCTGCGTTCACACATCAGGTTTTTGCCGTCAGGCATAATCCGGCGAATCTTGAAAAAAACAGATCCGTCGCAGATTGTGAAAAACTGATGCAATGGATTCGTTTTTCGATGGCTCCGACTAGCTGATCCAGCTAATTGGATCCTAAAAAAATCTGAGCATGCGCAGTTAAAAAAACTGGAATCCGGCGCCGGAATCCGTCATTCCGACGCCCATAGGCTTCCATTCTAGCAAAAAGCTGGAAGTGCTGTCCGGTTTTTCGCCATAGACAAAAAACATAACTTTGTACGTTTTTCCAGTCGCCGGACAAAAACTTTTTTGCCACATCCGGCAAAAGACGTACGAAACCTGAGGCCATCCGGCGCAATCCGGCGATAATACAAGTCTATGAGAAAAAAAACGGATCCGGAGGCAGCTTTCGCTGGATCCGTTTTTTTCAAAATTCACAGGATTGAGCCTGACAGCAAAAACCTGATGTGTGAAAGAAGCATTATCTTCTCAATGCTGCGGAGGAAAAAGCAGCCAGAAAATAAAGATTTCCAAGCTTCTCCTACCATTTAGGCTATGTATACACGTTGCGGTATTGCTATGGATCCGCAGCGGATTTGACGCTGCGGATCTGCAGCTGTTTTCCATGCGTTGTACAGTACTATGTAAACCTATGGAAAACAAAATCTGCAGGGCACATGCTGCGGAAAAAAACGTGCGGAAAAGAAGTGGTGTTTTTTCCGCAGCATGTCAATTCTTTGTGCTGATTCCGCAGTGGTTTACACCTGCTCCATAATAGGAATCCGCAGGTGTAAAACCGCAGGTGGAATCTGCACAAACACCGTGGTAAATATGCGGGTAATCCACAGTGCGGTTTACCTGCGGGTTTTGCAAAAACAGTGCGGAAACATCCGCACACCAATCCGCAACGTGCACATAGCCTGAGACAGGAAAAAAACAGCACATGGATGAAACATGGATGGCATCTGAGTCCTGTCGCCTTTAGTAGATGGATCCATTCATATGAATGGGTGAGTTCACAAATTGGATCAAAAACAGACGTCTCATTTTTTTCTTTTTCAGCAGACAAGTTGCCTGCAAACAAATGCATGTGAACATGCCCAAAGAGAATCTGAATAGAACATGCATGCCAAAAACAGATGTCTGAATGGGGCCTAACCCTAAGTATGATAGTGAAGCAATACTAGGCACGGCAAGAACTCCGACATCTGTGCACATGTCCTCTGCTAAATGATGAGCACAATCAGTGGATTTATTAGTGCAAGTTAGACTTTGCATGAACATGATGTTTCCATGTGTTTCCTTCATGTGTATAGGAATTGAATGATAGAAACACATTTCTTGTATTCTTGGCTGCAATGAATGTACAACAGCTGTACATTAATAAAGCTAAATATAGGCACAACTTGTCAAGCTGCTAAACATCTTGAAGTCTCGTGCTGGCAACTTCAGATTCAACTCAACACATGCTAATTAATCCATGTTTTGGGCCATTCAATAGAATATTTAACCCCTTCACCCCCAAGGGTGGTTTGCACGTTATGGACCGGGCCAATTTTTACAATTCTGACCACTGTTCCTTTATGAGGTTATAACTCTGGAACGCTTCAACGGATCCCGGTGATTCTGACATTGTTTTCTCGTGACATATTGTACTTCATGATAGTGGTAAAATTTCTTTGATATTACCTGCGTTTATTTGTGAAAAAAACGGAAATTTGGCGAAAATTTTGAAAATTTTGCAATTTTTCAACTTTGAATTTTTATGCAATTAAATCACAGTGATATGTCACACAAAATACTTAATAAGTAACATTTCCCACATGTCTACTTTACATCAGCCCAATTTTGGAACCAAAATTTTTTTTTGTTAGGGAGTTATAAGGGTTAAAATTTGACCAGCAATTTCTCATTTTCACAACACCATTTTTTTTTTAGGGACCACATCTCATTTGAAGTAATTTTGAGGGGTCTATATGATAGAAAATACCCAAGTGTGACACCATTCTAAAAACTGCACCCCTCAAGGTGCTCAAAACCACATTCAAGAAGTTTATTAACCCTTCAGGTGTTTCACAGGTATTTTTGGAATGTTTAAATAAAAATGAGCATTTAACTTTTTTTTCACACAAAATTTACTTCAGCTCCAATTTGTTTTATTTTACCAAGGGTAACAGGAGAAAATGGATGCCAAAAGATGTTGTACAATTTGTCCTGAGTACGCCGATACCCCATATGTGGGGGTAAACCACTGTTTGGGCGCATGACAGAGCTCGGAAGCGAAGGAGCGCCATTTGACTTTTCAATGCAAAATTGACTGGAATTGAGATGGGACACCATGTTGCGTTTGGAGAGCCCCTGATATGCCTAAACATTGAAACCCCCCACAAGTGACACCATTTTGGAAAGTAGACCCCCTAAGGAGCTTATCTAGAGGTGTGGTGAGCACTTTGACTCACCAAGTGCTTCACAGAAGTTTATAATGCAGAACCGTAAAAATAAAAAATCATATTTTTTCTCAAAAATTATCTTTTCACCCCCAATTTTTTATTTTCCCAAGGGTAAGAGAAGAAATTGGACCCCAAAAGTTGTTGTACAATTTGTCCTGAGTACGCTGATACCCCATATGTGGGGGTAAACCACTGTTTGGGCGCATGGGAGAGCTCGGAAGGGAAGGAGCGCCGTTTGACTTTTCAATGCAAAATTGACAGGAATTGAGGTGGGACGCCATGTTGCATTTGGAGAGCCACTAATGTGCCTAAACATTGAAACCCCCCACAAGTGACACCATTTTGGAAAGTAGACCCCCTAAGGAACTTATCTAGAGGTGTGGTGAGCACTTTGACCCACCAAGTGCTTCACAGAAGTTTATAATGCAGAACCGTAAAAATAAAAAATCATATTTTTTCACAAAAATTATCTTTTCACCCCCAATTTTTTATTTTCCCAAGAGTAAGAGAAGAAATTGGACCCCAAAAAATGTTTTACCATTTGTCCTGAGTACGCTGATACCCCATATGTGGGGGTAAACCACTGTTTGGGCGCATGGCAGAGCTCGGAAGGGAAGGAGCGCCATTTGACTTTTCACTGCAAAATTGACAGGAATTGAGATGGGACGCCATGTTGCGTTTGGAGAGCCACTGATGTGCCTAAACATTGAAACCCCCCCACAAGTGACACCATTTTGGAAAGTAAACCCCCTAAGGAACTTATCTAGAGGTGTAGGGAGCACTTTGACCCACCAACTGCTTCACAGAAGTTTATAATGCAGAGCCGTAAAAATAAAACAAACATTTTTTTCCCACAAAAATTATTTTTTAGCCCCCAGTTTTGTATTTTCCTGAGGGTAACAGGAGAAATTGGACCCCAAAAGTTGTTGTCCAATTTGTCCTGAGTACGCTGATACCCCATATGTGGGGGGGAACCACTGTTTGGGTGCATGGGAGGGCTCGGAAGGGATGGAGCGCCATTTTGAATGCAGACTTAGATGGAATGGTCTGCAGGCGTCACATTGCGTTTGCAGAGCCCTAATGTACCTAAACAGTAAAAAAAAACACAAGTGACACCATTTTGGAAAGTAGACCCCCTAAGCAACTCATCTAGATGTGTTGTGAGAGTTTTGAACCCTCAAGTGTTTCACTACAGTTTATAACGCATAGCCGTGAAAAAAACAAAAAACATTTTCACCCCAAAATTATTTTTTAGCCCCCAGTTTTTTATTTTCCCAAGGGTAACAGGAGAAATTGGACCCCAAAAGTTGTTGTCCAATTTGTCCTGAGTACGCTGATACCCCATATGTGGGGGGGAACCACTGTTTGGGCGCATGGGAGGGCTCGGAAGGGAAGGAGCGCCATTTGGAATGCAGACTTAGATGGAATGGTTTGCAGGCGTCAGATTGCATTTGCAGAGGCCCTAATGTACCTAAACAGTAGAAACCCACCACAAGTGACACCATTTTGGAAAGTAGACCCCCTAAGCAACTCATCTAGATGTGTTGTGAGAGTTTTGAACCCTCAAGTGTTTCACTACAGTTTATAACGCATAGCCGTGAAAAAAACAAAAAACATTTTCACCCCAAAATTATTTTTTAGCCCCCAGTTTTTTATTTTCCCAAGGGTAACAGGAGAAATTGGACCCCAAAAGTTGTTGTCCAATTTGTCCTGAGTACGCTGATACCCCATATGTGGGGGGGAACCACTGTTTGGGCGCATGGGAGGGCTCGGAAGGGAAGGAGCGCCATTTGGAATGGAGACTTAGATGGAATGGTTTGCAGGCGTCAGATTGCATTTGCAGAGGCCCTAATGTACCTAAACAGTAGAAACCCACCACAAGTGACACCATTTTGGAAAGTAGACCCCCTAAGGAACTCATCTAGATGTGTTGTGAGAGCTTTGAACCCCCAATTATTTCACTACAGTTTATAACGCAGAGCCATGCAAATAAAAAATATTTTTTTTCCACAAAAATTATTTTTTAGCCTCCAGTTTTGTATTTTCCCAAGGGTAACAGGAGAAATTGGACCCCAAAAGTTGTTCTCCAATGTGTTCCGAGTACGCTGATACCCCATATGTTGGGGTAAACCCCTGTTTGGGCGCACGGGAGAGCTCGGAAGGGAAGGAGCACTGTTTTACTTTTTCAACGCAGAATTGGCTGAAATTGAGATCGGACGCCATGTCGCGTTTGGAGAGCCCCTAATGTGCCTAAACAGTGGAAACCCCCCAATTATAACTGAAACCCTAATCCAAACACACCCCTAACCCTAATTCCAACGGTAACCCTAACCACACCTCTAACCCAGACACACCCCTAACCCTAATCCCAACCCTATTCCCAACCGTAGATGTAGTCCAAACCCTAACCCTAACTTTAGCCCCAACCCTTAACCCTAACTTTAGCCCCAACCCTAACTGTAGCCTTAACCCTAACCCTAGCCCCAACCCTAACCCTAGCCCCAACCCTAACCCTAGCCCCAACCCTAGCCCCAACCCTAACCCTAGCCCCAACCCTAGTCCCAGCCCTAACCCTAGCCCCAGCCCTAACCCTAGCCCCTGCCCTAACCCTAGCCCCAACCCTAACCCTAGCCCCAACCCTAACCCTAGCCCCAACCCTAGCCCCAACCCTAACCCTAGCCCTAACCCTAGCCCTAATGGTAAAATGGAAATAAATACATTTTTTTAATTTTTTTAATTTTTCCCTAACTAAGGGGGTAATGAAAGGGGGTTTGATTTACTTTTATAGCGGGTTTTTTAGCGGATTTTTTTGATTGGCGGCTGTCACACACTGAAAGAAGCTTTTTATTGCAAAAAATATTTTTTGCGTTACCACATTTTGAGAGCTATAATTTTTCCATATTTGAGTCCACAGAGTCATGTGAGGTCTTGTTTTTTGCGGAGCGAGTTGACGTTTTTATTGATAACATGTTCAGGCACGGGAGATTTTTTGATCGCTTTTTATTCCGATTTTTGTGAGGCAGAATGATCAAAAAACAGCTATTCATGAATTTCTTTTGGGGGAGGCGTTTATACCGTTCCGCGTTTGGTAAAATTGATAAAGCAGTTTTATTCGTCGGGTCAGTATGATTACAGCGATATCTCATTTACATCATTTTTTTATGTTTTGGCGCTTCTATACGATAAAAACTATTTTATAGAAAAAATAATTATTTTGGCATCGCTTTATTCTGAGGACTATAACTTTTTTATTTTTTCGCTGATGATGCTATATGGCGGCTCGTTTTTTTGCGGGACAAGATGACGTTTGCAGCGGTACCATGTTTATTTATATCCGTCTTTTTGATCGCGTGTTATTGCACTTTTTGTTTGGCGGTATGAGAATAAAGCGTTGTTTTTTGCCTCGTTTTTTTTTTTTTTTTTTTTACGGTGTTCACTGCAGGGGTTAACTAGTGATATAGTTTTATAGGTGGGGTAGTTACGGACGCGGCGATACTAAATATGTGTACTTTTATTGTTTTTTTTTTTTTTTATTTAGATAAAGGAATGTATTTATGGGAATAATATATTTTTTTTTTCTTTATTTAGGAATTTTTTTTTTATTTTTTTTTTACACATGTGGGAATTTTTTTTACTTTGTCCCAGGGGGGGACATTACAGATCGCTGATCTCACAGTGTGCACAGCACTCTGTGAGATCTCCGATCTCACTTACAGCCGTGCAGGCTGCAGCTTTCATCTGCAGCCTGCTCGGCACCCGGAAGTGATCCCTGCAGGACCCGGATGCAGCCCCGCGGCCATTTTGGATCCGGGGCCTGCAGGGATAGCAGGTAGGAGACCCCCGGAGCAACGCGATCACATCGCGTTGCTCCGGGGGTCTCAGGGAAGCACGCAGGGAGCCCCTCCCTGCGCGATGCTTCCCTGTACCGCCGGCACACCGCGATCATGTTTGATCGCGGTGTGCCGGGGGTTAATGTGCCGGGGGCGGTCCGTGACCGCTCCTGGCACATAGTGCCGGATGTCAGCTGCGATAGGCAGCTGACACCCGGCCGCGATCGGCCGCGCTCCCCCCGTGAGCGCGGCCGATCGTGCTGGACGTACTATTCCGTCCTTGGGAATTAGGGCCCACCCCACATGGACGGAATAGTACGTCCGATGACAGAAAGGGGTTAATGACCCTCACTTTATTTTCTTGCATATTTAAATAAAATAGTTTGTCATGCTGCCAATGTACAAGCAAATAACACAAGTTATAATTATTTATATCTATCTATCTATCTATCTATCTATCTATCTATCTATCTATCTATCTATCTATCTCTGTCTGTCTGTCTGTCTTTCTATCTAGTAGTGTAATAGCACATAGGGGCTCAGGAACATTTCGGTTCCACTGAAAACCTTTTTCAAGCCTTGAAATGGATTCTCAGTGGAACCGAAATGTTGCTGAGCCCCTATGGGCTATTACACTACTGTTTTCATTTTTTTTAAATGGTGTGCTACCTTTATTTTTTATTTCTATTTGGAAGACTGGTCGATGCCTGGAGTGTTTTTCGCACCCAAATTCTGGTACGGTTTGCTACTGCTGCTTTCAATCCTCTTTTTTTCTTTCTATCTGACCATATGGCCATCACAATGGGTCAATAAATGATTAATTTTTTTTGACCTTGGAGTGCTGCTTCTATTTTTGGATATTACTAAGGTTTGGTTTTGCTCGGGGGGCTCTGCTCAATGTGGTACACACAAGGACACAGGACAGAGGTTGAGTCAACTGTAATCCATGTCAACTGGCTGCAAGTGTGATTTAGTTATTGCCAACACCTGTTAGGTGCCACAGGTAAGTTACAGGTGCTGTTAATTACACAAATTAGAGAAGCATCACATGATTTTTCGAACAGTGCCAATACTTTTGTCCACCCCCTTTTTTATGTTTGGTGTGGAATTATATCCAATTTGGCTTTAGTTAGAACAATTATTTTTGTGTTTTTTTCATTTAAGACAAATAAAATGAAGATAATAATACCAAAGAATTTGTGTTTGCAATCATTTTCAGGAAGAAACTGAGTATTATCTGACAGAATTGCAGGGGTGTGAATACTTTTGGCCATGACTGTATCTCCTGAAAATCTATCTCCTAAAAATCTATCTATCTATCTATCTATCTATCTATCTATCTATCTATCTATCTATCTATCTATCTATCTATCTATCTATCTATATCCTATCTATCTATCTATCTATCTATCTATCTATCTATCTATCTATCTCTTACTGGAAATTGCAATATATTAATTAAAACCATGATTCATCTGTTCGCCATAGGTATTCTTCCTTTGAGCCAAGACATACATGTTGAAGTTATTTAAATATTTTACCAAGTAGTGTCTGTGGAGAATATGTGATCGGTCTAGAACAGTATCCTCAAGTGCCCTTGCAGGGAATATAAATATGTCCTAGAAGTATGTGCACAGTAACACTGAGTAACTGATTTCCATTATGTCTTATGGGTAGTAACACATCATATTAGTCAGTTAATTCCTACAATTCTAGGAGTCCAGCAAACCTGTAGATGATGATAATAGTTATTTCTATGAATACTTGCCACCAATACAGATGGTTGACAAATGTTTTAAAAGCTATTTTTTCTTTTAACATTTAGATGTAACTGTAAGAGGATTCCAAATTGTAAAAAGAAATCAAATACAAAACAATCTGTTTGTTTTTGGGCCAGCCGTACTCTTCATCCTGAGAGCAAATAACTTTCCAGATTTCAATTAGACTTTTACATCTGACTTAGGCCCACCATTATATAACTGTCAGCTGAACGCTGATTCAGCCGACTGGTCGTGCAGCAGCTATCTCGCCCCACTGTCGCATACATGAGATATGGGCCTTTTTATTTAGAAGGCCCAATATCAACATTTTTGGTTTATACTAAGGGGGCGTTGTTTAAAGGATTCTCTGGGGCATGTCTTTAGGCCACTATGTGAGCAATGCCCCCCTTGCATAGACCATAAGAATTAGCACTAAATAAAAAGGCCCATATCTATGGAATCATATGTTGAATTAAAAAAACAAAACTACCTAAAATATTCAGAGAGTAGTGGGAATAAAATAAGAGACAAAACAGGTCAATCAGATTGTGATTTTGAAACAAAGTCAACACCTTGAATTTTTTTTGTCAGGTTCATCAAACTATTGCTAAATAAATTCCGCAGTGTGACGGGGCACGTTTCCCTGCTGCAAAAGATCACTGCAATTAAAGAATACCTTTGCAATGAAGAGGAGGAACTTGGTCTCCAATATTTAGGTATTAGAGTATTTCTATGAATGCCATGGCTCTCAGACTCTTGCATCGCACTGCTTCTTCTGGTCAAGATCCTCTCATGTATCCTAGTACTATCTCTTTTACCCGGTACACTGCTCATGTACCCGGCTGCCCATGTGACGTAAAAGATAACATAATTCATGAGCTCAGACCACTCTTTATGTGCCACAAGCTGTATGACTTGACATTATTCCATATAGCCAGCATTAACTTCTTCAGCAATTTCATGTGTTTTACTGGAAGAGTTTGTCAAGGACGAGCATGCTCGTCGTCCCATCCTAATAAAACCGGTACACTTTTGCTTAGATGTGAATAATGCTCTAGAATGTTTTTATATTAATGTTGTGGATGATTCCTGTGTAGTTTGTGAACAGTGATGTAAATGTATTTTTATAATTATGTGATAATGTGTTAAGACAAGGGCTAGATATAAGGATAAGATAAAGTGATAAGTATAGTTAGGATCGGGAAGTGCAGTGGAGGACACTGTAGAATCAGGAAGTAGTTAGATATAGCAAGTGTCAGGACACAGCATTTAATCTTAATTATCCAGATGTAAATTCAGTAGGTCAGGAGACATACGTTATTATCTTTATGTTGACTTTTGAATTTATGTGTCTTTCTTTGATTGGTCAAGAAGCAAAAATGATTGTTTGTACAAACCCGGATGCTAACATTTAAGTTGCTGTTTGTTGTAACTTATTGACTGTTATTTCTGCAAGACAGGGGCGTTGAACAATTGGTGTTTGATAATATGTTGATTGACCAATGTGTGAGACCTAGTGGCTTTTTTACCTGCAAAACAAAGAAGGATGAACTAGGGGAAGCACGGTGGCTCAGTGGTTAGCACTGCAGCCTTGCAGCTCTGGAGTCCTGGCTTCAAATCCCACCAAGGACAACATCTGCAAGGAGTTTGTATGTTCTCCCTGTGTTTGCGTGGGTTTCCCCCGGGTTCTCTGGTTTCCTCCCACATTCCAAAGATATACTGATAGGGAATTTAGATTGTGAGCCCCATCAGGGACAGCAATGATAATGTGTGCAAACTGTAAAGTGCTGCGCTATATAAAGATTAGTATTAGTGATTAAATAAGCAAAAACAGCACGAGTTAATCTCATCACACCTTCTCTTGACTTCTGAATGATGGCTTGAAGGACAACAGTTGTGAACTATATAAAGGGGATATATCTAACATGAGATCCAAAAAACCAGAGACTCTTCACAAAACCACAGGCACGAACAATCTACAAGACAGCAGCCAGGACATCATGGTTCCATCACGAGGGACACAGATATGACATTTTATAGTATACCTACTTAAGGGACCTCGGCCCCGGCGGAAAGAAAATAGATCTGCTCCATTGACCATCACTGAACCCATGAATATGTTCAGGGAAGGCAGGTTTTGGATCCACCGGTCACCTGAGCCTTATGGATACATTTGGGAAAGCCAGGATTGGGACCCACCAGTCATGTGGCTCCATGGAGATGTTCGAAGAAACCATTCTGTAGGATGAGCTCTGGTCCATGTGGTCTTGAGCCAGTGGACAAGAGCACCTGCTGACCCCCCATGTCTCCACATTTTGGTGGCAGCAGTGGGATACTACTCAGCCTGGCCAATCTTGTGGAGCTGCAGGAGAATGGTGTTCGTAGACATCATCCAGAGCTCCGCAACCTGGGATGAATGTAAACAGATCAATCAGACCATTGATGAGGCATGCATAACAGGTTTTGCACTCACTATGTCAAACCCCACCAGCTCTGTTTTAAAAAGAGGACCAGAGTGAATGCATAACCGCAACAAGAAAAGGCCGCTACAGGAGCTGTGTCAGCTTGAATATCAGGCCACCAACACTCGAGTGGATTTAATCCAGGAGCCACGGAGTGTGTACGCCATGTGTGTGAGGGATTGCTGTGAGCACCACCCAGTGGTCGGCGCTCATAGCAAGTGAGTAATTCTACTACATAGAGGTGATCTGATCATCGCCTCTATGTAGCAGAGTCGATTGGGTTGTAGCAGCTTATAGTCTCCCATGGAGAATACTGAAGCATGCCAAAAGTAAAAAAATGTTTTTAAAAATATAAAAAAAAATAAAAAAAATCTAAAAGTTCAAATCGCCCCCTTTTACCCTATTCAAGATAAAACAATTAAAAAAGTCAAACATACACATATTTGATAGCACCACGTTCAGAATCGCCTGATCTATCAATAAAAAAAGGATTAACCTGATCGCTAAACGGCGTAGCGAGAAAAAAAGTAAAAATGCCAGAATTACGTTTTTTTGGTCACCGCGACATTGCATTAATATTCAATAACGGGCGATTAAAAGAACGTATCTGCACCCAAATGGTATAATTAAAAATGTCAGCTCGGCTTGCAAAAAATAAGCCGTCACCCAACCCGAGATCACGAAAAATGGAAACCCTACGGGTATCGGAAATTGGCGCAATTTTTTTTTTAACAAAGTTTGGAATTTTTTTTCACCACTTAGATAAAAAAGAACCTAGACAGGTTTGGTGTCTATGAACTCGTAATGACCTGGAGAATCGTAATGGCAGGTCAGTTTTAGCATTTAGTGAACCCAGTAAAAAAGCCAAACAAAAAACAGGTGTGGGATTGCACTTTTTATTGCAATTTCAATGCACTTGGAATTATTTTTTTCCCGTTTTTTAGTACACGACATGGTAAAACCAATGGTGTCTTCAAAAGCACAACTCATCCTGCAAAAAAGCCTTTACATGGCCATATTGATGGAAAAATAAAAAAGTTATGGCTCTGAGAATAATGGGAGCAATAAGCAATAACAATAAGCAAGAAGGGGTTAGACATGCTGATGGACTGTCCCTGAAAAATAAAGAAAGACGATTAAAAGCCCATCACGATCGGCTAATTAAGATGGGAAATTATTATTATTCCAAGACCTATTGATTAAAATGAACTTTGTTTATAGGACAACTCTTTTAATGAATTTGGTATATGTTCTCAGTGTTGTGCCCCTCCATGTCCCTCAACAGAAATATTTCTGGTGTAAGTAATGGGGAAACTTTTGATAAATTTGGCAGCCCAGTGTCGCCATGCCCTGTCCTTTCTCCACCCACTTTGGCAGTGCTGGTACGGAATGGAGTGAAAACGCCAAAAGTCGCAACATTTTTGCACAACTTCACTTCAGAAACCTGGAGTACACATTTTGATGAATAGGCTCCAATGTATTTTGACATCGAAAGCCTGCAGCTGTGAGTTAATTTGGCATTTTTGTTGAATAATGGTATATATTTTGTCTTCATTATAAAATTGGCCAGTCCCAACATGCACACTTGACATTCTTATCCTTGAAATGTAATATTATAAACTAATGTTACTTCATATTATTCCTAAAACATTTCATAGATATACCACATCCTCTAGATTCTCACCGCATAGACACTATTATGCAAAGAACCTAATATCTTCCCATAATCGTTATCAAATGCTGGTCTCCTTGAAATAAAACTGCACGCCCAATGTGTCAGATCCACTTTAAATGATATATAGAAAGCTCATAGACTCATAGAATGGTAGAGTTGCAAGGGACCTCCTGGGTCATCTGGTCCAACCCCCTGCTCAAAGCAGGATTCACTAAATCATCCCAGACAGATGTCTGTCCAGCCTCTGTTTGAAGACTTCCATTTAAGGAGAACTCACCACCTTTGGTGGCCGCCTGTTCCACTCATTGATCATCCTGACTGTCAAAAAGTTTTTTCTAATATCTAATCTGTGTCTCCTCCCATTCAGTTTCATCCCATTGCTTCTAGTCTTTCCTTGTGCAAATGAGAATAAAGATGATCCTTCTACAATGTGACAGCTCTTGTGATATTTGTAGACAGCTATTAAATCTCCTCTCAGTCTTCTTTTTTTGCAAGCTAAACATTCCCAAATCCTGTAACCGTTCCTCATAGAACATGGTTTGCAGAACGGTCACCATTCTGGTCGTTCTTCTCTAAACTTGCTCAACTTTGTTGATGTCTTTTTTAAAATGTGGTGCCCAAAACTGGACACAGTATTCCAGATGAGGTCTGAGCAAAGAGGAGTAAAGGGCAATAATGACTTCATGTGATCTAGACTGTATGCTTCTGTTAATACATCCCAGACTTACATTTGCCTTTTTTGCTGGTGCATCACACTGTTGACTCATGTTCAGTTTGTGATATATTAGTATACCCAAGTCTTTTTCACATGTGCTGTTGCTTAGCCCTATTCCTCCCATTCAGTATATGCTTTTTTCATTTTTATTGCCCAGATGTAGTACTTTGCATTGCATTTTTCCTTGTTAAAAACCATTCTGTTAGCTGCTGCCCACTGCTCCAGTTTATTTATATCTTTTTGAATCCTCTCTCCCTCTTCTCTAGTATTAGCTATCCCTCCTAGCTTTGTGTCATCAGCAAATTTAATCAGTGTACCCTCAATTCCTTCATCTAAATCATTGATAAAGATGTTGAACAATACAGGGCCCAGGACAGAACCCTGTGGTATCCCACTTGAGAAATTCTTCCAACTGGAAGAATCAAATAAAGAGTTGGTATAAATCTGGCAAAACAGGGGATCCCTCATACCCATGTAGGCCAGCCATTGAGGCGCATTTCAGATGGCCTAATATAGCTGGTACATACTGTTGGGCCCCCATCAATGTGATAAAGCCTTTAGCAAAGTTTGCCTTTACCTTTCAATCTTTGTATTTAGAATTAATAAGATCTCTTTTTTTATTATATGGAGATTCAGTGCCTTTGAGATGCATTCATAGAGTTGTATTACCTCAATTTTTGGTGGGCCTACAATACACAGTAGAACAGTCGAGCAGCAGCAAATCACAGAAGTTTACTAGCCTACTGAATTTGATCTAGAACCTCAGCAAATTCTGTTGTGATTGCTGTCCACTTAAAAGATGCATTAATACTGAACTTCACAAATTAATACTTGCACTGAGATTAGATTCCCACTGTACAGGCTATATCAATTCATCTTCCAAATATTTCAAGCTGACAAAACACATATAGTTGATAACATCTTTTTTTTAAATACCCATTTTTACATCGGTTGGTATCTTATTTTACAGCTGAAGGAAATGAGCTATACATCGCTCCGTATGAGAAAGAATAGAATGTATAGAACATATTCCAAGAACACATTTTTATTTAATGTACGGAACTGTACAATTGAAAATGCTGAAATAATCAAGAGGAGTATGGTTTATGTAATTTATGGACCATGCTATGTACCTTAAATGATACAGTAGTTTGGACATTAATCACATATTTTTTTGTTAGAATTCAAAAACACAATGCAGCATAAATTTGCAAATAGATGATCTAAACATTAAAAAAGATGAGATGGGCACAACAGGCACTGCCTAAGAGTATGCGGAGCTGCGGTTAGGTTCTCCCATACCTGGGACAAATTCAGTCACTGACCTCATGTGAGATGTCTCGGCTCACCAGGGCAGTATAATTGAAGCTAAATTTGATTGTCCTCAAGCCTGGATAATCTTTGTACTTGTTGTCATTAGATTTGTTTTTTATAGTTAATGTTGTTAACTGGCCACAAGATGTCGCTGTTGTTTGAACATAGTTAAGAGACTGTGATATGTCTGTAAAATGTAAAAGGGAGTGTTTTATAAAAGTGAAAGACAGGAAGAGGAAGCGCGGCCATCTCGGGTGGTGTCTGCAGGAATGAGGAGTGTAGTATGAGGCTGTGCTGGAGAGGGATACGGTGACATCTCCTCGTGACAGCACCCGACTGAGTAGAGAGCAGCGGCAGATTGAAGCTGAACTGAATCGGTATCCAAACCTGTCTGGATGCAAGGGAATTCCTGCTGTAAAAGCTGTTAAAGAACAGAAGGGACTCAGGACCTGTGAAGTGAAAGGTGCTGCATCCTGTGGAAGCATTATAGCACAAGCCTCCTCGGTATTACTAATCGGCTGGAAGAGCTCTGTATGCGCCTGCGTGACCTGATTGTTTAGGTCGGAGCAGACCCGATGGTAAGAAACACTAAAAGCCCACTGCGATGCTGCAGTAAGTAAACGTGCACACATCACAATATATTTTGGCACCAAGAGACACATGGCCGGAACAAAGCTTTTAGTTAGTTAGTTACTGTAGATATATTGACTCTACAGACCACGTTTTCCTACCGGAATCAACTTCCAGAAATCCTACATTTGTCGCTACATTTTCGTGCTGTTCAGTAACTAAGGATTCTATGCTACATTTTGGTGCTGACACAGCACACAGTGAACTTCAGGAAGGACTTGTGTTTTCCTCTCTGTTCTCTGGAAGAGGAGTCTCTCTGTGGAACAATATAAGGTGGAGCAGTGATTTAGCTCCAATAGACTTTGTCCACGGCACCTTATATGTGTAAATATATATTTGGTTAATTTTGTAATATTTTCCTTATAGTCGAGGACAGACTTTTCCTCTAGTTTCTCGAGTTTACACGGGGACGGGAGGGGAACATTTGGTTGGGAAATATAGAAATATATATAAATTCTTAAAATTGTGAACCACTGTGCTAGACCGCAGGCGAGCCCATGCTTTGCATTCACTTCAATTAAACCAGTTTTCTCTCAGGGTGTAATAAAGATAATGGCGGCCAGTTCAGACATACACGCCAACAGGTAAATTAATGTAGAGAAAATAGCAGACAGTTCTCTTGGGTGTCGAGCTGTCCAACACAGTGGATATAGTCTTCTGGCAAAATGTTGGTTTAATGTGTTTTCTCGTGCATTTATCAAAACCAAGTAGAAATATCTCTGTTCCTAAGTAAAATAGTTACTGACAGTGGACTGTGTGGAAATTAGTTATTTTATCGTCTGTGACCCCGCTGCATCTTGAACAACACCCTCGGTGCATGATTTACACTCGCCCTGTATCTAATACTGTTGTCCCCCTTCCATGCATCCAGCTTCTAGGGCAAACCTCCCGCCAGCCCAACTCTTAGCAATATCCCAGCAGTGCATACACTATGGAAAAAAGTATCAGGACAAACATCTTAATCATTTTATTTAGGTTTATCATTCAGTCCCATTGCCACTGGTGTATATAGTACAAACATTTCTGAAAGAATAGTTTGTTCTGTGTAGCTCACAAGCTTTATCATGCTGTAACAGGATGCCATTGTGGTAACAAGTCATCAGTTCATGAAATTTCTTCCTACCTAAATATTCCATGAGCGACTTTTTGTGGTAGTATTGAAAACTGAGGTATTGGTTGATATTTTGGCCAAAATAAGCAAGCTCGCAACCTGCGTCAAGAGCTCTCATACTTGCGAGTCCCTACGCTAAAATAAAAGCAAAGCCACAAAAAGAGGAATTCAAATTCCCTCCCCAAAAATAAAAAATGTGTGCAATCACCAACTCTATGAATTGGTAGGTTGTGAGTGGTTGTCTAGTTCATACTGTATTTTGCACCTCTGTTGCCACCATCTTTATTAAGTGGGTTTGCTGCATCCTGATAGCCCATTAGTCCTGTGACCTGGGCAGGTAAATAAGCTGGCCTTTTTTCCTGTTTTAATTATTGAAAAGTGGAAACATTAGGAAATACAGGCACTTCTGCCATTAACATCAGCACAAAAACTTAGAGCTGGGAGCATCATGGCATGGGTTTCCATTGCCAAGCAGTTGCAGGGAAACTTTTCATCACCACTTACAATACCAAGAGTTATATAGAGGGGTCTAAAACAGGACATGACTGAACTCCAGAGCAGTGGAAATGTGTTCTGTGCAGTGATGAATGATACTTGTCTACTGAATGCCAGTAGAAAGTTACTTGCCTGATTGCAGAGTGCCAACTGTAAAGTTTGGTAGAGGAGGCATAATGTTGTGGGGTTGTCTGTTGTGAATTCTGCTCTTGGGCTCCCTCTGGTGGTTGTAAGTGGTAGCGCTGCTGTCTCTGAATCACAGCATTTATCAGGTGTGTTCACTTCTTGCAATTTTGACTGGGCTAAATATTTAGTCTTGCTTCACCCTTTAGTCAGTGCCAGTTGTCCATTGTTCCTGGAGGATTCTCATCCCTTCCTGGTCTCTTCTGCTTTGCAGCTTGTTTCAACAAAGATAAGTTCTGGCCTTGATTTTGCTGTCCACATGCTGTGGTCTTTTTGTTCAGTTCTTTTCTATGTTTTGTCTTGTCCAGCTTGGTCTGTATAAGGATTTTTTTAGCCAAGCTGGTATCTCTGGAGATGCAGATATACCCTCCATATCTTTAGTTAGCTGTGGAGATTTTGTATTTTCTGTGGTGGATATTTTCTAGTGTTTTAATACTGACCGCATAGTACTCTGCCCTATCCTTTCTATTTAGCTAGAAGTGGCCTCCTTTGCTAAATTCTCATTTCAGTCTGTGTATGTTTTTTCCCTCTCCTCTCACAGTCAATATTTGTGGGGGGCTGCCTATCCTTTGGGGATTTTCTCTGAGGCAAGATAGTTTTCCCTTTTCTATCTCTAGGGGTAATTAGTCCTCCGGCTGTGTCGAGATGTCTAGGGAGCGCTAGGTACATTCCACGGCTACTTCTAGTTGCGGTGTTAGGTTCAGGGTCTGCGGTCAGTACAGGTACCACCTTCTCCAGAGTACGTCTCATGCTGCTCTTAGGCCACCAGATCATAACAGTTGTCTTTCCAAGGTTGGCCAAAGGCCAATATCCAGTGAAGGGAAATCTCAATGCTTCAGCACACTAAGACATTTTAGATAAATGTGTGACTCCAGCTTTGTTGGAACAGTTTAGGGAAAACGTAAACTGTGCCCTATTGCACAAAGCAAAGTTCACAAAGGCATTCTTCAGTGAATTTGGTGTGGGAAAACATGAGCGGCCACACAAACCCTAATTTAAATCCCATTGAACACCTTAGGGGGAACTAAAATGAAAATTATGAACCATGCCCTCTAATATAAGATCAGCATCTGACCTCATAAATTGTATTCTGGATGAATGGGAAAAAATTCCCCAGAAAACACTCCAAAACCTTGATGAAAGACTTCCCAGAAGAGTGAAAGCTGTTTAACTACAAAGGAGGACCAGCTCCTGGCCTGAGGACCTCTATGGCCTGTGGATTTAGAATGGGGTGTCACAAAATTTTCTGTAGGTGTAATGCATCGAGTGCTAATAGGTTTGTCCATATTGTGTATAAACTCTTTATTATTATTTTTCTCACAAAACTTCAGTGCACAAGAAAAATTATGAAGCGTTTTATTCCAGAAGTGACACAGTGCAGCAGACTATGATATATTGTTTTTTTAATTCTGTTCTCATTTCTTTTCTGTCAAGTTTTAGTTATTTTTGACAGTTTGAATTGTGCCCTATATGGCATTATTCTATTCAATAAAGTGGACCCTTCATACGTCAATGGGGGAAAGTAAATATACATTAACTGAGCATCTTAGATAAAAAAAGATCCCTCATATCCATTATGGAAAACAGAAGGTCAGTGTAAAAAGAGAGTGACAAAATGACCTTATTTTACTTGATCCTTCACCTATTGACCTCAATGATAATAAGAAAACATGGGTCACCTTAAACCAATAAAATAATTTCTTAAATATCCAAGATTTCATAACATTGAAGAATTCCATACTGGACATAATGTCAGGAAAGTTAAAAAAAAATCATAGAATCCTCCTACAGTACAGACACAACTTAGTAAAATGAGAAGCATAAAATAATAATCTAATCATTGACACCAAATAGCACTATAGATCAGATGTTCTGACTATAACAATGCTATATGCATAATTTCAGCTGAGATATGGTGCTCTGTCTCTCCTAAAATGACCTTACCCCATCAGTTTAAGAGCAAGTTCTTTCTTGCTTCTCAGCTAGTTCAGCATAAATAGCACAAAGTGGTCTCAAACAAACACAATTTATTCATCAGAGTTAATAATATAATAGTTCATCCGTTCTACATGAAATGTATTTATGAGTCTTCTGTCTGCACTCCCTAACTTTGCTAAAATATGACCTGAACTATGCATCTCTTTTGCCAAAGTGCTTTTTCAAGCTTTTGTGTTATCCAGCCGTGATTAGCGTAATCTCTTTTTTGGACTCATTATTTCTCCATTCTGTAAGATCTGTTCTTTCTGGAACCTTGAATTCATTGTCTTGAAATGTAAATGGACTTAAATGGCCTCTGTTATTCTTATTATCAGGTTTATCTTTACTAAACTTTTCATACAACTTAAAACTTTAAATAATTCAACCCAGCTGAAAAGAGCTAAGATATGAGCCCGATTAATGCTTTTTATTGGTCAAGAGTCACTTAGATATAGCTCAACGAAAATTAAAATTTTTCTTTATTATATACTCATTATGATTTCCTAACATTAACGGGAAGGTCCGACCCTAGGAAAATTTTTGCAACACACGTTGCAGAATTCCAACAGTGCGGAATATATATTTCCATACTTGCGGTCACCTACCATCTATCTTCTCATTCACTTCTCTCAACAGAATATTTCATAAAACATTTAGAACAGCAGATGAGACTAGTCAGCAAATTGCATACTTGCAGTCACATGACAACTACTCAAATCGACAAGCATAGCTGAATCAACAAACTAAACAGTGTCGACATTACAAACTAAATTATCAAGCTTCAGTTCTTGCCGAAAATTTCCAAAGGGCTTGACAACCATTCAAAGATTTATTTTCTGGTGACCCTTTTATGCTCTTCACTTACTTTGATGCACTACTTTGTTAAAAAAAAAATACAAATAATCCTGCATCGACTTGTCACATTGGCTTTGCCTTTTGATATATATATATATTTTTTAATTATCCTTCATAGATAATATAGAGGTGAATCTCTCTGACCACTCTCGTTTTCAAAGCAATTGAACTAATTGTGATTTTTTTGCTGCAAATTGATTTTTTTGGTAAAAATTTGTCAAACCTTGCAAATCGAATTTTAAAAGGTCCAATCATCTCTAATATTATATAGCATTTTTGGTACTGATGTCTTCAGAATTTTAAAGGCATCAGCATCCCAAAGCTTGAGTAACAATTTTGGACACAGAAACACAACTTCTTGACTTACCGTACTTTACTTGAAAGTTTTGCAAACAGTTTTATAGAACAGCACTATTGTGCTCTAAACTTCATAAAATGAAAATATGTCTGGAAATATTCACGTGTTAGGACATGATTCTAGCCTGTAATTTCACATAGGCACAGGTTTACTATGTCTAGATATAAATCCTGCCTTGATAGTTCTTCTATATTATTAAGCACAGACTTACAAAAACTCCCAATTTAGTATGCCAGAATCTGGGTTGTTGTTCTAAATTGTGAATCTTTGAACCAAGAAGTATCTTCGAAACCCCTTACCAAACATTTATCCTTGAACATTATTGTTCCTTTGGACCAGTAAAGTAACGGAACAATCTGTGTTGTTACATCATGCTATGTTTATGCTGACTTTTTAACTACTTTCAAACCATACATACAGTTGAAACTTCCATTTGGTCCACATTATACTCTGCATAGATGTTCTGAAATATCACTGCATAGTATAGCAGCTGCATGAGATTGTACAGCTGCTGGAGCTGCGAGTGGTCTGTCAGACACAGCCAGACTCTCCATAGAAAAGGCACAGAGGTGGGGCTGGGGAGTCATACACAAAGAGGATAAACCCCAGTGCATATGCAGCGCCCCAGAGTCCTGGTCGTTGCAGTACTGGTGCTCCGCCGCTAAGGGGGGCTATGGTACGTCTGATGGCACTGAAGGAGTTCATCTGACCAGGTATCACAGACACCAATACATTTCACAGTCTGGCCTCCAGGGGGAGCTAAGGGCACTATGCATTAGGCCAGTGATTTTCAACCTTTTTTGAGCCGCGGCACACTTTTTATACTTAAAAAATCCCGGGGCACACCACCAACCAAAATGGCACAAAATTACACTAAAACAGTACATATTCTACATATAGTTAATAATATAGATTCTAAATGTATTTATACTCACTCAGTGTGAAACCTGGACCTAAGTGCAACCCTAGCCCTAAGTGCAACCCTAGCCCTAAGTGCAACCCTAGTCCTAAGTGCAACCCTAGCCCTAAGTGCAACCCTAAGTGCAACCCTAGCCGTAAGTGCAACCCTAACCTTAAGTGCAACCCTAAGTGCAACCCTAACCCTAAGTGCAACCCTAACCCTACCCCTAACCCTAACCCTAATGGAAAAACAAAAATAATTATATTTTCTGTATTTTATTATTGTCCCTACCTATGGGGGTGATAAAGGGGGGGTTTATTTACAATTTTTTTTATTTTGATCGCTGTGATAGAACTTATCACAGCGACCAAAATGTACAGGAACGAATCTGCCGGCCGGCAGATTCGGCGGGCGCAATGCGCATGCGCCCGCCATTTTCCAAGATGGCGGCGCCCATGGAGAAGACGGCCGGACACCAGGAGGGACATCGGAGCTAGGTAAGTATGGGGGGGTGGGATCGGAACACGGGGGGGATCGGAGGACCGGGGGAGCGGACAGGAGGACCGGGGGAGCGGACAGGAGGGAGGAGGGGAGCGGACAGGAGATCGGGGCAGAAAGGACGACTGGGGAAGCGATCGGTGGCGGTGGGGGGAGCAGATCGGGGTCTCCAGCCATGGCAGATGCTATTGCAGCATTGATTGGATTGTAATATTTCACTTTTTCATAGGTGAAATATTACAAATCGCTTTGATTGGCTGTTTCACTTTCAACAGCCAATCAGAGCGATCGTAGCCACGGGGGGATGAAGCCACCCCCCCTGGGCTGAAGTACCACTCCCCCTGTCCCTGCAGATCGGGTGAAATTGGAGTTAACCCTTTCACCCGATCTGCAGGGACGCGATCTTTCCATGACGCCACATAGGCGTCATGGGTCGGATTGGCACCGACTTTCATGACGCCTACGTGGCGTCATGGGTCGGAAAGGGGTTAATGATTATACACAGCATTATTGGCAGGCATTACCTTGGCGGCGGGCAAATGCGAGAGTCTCTCCGCTCTCAGGATGACGCGCCGGCCTCGGTGACGTCATTAAGTCGCGCGAGCGTTCAAAGCTCGCGCATGTGTTATTCTGTGACTGCGCATCGCTGCGCATTGCCGGGGAACAAAACAAAGGGGGCACCATAGTTTGGGGAACTTTCCCCGCGGCACACCCGACCATGTGTCGCGGCACACTAGTGTGCCGCGGAACACTGGTTGAAAATCACTGCATTAGGCCACTCCTCACAGTCTGGTAAAACTGGGGGTTAGATAGGAAGTGAGATCAGAAAGCTGACTGGGTTGGAACCAGGCAACACCTTGTGGCAGAGGGTGTTGTAGGGGAAGATTCGGAGGGGTCCCTGTCAGGGGTGGGATCCTGACAGAGGCCTAGCGAACAGAGAGAACGTTATGGGACCGCGCCTGCACCTGATCGCGGCGGTACCCTAACAAAGGACAAGAAGCGAGGTATATTGTGCTGAGTGAGAAACGAGATCAACGCAACAAGGAGAAATACCAGTGGGAGTCGTGCTGTAAGATCGAGGCAACATCCTACTGAGGCGCGTAGCCGGTGGCCGGAACGCCGAGGAAGTATCAGGCTCCAAGCAATACTTCAAACCTACAGCAGGACAGTCAGCTATAGGCGGGCTGTCTCACACCAATCACCTATGAAGACATGGGGGGCACACTAGGAGAAGGGCGACACTAGGGTCCAGGAAGAGCTCCGAGCCTACTCGTCATACGGGTGCGTCCTAGCCATATCATCTGGGGGACGAAGAAGAACATCAGAATCTAGTTGTGAGGGAACACGAGAAACAGACACAACAGTTGTGGGGACTATCCCGTAAGCACAGCAGGGGAGGACCACAACACACAAGCGCTAGAAGGTAGGCACAGATTTCCACCTGCAAAGGGAGCTCTGGATGTGCCATCGGACCGGCCGGACTTGCGCAGCCTGGTTAACCGTATTCCGGACTGAGGACCCTGAAGCCTTCAGTAAAGAGGTAAAGAGACTGCAACCTGGTGTCCTCGTTATTTACTGTGACCGGCACTGCACCGCACTACCACCATCATCTACACCCTATTATTTGGGCGCCCCTCAGCAGGGTCACGGACCGGGCCTAGCCACCGTGACAACCCCAGAACAGAGACTCAGAGGCCCGGTACCGGGTACCCCTCGGCCCTGCGGCAGTGGGGGCACTGCAAACTTGGCGTCACAAACAGGATGTACTTAAGCCTGAAGAATCAGGTCATGTGTGCCTTGGAGCTGTGATTTATTGTGCTTCGACTGTGACTTATTGCAAAGACTGTGTATTGCCACTTGCCGCCAGAAGTTCCCGCCAAAACCGCCGCCATTACAGCGCTAAGGAGAGCGCAGGAGAAGAAGAGGGGCGTGAAGTGGGTGTAAACAAGCTGAAGAGCGCGAAAGACAATGGCCGCCCAGTCTAAGTATTTCTGTCCCTTGAAGACGTGTCCGTCAGCAGCCGAGATCCGCCTCCTAATCCTTAATGGAGGGCGGAGGCAAAGAAAGCGAAATTGCCCACGACGGAGAGAGCGGGAAAAGGACGAGGAAGAAGAAGCGAACCACGTGGAGGACGCCATGGCGAGGTGCCCAGAACCGGAGCGTGGGGTCGGAGCAGAGGACTCCCCCAGCTACCCGGAGGGACACCATGACCAGGCCTCCACCGCTGATACTGACTTCCTGCAGGCCAGAGTGGATGAGCTCAGCGACCAACTCCAGTGGACGCAGCTGAGCACTGAGGCCGGGTGGAAGAAGACCTTCATCGGGAGCCTCACCAGACGTTTGTCGACAGCCTCGTCTGGTCCGGAGCAAGAAAGAAGTTCCAGCGCTCCGAAGCCAGAAAGCAAGGCTCTGCCGGAAAGCGAGATGCTGCAAACGGAGATGACAACGCTGCAGCGCAAGGCCCTGCAACCAGCGTTCCAGATCCCAGCAGAGACGGAGCAGATCGACACCGGAGGGACCGCATCTGAAGCAGGTATGAAGAACGACCCTACCTCGCCAGCAGAGGACCTGCTGATAGGCCCCGTCGCGTTGCCCCCTCTCCCTGGGACCTATAGACTCTGGCGCTTTACACCCTGGGATCGGGCCACGGGTATGGAGCACTTCTTAAAGGCCCCGATTTTGCCGATCACCTTGCTGAGCGAGGTCTATGCGGAGCTACGGCCGCCAGAGCGAGAGTAATCCTCGATGCCATGGATATGTATATAGTTCATTTAATTGTTTGTCTTCTTGCTTTTTGCTGCTTTAAACCCGACTAGGGTTATTCTTAAAGGGATCCCTTTGTTTACCCGGGATCCCTATTGCTTTTTATTTTTGTGTTTGTTTTCCCTTTCTGCTCCTTTTAACCCCCTATTTGGAAAAGAACTGCTGAATCATGAACAATGCATGATTACAAACTTTTTGTACATAGTTTGCACCTTCTTAAAGGTGCTCTCTACTGGTTTTACACAAGGAAAGGACTCTTTGCGAAGACACTGGTCTTGGAACCAGCACCGGAGTCCTTACTGCGAACAGACTTGCAGCTTGAGAAGTTGCACTACCTCATAGAGACTTGGTCCCCTCTTAAAAGGAATGTTCACATATTGCACTTATGAACAGTGTTGCCTTAAGATGGTTAAATGGCAATAATGTCTTGAAAGAAGAAGTTAAATGTAGCTAACTAGTTGATTGTGAGAAATGTTTAATGATGTTGATAGAAGAATGAGGACAGAAAGTGAACCCGTGCGGGGTTAGTCAGTGAGTCCTCCTAGGAGCCATACAGAGATGGCTCAGTAATCCTGAACTGAAAGATGGATGATAAGTTCTATACCGTGTATAGTAGTAGAAAGGCAGTAGGCGCGGGCAGAAAGGGGCGGTCCTGTAACAGAAAGGAGAGGCAGTAGGCCTGGAGCAGATAGGACAGGCGGTCCTGCAGATGTAAAGAAGGAGAATGCAGAAAAGTTGATTAGCCTTATAATGTTTTATAAGAAGGTCTTTAGTGGATTCAGCGAGTACGTCCTTAAAGGCAATGTTAAATTATTGTTCAAAAATTTGCACTTAGTAGAATACCCGGTTGGGTAAAAGAAGTTATTTATAGTATGTTACTTAAATGTTTAACCATGTTTGTAACGTTCAAGTGTCCTCACCTCCCATAAAGGGAAGCTTTGTTAAAGTTTACTTGTATTGCATTTCAAAAATTGTATGTCTTTTTGCTGACATGTATTGTTGTTTTCTTCCCAGTCCAGGAGTACTGGATTTAACCGGGGGGGAGTGCAGCGCCCCAGAGTCCTGGTCGTTGCAGTACTGGTGCTCCGCCGCTAAGGGGGGCTATGGTACATCTGATGGCACTGAAGGAGTTCATCTGATCAGGTATCACAGACACCAATACATTTCACAGTCTGGCCTCCAGGGGGAGCTAAGGGCACTATGCATTAGGCCACTCCTCACAGTCTGGTAAAACTGGGGGTTAGATAGGAAGTGAGATCAGAAAGCTGACTGGGTTGGAACCAGGCAACACCTTGTGGCAGAGGGTGTTGTAGGGGAAGATTCGGAGGGGTCCCTGTCAGGGGTGGGATCCTGACAGAGGCCTAGCGAACAGAGAGAACGTTACGGGACCGCGCCTGCACCTGATCGCGGCGGTACCCTAAGAAAGGACAAGAAGCGAGGTATATTGTGCTGAGTGAGAAACGAGATCAACGCAACAAGGAGAAATACCAGTGGGAGTCGTGCTGTAAGATCGAGGCAACATCCTACTGAGGCGCGTAGCCGGTGGCCGGAACGCCGAGGAAGTATCAGGCTCCAAGCAATACTTCAAACCTATGGCAGGACAGTCAGCTATAGGCGGGCTGTCTCACACCAATCACCTATGAAGACATGGGGGGCACACTAGGAGAAGGGCGACACTAGGGTCCAGGAAGAGCTCCGAGCCTACTCGTCATACGGGTGCGTCCTAGCCATATCATCTGGGGGACGAAGAAGAACATCAGAATCTAGTTGTGAGGGAACACGAGAAACAGACACAACAGTTGTGGGGACTATCCCGTAAGCACAGCAGGGGAGGACCACAACACACAAGCGCTAGAAGGTAGGCACAGATTTCCACCTGCAAAGGGAGCTCTGGATGTGCCATCGGACCGGCCGGACTTGCGCAGCCTGGTTAACCGTATTCCGGACTGAGGACCCTGAAGCCTTCAGTAAAGAGGTAAAGAGACTGCAACCTGGTGTCCTCGTTATTTACTGTGACCGGCACTGCACCGCACTACCACCATCATCTACACCCTATTATTTGGGCACCCCTCAGCAGGGTCACGGACCGGGCCTAGCCACCGTGACAACCCCAGAACATAGACTCAGAGGCCCGGTACCGGGTACCCCTCGGCCCTGCGGCAGTGGGGGCGCTGCACATAATTCGGACCCTATGCACCAAAATCTAATTTGCAGAAAATTTCAAATGGTGAATAACCTGTTTCTTACATGTGACATACAGTTACGTCATATACCGGCTCCCTGTCTTTGATGCGGGCTCAGCTCTTTACCGGAAGATGATGGCTGTGCACGTTAACTTGTCTAATGCCGCTATCAATCTCTGATAGCAGCATATACAGAGTGCCGGAAGGAGGGTGCATCATTCCAAGAGCCCATTGGCTTGATATGTACAGTATATATATATATATATATACTGTATATATATATATATATATATATATATATATATATAACTCTACAGCATCGTCACAATTCCCCTTTAGTCAAGAGGTCTTCTTCATCACAGCCTCCCACTACACAAGTCCCCTAAGGAGACTAACAAGGGCAAGGTAAAAAAAAGTTTGTTGTGCCTTCCGACTCACCCAGCAAACTCTGGACCAGCAAACACCTGCAGAAGATGACATGGCATCGATAACAGTTGAAGACAACAGCTGGTAAGTGTAATATTAAGAGTAGGGATCTTACGTTAGTGACACCACTCCAGCGGTAAAATAAAAACAAACAAATTATGGCATGGTCATTTAAGAGATTTTGATGAAAACATGTCCCCCAGAGTTGAAGTATTGTCAGTTGTAGACCATGGGGCTGGTTCATTAAGACTGACGTTACACAAGCCAATTTTATTGAAGGGCTCACCAGAGTATAATGCGCCAAATTCATTGAGGTGCATGCCACTTAAAGGCACTAGCAAGCAGGTGATGGTGACCTACCTGTGGGATTATGCTCCTGCCAGTGATTCAGAAGCTTCCGCTGATGTCAGATTGAAAGAGCGGAAGTTTCTTTTCCCTTTTGTCTGCTGACAGGGCAGGACTGTCAATGCCATACTTATTGACAGTTAGCTCCCTGCTGCCTCACTGGGTGAGCCGGCTGTCAATCATCATGACGCCAGCAGTTCTGCCCTGTCAGGAGAGCAGCTCAGAAGAGGAAGAGCTGCTCTATTGTCAGGAAGCAGCTGAATCACCGATCGGAGTGGTCAGTGACCACTGTATGTTGGTAGAAAATGGCGGTGGATACAACAAGCAGGTAGGTTGCAACTACCTGGCTGTTAGTGCTTATAGGCTTTTATATTTCTCTATTTTTTTTTTTTACAAAGTACCTAATATCCCCTGTCATGAAATATGACGTAAGCTTCATTGTGCCATGACATATACACAGCTCTGCTACCTCTCCGTGGTTTTGTAAATGACACGCCAGCTCAGCAGCTTGAGAAAACTGGTTAAAAGTAGTTCCTTAAAAGCATATGTTTTCTTTGTTCTTGCAAACTTACATATAATGGCACCGATTATTGATATCGATGTGAAATTTACAATTTTAACACCTGCATCGGTAGAGTTACCCTCCCATGCGCTTTCGAAGCTCAGCGCCTAGCAGAACCTGAGAAATGCATTACTGCTTACCCGAGTCACATAGCCAAGTCATGCTTGGACTTACATGAACGGCAATCTCATGCTCGGGAGAATGATAGTTTTGGCGTCCTTCTACGAGGTTCCCACCCTGAGTTATGGCCGATGTGACCATTTTCATAACTTCCAAAAGGGAGTGCATGACATAGCTCCGCCCACTCAGTGAGGTTATGAAGCACAGGGTATAACATTGACCAGCTGAGTTGGAAAGTGTTCTTTTGCCTAGGAAGCCTGCTACAGGAGGCTCTGCAACCAGCCTGATGCATTGGGATGTCACTCCCTTCCCCCCACGCCACATGGCAGGCATGAAATGAGATAGCTGTAAGTGTTTTTTCAACTTTAATCCTTTTTATTTGTAATTGTCTGTACACACTATAATTGTCTCATCTTGTAATATCTTTGTAATACTTTTTGTAAACACCGCTAAATCTTTTTGGAGTAAAAGCTATAATATTTACTAGTGTCGTTTTCCTTGCTCTAAACGTACCCTACGTCCTCCGACCTAAGTCATCTCTACTGTTTGAGTTGGCTCCTGACCCACTACTAACCATAGTAATGGGAGCTGGATGGTGGCAGTGGAGCATACTGAGCTTGTGGGGCAAAGCTGGCGGTGATGGAAAGGGTTTTATAAGTGTATTGCCCGGCTGCGGTTGGGAATAGTTATATCGCCCTCACTACAGCGTGCCCGATAGCCAGTACATGAGCATGCAGCCTTTCTGGCGACTAATTATCCTAGGTGCAGTTCCCTGACTGACCTGAGGGTAAGTGGGCCGCCAGAGAGCTGTAAGTTCCAAACCAGAACTGGGAAGTGGGATATAAATAAATCCCTGAAGAAGTACCGGGGGCAACCAAACACCCCCGGTTCATGGCATCCCCTTTAATAATTAATTCTCAGTGGTGTGCGCATCTGTGTTAGTCTCACCAGACATAGTTCTGGAAAGTTGGTACTATTGATGAATTTGATGACCAGACATACCCATGTCTGCCCTGCCCTGGCTCCTCCCTAAACTGCTTTAAACTGGCAAAAACAAAAACACCAAAAGTCTGCAAAAATGTTGTGACTTTTCAGCATTCTTAATGATTTCCATTACGTGTTTATCTGTGTCAATATCCATGTATGGTTTTAAAAAAAAGTTTTTTCCTTTATAATGCTGCACTTGACAGAAATTAAAACATAAAATTAAAGAACTTGGTTGTGGAACTGTAACATCAAGATATATTCACAATGGACAACTGAGATTTAAAAAAAGCATTTCACATTTTCTTCTTGTCGTTCTTGTTCACACTAGAAGAGCAGTTCGGTCCATCACAGTTATGCTCTGATCACATCTACGTTTATAGAAGAAGCCAAAAAACTGCTAGATCCACAGCGGACCCCATGACATTATACTGGGATTCATGACATTCTGCTGAGATATCCTTCATCTTAATGAGGAAACTAGCTATTGCTCCAGAAAGACCCCCTGACATAAGAAAGACCCCATGACATTGATGTAAGAGAGCCTTAGGGCTCGAGAATTACAATCTTATTAGAGCTTGTTACATAACATACATTTTTAAACCAACTACTGTACGTGCTATTCATTATTTTTCCTTCAAAAGATTTCACAAAAAAATGCAGCTAGAAAACAAAAAATCTCTGTTTTAGAAATGCGGTAGTACAATGTGGCCTTACAGAAAAACAAATCCCAGATCGGCTCAAAGCTTAGACTGCTTACACATTTTCATGTTGTGCTGCGTGCAATTTAGTGAATGCTTGTGGTTATTGTTATCTGAAAACTAATTTTTAATACATAATACTGCTAAAAAAAAAGCCTCGGTCACAAAAAAATCCACAAAGAAAATGGAAAGTAATAAAAGTCTCCTTGTAATGGGCTGTGTGACGCTTCCTGCACATTCCTCACTGCTCTAATGCAACTTTAGCAAAATCTTTGTTTATTCTGAATGTACAGAATGTATGATCCAGCTACAGGTCTGGAAATAATCTACAGGCTGAGCACCATCCCATTACTTGACAAGGAAAATAGACCGCTGAATTATATAGGACTAAGCATAACACAATCTTTTTCAGTAATATCAGGGAAACAAGACCAGTGGTAACGTTGTTACTCTAAGGGCAGGTTAACACGAGCGTATAAAAAATCCTTCAGAGTTTCATCCAGAAAAGATGATTTTTTTTCTCACTTGATATCTGTGTGTGGTCCATATACAATCCGTTTTTTTACAGCAGCAGCTTATAATCATTTACAGGACCATTTACAGTTTCCTACGTTACAGAATTGCAATGTGTCTGTAAAAACTGGATGTTATACTGTGGTTGGTCGAATTTGTTTTACGCATCCATACACATACATATACAGACGAAACTAGTGCATACTGCAATTTTTTCACATGCAGCTTTGTCCAGTGAAATAAATTTCTCATTCGCACTTCCCCATTGAATAACATTGGTCCGAGTGCTGTCTGCTTTTTTCCCCAGTATACGGTTGTGTGAACGAGTCCTTACTAAGCTTCAATATGCAGAAATTTGCATCAAAGCCTGATGATATTTCTTTTGGCTGTAAAAATTCATAGAATTTTTGGGGGGCTGAATTTATTTGTGCTTTGACTTCAGTGGTAAAAGTGTGATAGGTAGAGATGAGCGAAAGGCGTTATCTGAGCAAGTTGGGTGCTCTCCAAGTTTCTACGGCGTGCTCATAAAATATGCTCGAGTCCCTGCTCCTGCATGTCTTGTGGCTGTTATACAGTCGCAATACATGCAGGGATCCCTGCATGTGTTTCAGCCCCAGGGACTCGAACATATTATTCGAGCACTTCAAAGACACTAGGATATCACTAGGATATTGACCAAGAGACATGGTCAATGCTGCAGGAAGCTGATGCAGTGGCAGGAGTCGGGCGATGCTGCGGGCCTCGAACTAGAAGGAGGAGGTGTTTGGTGGTACAATGCTGCAGCCGGCTCTGGGCTTTCAGAAAATGCCAGGAGTCCCCGCACTTATCATCGGGGGCCAAGATCTCAACCTACACCATTTTCCTGAAGCCCACCACCACCCCCTTAGCCTGGGGCCCACATCATTGTCCCACTTCTGCCACCGCCGCCAGCTTCCTGCAGCAGTCACCATGTCTCCTGGGACCCAGCTCTACCGCAGCCGCCCCCCCAGTAAAAGTGGGGAAAAGTGCATCTCATAGTCCCCCAAAATTATGGCATATACCGCATTTTGCAGATTGTAAGATGCACCGGATAAGACGCACCCCAAATTTTGAGGAGAAAAATAGCAAATAAATTTTTTTTAATAAAATGGTGGTGCTTCTTGTAATCCATGCGTCTTATTGCTCACTGGGACTGTTGGCTGTGGTGAAGCGGGGCCCCAGGGTCACTGCTGGAGGAGGCAAAAGTGTAGCGTTGCTGCAGGCTGGGATGAGGGGGAGTTCAGATGTGTGCATCTGCGGGTGTTCGGTGGTGCGGGGGCTCTGCCGACATTTTGTGCAAGCCCAGAGCCCCTTCACTTACATGGTTTACTATGCGGTGGACTCCAGGAAAATGGCTGCCGGGGGCGGTGCATGCGCAGATGGAGATCTTGGCCCCAAGATTTCAGGAGATGAGATCACAGCACTGAGATCTCATCTCCCGAGATCTTGGTGCCCTATTTATGCTAGCCTAGTCTGGTCCTTAAAAGGTTAAAATGGTTGTCCAGCCACTTTAATTTATCTTCTTTTGGCCCATTCAGTGCAGGTAATGGTGAGTAACACATCACATATACACCAATGTTTAGCTGCAGTGGTCACATGTCTGTCTAGATGGAGTAGTAAGGAAAGACACTGGTGGGGGATCGGTAGGTTTCTTGTGACTTTTTTATTATGTCACACCATTTTGAGCAGCATATTACTTTGCAACGTTTTAGGTGGTTGAAACAAGTCATGGATATATGCCTGTTTTTGATGGGAAACATCCATCACCTCCTGTTCGCTTGCAGTATAAACTCCTCCAAATCGTGAAAAAAAAAATTAAATCCCTGTTATCCTGCCAGCTAGGACCTCTCTCCTTACATGTTTCTAATAGAAGAACTATTTTAACAGTGTTGCTCAATAGTGACTTTTCTATTACAACAGGATATTCGCTGTTAAAAACTCCTACGGTAATGATAAGAAACTGAAAATATTTCAACCAAAGTTGTAAATTTCCACTCCTGGCAGGATAAATGTGTGTTTTCCATGCAGAAATCTGATTGAAAAAAAGAATAGTGAACACATAATAATAGTCCATGAGGTAATATGAAGCAAACACGCTACGATTCAAGCTGCATGTGGGTGTAAACAGCATTGTACTCCCAGAAGAGGACACTGGAGCGGCACCACATTGTACACGACTAATGCATCCACCATGTTGTGCTGTATGAATAGCGCTCAGTGATTCAAAGGTTACATTCACTTTCAACTTACTGGAAATCTTTGGCAAATTGTATTTTGAACTGGAAAGGAAATAAGCTATGTAATTCATAACTTACAAAATATTAATAGGGATGAACCCCGTTGGCTGTGGTGGGAGATGCATTTCCCACTCATGCTGCACTAGGCAACGGGAAATAAAAACATCCTACAGTACAAGCGTGCAGTCTGTACAGGCCATATCCCCACCCAACAGGGTCTGACTGAGTAAGTGGGTCAATCTGCATAATACAATAATGAAGTGAAATATAATTCGTATACCAGGTACTAATTTTATTTTATTTTTTATTCATATTAAATATACAGTATTTTACTTCAATGCCCATAGCTATGTCCCCACGGTGAGTCTTTGATGTTGCAGATTTTCTGCAACATTTCTGCACCTTTTAGGCTAAGTTCACAGTAGGCGTTTTTGCTGCATTTTTAATGTGTTTTTTTAACGCTAATTTTCAGCTGCATTTTACAGAAATCTCATGCAAACACACTGGTTTTTATGTCATCAGTATTTTTTGCATTGCATGTTTTTTTGGATATAGAGCATGTCACTTCAGTGTAACTATAGGATTAGTAATGGATAGGTGTCTTATAGACGCCTCTCCATTACTAAGCCATGGGCTTGATATCACCTGCCAATATAAAGGTGACGTCAACCCCACAAATCTGAACCCCACATGCCACCGCTACAGGGCAAGTGGGAAGAGCCGGGCAAAGTGCCAGAATTGGCACATCTAATAGATGCGCCTTTTCTGGGCAGCTTTGGGCTGCTATTTTTAGGTTGGGGGCCTATATCAATGGCACCTTACCAGCCTGAGAATACCAGCCCCCAGCTGTCAGCTTTAGCTGGTTGTCAAAAATGGGTTGGACCTTACGCCAGATTTTTTAAAAATTATTTGTTTACAGTGCAGGAGCCGACTGATGAATACTCCAATCAGCCGCTCCTGCTGTCACTGTTATTAGCGGCAGCAGCTGTAGGATGATGGGAGTAATAGTCCCATCAGCTGCCACCAGCTGTCATTGTTCTCACTTGAATACAACTCTCATCATTCTCCCCTGTGTGCTGATTGCCGGCAGAGCAGGGGAGAATGATGAGAGCCTTCTTTAGCACCTGGCACCGGAGAACAGTGTTAACTGTACTGCTGCTTCACTGGCTCCCATTTGTGTGGCACTGATGTGGCACACTGTTGCCACATGTGTGCCGCAATTATTACAGACATAGACACGTGGACACTGACATCTCCGGTACCGTTTTTTTCCTGTACCGGAAATATCAGGACCTGCGAAACCGGCCTTATGAACCTTTTGCGCTAAAAAATATTCTCAACAGTTTGCCTTATCCTTGATGATCATTTGTTTTTTTTTCATTTTTGAACTTAAACAATAATACAATCTGAGATTGGCTTCAAACTTTTGACATTCATAGTCCAAGTATAGATCAAAATGTGCTTATCGGCCATGGGTCTCCTGACCCAAACTGAACATCCTTATATATGCCAATAAGGGCAGGTGCAGAAAGCCGTAGAGTCTCTCATCTGAGAAAATAGGGTCAATTATGGAAATGACACTCTGATCAAACTCTGATCAGAGTGTCAGCATAGCGTGATCCAATTCACTTGGATGAGAAGATGGAGAAAAAAATGTCTCTATCTATTCCATTCTGTCAGTGCGCGGAAATCTGACTGCGCACAGACATCATCTGAGTGCAGTCCGTTTATTTCTACACACTCATTGACTTGCATGGCCGGGTATCATCCAAATATTTGATCAACTTCCGGCACGCAACGATTTTTCCCATAGACTGTATCTGTCCAAGGAAAATATCGGGTATGTGCACCTCTCCATACATTATCATTGGTCCTAGTGCTATCCGATGTTTTGTCGGATTGCACTCTGACTTAAAATTTGCTCGGATGTACCTGCCCTTAGGCTGTTGAGTCAATATCAGAAGACCCAAGGCTGGTCTAGGCATCACATGCAATATTCAGAACGGGAGTGTTGGACTTGTGAAACCGGCATATGGCTTAAGTTTTTATAGCGGGAGACACCAATATTAACCCCTTCATGACCTTACGATTTTCCATTTGTGCACTTTTGTTTTTTGCCCCCTTCTTCTCAGAGCCTTAACATTTTAATTTTTCCATCAATATGGCCATGTGAGGCCTTGTTTTTTTTTTGTGGGAAGCGTTATACTTTCAAACGACTCCATTGATTTAACCATATTGTGTACTGGAAAATGGGAAAAAATTCCAAATCCAATGAAATTGAAAAAAAAAAAGAGCAATTCCATAATTGTTTTTTGGGTATTTTATTTCTCATGTTCACTAAATGCTAAAAATGATCTGCCATTATGATTCTCCAGTTCATTACGAGTTCACAGATATCAAACATGTGTAGGCTATTTTTTATTTAAGTGATGAAAAAAAAAATCCAAAGTTTGAAAGAAAAAAAATTGTCGCCATTTTCCAAGTCCCATTTTCGGGTTCTGGAGCTGGGTGAGGGCTTATTTTCTGTGGGCCGAGCTGACATTTTTATTGACACCATTTTGTGGTAAATGCAATATTTTGATCGCCTATCATTGCATTTTATTGCAATGTTACGGCGACCAAAATATATGATATTTTGATATATTCTGAACTCAGCGATACCAAATATGTGTTTTTTTATTGTTTTATTTTGAATGGGGCAAAGGGGGGGTGATTTGAACTTTTATATTTTTGAAATGTATTTTAAAACTTTTTTTCTACTTTTTACGTGCTTCAATAAATAGTCTTTTTAGGAGACTTGAAGCTGCAATCATCCGCGCTTATGCTACACATGGCAAGGCTTCAGGAGATCTGCAAACCCTGGGGGTCTTCTGCAAATCCATGTCATGCCAACCCATCAGCACCCCCCGATCATGGGACGGGGCGCTGATGGACAGGGTTTGAGATGTCCATCTGGTTTGCGCGAATTAAATGCTGCTGTCAGAAATTGATAATGGCATTTAACATGTTAACATCTGCGGGTTGATTGCGATTACAACCTGCACCTGTTAAAGGCTGATCAAGAAAGATGCGGGCTCAAAGCTGGAGCCCGCATCAAAGGCAGGGACACAACCTATGACGCACCTATAGGTCGTGAAGAGGGTTAAACATTTACTTTTTACTTCTCCTTGCATACTTTTTCTTTAAAATTCTAGATGTCATGTTTGGCCCAAAAATAATAATAATATACTTTCCACATGCAATTGTAGATATTGATATTATTTCAACCGTTGTGTTATCAACATTTAAAAACCAAGTGTGCACATAAGAATGATGACCCCTAATTATAACCATAGCACTGATCTACTGCTCCAGCTTCTTCAGCATTACCGACTCTGCTGCTTATTCCTTGAAATACACTGTCCCAAAAATAATATTTGGACTGGAAAATGTTTCTGCTGAAATTAATGTGTGGGTTGTTTTTGGAAAGTGGATCGTGGTGGTGCAAAACAAGAGTGGGAAAAGTATGCCGTTACCAGAACTCTTTCTCATCGTTTTGGGACGGATCCTAGTAATGTGATCGTGTTGTAGGTTTTCAGGTTGCCATGCTTGTGGCTGTTCCTGAGTCCTCTCCAATCTCATAGCCTCAAACAGGATTTCAAACCAATAAATGAAGTGTTTTTAAAAGTGAAATGTGTGCAAGTGTTGAATGATCTAGACGCCAACTCAAAAGAGATCAAACCTGGCAAATTAACAAACCCCCCCAGTAGGGGTCTCCAAGTCTTACTGTGCGCAGGCAAGAGCAGGAAGTGGAAGCCAAGAGCCATTGGCCTGCTGACACAGCTGTAGTGGCGATATCTCCTATCCACTGGTGCTCATGAGGGATATTCAGTTACAGAGGAGAAAACATAACAAAGCCAGGAAACAGATCAGCACACTGCAGATTTAATACACTCGTGGGATACTGCCGAGTTTCAAAATGCAGATGTCTTAAAGCATTTCTGTGCTTTTGTGCACTACATGCAACTCTCAGATGTGGCAAGGAGAGGATGCCGAATAACAGTGGTAGTTATACTAGTCTAACAGCTGCTAAGGCCATTGTCGAAGGAACAGTAAGCCCTAACTACTTTTGTTAATAAGTACTGCATACCTCCAGATTGCCCTGTAAATGGCGCAAACTAAGGGCTCATTCAGATGTCAGTATTCTCCATGTACAAGAAAAATGGATTATTTTGGTCACAGTGTGGTCCGAGTAGCATCAGTTTTCTTTGTACATGGAGAAAACAAAAATCATGTTTCTCCACCTTCTCCTTTCTAAGATTCCTTGAAAATCGGACAGATCTCAAAATGGCATCTGATTTTTTCACTGACCCATAGACTTGTATTGTTGATTTTGATCCAACCCTGGGATCAAAAGGGAACATGTCTCTGTTTTTTTTATACGGACCACTCAGTCCGAAGAAAATATCAGACATGTGAACAGCCCCGTAGCCCATCATAGGTACATGTGCTCTGTGAAGGGCACGGACAGCACTAATACGAGAAAAATGGACATCTCAATGAGCCCTTACGCTAAGTTTCCACAATACGGTTTTGATTTTGAAGTGTATATTATTATGACATCTTGCTGGCTTATAATCCACTCCCTATTAATAGGGTATCTAACCTCATTTTTAATAGTATCTTGCCAATTATTGAATCTAAAATATATGATATATGGTAAATACAAATACTAAATGTGGTTTGTTCTGGTCCAAACGTCGTTATTTGCACGATTGCACTTTCTGCTTGTTTTTTGCTCATGTACCCCATGAACCCCATTTTTTCTGTCATATATGCAATAAAAGACCCTTTGTACATATGTATATATATTGGATCGTTTTTGTCGTATTTGTGGTTTCCACATCCCCGTTTGGTTACGTTTTTGATTTTGTAGATTTTTTGTGCCAATTAAATTAGCTTAGTTGTGTTTTTTCATTGCATTTTTATCACATTTTTTGTCTTTTTTTGGTATGTCGTGTCATAAATAAAATTGCTTTGCTTTGGATACTTCCTGTTATTTAGCTTTGACAAAGCTTTATTGATAAAGCCATGTGCGGATTATTGCTATAGAAACGCAATAAAAAGGTATTTGATTTTTTTTTTCTTGCAGAGTTTCCTCATTTCTTCCAAGTGTACAGGGAAAATCTGCAAATGAAACATATATTTACAACAGGAAATGTGGTGAAATTTTTAAATCTGTAAAATGCCCGTAAGTCAGTTTCTGCCATGTAAAAAAAAGCAGAGTGGGCATGAGAACGCTATAAATTCCACCTACTTTGCTGGAACTGTAAGGCACTGTATTTTTGTGCATGGAAATATGCAGTGGAAAAAAATGCACCAAATACTAATTTTATGTGCACACACTGAGTGTTTTGAGAAGGTTTTGGAGTGGAAATTGAATGGAACATCTCCAAATCATCCTTAAAAATGTTGGCCCTATTTCAGCAAAGCATTTTTTTCAGAATTCTGGTGTAAGTTGCTTTGAAAAGTGGAATAATTTGGGCACAACTCAGAGTTGAGCAAAAATTGTGTGACTTTTGGCTTTTTCATGTCAGTTTAGCCTAGCTGCCCCCCAAAAATGTCTTCATGAGATGTTGTGTCCTCTACACCAGAAATTTTACTCCAGTCAAAGACTGGAGTAAGACTTCTGGTGTTGTTCACATAGAAGCACACTCCGCTCATCAGACACTCCTGATTCATGAAGAAACATGGACCTCTTAATGAATCTTGAGCATCTGTCTCCACTATGCCGCCTCATCAAGACTGGTGAGAAAATGATGAACAGGGCTTTGAAGTTTCTGATCAGTTTCAGATTTCAGCTGCAAAAATGTAGCAAATGCACAGCAGATCATTTTTACATTGCCGTACATTATATTCATTCGTTGCTGCGATATTTTAGTACTTTTTCAGGTGTTTTCCGGGTATCATCAACCTGAAAACGACTTGCACATACTGTATCCCTGAAGAGCTTTCCTAGGCCATAAAATCCTTTTTCTAATACCCCATTAGGGAATTCTATATTATAAGGATGAGCAGGTTTCTGGTTAGTCTTATCTATTTGTTAGGAAGGAAGAAACCCACTAAGGCTGCTTTCACACTAGCGTCAGTATGGGGCTGTCGCGCTGCGTTGGCCCGACGTACCGACGCATACTGTGAAAAATGCACAATGGGGGCAGTGGAAGCAGTCTTAGAACACTTCCGCTGCCCCATTGCAAGGTCTGGGGAGGAGGGGGTGGAGTTTCGGCCGCGCATGCGCGGTCGAAAATGGTGGTCTCGACGCACAAAAAAAGTTACATGTAACTTTTTTTGTGGCGGCGGTGCGCCAAAAAACGACGCAACCGTCGCACGACGGTTGCGACGTGTGGCACTGCATCGCAATGCATCACTAATAAGTCTATGGAGAAAAAACGCATCCTGCGGGCAACTTTGCAGGATGCGTTTTTTCTCCACAACGACGCATTGCGACGTGCAGTGTACGACGCTAGTGTGAAAGTAGCCTTAGAAGGGCTCTTTCTCTCTGGAGGAAACAGAATGTCTACACAGACTTTGCATTGAGTTCAATTGTAACTATGTAATTCTTCATTTATTATTTATTATTAAACACGTTTTTTGCTGACTGTAGACATGTTGATAGGAAAAAAGATAGAAGTTGATTATCATTTAAATGGGTTGTCCAGTACTAAACAACTCCATATTAATGAGTCGGGTAAGGCTACTTTCACACTAGCGTCGGGCTCGGCCTGTCGCTGTGCGTCGGGCCGACGTTCCCGACGCTAGCGTTGTCTCCGCCGCACAACGGGGGCAGCGGATGCATTTTTCCAGCGCATCCGCTGCCCCATTGTGAGGTGCGGGGAGGTGGGGGCGGAGTTCCGGCCGCGCATGCGCGGAAAAGACGTTTTTTGCTCCCGACGGTCCGCCACTGCACGACGCATCAGTCGCACGACGGGTGCGACGTGTGGCAATCCGTCACAATGCGTCGCTTAATGTTAATCAATGGTGAAAAAACGCATCCTGCAAACACTTTTGCAGGATGCGTTTTTTCGGCAAAACGACGCATTGTGACGGAATGCAGTTAACGCTAGTGTGAAAGTAGCCTAAGGTGAAAAAATGTAGAAAAACACAGGATTCTTCAGCTCTCACAGAATGTAGAAGTTGCAGCCAATCATCAATGGCTGATTGTCTGCAGCAGTCACGAGACGCCACACTTTATGTTAATTTCAGGAAACTGGCACGGGAGGCAGCACTGAGTACGAAGGAGGAGCGCCATAATCTTACTGACTTCCAGAATCATGTTGCCAGGTTATATTTTCCTGGATAATGAATGCGGTAAAGACAAAATTTAAAAAATAATGGAGTTTTTTTTCACTTTGTCCTATTTCTCAGTGCTTTATATGGTAAAATGGATCGTTTTAATCAAAACTATAGATACAAAAAACAAGCCCCAACCGGCTATGTTGATAGAAAAATACAAAAATTATGGCTCCTTGAAAAAGGGTTGGAAAAAATTAAAACCCAAAAATGAAAAGTGGCTGCATCCTTAAGTGGTTAATATGGGTTTGTCAACTACTGGACCTTTAATATATTTAATACAGATGAGCTGTTTAAAGGGGTTGTCCAATTAAAACAAGTTACCCGCTGGCTAAATAATAACTTGCTGACCAGTTGAGGTCACACTGCTGGGACCCAAACCAATTAGCAGATCAGGGAATCGTGATGTCACACTGCTGAGACCCAAACCAATCAGCACAACAGATCAGGGAATCGTGATGTCACACTGCTGAGACCCAAACCAATCAGCACAGCAGATCAGGGAATCGTGATGTCACACTGCTGAGACCCAAACCAATCAGCACAGCAGATCAGGGAATCGTGATGTCACACTGTTGGGACCCAAACCAATCAGCAGATCAGAGAATTGTGATGTCACACTGCTGGGACCCAAACCAATAAGCAGATCGGGGAATCATGATGTCACACTGCTGGGACCCAAACCAATTAGCAGATCAGGGAATCTTTATCCCCAAAGGGGAACTTTTACCCTAATTACAAAATGTCAAATCGGATGCTCCATACATTCTCTATGGGACTGCCTTAAAAAAAGTGAGCACTTGGCTTCTCGACAGCCTCATAGAGCATGAATGGAACATGCCTCAATCACACTTATCCTCAAAAAGCCCTCCCTTGACCAATCCTCTGCATCTAGCTATCGCCCGATATCACTTCTCCCCTATGCCTTAAAACTACTGGAACAACACGTCCATCTTGAATTGTCCGCCCACCTCTCTTCTTGCTCCCTCTTTGACCACTTACAATCTGGCTTCCGGCCACACCACTCTACTGAAACTGCCCTAACTAAGGTTACCAATGACCTATTAACCGCCAAGGCCAAGTGAAACTACTCTCTCCTCTTCTTCCTGGGCCTGTCCTCTGCCTTTGACATAGTGAAACATTCCCTATTACTACAGACCCTCTCATCTCTTGGCATCACAGACTTGGCCCTATCTTGGATCGCGTCATACCTAACAGACCAGACATTTAGCGTCTCCCACTCACACACCACCTCCTCACCACGCCCCCTATCTGTCGGAGGCCTGCAAGGTTCATTCCTAGGACCCCTGCTCTTCTCCATCTACACCTTCGGCCTGGGACAGCTCATAGAATCTCACAGCTTTCAGTATCACCTCTATGCAGATGACACACAGATCTACATCTCTGGACCAGATATCACCACTAGTGATGAGCGAATATACTCGTTACTCGAGATTTGCCAAACATGCTCGGGTGTCCTCCGAGTATTTTTTAGTGCTTGCAGATTTAGTTTTTATTGCCGCAGCTGAATGTTTTACATCTGTTAGCCAGCATAAGTACATGTGGGGATTCCCTAGCAACCAGGCAACCCCCACATGTACTTATGCTGACTAACAGATGTAAAACATTCAGCTGCAGCAATAAAAACTAAATCTCCAAGCACTAAAAAATACTCGGAGGACACCTGAGCATGCTCGGGAAATCTCGAGTAATGAGTATATTCGCTCATCACTAATCACCTCCCTACTAACCAGAATTCCACAATGTCTTTCCGCTATTTCATCGTTCTTCTCTGCTAGATTTCTAAAACTTAATATGGATAAAACAGAACTCATCATCTTTTCCCATCTCACTCAATCCCCCCAACGGACCTATCCATTAAAGTAAACAGCTGCCCACTCTCCCCAGTCCCAGAAGCTCTCTGGCTCGGGGTTATCCTTGACACTGATCTCGGTTTAAAACCACATATACAAACCCTTTCCACTTCCTGCCAACTTCAAATATTTCACGGATCCATACATTCCTCAACCAAGAATCTGCAAAACCCCTAGTCCATGCCCTTATCATCTCCCGCCTTGACTACTGCAACCTCCTGCTCTGTGGCCTCCCCTCTAACACTCTCGCACCCCTCTACTCTATTCTAAACTCTGCTGCCCGACTAATCCACCTGTCCCCCCGCTATTCCCCAGCCTCTCCCCTCACTCAATCCCTGCACTGGCTATCCATTACCCAAAGACTCCAGTTCAAAACCCTAACCATGACATACAAAGCCATCCACAGCCTGTCTCCACCATACATCTGTGACCTCGTCTCCCGGTACTTACCTGCACGCAACCTCTGATCCTCACAAGATCTCCTTCTCTATGCCCCTCTTATCTCCTCTTTCCACAATCGCATACAAGATTTCTCCCGCGCACCCCCCTACTCTGGAACTCTCTACCACAACATATTAGACTCTCGCCTACCATCGAAACCTTCAAAAAGAACCTGAACACCCACCTCTTCCGACAAGCCTACAACCTGCAGTAACCACCTCTTGACCAAGCCACTGCACGACCAGCTCTACCCTCGTCTATTGTATCCTCACCCAACCCTTGTAGATTGTGAGTCCTCGCGGGCAGGATCCTCTCTCCTCCTGTACCATTATGACTTGTATTGTACTGTACTTGTTTTTATTTTGTATACCCCTCCTCACATGTAAAGTGCCATGGAATAAATGGCGCTATAATATTAAATAATAATAATTGATTAACTACTCTAATTGGGACAAAAGATCCCCGTTCTGCCTATCGGTATGGGTCCCTGTGGTTGGACCTCCACTGATCAACAAGTTCTCACCTTTTTCGTGGATAGGTGATAGCTTGTTTACACTGGACAATCTCTTTAAGTCTGAAGACCAGTGATATAGTATGGGATACATATTTGCAGTAACAAAAGGTGATACAGCTTCCGAAAGTGGCAAAAAAAATTAGAAAAATATATTTATGTTGCAAAGAACAAAAATACAACAACTCAATCAGTGCAGGGAGTGAATAAAATGTTTCCTTTTTTTTTACATAACTGGAGGAAGTCATGCCATTTTTTGTTTTGGACTTTGTGGGTTAAAAAATCAGAAATGTTTTGAACATGTGAAAATATAGATGTAGATACTTGTGGTAGAGGTATGACAGAAAGATTTTAGAATTAAATTACATTTATAGACAGACAATGGAAGTAAAAATAGTAAAAATACAGTATATTTAGGGATGTCAATCACCAATTTATATACCCTATGTTAAAAAGGCATCCAGCAAAAACGCATTAACAAAATGTTGGACCAAACACAAACCACAATTCTGAATCTGATTAATGAGTTCTGTAGTCAGTAATAATTAACTCGTAGAATTATGTTGCCTCTTACTCTGACATTGGTCCCTGGGGCTTTAGTGTGTAGACGAATAAACTCTAGTGGTAACCTCACACTGTGCTGGACTGGGGAAGTATTCATTTGACCTGTGCACTTTCACACTTCAACTCCTCATAGTTAACAAATGAGATTTATACTGGATGAAACGGGAATAGATTAGACTGTTATAAATTAGAAGTGGCTGCAATGGCTAAATTGCCAAGTTCTTAAATTTACAGTCTACAAGAAAAAAAAGAACTTTCTTCAACTGAAAAACACCTTTAACTTTTTTTGTTGTATGAAATACCACAGCAAACAGTGCTATATCATAAAGTGCTGTCCATTGAAAATAATTATTTGTAGTTGAATTGTATTGTCAATGTATGGCATATATCACAGACTTCCAGTACGTGTACAATGTCTTGAAAAAGTATTCATACCCCATGAACTATTCCACATTTTTTCATGTTACACCCACAAACTTAAATTTTTTTTATTGGGATTTTACGTGATATACCAAAACAAAGTACGATAGCAAGTATTTGTGAAATGTAAAGGAATCTGAAAATTGTCACATGCATTTTTATTCGGCTGCCTATAGTCTGATACCACTAAGTAAAATCCTGAGTGACCAATTGCCTCCAGAAGTCACATAATGATTAAACTGAATTCCCCTGTGTGTAGTTTATTCTCAGTATAACCACAGCTGTTCTGTGAAGGCCTTAGAACGTAGTTTGAGAACATTAGGGATCAAACAGCATCATAAGAACCAAGGAACTCACAAGACAAGTCAGGGGTAATGTAACAACTCTGCTGGCATCACGGCATGGCATCTCATTTCTCACACTATCTTACCCACTGCTCCAGGCCATGATGTGGTTTCTGTTTTATGCCAGCTGCATATTCTGTCTCTCTGCATGCTTCCTGGCTGTGTGCGTAGGGGGGCGGCGCCTGAACTCTCTGGTTCTTATAGGAGTCAGGTGCACCTGTCTAATCTGTTCTTGACCAATTGTGTGGGGCCTGTGTAAGAGGGTGGTGCTGTTATGGACAGTAACACGCTGCCACTTTAAGAGACAGCACCCCCTTGTCTGGTGTGATGGAATGTTCTGCTTCTCCCTGCTATAGACTGAAGATGAGCTGCTCTAGAATTAGGGGAGGAGTTGAGCCTGAACTGGGTGTGTGAGCTGAAGCTGCGACAGAGTGAACTGTGTGCTGTTTGCTACAAGAAAGGTCCCACAGCCTGGGACAGAGTGTATTTGTGAAATTTGCAAGATTTTTCCGGGTACAGCAAAGGTGGCTGTTCGGTGCTACTTTGTGAAGCTACGAAAATACTGAGAAAGGGACTTACAGTTTCCAGGAGCATCCCTAGGATCCAGAAGCAAGGAGAAGACCACGCTTCAAAGAGCTGACAGAAAACCGTGCACACCGCCATATTAGACTGCTGGGGCCCCCCCTGGGACTGGACCTGAGTCCCCAACATCACCATGAGTCTGTTCCTGTTTGGTGCACCTGTTAGGGCCTAGTGTAGGCTTCAGTAGTCAGTACACGGGAGCCGTGTGGCCTGCTTAGTAAAAGCCAGGGAGGTTACATGTAGAGTAGTATCGTTATTTGTTTATTGTTTAAACTTGCTTGAGACATATTCTGAGTCTGTAATAGTTGGAGCACCGTGCTATTTTGCGGACAAGATAAAGTTTATAACTCTTGTAAAGTGTCTCTTGCCATTGCATACCCCTGTTTGCATCTTCCTCACCCACTTCATTCCTTGCCTCCCAATAAATCTACCCTTGGTTGTTTGCACCTCATCTTGTGTACAGTAGTCTTCCTGCACCGTGGTGGTCCCCCGGCCATCGCTTCACCTGTGCAATGTGTTAGCTCAGTTAGTGTTTAGCTTCTGAGTTTGCCAGGCCTTGCTCTGTGTAAGGCTACTTTCACACTAGCGTTGTGCACTGCACGTCGCTATGCGACGTTGCAGCACACCGACACATAGTGTGGAAGCACCGCAAAATGGGGGCAGCGGATGCTGTTTTACATCGCATCCGCTGCCCCATTGTGATGTGCGGGGAGGCGGGGGCGGAGTTCCGGCCGTGCATGCGCGGTTGGAAAAGACGCTATCGACGCACAAAAAAACGTTACATGCAACGTTTTTTGTGCCGACGGTCCAACGCAACACGACGCAACCGTCGCACGACGGTTGCGACGTGTGGCAATGCGTCGCACTGCGTCGCTAATTCAAGTCTAAGGAGAAAAAACGCATCCTGCAAGCAATTTTGCAGGATGCGTTTTTTCTACAGAACGACGCATAGCGACGTGCAGTGCACGACGCTAGTGTGAAAGAGGCCTTACTCCCTCTCTGGAGGCTTTTCTCTGTGCTATTGCCTTGGTCTTGTTGCCCGCCCTCCAGGAGGCAGAATATCCTGGTCCCTGTGTCTTTGTCCTTGTTTCTTGTCTTGTTCCATTTCCTTGTCTGAACTTAGTCTTCTCTCGGTCTCCTTGTCTGTGGCTCCCGTCCCTGCTGTGTCTTTCCTTGTGTTCTCAGTCTGCTTACACTCCGCACTCTTGCGGCTCTGCGCCTGCTCTGTACCTTTGTGGCTTTACCTCTGCTCCTTTGTACTCTGTTTAGCTTCTGCAGCTGCTGTAATCTCTTGCTGCAGCTCCTCTCTGCATTCCTTGCGGTTCTGCTCTGCTGCTGCAGTTATCCCTTGCTGCAGCTCCTCTCCGCATTCCTTGCAGTTCCGCTCTGCTTAGCTTCTGTTGCTACACTTTCTCTTGCTGCTCTACCATTCCTATCCGCAGCCTTGCGGTTCTCTTCCTGTGTGAACAGATCCCACTCCCAACCTGTTCCTTCATTCTACTTTCCTTCTGGCTTGTTTCCATACCTGCATCTCCTGTGTGAACAGGTCCCAACCTGTTCCTTCATACCTCATTCCTTTCTGCTTGTTTCCTTTTCTGCACCTCCTGTGTGAACAGGTCCTTACCTGTTCCTTCATATTTCATATCCGTTCCTGCACCTCCAGTGTGAACAGGTCCCTACCTGTTCCTCCACACTACATATCCGTACCTGCACCTCCAGTGTGAACAGGTCCCTACCTGTTCCTTCATAAACCACATCAACCAGTCCTGTGTTCTCTGCCGTGCCTTCCAATCCAGTGTTCCTGCCAGTCCTGCCGTTCCTGCCATGCCTTCCAGTCCTGTGTTCCTGCCGTCTGTTGTGAATTCTGCTTTTGGGCTCCCTCCGGTGGTTGTAGGTGGTAATGCAGTTGCCCCTGAGTTGCAGTCCTGGTCAGGTGTATCTGCTGATTGCAGTTCTGACTGGGGTATTTAGGCGTGCAGGATTCATTAGTCCTTGCCAGTTGTCAATTGTTGTTGGGAGGTGTAGGACCTCTGCCTGGTTCCTCCTGCCTTTCTGCCAAATCAGCAAAGATAAGTGTCTGGTGTTTTTTTTTCCTGTGGCACACATGTTGTGTGCTTCACAATTCAGTGCTATTCTTTGTGTTTTCTTGTCCAGCTTAGATTGTGTCAGTATTTTCTCAGTCTTGTTGGATTCTCTGGAGTGGCAGATATACATTCCATGTCTTTAGTTAGATTGTGGAACTTTTTGTATTATCTGCTGTGGATATTTTTGGAAGGGTTTTAATACTGACCGCCTAGTAATCTGTCCTATCCTTTCCTATTTAGCTAGAGTGGCCTCTTTTGCTAAATCCTGTTTTCTACCTGCGTGTGTCTATTCTTCTCCTACTCACAGTCATTATTCGTGGGGGGCTGCCTATCCTTTGGGGGTCTGCTCTGAGGCAAGGTAGCATTCCTATTTCCATCTATAGGGGTATTTAGTCCTCCGGCTGTGTCGAGGTGTCTAGGGTATGTTAGGCACACCCCATGGCTACTTCTAGTTGCGGTGTTAGTTTAGGATTTGCGGTCAGTACAGGTTCCACCGACTCCAGAGAAAGTTTCATGCGGCTCCAAGGTCACCAGATCATAACAGCCATCCTAGCCAGTCCTGTGTTTCCTGATGTCCCTGCCAGTCCTGTGTCTCTGCCAGCCCTGTGTTCTCTGCCATGTCTCTGCCAGCCCTGTGTTCTCTGCCGTGTCTCTGCCAGCCCTGTGTTCTTTGCCGTGTCTCTGCCAGCCCTGTGTCCTCTGCCGTGTCTCTGCCAGCCCTGTGTCTCAGCTGTGCCAGCCTACTCGTCTGACTTTCTGCCATGCTCTTCTGCCAGTCCTGCCTGATGCCCGCACCAATCCTGGTGTTCCTGTCTCCCAAGTGGGATCAGCAGCCACAGCCAGACATCACCCTGGAGTAGCACCTGGCAGCTGCCTGCTGCACAAGCCTGACCTCACCATCAGGGGCTCCAGTGAAAACCCAGGCAGTTGTCATAGTCACGCCCCTTCCAGGGTAGTCTGGTTTGTGGCACAGTGGGGCTACAAACCCCCCGAGCTCACGCCTACCAGTCAGGGCGTGAGCGTGACAGATAAAGTTGTGGAGAAGAGTAAAGCAGGGTTAGATTATAAAAAAATAGCACAAGCTATGAACATCTGATGGAGCACTGCTCAATCCATCATCCAATAATGGAAGGAGTATGGCAGAACTGCAAAGCTACGAAGACATGGTCATCCATGGTTGCTCTGTTGCAATTGGCTCTTAGGGGAGAGATGGTCACTATTCTTACACACATGAATGGAAATTCCAACCAGCGCTTGGATCTGCATTTACTATACAAGTATGGCAAATCCTGTGGATTTGCAATAAATGTATGAGACCTAATACCCCTTTCATTGCTTGATCTGTTATGGGTTGCAACATAGCCCACAAATGCCACATTGTGGCAAAGTGCCATCTGCCTATGGGATTGCCCTGAATTATAGGGATTGTCCATGAGATAAAAAATATCTGTTACATCTCTTATGGCTCCAGCATTGAGGCTGAAGAAGAAGCATGAAAACATTGGCACTGGAAAAGGGGGTACGTAACAAGAAGGAATTGCTTTATTTTTTCTGCTTTGGTTGGAACCATAAAAATCAAATACTTGAAATTACAATTCATATGGTTAAAGGATATGGGATTCAATAATGGAGTTGTGAAGGGACTCATGGAGTGCAAATGGTACACGGTTATGGGGCGCAAACTATTTGCCTTTCCCAGGTGATGGCAAACCATTCTATGCCACTGGGTGGCTGTAAAGTGCAGTCTTTCTTCATATTAATTGGCCCCATAAAAGTGGCTGCACAGTATCACTCTGATGTGCGGTATAGTCAATGTAGTGTGTCCTTAGCTGCATTTTCAGTGAAGTGTATGAATACGAACCAGGCTGAAAACCAGTACTTCTCCTATGATACTACATGGCACGTGTTAAATGGCTTTACACTTCATTACGTCTTTACAGGTCAGGTCATTTGCAGTTTTTTGCTATAAATTAAAAATACGTTGTCGTAAATATAACCATATGTTAGCAGCTGTGCTTTTAATACAAGATTCCCACTTGGAAATGATATTTACTTCGGGTGTAAATAGGTGGCAGAAGACTGGCTGTGCAACAGGAATAACTATGCCGGGCGATTGCCTGTTACATACAAGTGATCTACAGGATACAATGAATATTCCAGAAGTGATGCTCACATAGTGACTGTGGATAGTAAGAATCGCACACAACAACAGTCTATTGTTTGTGATAGTGTTAAGTACAATTAGGAATTCTATTGTTTTCACTTATATACTCGAGTATAAGCTGACCCGAATATAAGCCAAGGCGCCTAATTTTACCTGACAAAACTTGGAAAACGTATTGACTCGATTATAAACTAGCATGCATGGCCCCCTCATCCCCATCCTGATATTCATGACCTCATCATCCCTATGCTGGTATGCATGGCCCCCTCATGCATATTCATGAACTCTGTATAATTCCACCCCAACACTGATTGTCCGCTCCTCTTCTTCCCAGAGCCATAACTTTTTTTAGTTTTCTGTCTATATAGCCAGGTTAGGGCTTGTTTTTTGTGGGACTAGTTGTACTTTTGAATGACTCCATTGGTTTTACCATAAAGTGTACTGGAAAATGGGAAAAAGAATCCAAATGCAGTGAAATTGCAGAAAAAGTGCAATAAACAACTGTTTCTTTTTTTTTTTTACCATGTTCACCAAATGCTAAAACTGACCTGCCATTATGATTCTCTTGGTCCTTACCAGATAGGCAGCGGCATTTAACATGTTAATAGTTGCGGGTGGATCGTGATTCCACCTGCGGCTGTTAGGGACACATGTCAGCTATTGAAATCAACTGACAGGTGCCAGAAAAGATGAGGGCTCAGTGCTGGAGCCCACATCAAAGCGAGGAACCCAACATGTGCTGTACATGTATGGAGCATGCTGTGAAGGGGTTAATAATTTCTTCTAACTTGGATCAGACCCTATTGCACTTTACATTTTATTTTTCTTTTGCATACTCTTACATAATGCTGCTCTCAGATGAGGTAGCAAAAACTCGGTGACAGATTCCTCTTAAAAAAGTTAAATTAAATGACAATTGGACATAGTCACAATCAGATAGACTTAATCTTATTACCATATTTTGTTCATATAATGTCATCCATAATGCATTGATCTAATTATAAAATCCCCTCAGTGTAATTGAATACAGCGTGAGGACTCATGTGCAGCCTCCATTCAATGCCAAACAACAAACTGTAAATTTCGACACATTCTCCCTTAGAAGCAAAGTAATGTGTGACTGATTTTTTTTACTGAATACAATAAAAAAAACTTTTTATTCCTCCATGTGGAATCAGAGGTATTCAGAGGTACAATCAGAGGTATTCAGAGGTACAGCAGTGTGCTAATGAACCCCTATGATAATCCAGTTACTGCTCCATGTAAATTGCATGAACCATAACTAGAGTAAAATATGGATTGATGTCATTGTACTAATGAATCTGTAACATATCTGTTTAGTGATTAGGCCACTCCAAAGATTCTACCAAGTCTGCCAAGTGCACGTGGCCAGTTTAAAGAACCGTACAACCTCTAAAGAGCTCTACAGCCTTATATTTCTATTGGACCCTTCTGCACCCGCGTATGCCACTGAGATATATAGAGACATTCAGAGGTTTTCCCAGTTGCGTTCTGTATACATCTGGATGACTTTGTGGTCCTTTGGATTATCTACTATGTTGTAAGTCTCTCCTCTGAGTGTTGATTGACCTATGACAAGTCTTTTTCCAATTTAAAATTTATTGCAATTCTAACACTAAATACATACCGTAATACCGTATATATTTTTACTAGGTATGACTTTATTTTCTACCTCCATATTTATGTTTTAAAAGCTTCCTTTACATATTAGTTAGCATTTTTAGGGCCTGGTAGGAGGCTGATTTAGTTAAATAGGTTTTCTGTGCATAAAAAAAGCAAAAACTCATGTGGCTGTCCCTGTAATCAGTCTCAAACTCCCATGTTACCTTTTTTTATTTATGCTCCATACAACCGACTGTAACCATCCGTGCGAACTTCCTGCCAAATCTTCCTACATTTCCAAAGAGACAGAGAGCTGTATCTTTCCATCAGCTCACATACTCCTATTATCAGTGCACTCCGTCCACCTAAAGAGCACCATCTTGAGACTTCTATATAGTCTCAAAATAAATTGCTGTGCACAGTTTCACTTCCCTAACTTTCCTCCTACTTAACCCCTTAATTACCTTTGATGTACAAGTACGTCATCGGCCATGTCCTTGCCTTTGATTTGGGTTCGCACGCCAATTCCACATCTTTCCCTGCACTTGATGGCTGATTTAATCAGCCATCAAGTTCCTCTAACAGCCACGGGTGGAGTGGAACTGTTAACCAGTTAAATCTGGCCGTAAATCACTGGCAGCGGGATTTAACATGCATCGGGGGCCTGTCATGACAGCCGGGGATCTGTTGAAAACTTTTCTTCACCAACTATTTTCTTCTTCTAATTGTAATGGGTTACTAATAAAATGGAAAAATGTTTTACTGATGGGTGTGCTGGACCTTTCTTATAATAATAATAATCATTTTTATTTATAAAGCGCCAACATATTCCGCAGCGCTTTACACATTATAGAGGGGACGTATACAGACAATAGACATTACAGCATAACAGAAATCACAGTTCAAAATAGATACCAGGAGGAATGAGGGGCCTGCTCGCAAGCTTACAAACTATGAGGAAAAGGGGAGACACGAGAGGTGGATGGTAACAATTGCTTTAGTTATTTGGACCAGCCATAATGTAAGAATCGGGTGTTCATGTAAAGCTGCATGAACCAGTTAACAGCATAAATATGTAAGAGTACAGACACAGAGGGCTATTAAATGCATAAAGTGTATGACAACATGATACGAGGAACCTGATTATGGTTTAAGTTGTTTTTTTTTTGAATGGGCCACACAGGGATAGTTAGGTTAATGCATTGAGGCGGTAGGCCAGTCTGAACAAATGAGTTTTTAGGGCACACTTAAAACTGTGGGGATTGGGGATTAATCGTATTAACCTAGGTAGTGCATTCCAAAGAATCGGCGCAGCAAGTGTAAAGTCTTGGAGACGGGAGTGGGAGGTTCTGATTATTGAGGATGCTAACCTGAGGTCATTAGCGGAGGGCACGGGTAGGGTGGTAGACTGAGACCAGAGAGGAGATGTAGGGTGGTGCTGAGCCATGGAGTGCTTTGTGGATGAGGGTAGTAGTTTTGTACTGGATTCTGGAGTGGATGGGTAGCCAGTGTAATACCTTATTAGTCAAGCATTTGAGCTATGCCAAAGCCAGCCTTAAAAGTGATGGTGATGGTGTCAAAGAAGTCTGCAAGGTCATGTGTGAAACCCAGCATGGACTGGAGTACATGGAGGCAGCCAAAGGAGAAAGGAGCAAGGCCCGGGTACCGGGACAGGCAAATAACACCCTCCCTGTTAAACTTGCTGATGATCACAGACAATGCCTTTCAAATGACATCACCATTCAGAGAACACCGCATAGCTCATAGCTGAGTCCTGCCTCCTGTATCAGGACTGTGTAGACTGACAGACTGCTATTCACAATACATAGAGCAACGCATTGTACTCTGTGCTTTGAATGGGCTATAGCAAGATGTAAAGATCTGGAGGTCACATGACCACATGTACCGGCTCAGAATTTTAATGGCAAGTACAGTAAATGATTACGTTCTTCATTCCTCATAGGCTTTACCATGCTTTAATAATGTCTGTGCCTGGAAAACCACTTTATCTTTTTCATGGATATTTCAGTCTTTAGATTTGTTTAGACTATAATTCAAGTAAATCCTGAGATCCATGGGCCTTGTAACTCTTAGAAAATATACAGTTTCATTTACAGAACATCAAGGATAACTTCACAATCACACAGAATAAATATCTACATGCAGCAAAGAAATATTTCTAGCAGTTTTAAAATAAACCATATGCAAATGTCACGTATTGTATGTCAGCATTTTCCACGTATGTACAGACCAAATCTACAAGCAATTTAATGAGAGCTATGCCAAAAGAAAATTGACTTGGAGAATTGCAGTTTATGGACGCACATTTTGAGATGTCTCCGTCTGGGTTCGTAATTTGGCCATACCAATACTGGAGTTGAATTGCTTACGCTTAGGTGACACCCTTCTCAAGAGAGACTCCTGGAGAGACCTGTCAATCAATTGCAGGAAGAAACAACTAGACTAATAATTGCATGCACATCCACAAATTAGAAAAATAGAAAAAAACTTTATTACACCTCAAACAACGCAAAATTAAAAGCATTTAAAACACATATAAATGAGAACATACCAAAAAACCCAATTCTGTAGGTCATGAAAATACACCATGAGACAAAATATGTGAGCTGGATAATGAAAGAGCACATTTGAGAGTAAGCTGCTCCATGACCAGTATAGATGACAACAACCACAGAATCTCAGTGCAGATGGATCAGAACATAGCCACCATCGTGTTAAGTCTAATGAACACAGGAACACATAGGGTTTGCATACATCAAATATCAGGCATATATCATATATTATGTCCAAATGATAAAGAGACATGCAGTAAATCATAGGCTATATATACAAAACAGACTTCCATCACATGTATAAACGTTTATAGTAGTAGTCCAGGACGCCATCTCCTCCAGGACTACACCGGATCCCTCAGGCACCAGGGTCTTGGCGCCAACGTTCAACGCTCGGAAACTGCGTTCTAAAGTCGTCAGATTGATAAGTTTTGCCATACTTGAACTGTCTACACTTGATTACCCTGAGTTCTATACCCCTTGTTCATTCATGCTGTTTCTTCTATTTTCTCCCTGGAAGGAGTATATCTGTTAAAGTAAACCCAACGTTAACCCTTGCTCTGCATCTTGCAACCTTCTTACATATACATAGGGAGAGACCTGTTAGTCTTGAGGTTTGAAGTGGGCAGAAGCCGTTTTGGGCGCTTCATTGGACTATATATAAGAAACACAGTCTGCTGCTGGCTTTTCAGTGTAAAACATAATGACATGAGAGGCCCCTTTACACTGATCTTGAACTCCAGCCATCACAGCGCTCTTACTCGCACATAGTTACCCCATCCCCACCTTACTTCTTCCTCACCCAGGTTATGTCCTTATGTCTGACAAGTTCCTAGAATCATGAAATCAATATCATTGATGCCAGATCTTTGATATGCAATGTAATTGTTCCTAATTTGCACAACACTGAATTGTTTCCTCATGTTTTCAGCCAGAATTTTAAAGTAAAATCATATTCGCTACATTTCTAAATATTATCATTCATTATTTATGCTGCAAAATCAGCAGCACTTTACAATCAAGGCATGGAGCATACACACGTGGGAAAGAGTCTCCATTCCAAGATGTCATCTGTGCTCTCCACTTTCAACCCAGTAGCAGCGGAGGGCAGGACTGGCATGGAGAAAGTAAGAGGAGCCAGGGACCTGGAAATGCACTGGTACATTGGAGAGTCTAATTTGTATATGGATAAAATATGAATTTCTGTGCATTGGGGCACTAGATAACAGGTATCTATGGGAATATTTAAACTGCTCTAATCTGCACTTCATCTACCAGCATGGAGAAAATGTTACTGACAGATTTCCTGTAAAAACTTTAAAGGGGTGGTCCAAAACTAATATTGTTTTTTATCCTAAATGTCTCTCTATATTTTAATTATATAACAGTTTTTCTATGGTTTAAATAAAAAGTCCCTACCCTTCCCTCTCTCATCTTACTTCTCTATTTTATTTTTTTGCTACATATTTTCGTTTTGATGACTCTTTGTTTAAGAATCCAAAATGCATGCTGGGACACTCAAATGAGTCATCATGAGGGAGCAGAGGCTGCAGTCACAGACATATCATCTGTTGCCACCTTGAAACGAAGCGTCATCAGTGACTACGTTTCAGCGGCTGGGCTAGTTCCTGCTGTACTGAGAATCAATTGTCAATTGATATGTATGCTCAGTACAAGCTCCTTTCTTACTTCTCAGTGCACAGTGACAGTGCACTCTCTCACCGTCTCAAATTAGAAGTGATGGGCTGGCAACAGAGAGCACTGTCAGTCCACATTGTATGGAGATACCACAGCAAGCAGAGACCAACCGCAAACCCAAAAGTGACCCAGCACCCACACGGATCAGAAGTTCCCGATGCCAGAGGCGGCTGGAACTGCTCAGTTGTGGAGCTGCAGAGCTCAGTCACAGGAAAGATAGTCCATCAATGTTAAAGTCCCAGGCAACCCAATGAAACTGCATTGAGAGTATTATAGCTATTGTTTCCATACATTGTCATTGTTAAGCTTACAAGAATTGTCATTGTTGTAAGCTTAATTGTGCCAAGGACCAGTAGACCCATGTACTCAGTCAAAGCCCTTGAGGATGTATGTATTTTCATATAGACTTCCATAAAAACTATAAAAAAGTAATTTAGAATGTAATGTCTTTTGTTTTTTTCATGATAAATTGGTTGTGAGTCTTCAATTTGCTCCTCAGAAAAAAAGTTACTTTAGCCACATGTTCAGTGACTGTTGATCATCCTTTCCTTTTAGCGCTGGCAGGTCTCATTGATGACTTGTGACTTGGTCTTGTTGTGCAAGGTTGCATGTAATATAATATACACCACATCCATACTACCTCTCTATGTAATGGAATCCTAATAATTCCTTAAAAGCTTCTTTGTATTCTAATTATTTTTGTTCTTCAACGCCCACTTGACACCTACTGTAAGTGTGTTGAATAGTGATATTGTAATATCCGTCTGTAGGGACAATGTCATGTTGTTTTGATGATGAAGTCTGTAGGCTGGTTAGTGCACATGTGTATAAGGAGTGCTTTGCATTTCAACATCTGTGAATTTACCCTATGTCCTTGTGTCCTCATTGAAATACTCAATGAAAAAAAAGAGATAATTTTTGCGAAGAGATAAAACTGTCCGGAAAAGGAATGATGAATTAGCTATGAGTTGGACTTCTTTATCATAATATGGTTTTAATTTAGAATCAGAAATAGACAGGATGGCGCAAGAGAATATTATTTTGTTTTTAAGATTGAGGAAAAGAAAGATTACTGTGTATCATCCCTAAGGAGACAAATATTTGGTATTATCTCTTCTTTTTAAATAAGAGCAAGAACATCAAATCAGTGAGACTCTCAGACAATAAGTTCATATGCATGAATGAATTTCCTGACTGGTGAAAGTAATCCAGTCCTCCCATCTAATACCAGTGACATACCTAACATTCCTAGTGGTGAAATGCTTATCTGTGCTCCATGCCATCCTGCTTCATACAAAGGGTGTAATGGGTCACAGATGTGAAGTCTTCCTTGTAATGGGTGGCCACCCTGGAGTAGCACAAGCCTTCCTCAATACATCTGCTTTGACCATTAGGGGACATATCATACAGATAGCAGTGTTCTGGATAAACATCACCACTATAATCTTATTAAAGAAGAAAACAGTCTAAAAGGAATGCACAACACACATGTTCTTCATATAGTCCTAACCACTCTTAAACAGGAACAGAAGGCAAAGAAAGTGATAGCACCAAACCATCTGCATGATGTGTTCCTCTAATAATATGTACAAAAAAATACCTACAACCTCAAGTGGTCCGCCAAGGTAATATTACAATATTTACCCATAAATAGGGACAACATGAAGCATAGTTAAAGCTATCTTGATCTTGAGTATAGAACTAGAAGCATCTAAGATTTAATCTTCAGTCGTCAATTTATAGAGTATCCACTTTGGATTACGAAAACTTTCATCGAGTGCCGACTGTTTCTCCTTCAATGACTTGGAAAAACAAATATTTAGAATGAACAGCTATACATAGCAAACATTCAATACGTTCTTGCTCCGCGATGATGAAATGATAGCAAGGAGCTAAGCACAAGCACACCATGTTCGAGGAAGAGGTAGATAATGAACATAGCAGGATCTTTGATTATTAATCCTTGGAAAGTCACATTTTTGTATTAAATTGGCAATTTCTGTATTATTACCTTATGAGCACCCCCCCCCCTTGGTAAAGACCATAAACCAAATTGCACTAAATAAAGACATCAATTTTTTGGTTGTATTGCAGATTTAAAAACAAACAAAAAAAGGAATATTCAGGAAGTAGCGGAAATAAGCAAAAACTTTCTTAGTGACTGGTTTTCCTTAAGTAGGAAGGATGGAATCACATTCAACCGCACCAGATACATCAAGATTCAGCATTTCCTTTTGAAGGATTAGTCTTTCAGCATCAAACAACCTTTTTCCATTTGGGAACTGATTATTTAGGTCATTGAGAGGATGTCCGAATGAGAAAAACCACTTGAAAGTTTCTCTCTAAAAGTAAATGTACTAAATACATACAGTATCAATGGATTCCTTGTTTATTTTCTGCATATGATAATGTTAAAGTTTCTTTGCATCAGTGCTGTCTGAGGTCAGTGCTAACTCATGTTATAAAGTTTGCTAAAGTCAGAGCCAACAACTAGATACATGAAGCATGCTAGTTCATGCTACCTTAGTTAAAGGGAATCTGTCACCACAAAATTGGCCTATAAACTAAGGCCACCGGCATCAGGGGCTTATCTACAGCTTTCTGTAATGCTGTAGATAAGCCCCCGATGCATCCTGAAAGATAAGAAAAAACGGTTATATTATACTCACCCAGGGGCGGTCCCGCTGTGGTCCGGTCCGATGGGTGTCGCAGTGCGGGTCCGGCGCCTCCCATCTTCATACGATGACGTCCTCTTCTTGTCTTCATGCTGCGGCTCCAGCGCAGGCGTACTTTGTCTGCCCTGTTGAGGGCAGAGCAAAGTACTGCAGTGCGCAGGCACCGGGCCTCTCTGACCTTTCCCGACGCCTGCGCACTGCAGTACTTTGCACTGCCCTCTACAACTTTGTGTTGTGTAATTTCTTCTTAGCATGCCGGTACCCCCATATGAGGGAGAAAACCACTGTTTGGTTGCACTGCAGAGCTCGGAAGGGAAGGAGCGCCATTTGACGTTTTCAATGCAAAATTTTCTGGAACAATTGGCAGACACCATGTCACATTTGGAGAGCCTGCTGTGCCTAAACAGTGAAAATCCTAAAAAAGTGACACCATTATGGAAACTAGGCCCCTCGGGGAACTGAACTAGATGATGTGTGGTGAGCACATTGAACCCCCAGATGCTTCACAGAAGTTTATAATGTTGAGCCGTGAAAATAACAAAATCACATTTTCCTCACAAAAATGTTATTTTAGTCCCAAATTTAGCATTTTCAGAAGTGTAACGGGAGAAATTGCACCAAACAATTTGTATGAGGGAGAATACTACTACTACGGTGCACAGCAGGGCTCAGAAGGGAAGGAGCGTCATTTGACTTTTTGAATGTAAAATTTCCTGGAATCATTATCAGATGTCATGTCCATTTGGAGAGCTGCTGATGTGCCTAAAGGGTGGAAACCCCCTCACAAGTGACCCCATTTTGGAAACTAGAACCCTCGTGGAATGTATTTATATGCCCCCCCAGATGCTTCATAGTAGTTAATAACGTTGAGTGAAAATAATAGAATCACATTTTCCTCACAAAAATGTTGTTTTAGCCCCAAGTTTTTAATTTTTATGAGGCCTAATAGGACTTTTTTTTTTACAACAAACTGAGGTCCACATTATTCTGAGTGAGCCAATACCCTACATGTAATCGGGAAATATTTTTCAGGCACAGTGCAAAGCTCAGAAGACAAGGATCGCCAAATACTACTGTTATAGTTTGCAGGTGCCATGGGAGATCCCATGAGGTGCCAGAACAGCAGAACCCCCTATAAGTGACCCCATTTTACAAACTATACCTTTCAATGAATTCATCTAGGGGTGCAGTGATTATATTGACACCACTGGTGTGTCACAGAATTTTATAAAATTGAGCAGTGAAGAAAAAATAACTACATTATTACCATCATAATTTAGTTTTAGCCTCAGATTTTACATTTTCACACAAGAAGTGGGTAAAAATGGCACCAAAATTTGTTCCACAATTTCTACTGAATATGGTAATACCCCATATGTAGCTGTACAGTACTACTTAGCCATACGTAGAATACGTAGAGACTCAGGAGGAACAGAACTCTATTTGCCTCCTGGAGGGCAGACTTTCCTACAAGAGTTTGCAGACTCCATATAGGGAGCCCCTAATTGTTAGAAGAGCAGAACCTCCCTCAAGTGACCCCATTTTGGAAATTATACCCCTTTAGGAATTTATCTACAGGAGTAGTGCTCCTGGGTATTTTCCAGAAACAAGCAGCAATGAATGTTGCCGAGTGAATATTGAAAACTGCCATTGTAGTCACTATTACGCTGTAGTGACCAGTACATTGCAGTCAGCAGTACGTTATGCCCAGCCTGTGCTTCTGGAGGCATGCGCCTGTAAGTTAGGCGGGCTCTCTTCACTTCGGAAATTCCAAACGTGGATGCAATATGTGGTTTAGGTATACTGTGGGGCTCAGAAAGGAGACATGCATTTGAATTTGGGAGCAGAGAATTTGTTGAATTTCTTTTGGCGGGTGAGGAACCACTTTGCTTTTCCAGAGCCTTTGTGCTACCAGTAACATAGAAGCGCCCTATATTTCCGTTAACAGATGGTGGACCTGAGTGAGGGCTTGGTTTTTTTGTGGATTGAGCTGAAGCTTTTATTGGAAACATTTTATATAACGTTTGGGATCACATTTATCTGGCGCTCTACATGGAGCTCTTACTTTGGGGTTTCCATCTAAATCTCTGATTGACGTCATTCAGATGAAACCCTTGAGGGATCTATTCACTACAATGAGGCAGCAGGGTTGTCCTTATTTTCAGGCAGAGATTTTATGCAATCCTCAAAAGACGGACACTGCTGGATCATAGGTCAGACGGCGTCCACGGTGCCTCCATCTGCCTCATTATAGGGAATCTTTCGTTAGAGGTTCGTCTGAATCACGTATTTCAGGGATTTGCATGAAAACCCCAGTGTAAGCGCTCAACGCAGAGTGCAGGAAAAATGTGCGCCAAGCCTTACTGCGATCTTTGTAAGACAGAATGAAAAAATGAACAGTAGGTGAACAATTGGTTGCATTTATTTTGTACGCCGTTCCTCGTGCGGTATAAGTGATTAGGCAACTTTATTTTTCAGGTCGGTGCAATTACAGAGATACCAGATTTATATCGGGTTCTTATGTTTGACAGCTGTCACACACTAAAAAACTATTTTTACTGCAAACAATAGTTTTTGCATCACCATATTTTGAGAGCTATAACTTTTCCATATTTTGGCCCACAGAGTCATGTGACAGCTTGTTTTTTGCGGGACGAGTTGACGTTTCTATTGGTACCATTTTTGGGCGCATGACATTTTTTGATCGCTTTCTGATTTTTGGGAGGAAGAATGAACAAAAACCAGCAATTCAGGATTTTTTTGGGTGGGTTGTTACGCCATTCCGTGTGTGGTAAAATTGATAAGGCAGTTTTATTCTTTCGGTCAGTATGATTACAGCGATACCTCATTTATATATTTTTTTATGTTTTAGCGCTTTTACACAATAAAAACTATTTTATATTAAAAATAATAATTTTTGCATCACTTTATTCTGAGAGCTATAACTTTTTTATTTTTCCTCTAATGGAGCTGTATGGCAGCTTGTTTTTGTGTGGGACAAGATGACGTTTTCAGCGGTACCATGTTTATTTATATCCGTCTTTTTCATCACGTTTTATTCCACTTTTTGTTCGGCGGTATAATGATAAAGCGTTGTTTTTTGCCTTGATTTTATTTATTTTTTATGGTGTTCACTAAAGGGGTTAACTAGTGAGAAAGTTTTATAGGTTAGGTCATTGCAGACATGGTGTTACCAAAAATGTGTACTTTTATTGTTTATATATATATTTTTCATTCAAATTTTTATTTATATTTACAAATCTTTTGATTTTTTTTAATTCAAATTGTCTCTTCAGAGAGGAAGGGGACTAGAACCCTAGTGCCACCTATTGGAAGTAGCAATCCTAACAGTCAATGTTGACCCTTTATAGCATTACATATAAGACTGACCTGTGACATACCTATGATTGATTGAGTATCCCTGCCCCTCCTATGGTAGGATGTACATCTCATTACTGCACTATTGCTTGATATCAATCATTTGTCACTAGGGGTTGTGGTTCTTTGTCGTCCTGTTTATGTTTGTGTCAATATATGTTATTTTATGCGGTTTCCATTGAATAAAGTGTATTTATATTTTGCCATAAATACTTCCTTGTTTCTTTTTTCTTGTTTCTTATACCGCCATATTAATCTATGCGGCTGTCCACATGTGGGTGATTTTCTGTGGACTGGGTGCAAAAAGATAAATGGAAACATCTGATTTTGATTCAAATTATAAATCAAACTTGCCAATGATAGTCTATGGGTCTATAAAAAAAACTTTAAAAGCACATTGATGCACCGCTAATGCTGTCCATTTCTCAACTGGAGGAGAGAAGCTGGAGAACTCTCCATCAGGTTTTTTTTTTTACATATGAGAAAAACTGACAAATTTATTTTTTATCCTTCACATATATGAGAGAAAAAAAAGAACAACTGGATGAGGCCTCTGGCTGAAAAGCTTATTCATATACTGACCAATGCATTCAGTGGACCGATGCTTGGCCTATTCACATCGCTGCATGCACTAGTGTTATCCATTTTTCGGATCAGATTCGCCCATGTCATGTAGATGCTACCCTTAAGGCATAAGTTTTCTTTTATTAATTCATTGCAATTGTTACACACTGCTCAAAAAAATAAAGGGAACACTAAAATCCCACATCCTAGATATCACTGAATGAAATATTCCAGTTGTAAATCTTTATTCATTACATAGTGGAATGTGTTGAGAACAATAAAACCTAAAAATTATCAATGTAAATCAATGTAAATCACACCTAATATCCCACGGAGGTCTGGAGTTGAAATGATGCTCAAAATCAAAGTGGAAAATGAAGTTACAGGCTGATCCAACTTCTGTGGAAATGCCTCAAGACAAGGAAATGATGCTCACTAGTGTGTGTGGCCTCCACGTGCCTGTATAACCTCGCTACAATGCCTGGGCAGCTCCTGATGAGGCGGCAGATGGTCTCCTGAGGGATCTCCTCCCAGACCTGGACTAAAGCATCCGCCAACTCCTGGACAGTCTGTGGTGCAACCTGACATTGGTGGATGGTGCAAGACATGATATCCCAAATGTGTTTAATCGGATTCAGGTCTGGGGAACAGGCAGGCCAGTCCATAGCTTCAGTTCCTTCATCTTGCAGGAACTGCTGACACACTCCATTTACATGAGGTCTGGCATTGTCCTTCATTAGGAGAAACCCAGGGCCAACCGCACCAGCATATGGTCTCACAAGGGGTCTGAGGATCTCATCTCGGTACCTAATGGCAGTCAGGCTACCTCTGGCAAGCACATGGAAGGCTGTGCAGCCCTCCAAAGAAATGCCACCCACACCATTACTGACCCACTGCCAAACCGGTCATGATGAAGGATGTTGCAGGCAGCAGATCACTCTCTACGGTGTCTCCAGACTCTGTCACATCTGTCACATGTGCTCAGTGTGAACCTGCTTTCATCTGTGAAGAGCACAGGGCGCCAGTGGCGAATTTGCCAATCCTGGTGTTCTGTGGCAAATGCCAAGCATCCTGCATGGTGTTAGGCTGTGAGCACAACCCACATCTGTGGACGTCGGGCACTCAGACCATCCTCATGGAGTTGGTTTCTAACCGTTTGTTCAGACACAGGCCCATTTTTGGCCTGCTGGAGTTCATTTTGCAAGGCTCTGGCAGCGCTCTTCCTTTTCCTCCTTGCACAAAGGCTGAGGTAGCGGTCCTGCTGCTGGGTTGTTGCCCTCCTACGGCCCCCTCCACATCTCCTGGTGTACTGGCCTGTCTCCTGGTAGCACCTCCAGCCTCTGGACAGTATGCTGACAGACACAGCAAACCTTCTTGTCACAGCTCGCATTGATGTGCCATCCTGGATGAGCTGCACTACCTGAGCCACTTGTGTGGGTTGTAGAGTCCGTCTCATGCTACCACAAGTGTGAAAGCACAACCAACATTCAAAAGTGATCAAAACATCAGCCAGAAAGCATTGGTACTGAGATGTGGTCTGTGGTCCTCACCTGCAGAACCACTCCTATATTGAGTGTGTCTTGTTAATTGGCAATAATTTCCATCTGTTGTCTATTCCATTTGCACAACAGCATGTGAATTGATTGTCAAACAGTGTTGCTTCCTAAGTGGACAGTTTGATTCCACAGAACTTTGATTTACTTGGAGTTATATTCTGTTGTTTAAGTGCTCTCTTTATTTTTTTGAGCAGTGTATATGGTTGACATACTAATGGCTTTCGGATGCTAATACAAATTAAAACTCTTCTGCTTTTTTTTAAATTAAAAAATTGACAATTTACTCAAGCTGGTCTAAGTACAAGAACGAAAACTGCAGGTACTAGTTTTGAATTGCAGTTGCTTTTTCCTGCAGTTTTTGAAACCAAAACTATTTGTGGATAATAAAGGTAGAGAATGTATAAATGACAGATACTACTTCTCTCTTTTTTTTTTTTTTTTTTAAATAAAAGCTAAATATGAAAGAAGAACCTGACAAAAACCTGCATATGTGCACGCAGTGCTACATTAACTCTATTTACACAATCCACATTTATCATCACGGGAAGCACTTTGGTGTTTCAGGATCTACTTTCTGTATTAAGAAGAGCAGTCGACAGTGTCCCAGACATTTTCATCCTCTATTTCAGGAAATATGAAAAAAACCCAAAGCTGCCCCACCTGAAAGGTTGGGAAATTAGCCAAGTACAACATCAATACTAATTTTGTACCTAAAGGGCTGAAAATCTGGAGAATTTCAGCTAAGACCAGTGACAGAGTATAAATAATTTACATTTTTATGTGGCATTCTATTTCTCAAAGATGTTTTTAAATAAACTGTAGACTGAACAATAAACTCTTTTGCTGAACTCCGTAGAGGATATTTGGTCAGAGGAAATTATGCCAAAAAGTGACCAACAAATGTTTCCAGCTGCCTGTAATTCAGAAGTGAAAGCCAGATTAAATATACTCTCGCAGTATGTGAGATCAGCAGTTTGTGTGTTTGACTTACTCTCCCATAAGAAGACAAGACTTAAGCATCGCAGTTACAGAAAGCCGTGATCTTCCAGAGTATTACATATGGTACAAATTCCGGTAAATATTTAGCATTTCAGTTCCCCCGACACATAAATCATTATCAGTGTGTTTGGAAGAACCATGCACGTAGTATCAGGCAGACAGGTCGTGAAGCCACTAAAATAAGCATAGCATACGATCATCACAGGCCAGACATTGGTATATGAGTGCATCACAATGTAGACTCCTATGAACAATCCAAAAACAAATGGTATAGGGACTAGTCAAAATTGTTTTGTACATGTAATCCCCTTTAAAACTTAGCTTTTAATAATGCCAATAAAAAACCTAAACCCAAAACAAACCTTGGTTAAATAACCACATATATTAAAATACCACCAATTAGGTGACCTGTTGAAATGCTACAATAAATCAATTTTGAGTGACATACTGGTCTTTGTGTCTCGTGATCGGCAAGAGGGCACGCCCTCCTCCATTTGCTGATTATTGCGCAGTCTCCTTGTGGAGCGCAAGCCGTTATTATGCTGTGCGTTCCACATAGGTCTCAGGAGTGCGCATGAGCGAGGCTGAGGAGTAGGTGTGCGCCGGGACATATCTGTGTGGGGGCCGCTGTATCCGTGTGGGGGCGGGGCCTATTTAGGCGCACGAACTCTATGTGAGTTATTTAAACTCACATATTTCCACCGCCGACCTATGCTATTCATCTTTATGGCATCCGGCAGTATCGGTCACCACACTATCTCCTCCTGATGAACCGTACTAACGGGGAAATGCGTCGGGGCGATACCAGCACACGCTAAGTGATCTCTTGTCATTTTCTATCACAATACTCTGGTCTTTTATGTTGGTCCCTATTGGACTTGGATATGTTATCAGTATATGTCCATGATTATAGGGGGACAAATACGGCTATCTTTTGACTGAGTATTATCTTGTTATCTGTTTCACTAGTGGGCGATGTGCTGTATTATTATGATCAGAAGTGGGGATGCTTTTTGAGATTTGTTGGGTACTTTTACATATTGTGTGTACTCTTTTCACCACTGCTCTCTACTATTTTGTTTTCCCACCTACATTGAGAGGGACATCGTAGGGAAGATGGGGCAGCCTGCGTTGAGTGGGGGCGCCAATAAACCGTCTCTTAGGGTGCCAACCTCCACAGCAAGGCAGGTGTGAGCAGTAGGTTTTATTGTAGCATTTCAACAGGTCACCTAATTGGTGGTATTTTAATATATGTGGTTATTTAACCAAGGTTTGTTTTGGGTTTAGGTTTTTTATTGGCATTATTAAAAGCTAAGTTTTAAAGGGGATTACATGTACAAAACACCACAATGTAGACCAATGATATACCCATAATCGTAGGCTCATCTAATGAATAACAACAAAGAAAAAGTAAAGCAGCACAGTCCACAATAGAGATTTTAATCTGTACTCAGTCCTGGAGACCGTGGACCCGACAGTACCGGGAGGTGCTCGCGTGGAAAACAGGAGAAACCATGTGGCATATCAGAAAAGAAAACACGGCAACACTCACCAATCCTGTGGTCAAGGCTTGTCTTTATTGAAGCATAGTGTAGCACATCTTCATGGCACAGGGGAGTAAAACATGAGGTGAGGTGAGCAGTGATGGACCCGTAGAAGCGCTGTTCTTGGCATGAAACAGCCGTCGTCCCTCACTGCTCACCTCACCTCATGTTTTACCCCCCCGTGCCGTGAAGATGTGCTACACCATGCTTCAATAAAGACAAGCCTTGACCACAGGATTGGTGAGTGTTGCCGCGTTTTCTTTTCTGATATGCCTCATCTAATGAATAATGTGATATAACTACTTTATTTATCCAAAATGAAACTTTCATTTCCCCAAAAAATAACAAAAAAATAACTCCAACGTTCTGGCCACATGGAGAACTTCTTCTGTCTCATTTTCTGTCCTCTGCCTGTTGTCAAGTGTTATCTGTCTGTGGTTATAGAGATGCCGAGCCAGATTACAGGACATGAAAGGGTTATTTATCTGTATTCTCCTGCTACCTTTTATGTCAAACTGCATACAGGCCAAACAAAGAGGTGGACTTTCAGTTCAAAGCCGGCAAGCTATTGGACGGTGGCACACAAAACGCATGCTGACAAGTAATGGAAAGAGAATTCCAACACATATTGTGCTAACTGAATGCTAATGAAAAAGAACCTAATAAAATAAAAGGTAGTAGTGTTGCAAAGCATGAAAATCTGGACATTAGCTGCACATTTTAGACTAGTATGTACACCAAAAGTAATTTTTACTGGTTATGAGGAGTGAGTACTGCAAAAAAAAATTACTATGGATACATTGAAAAAATTATGTACATTTTAATCTTTTTTAGATGACTAACGAAAATTACACTTAAAGCTGTCTGTCAGAGGGGTATTCCTCTTAAAGATGACTAGTATGTATGGTACTTTATGGAATTGAATTTCTTTCACTGGAAATCTGGCCTTGATAAAGAGGTAATGATCTTCACATCAGCACACCAACAAGGATTAATCAAGAGGACTTATAATTAGATCCTTCTATGGATGATGATATAAGTACAGATGACAAATGTGTTATAAATTATATTTAGAATGCTATACATGTGTATATTCAAGTTTTCACGGTGAAGCCCAAGACCATTAACAATACTTATCCTAAATGGAATTTATCCTGCCTGGACAGAAAATCAAGTATAAGTAGGCTTTCGGAATAAAGAAGTCCTAGTAATTTATTTTAGGATTATGATAGTGTGCCAATAAGACACAGCCTGTAAACACCATTGTCAGTATCGTATACAATACGAATACAATACAAAATACTTTAACCAGTAGAAGATGTGTAAAAGCTCCGAGTCCTAACTATTCCCTTCATAGAGTTGTTTTCATATAGAACTTTGCATAAATTTTTACAGTGTTCATTTGCTTAGTAAATACAAAGTTATAAAACTTTCTAATTAGTTTTCTTTATACATGTTCTACCATTGTGTTTCCGCAGAGCGTCTGTAATTTCTTTATCTAGTTGAGGGATCTGAAGGATGAGCTCCTCCTCAGTTCTGATGACTCTCTCTGCAGTCCCCTTCCTTTTCTTAGTGTAATTTTTTTTTACATTTTAAAAAATTTAAAAAGAAAATATTTAAAAAGAGATAGCAGTAGGTGAGGGGGGAGGGGTGTTGTTCAGAGATCTCCAGTGTGGAAAAGGGAATCATTTCTACAGTCTCAGGGAGGGTAGAAAAAGCAGGCTATAGCCAAAGAGGAAAGCAGATGAAGAGGAAATAAGTACAGCATAGAAGCTGTGCTGATATCTGAGCTAAATGAAGACACCACCCACCACCCTGAATACACACAGCGCTCACATCCAGCCTATATTACTGGGAGACAAATTCCCCATCAGAGAAAAATATGGATGTAACATTTAACTAATGGTTAAACATATACAGCATGTATGTCTTTTCCAACACAATTCTACTTTTGTAGTGAAGATATGTTGACTTGACTCATGGGTTGCATAGATGGGTTTTCAGCTCGGTTTCATGTTTTTTCTTTGATTACAGGTAAAAATAATATGTGATGATCATTTTAAAGAAAATGCATGGACTTACCAAATCTTTTATATCCAAAGGACTGTACCTCATCCTCTTCTGCAAAATCGTCTGTAAAAAAACAGTGTTTTAAGATCATGAAGTAATATTCAGTAATGTCCATTTGTCAGCTGTCATGCAAAGGAAGGTAATACATTGCGCATTGGTGAAAGCAAATTTTCTTTATTTAGGAATTTATTTCCAGCCTTCAAGCATGAAAGTGACCTAACGGGTATTAATGGGGCTAATGACAGAGCAAGAATAGTGGTCAGGGGCAAGGGTGGGCTCATTTCACTCATTGATACAATCAGGCACATTGACCCTAATATTCATGTTTTCCAAGTGCAGTCTGTTTGTAGCATACATTAGCTTCAATATACAAAAGAGTTGAATTATAGTGGCGTTCCTAAATTAGCAGGATAGGTGATCATTTTCTTATTTGTGGAAGTCCAACTGAAAAGGATCATTGCAATGGAGTGGTGGCACTATACTCATCTTTCTCTGGTGGTCCCATAGACAAAGCATGGAGCAGTGAGTGACATGCATATGCGACCACTGCTCCTTTTTAAGGTGGCAGTGCAGATGCCATCTCTCAGGATCAGTGAGAGTCCCAGGAGTTAGACGCCCAGTGATCTGCAATTGGATAGGTAATAAGTGGCCCAGCTGAGAATAACCCATTAACCACTTAATGACCTATGATGCACATTTTCATCACAGGTGACTAGGAGATGTATGGAGTGAGTTTAGGTGCAGTGTTACATAACCGGCATCTGCCTGTAACGTCATCGGCCAAAGCAAGCTACGATTGCTGCTGTTAACCATTTAATTATCATTGCCAGTCAGTAAGAGTACCATTTAAATGGTGTGATTGCTAGTTCACTCACACAATGGCTCCCATTGGCCCACCTAGGGATGTGATCATGAGAAGACAATGGGTTACCAAGCTGGTCTTCATAGGAGAACTGTAATTATACTAAATACTGGTGTACACTAGTATTACTGTTTGTAGCATAAGCAAGCAAATGATCACATGTTTATATCTCTTAGGGGAACTAAAATATAAAGTAAAAGTGTTTTTAAAAAAATATTTAAACACGAAAATATATAAAAGTTTAAATCCCTCCCTTTTTCCCCATTCAAAAAGAAATAAAAACTATTTTACATCTCCAGGTCCGAAATAGACCGCTTTGTAAATTTCATCTTGACTACGTCCATTGGGACTCACAATCTAGATTCCTGATCAGTATGTCTCTTGGAAGACAGGGACGTAAAAAGGAAAGGGCAAAAGCTAAAAAAAATCACAAGTTACATAATTAATAACTTAATAATAAACATTGGTCCCCTTACGCTAGCTATATAAAAGTCAAATTCTCATTGACAATCATCTCTACTGGTATCTTTGTAAGTTCTAATTCTGTAGATGCCATCTGAAATATCTACATGAGCTGTCATTAGAAGTTACTCCGTTAAAGACACATTCAAGTTGATTCAATGATAAAGAATAAGAAGAAACCCCCTATTTCGCCATTCGTAATGATATCTCCGGCCATTCCTAGCTTTTCCTGGGATAGGCATTTGAGAGTACAATAATTCATGATAGCTTTGGATACTCAAATGAAAAGCCAAATACAAGAAGATAGAAGACATAGACAGCAGCTTTACTATAGGAATTCAACTGGAGCTATAGAATGCTAAAAATGTGAACCCAGGACATGAAAGAATAAGTTAGAGAACATCCAGGAAATTAGGTCGTAATTCAAATCCAATATATTTTAACCTGGCGCCCAGTGACAAAGGAAATTAATATAATAAATGGATATTTATGAACATGAACAAAACTCAGGAAATTTACATTGCTTCCATCTTTAAATCTCCTAAATGAAGAAGCTGGGAGGCAAATATGTATGCTCATGTGAAATGGCTCTGCAGTCTCCCACTGAGCATAATGAAGCTGCAGTATCCAGCACTGTCGACACTGAATGCTCCTACGAGTGCCACTGCCCAACAAACAGCTATTGCTAAGAATAAGCCATCAGCTTTATAGAACTGGAAAACCCTTTAAACTGTGTGATGTGGGCTAAATTTAAACTTTAAGTGTTACTTAGAGTGCAGAAAAAGGGAAAAAATTCAGCTCCGGAATAAAAGTATCAACATTTTAATTTCAGCATATTAAAATTGGAAAACTGCTTACAGACGATCAATCACACCATTTAGATGGAAACTGCCATCAGATTGCTGGACGCGTTTTGAGCACTTGCAGTGCTCTTAGACTTAGACTGGCAGTGCTCGAAACGCGTCCAGCAATCTGATGGCAGTTTCCATCTAAATTCAGGAGCTGGATTTTTTCCCTTTTTCTGCATACAAGTTACAACGTTGGACAGAGACGTTTTCCGTGCTCGGACTTTATTTGGACTATGAGAAATTCTTCTATAAGGGTGAGCTGAAATAATCTTTTTTTTGTTACTTAGTGTCCACTGAGAAGTGTGGAACATGGACTATGTAACCAAGGGGACACTTTTTGTGCATAACCCAAATATAGAGAGCGTGCAAGATGTAATTCACGTGTCAGCGGTGACCAGTTGGATTCTGGAAGCCAGTAGTGTCTTAGCAACTGCAAAAACTGTGATCCTGCTCAATCTCAACACCCATCAATCACATGAAGCACTGCTGGAAGTGCTTCCTATACTATGTTTATTGCACTTGGTCAGGAAGGCAGAATTAATAGTAAACCATCACTACCATCTCTATGCAGAGTGCGGCTGCATCTGACAGCCAGTTCCCCAATGCAGTAGCTGCATGATCTTGTGCTAGCAGCTTACTCTGCATTGACGTTTTAGAACGTCGGTGCAAAGTTCTGATTGCCTGGGCATTCAAAGTCTATGGGTAGTCTAAAATCAGTTAATAAAATTTGCTGCATTTTTGAACTCCACTTAGTAACTTGCCATTTTCTAGACTAGGTAAGTGTAAAAGGAGTCTAAAACAAATAATACATTTGGCACCATTATGTACTCCATTCTTCAGAGCAATTGTTGACAAAATCCTGGTGCATTTTTTTCATAAATCTCTTGATGTGTTTCTAATATCTTGTACCACAGAAACACTCTGCCGAATTTAACTAGATTCAACTATAGCAAAATATCACTTGTATCCAAATATATGCCTCACAAAACACTTATCTCTTGCCAGCGTTATGTAAAACTCCTTTCACTAGCTCCCAGATTTCTTCCAAATTAAACTTTGAAATTCATCTATATTCTTGGCTTTGCCGCGGCTATGAGATATTATTTCACTCCCACACACACAGCTATACTACTCCACATCAGCAGCGGTTAAGGTGTCAGGGAATTAGCTCGGATGCACAAGTTTTGCTTCATGTTTCAGGAATTGTTTATTTAATGAAATGTTTTATTTTATTCTCAGTCATCATTCCTGTCATTCATCGAACCCATGTTGTACTTTCAATATTTATGCATTGCTAATGCAAATGTTATGAAATATCCCATATTTCCATAGTTCTTTAGATTCAGAAAACAAAAATGATTGTTCAGCATGTAAATTCCAAATTCATTAATCCAGAGGTAAACAAGTAAAAACCCCAGTGAGCAACCTAACAATTTAACTTTATATTTGGATATTATATTATGTTTAAAATTATTTTTTCTAAATACATGGTACCTACAGTAAAACATGGTGGTGTCAGTGTCCTTACGTGGGTCTATATGAGTACTCCTGATGTTGGGGAGCTACATTTAATTCATGGTATCATAAATTCAAAGATGTACTGCTTTATATTGAAAGAGAAGATGCTACCGTCACTCTATGCCCTTGGTAGACATACACTTTTCCAGCTTGACAATGATCCAAATCACACATCTTTTGTATTTCTGAAAAAGAACAGGGTGAAAGTGATTCAATGGCCAAATATGTTTCTTGATTTGAATCCAATCAAACATTTATGGGGAATTCTGAAGAAACAAGTTCGGCAACACTTTCCATCCAGCATCCAGGATCTAAAGCAGGCCGATCTTGAAAAATGGAAAAAGATAGATGTCGCAATATGTTGTCAACATGCTCATTTCATGCCTAGAACACTTGGCTCTGTAGTAGTTTTTGATGTGGGGTGTACTCATTTTTGAATTAACTAATTTGCGTAAAACTGAAAGCTATATTAATCTGACTTTCCTAAAACATTTTTTAATCTATAATATGAAACTCAGCCTTCTCAAAATTTTGGAAATTCTTCTTGTATTCAGTGAGATATTGATTACAATATTTGTAAATATTAAAAAAGATTTAATTAAGATTTAAAAGATTTGATATTTTTTCTCCATCTTTTTTTCCTCATCCGAGAAAATCGGCTGACACTATGATCACACGCTGATCAAACTCTAATCAGAGTTTGATTAGAGTGTGATTAGCATAATTGGCCCGATTCTCTTGGTTGAGAGAATATACGCTGATGTGACCCTAGCCTTAAAGTAAGAGGATAGACAATATAGACATATCATGTTACTGCATAAACAGGAAACTACACTTACCCAGTTAACTTAATAAATATTATGTAATAGAATAATACATTTGATTTAAAGAGGCTGTCCGGTCTTCTGATAAACGTCTGCAGTCATTCTGTTGACTATAGACTTCTAATTCCTGACATGCACGCTTTCAGGTTTTACCAGTATTGTCAGTGAGAGCGAATGTTTACATGACCGCAAGCATGCGATTTGCAGACATGTGGTCTTATGCCAACTGGATGTGCTTGGCTTCTCTCAATTAACTTGCATTGAGAGAAGCCAGACAAGTCTAATGGGAATGTGGCCAGAAGTGTGTAATTCACATACTTGCAGTCACGTGATCATTCGCTCCCACTAATAATACCGGTGAATCCTGACAGCGTGCGCACTACATGCTGTCAGGACTCAGAAGTCTTCAGTAACATGGAGTGACTGTGCAAAAGTGGAAAATATGGCATATCACCGTCTCTGAAGACCCCTGTTGTTTTATCGTGTATAAATTGTATTTTATTGTGTGTTTTACCCTCATGAAGGCTGCAGTTTCTTGTTAGTCAAGGTTAACTGTAGGGCCGGCCGATAGTTGGGGAGGAGTAGATAGACACTAGTGGTTAGTTCCTGAATTTTTATGAAAGTCTAGAGAGAGATAGAGAGAAGAAAGGGCACCTTCAGAAAGTACTGTTCATCACTGTGTGTTTGTGAAGAAACAGATCTGCAAGGAAGCACGTCAATGCAAGCAATTCAACTGTGGCAGCAGTTTTCCTCATAGCAGGCAAATTGGGGTACATATGCAAGAGAAGTTTAAAGCAAGCCTCAATGTTAGCCAGACCTGGAGATCATCAGAGAAAGAATACTAGATCAGCCAGGCTAGGGCATGTCCTTAAGGTGGTAGCTCGAAAGAGACCATTCACAAGAATGCAGTTAAGGAGCAGTGACTATAGCATAACACATTGACTTGTGTGGCTCTGTACCGGGAAGATGGAGGCCCCCAATGTAATCTGTTATGCATATGTAATGTCCTTCATAAGTAATATGCTGCCGTCTGAAACCATTATGGCGCAAACATCTGTCATGTAATGGAGAAGAAAAAGCCAAGGATTGTCCTTGCTATTCCTTGTATATACAGTTAGGGCTAGCGGAACGCACCAAATAATTAGATAGATAGAATAAGGTGCGTTCGCAGCCCGGGGTCCACCGTGCAGAGATGGAATCTGCTGCTGAATAATGACGAACTATATGGCGGTACAAAATGGATTCACACATGGGTTAACTTCACCCTGGAGTCACAGAACTCTATCCCAAGACTCTGGATTGGAGTTCATCTAGACCTCTTGCGCTCGACACCGCAACTGGGGTTTCAGAGTGAACTAAATATTAATTATTTAGACGCACGAGACAGCGTGCGGTGCCACTCTGGCAAACGCCACTAACCACCCAGACTTGGGTAAGGAAAGCGCTGTGAAAGCGCACGGCGCCGCACTGGTGGTCACAGCAATTTGACACTGTTTTGTGTGTTATGTGCTGATAGCTAAGTCGGGCGGTAGATAGCAATCATCCACCTTAGGCGAGCAGTCATACACAAGGGAGGGGATAATTAATGAACGACTTTCACACGTCAACACACACACGTTTACAAGTGTACACTAGCGCATGGCCGAGCAGCCATGCAAACCTTTTATAGCGGCAGTGCTACAAGACCTTCCAGATGGTCCAATAGGAGCCGCAACAGGACCTGAGCATGTGACCCTCGACCTCCAATGGGAGGTCGTCCCGTGGGCATGCTCAGTATGGGAAAAGCAGGACTTAGTCCCAGAAAGATCTGCTCGCTGCTGATCAGTTCTGGCTACAAAGGCAGAGCCTGGAAGGACAGTAGTAACCAGTCACCCAGTATCAGCCTGAGCTAGACGCTGGGACCGACGTCTCCGCTAAGCAGACTCCACTGCGGCTGGAGAAGAATGAGAGAATGCAGCGGAGATGGTTTGAGATTCCCCCTGTGCAGAGGCGGGAACTCGACACCTAACGTATAATGTATGTTCTAAACTCAGTGAATAAGATTTTATTTTTGAAAATCATCTTGTAGGTGTCCGTAACCAAAAAGCAACTATGTAATGTGTTTAGCGACGTGGAAATAGATTTTGGTCTAGTTCCCCCCTCACAGCTGCAGACTTTTATAAGACCAGACAACCCCTTTAAATTCATTGCATTCTTGCCATTGAAATCAATTACATATCTTTCTTAGTCAAAGCCCTCAAGAAAAAGATCAGTGGAAAGTATGGTTTAATTTTTTGTCAGCAAATACCAAAATATGTTACAACTTTGATATTTAAGTCCTAAGAGGACTCAAACGAAAACAAAAAACATGTGGCCAAGCCTGTTAAATAGAAAATAATATGCTAGTGTTTCCAAGTTGATGGATATTAGTGAACATAGCAATAAAGGAACACTGTCTGTGTTACAGTATTAGGTTGAGATATATGAGATTTTGTGTGGCGATTCGACTAGCGAGTGACCTGGGACCAGGGGCACCTTACCTGGCCCTAAAAATAGGGGGCGCGCCAGCTCGACCTGTTCCCCGGGATACTTCAAATGGCCAAGATGCCGGGGCCTCCGCCCTTGCCCTATCTCCTAGCTTGGCCCTTCGTCTGTCCCCTTCCCCTAAGCAGGGAAGAGGGTGCACTACTGTGCACCGCAGTACACCAGCCCGACAGACAGTGTATCAAAGACAAAGGTAAACTTAAGACCACCACATCAAAACCCTGTCATGGGCAGCCCAATCTCCAGACCTGAACCCCATTGAAAACCTCTGGAATGTAATCAAGAGGATGATGGATAGTCAAAAGCCATCAAAGAAAGAAAATCTGCTTAAATTTTTGCGCCAGAAGCAGTGTGAAAGACTGGTGGAAAGCATGCCAAGACGCATGAAAGCTGTGATTAAAAATCATGGTTATTTCCCAAAATATTGATTTCTGAACTCTTTCTGAGTTAAAACATTAATATTGTTGTTTCTAAACGATTATGAATTTGTTTTCTTTGCATTATTTGAGGTAAAAAAATAAATTTTATATTTTTTTTCTGAAAAGGAGAAATGGTCAAAATTTTTAAAAAAACTGCTTCCAGCACTGTTTTTTAAAAAGTTTTGACCATTTCTCGTTTTCAGAAAAAAAGTACAAAACTTATTGCTTGGAAATTCGGAGACATGTTGTCAGAAGTTTATAAAATAAAAGAACAATTTACATTTTACTCAAAAATAGACCCATAAAGAGAAAAATCAGACAAATTTAACATTTTGCAGTGGTCTCTTAATTTTTGCCAGAGGTTTATAACAGAGGTATTCACCAGGGTGTGTAGGGAGGGGAAGAAAACAAAGCAAGGAAGGATAAGGAATTACCAAGTGTACAAACCAGACAACAGTCACTAAAAAACTCCTCCAGCACTCCTTCACAAAACCAACTTCTCCTACCCTTATGTCTTGCAGCAATTGCTAAATCAGACAAGGACTTGGTAATCGAGCCCAGATTTTATAAGGAAAATGAATAGCTAACCGAGCACAGCTGAATGCTGGAATTTTCACCATGGCCGATTAACACCTGTTCTGCTGGTAGAATATACACGTGTAATACACTAGAGAAGTGCTTCTTCTCAGAGGCGGAGTAAGAGCCACCAGATGCTGCAGTCCTCCGGCTCTGCTCCGTTGTGGTAATCCCACGACATTTTGCATGTCAAACTTGACATTACTCTTCTTTTGTGTGTGAGTACAATGTGGAGTTTAATTACCCTAATTACAATACACAATAGTACATTGAATATGCACAGTGTTTGGCAAGGTGTGCACAACAAACTAAAGCTGGCTGTACACAGTGAGACTTTTTTTGCCAAATCTCACATAGATTTACAGGTCCTGAAAAAGAAAACCTGAAGAGATGAACTGGAATATAAGTTGTTCATGCAACATGTGAGCACATGTTCACACTGGCCACTAAAAAGACAAAAACACAATAAGCAAATACCCTACTAGTGGACATGCAGCAATGGGGAACCACATGAATGTAATCTCAAGCTCAAAGAAAAGGCAGGCCACACCTTTATATGCAATGAGTGCATGTCCACTAGGCGGGTTTCAGTCCTCCTCTGACCTTATCCACACAAACATCACTTGACAAATGGTAAGGTTTCAAAATTAGAGGTTGGGACCATGCCAAATAGGGTCACTGTGAAGTGATGGGATGGCTTTTACATTTTTTTTTATCAAAATTATATTAACTAGCCACAGTATGTTATTTTCATGCACTATTGCTGTTTATTTACTGCAGGGAATTTGCTTATTATGCTTTTATCTTGGGTTTTTGTCTGTTTAGTGGCCACTGTGAACATGAGCTTACATTCTGCATGCACACCAACTTACATTACAGTTCATCTCTCTAGGTTTTCTATATCAGTCATTTTGCATTCAGTGCCTATAAAGGTGTGGCCTGCCTTTTTTTTAGCTGGATATTATATTCATGTGGTTCCACATAGCTGCATGTCCATTAGCCGGGTCTCAGTCCTTCTCTGTCTTTATCCACACACGTCACTTGACAAATGGTTAGGTTTTAATATTAGAGTTTAGGACCATCCTGAATAGGGTCACCATGACGTGGTGGGATGGCTTTTACAGTTTTTTAATCAAAATTATGTTAACTAAGCAACCTATATTATTTTCTTGCACTATTGCTGTTTATTAATTTACTGCAGGGTATTTGCCTATTATGTTTTTATCTTGAGTTTAGGTCCTGAAAAAGGCAAGAATTGGCAAATGGTATTTTTGTTGCAGATTTCTGCATTATTTCCTTTCTACTGGGTGCTCCACTGTCTAGTTTTTTAACTGAACGGGCCAAAAGGCAGCAGTCGTGAGTTGGGTGGAAGATAAACCAGACAGCATACATTAACAGCTACAATGGGACTGTATTCGTCATTAGGGTACTGTTGTTTAGGTTTGGTGAACCAGCTCTGATTTCAACAACTGCTTTAGCCGCTCCTAGGAGAACTGGCTATATCTCAACCCTGGACAATGACATGGAGCATTGTGCCATCCATTATAAACAGGAGCCAAAGATATGAACATTGCCTTACTCATCTTTGTATGTGAGCATGTAAAATGGTGAAGCTGGTGTAAAATGTGGCAAACTATAATAACTTGCACTTACTCCTACTTGTGTATACTCATTTTATGCATTATGACCTCATTGCAATTACTGAGACCTCAGACACAAAGCTTTATTACAGACTAGAGATGAGCAAATCGATTCGTGGAGGATCAAGTTTTAGTTGAATTTCCTGAAGTTTCTGGTTCCACTCGAATCAAACAATTTACCATTTGGATTTGTGATCACAAAGAATAAATTACTCTGCTACCATTTTAGTGAACACTGTGCATTATAAAGTTGCAGCACATGATGATATCAAGATTTTATGACCTTACAACGCGCAGTGACGACCGAGGTCTGGTGACGGCCTTTAATGAAGAAACGGCAGATGAGGCATGGAACTTCTAAAAGACCTTCGAGGACTGGATCAGTGCTAACGAGCAACAGGAGGACTGGATAGGTGAGTGATATGGTAAGTATTGGATTTTTTTTCATCTTAAAGCTATTATGCTCTGGGTCTGGAGTGACCCCAGAGTATAATAAGGAACATCCAGTTTACTATGAATAACTTCATAGGAAATCAAATTTCCACAAAATCCACATAAACAAATTAGAATTTTAAACAATCCACTCATTAGTATTACAGACCTATATTGTACATATCCGTAATGTATGGTACATAGCCTACTATAGTTCCATACTGTACATAAATAACTAGAAAATGATGTGGCATATTCCATCACTTTCTGTTTCTGAACGATTTTTGCTTCTGAAAAAGAATACAGTACATCAGGGAGGCACTATAGTTTGTAACATAGATCTTTATGGACTCCATGTACCACAATATAGAGTCTGCTGCCTGGACTAACAAATAGTTATCATTCTTGTTGGTCCTCCGAAGCCTTCAGTGTCTTCCTTGACCCACAGATACCACAATAGGAAATAACACACAAAGTCGTAATTCTGCTATGTGAGTTAGTAGGTTCATTTACAAGTTGGCATCACTGAATATTCCTACTTATATTTCAACACTAGATGGTAGCCGATTCTAATGCATCCGGTATTCTAGAATGCACAGCCACGTAGTATATAACACAGCCCACGTAGTATATAGCATAGCCACGTAGTATATTGCACAGCTACGTAGTATATAACACAGCCCACACAGTATATAACACAGCCACATAGTATATTGCACAGCCGACGTAGAATGTAGCACAGCCCACGTAGTATATAACACAGCCCACGTAGTATATAACACAGGCACGTAGTATATTGCACAGGCACGTAGTATATAGAACAGCCCACACAGTATATAACACAGCCCACATAGTATATAGCAATGTGGGCACCATATCCCTGTTAAAAAAACAATTAAAATAAAAAATAGTTATATCCTCACCTTCCGTCGGCCCCCGGATCCAGCCGAGGCCTTTACCGATGCTCCTCGCGATGCTCCATTCCCAGTAATGCCTAGCGGCAATAACCCGTGATCATGTAGCGGTCTCGCGAGACCGCCACGTGATCTCGGGGCACTGCAGCAATGCATTCTTGTGACCGGAGCTCGAGGAGCGGGAAAAGCTGAGGCGGACTTCGGAAGGTGAGAATATAATGTTTTTTTTTTAATTATTATTTTAAACATTCTATGTTTTTACTATTGATGCAGCATAGGCAGCATCAATAGTAAAAAGTGAAACGGTGTTTAATCCCGCCCCAATATCGCTGATTGGTCGTGGCCGGCCGCGACAAATCAGCGACCCAGGATTTCCGTTACAGACAGACGGAAGTTAGAAACAGACGGAAGTACCCCTTAGGCAACTATATATATAGATATTAATCTGATTACTAATTTAGAAACCAGTTCCAGCAGAAAAGTCACAGGACTCATGCAAAACATTACAATTGTAGCAAATAAGAATTTAATTTGCAATTAATTAAACCAATATTTTTACATTTGAGATTTGTCTTTATTTTCATAAATTACCAAAATAACAATAATGACTTATGCATGTATTATTTTGGGGAAATATTCATGTAGTACAATAATATAAAATACATCAGGAGATAGGGCGAATGAGTTGATCAGAGGAAGGTTTTTAGGTTCACACTTGAAATTGAGCCCATCTAATTCCAGAATGAATAGGTTGAATTATTGTTTACTCACTAAAATAAACTGGTTTAGCCAAAGGGAAGTTGTTAAAAAAAGTCGAAAATCTTTACCAATATAATTCATAAACCTCAGGCTGTAAAAACAACACATTATAGTCCATTTCACTTAGTCCTAAAACTGACAAGTAGTTTGTAGAGCAAAAGGTTTCACATTGCAGGCAGAGATTGTGCAATCTCTCAGATTTAATTCCGCCAGAATGAAAAGCTCAACACATCATTTACGTCTAGTAAGAAAAACAAATTCCCAGTCTGTCCTCAGAATGAGCTGTGCCGCTGGCCTTCCTCTGCTTACATGTGTGATACTACAGTGAGCAGGACATTTGTGAAATTACGAAAGAAAGCCGCAACATGATTCTCAACTTTTCACCTCAGCAGTACCTCTGTAAAAATGGTTCAGCTATACATGCCCTCTTTGCCAAAAGTGACTCAAGCTTATAATTTGCTAGTTAACAAAATATTGCATGTGTTTAGTCACCTGGGTTTCACTAGTGGTGAGGTCTGGGCTTGGGAGGGTTCCTTGTAGTCAAGGCTCTACTGAGATTACTCACATTCCTCTCTGACACATGTATGAGCATATCACTGACGAAAGCTTGATCCAGTTAAAGAAGCACTCTAATCAAAATTTTTATCCTCTTAGTATATTGCAATAATCATATTGTATAGCATTGTGGACTTAACAATTGCTCATTTTGCACTTCTACCAAACTAGTTCTTCTGTTTTCCATTAGGTCTATGACATCACTGTCACCCTAGTGGATCATGGAACCGCTGCGCCACAGGCCGGGCTTAACCTGGAGGAGCATGACTAAGTGGCTACCTGGTTTTCACAAGAGCCCCTGATGGTGGAGTTAGGCTTGAGCTGCAGGTAGCTGCCAGGTATCAATCAAGGGCAGCTGACCACAAGGATCAGGATCATAGACATGAACTTGGAGTCACTGGCAGAACAGGATTCAGAATCACGAGTAGAATGATTATCAGAACCGGTTCAGACAGTACAGGATCAGGTTCAGATAGAACAGGATGCAGACTCAGGGTTTAGACGAGAACACTACCAGAGGATGTGTGTGCAAGTTCAGACAAGATGGATTCTGGACTCTGAATCAGGTTCTGGCATGTTGAGTTTAGGAACAGGTTCAGGTTCAGACATGATGGTTCAGGAACAGACAACAGACTAGTGGGTACAGACACTAGCTAGAAACTAACATTGCTCAGTCACTTCCCTACAAAGGAGGGTACCTTAAGTACAGTAACGTAGCTACTGGGGGGCAGAGGGGGCCACTGCCCCGGGCCCCGTCACATGAAGAGGCCCACCGGGAGCCAAAGCCACGTTTAGCATGAGGCCGTGTCTGAGGTGTCAGGGAGATCAGCACAATGCCTGCTCCCCTGTCTGACAGATTCTGGACAGTGGTCAGTTGCAGACCCTCAGTCCATGCAGTACGGTGCAGTCTGGCTCCAGGAGCTTCTTCCAGGCTGGCAGCAGGTGAACTTAGAGGTTGCACAGCAAGAAACTGATTGGCTCAGGCACTCTGGGTCCTAGTGCCCACCTTGCATTTCACTGGACACTTCCTGGTCCTGCCTAACTGCCTTCAAACTTCATTGGTAAGTGGTGATGGGATTTATTAGATTAATTCAATGTAGGCATGTCATGGTTACTGTGTGGTGAATGTGAGAGGATGGGGGTATTGTGGGGGCTGAAGTGGAGGTTGGAGACAGAGCACTGGGGGATGAATGTGAGAGGATGGAGGTATTGTGGGGAGGGAGGACAGGGCACTGAGGAGTGAATGTAAGAGGATGGGGTATTGTGGGTGTTGGGGTGGGGGAGGAGGACAGGGCTCTGGGGGAGAATGTGAGAGGATGGGGTATTGTGTTTGTTGGGATAGGGGAGGGGGCAGGGCACTGGGGGTGAATGTGAGGATGGGGGTGTTGTGGTGTATTATGGGTATTGGGATAGGGGAGGGGGCAGGGCACTGGGGGTGAATGTGAGGATGGGGGTGTTGTGGTGTATTATGGGTATTGGGGTGGGGGAGGGGGGACAGGGAGCTGGGGGGGCTGATTATTACACTGTTTTGATATGAGATTATAAGCACTCCATCACATGTAATAGTTGCCATCTGGGGGGCTGGAGATGGGGAGATAGGGGGGCTTTTTATACTTGCGAGCTGGGTCTTTTATAAAAAATTAGTATAACAAGTATAACAATAAGAGTTAATAGTAGTGTTGAGCGATACCGTCCGATACTTGAAAGTATCGGTATCGGATAGTATCGGCCGATACCCGAAAAGTATCGGATATCGCTGATACCGATACCCGATACCAATACAAGTCAATGGGACACCAAGTATCGGAAGGTATCCTGTATGGTTCCCAGGGTCTGAAGGAGAGGAAACTCTCCTTCAGGCCCTGGGATCCATATTAATGTGTAAAATAAAGAATAAAAATATTAAATATTGATATACTCACCTCTCCGACGCAGCCTGGACCTTACCGATGTAAGCGGCAGCTTCCGTTCCTAAGAATGAGCGCTTGAAAGACCTTAGATGACGTCGCGGCCTGTGATTGGTCGAGTGAGCGGTCACGTGACCGCCACGCGACCAATCACAAGCCGCGACGTCATCTAAGGACTTTCAAGCGCTTGAAAGACCTTAGATGACGTCTTGTGATTGGTCGCGTGATGGTCACGTGACCGCTCACGCGACCAATCACAGGCCGCGACTTCATCTAAGGTCTTTCAAGCGCTCATTCTTAGGAACGGAAGCTGCCGGTTACATCGGTAAGGTCCAGGCTGCGTCGGAGAGGTGAGTATATAAATATTTTATATTTTTATTCTTTATTTTACACATTAATATCGATCCTGATACCGATTCCCGATATCACAAAAGTATCAGATCTCGGTATCGGAATTCCGATACAGCAAATATCGGCCGATACCCGATACTTGCGGTATCGGAATGCTCAACACTAGTGTTGAGCGATACCGTCCGATACTTGAAAGTATCGGTATCGGAAAGTATCGGCTGATACCGGCAAAGTATCGGATCTAATCCGATACCGATACCCGATACCAATACAAGTCAATGGGACTCAAGTATCGGACGGTATCCTGTATGGTTCCCAGGGTCTGAAGGAGAGGAAACTCTCCTTGAGGCCCTGGGATCCATATCAATGTGTAAAATAAAGAATTAAAATAAAAAATAGGGACATACTCACCTCTCCGGCGACCAATCAGAAGCTGCGGACGTCTTCTAAGGTATTTCAAGCGCTTGAAAGAACTTAGGTGACGTCACGGCTTTGTGATTGGTCACGTAGCGGTCACGCGACCGCTACGGACCAATCAGAGCGCTGTGACGTCATCTAAGGCCCTTCAAGCGCACATTCTTAGGTACAACGGCTCCCGGTTACGGCGGTAAAGTCCAGGGGCCGCCGGAGAGGTGAGTATATCCCTATTTTTTATTTTAATTCTTTCATTTACACATTGATATTAATCCCGATACCGATTCCCGATACCACAAAAGTATCGGATCTCGGTATCGGAATTCCGATACCGCAAGTATCGGCCAATACCCGATACTTGCGGTATCGGAATGCTCAACACTACTCAACACTAGTTAATAGCATTAATAGTTTAGTAATAGGTTAATATTTAAATATATAAGTATTAGCATAAGGGCATGGACAGACAGCCATATAACTCATGCGAGGATCGCATGGCAGTGCATGGACTGGCCCGACACCTCTCCTGACATGAGCATGACAGTGTGACAGATTACTATGCAGCTGTCACGCTCAGGTCAGGAGAGCCAAAGGTCAGTATGAGGATTGCGAAGTGATACGTTACGAGAAATACATTCGTCTGTCTGCCTCCTAACAATTATAACAATACAATAACCACAGGCTGCATTCTATTTAATCATTTCATAATAAGCAATTTATCATTATTAGAAAGTTATTAAAGGCTTAGGATAAATGTCTGCAGTCACTGTGAGACTACAGACTACCAAATCATGATAGGGTGCACCTACCGTCATGAGACCCCAATACCACTGGAGTGATCAGGTGATCATGTGACCACGTTTGCTATTTGTATGTGTCGACTAACATAGGTTTGACTTCTCTCAATAGAAGATAATTGGGAGAAGCTGAGAGAATCATCATCCCCTGCTCACATCAGCGATGCTGGTACCATGATTACTGTACATAGGGGGACTCAGGAGACATTGTTAAATATTAAAGGGGACCTGTCAGTAGATTTTGCCTCTATAAGATGCGGCCACTGCCTTTCAGGGCTTATCTACAGCCTTCTATAATGCTGTAGATAAGCCCCCGGTCCGACCTGCAAGTGAAGAAAAAAGTTTTATTATACTCACCCAGGGGGGCGGTCTGGTGCAGTCCGGTCCGATGGGTGTCGCAGGTCCAGGTTCGGTCCATCTTCTTGTGATGCCGCCCTCCTGCGTCTTCATCGCTCCCCGACACCTATCATGTAAGATTCCCTTTAAGCTCTGCAGTAGAGCACGGAGACACGTTCTCCCTGCACTACTGCTCTCCATTTTGCAGACCACAGGTCACTTTAAGCCTGCGGTCTATAGAACAGCAGGGTGATGCCCTAGCTAAGTCGCCAGCACATGCACTGAACTTCAGAGTGGGAACTAACGAGAGGGTCACTATACAGTTTGGGGACCATCATACAATGTGGGAGCTCATATACCGTGTGGCTGTAGGGGGTGTGCTGGGGGCTAATTTTGTGCCCTGCATCCCTGTGCGCATCTTCTTAATAAAATTGGGTACGTGTTGCGTATAAAGTGTTATGTAATGTGATATTGTTTAATTGTGCAAAATGTTCATGTTTTGTGTAAATTATATATCTTTTGGGTTAGGGATAGAGAGATATAGTAAGGTTCAGTGTTAGTAAGGGTTAATATAGGACTTAGAGCAGTGGGAGGCATTAGATTGAATTAAGATAAGAAATAGTTAACCAATAGGATGTTAGCTAGTGGGAGGAGCTAGAGAAAGGGTGAGGAGAATGTGTTCTGGAGTTAGTAGTGTTGGATAGAAAGAGGAACAGCGAGGTGATTGACTGGAGCTGTGTTATGACAGAGGCTCTTCAATCCAGGCCCTACGGGTGGACAGACACATGGGCACAAGCAGATTTGGGCAGCATTAGAGAAACAGTGGCTAGGCTTATGGGACACTTCCATGACATCCAAGACCTATGGTCTGACAAGGATTGGCAGCGGCATCCTTTACTTTTGCCCAGGATGAGGAAAATGGATGAGGAGCACCAGGAACAAGCTAGTCTGGCTACTCAGGGAGCTGCGGTACCAAAGGATACAGTACGGAAACAAATGGTGACAGGAAGAACCAGGGACAATTCAGGGGAAAAATGTCCATCCTGTATGAAGATTGCTGTGCGCTGTCTGTATCTAAACTGGATGAGCTAATAAAGTTGTTTTGTTTGAATTGAACTTGGACTCTGATGGTTATTCTGTGTTGCTGCAGAAGACCAGGACCCTGCAAGTGAGGAGGTCTCTGATTCCCAAGTGAGTGAAATATCTTGCACACTTACCACACCAGAGATAGTACACTTTGTTAATGCAGCGGGGCGCCAGGGTGTGCCGGAACAGCAGCCCCTCGCCATGACTATCACCCCGGCCCCCGTTACAGCTTGGTGTAGTTGGCAGAATCAAGATTCCTCATGTATAGAGAATGGAGGAACCTCCAGCACGGTGAAGATGGTGGCCGTGAGAGACTTTAAAATGGCGAATGGTAGCACGGAGCATGGCAATAGCTCTGCCTATTGTGGACGTCCTAAGTTGGGAATCCATCTGGCTGAGACAGTGGCCTGAGCCTAGGGTGCATCCCCTTTTAAGTGTTGCCTGCCCCCTGTCAACGTGGCGAAAGAAGAAGAAACCTGACCCATTGCAGCAGATCTCTGAAGAGTGGGAGGAGTCCGATGCTGAACGGGTGGACCAACCGGAGGCGGCTGGGCCCTGACCCGGGTGGGGTCCAGAATAAGAAAACCATGTGTGGAGCTGGATGGCGCCATTGCTAGACACGGCACTGCCACTGATTGAGCACACCAGCATCAGCTACCATGGTGGCTTGGGTCGCGTGGAAGTCTGTTGTGGATTCTGTTTGTGGGCTCCCTCTGGTGGTTACTGCTGGTACTGGGTGACTTTGGTGGGTTGCGGCCTTTGGTTTCCACCTGTCCATCAGAGGCTGGGTGTTTCCTATTTTACCTGGCCTTTCTGTCATTCCCTTGCCGGCTATCAATGTATTCAGATGTGCTCTGTTTGGTTCCTGCCTACCTGCTCCCAGATCTTTCAGGATAAGCTAAGTGCTGATTTTCAGTTGTTTGTTTTTTTGTCCAGCTTGCTTATTATGTCTCTATGCTAGCTGGTAGCTCTAGTGGACTGAGGTTCTCCCCATGTGCCATGAGTTGGCACATGGGTTCTTGTAATCTCAGGATGGTTTTTTGATTAGGGTTTTTTGCTGACCGCTCAGACCCCTTTTGTATCGTTCTGCTTTCTAGTTTACAGCGGGCCTCAATTTGCTGAACCTATATATATCATCTCTATGTGTGTGCCTTCCTCTCATTTCACCGTCAATACATGTGGGGGGCAACTATACCTTTTGGGGTTCATTCCTCTGGAGGCAAGTGAGGTCTTATTTTCTCTGCAGTACTAGTTAGCTCTTAGGCTGGTGCGTGGCGTCTAGAACCAACGTAGGCACGCTCCCTGGCTATCTCTAGTTGCGTTTGTCAGGCGTAGGGCAGCGGTCAGCCCAGGTTCCATCACCCTAGAGCTCGTCCGATATTTTGTATTACTTTGCTTGTCCCTTGCTATCCCTAGCCATTGGGATTCATGACAGTATAGCCGGCCCACAAAGTGTTAATTGTTTGGGCTGAAGCAGGAGAAAAAGAAGTGTTTAAGGGAAATTTTTTTTTTTTTTTTTCCTTCAGAGTTTTGCTGCCTAGCCCTTAATTGCTGTCTAGCTGCTTCTTACCTCCTCTTAACCCTTGAATGGCTCTGATATTAGCTGTTTAACATGGATGTCCAGAGTTTGGCTTCCAGCCTGAGTAATCTCGCGGCAAAAGTTCAAAACATACAGGATTTTGTTGTTCACACTCCCATGTCTGAACCTAGAATTCCTATTCCAGAGTTCTTTTCTGGAGATAGATCTACCTTCCTGAATTTCAGGAACAATTGTAAATTGTTTCTTTCTTTAAAATCTCGCTCCTCTGGAGACCCTGCTCAACAGGTCAAGATTGTAATATCTTTCCTGCGGGCGACCCTCAGAATTGGGCATTTGCATTGGCACCAGGGGATCCTGCATTGCTCAATGTGGATGCGTTTTTTCTGGCATTGGGATTGCTCTATGAGGAACCCAACCTGGAGATTCAGGCTGAAAAGGCTTTATTAGCCCTCTCTCAGGGGCATGATGAAGCGGAAATATATTGTCAAAAATTTCGGAAATGGTCGGTGCTTACTCAGTGGAATGAGTGCGCCCTGGCTGCTAACTTCAGAAATGGTCTTTCCGAGGCCATTAAGGATATTATGGTGGGGTTCCCTACGCCTACAGGTCTGAATGAGTCGATGGCTATGGCCATTCAGATTGATCGGCGTTTACGGGAGCGCAAACCCGTGCACCAGTTGGCGGTGTCTTCTGAACAGGCACCTGAGACTATGCAATGTGATAGAATTCAGTCCAGAAGTGAACGGCAAAATTATAGGCGGAAAAATGGATTGTGTTTTTATTGTGGTGATTCAGCTCATGTTATATCAGCATGCTCTAAACGCACAAAAAGGGTTGATAAATCTTTTGCCATTGGTACTCTGCAGCCTAAGTTCATTTTGTCTGTGACTCTGATTTTTTCACTGTCTTCCATTTCCGTCGATGCCTATGTGGATTCAGGCGCTGCCCTGAGTCTTATGGATTGGTCATTTGCTAAACGCTGCGGTTTTAGTCTGGAGCCTCTGGAAGTTCCTATCCCTCTGAAGGGAATTGACTCTACACCATTGGCTATGAATAAGCCGCAGTATTGGACACAAGTGACCATGCGCATGACTCCCGTTCATCAGGAGGTGATTCGCTTCCTTGTACTGTATAATTTACATGATGTACTAGTGCTTGGTCTGCCATGGTTACAAACTCATAATCCTGTCCTGGACTGGAAAACAATGTCTGTGTTAAGCTGGGGATGTCAGGGGGTTCATGATTATGCACCTCCGATTTCAATCGCTTCATCTACTCCTTCTGAGATCCCTGCGTTTTTGTCTGACTATAGGGATGTTTTTGAGGAGCCTAAGCTCAATTCGCTCCCTCCTCATAGAGATTGTGACTGTGCTATAGAATTGATTCCTGGCAGTAAGTTCCCTAAGGGTCGTCTATTTAATCTGTCACTGCCAGAGCATACTGCTATGCGGAATTATATTAAGGAGTCCTTGGAAAAGGGACATATTCGTCCATCTTCGTCCCCTCTGGGAGCAGGTTTTTTTTTCGTGGCAAAAAAAGATGGTTCCCTGAGGCCTTGTATAGATTATCGCCTTCTGAATAAGATTACAGTCAAATATCAGTATCCACTGCCATTATTGACTGATTTGTTTGCTCGCATTAAGGGGGCTAGGTGGTTCACTAAGATAGATCTTCGCGGTGCGTATAATCTGGTGCGGATAAAACAGGGTGACGAGTGGAAAACCGCATTTAATACGCCTGAGGGCCATTTTGAGTATTTGGTAATGCCTTTTGGACTCTCCAATGCTCCGTCAGTCTTTCAGTCCTTTATGCACAATATTTTCCGTGAATATCTGGATAAGTTTATGATTGTGTATTTGGATGATATTTTGGTGTTTTCTGATGACTGGGAGTCTCATGTTTTACAGGTCAGGAAGGTGTTTCAGGTTCTGCGGGCCAATTCTCTGTTTGTGAAGGGCTCAAAGTGTCTCTTCGGAGTCCAGAAGATTTCTTTTTTGGGGTACATTTTTTCTCCTTCTACTATTGAGATGGATCCCGTCAAGGTTCAGGCGATTTGTGACTGGACACAACCTACATCTGTTAAGAGCCTTCAGAAGTTCTTGGGGTTTGCTAATTTTTATCGTCGGTTCATTGCTAATTTTTCCAGTATTGTTAAACCTTTGACTGATTTGACTAAAAAGGGTGCTGATGTTGCTGATTGGTCTCCTGTGGCCGTGGAGGCCTTTCAGGAACTTAAGCGCCGGTTTTCTTCTGCTCCTGTGTTGTGTCAACCAGATGTTTCACTTCCTTTTCAGGTTGAGGTTGATGCTTCCGAGATTGGAGCGGGGGCGGTTTTGTCACAGAGAAGTTCTAATGGCTCGGTGATGAAGCCATGTGCATTCTTCTCTAGAAAATTCTCGCCCGCCGAGCGCAATTATGATGTGGGTAATCGGGAGCTTTTGGCCATGAAGTGGGCATTTGAGGAGTGGCGTCATTGGCTTGAGGGTGCTAAACATCGTGTGGTGGTCTTGACTGATCACAAGAATCTCATTTACCTTGAGTCTGCCAGGCGTTTGAATCCTAGACAGGCTCGTTGGTCGTTGTTTTTTTCTCGTTTCAATTTCGTGGTTTCATACCTGCCAGGTTCAAAGAATGTGAAGGCAGATCCTCTTTCCAGGAGTTTTGTGCCTGACTCTCCTGGAGACTCTGGGCCTACTGGTATTCTTAGGGATGGGGTAATATTGTCCGCCGTATCCCCAGACTTGCGACGTGCATTGCAGGAGTTTCAGGTGGATAAACCGGATCGTTGTCCACCAGAAAGACTGTTTGTTCCGGATGATTGGACCAGTAGAGTCATCTCCGAGGTCCATTCTTCTGTGTTGGCTGGTCATCCTGGAATATTTGATACTAGAGACTTGGTGGCCAGGTCTTTTTGGTGGCCTTCCTTGTCTAGGGATGTGCGTACCTTTGTGCAGTCTTGTGAAGTGTGTGCTCGAGCTAAGCCTTGCTGTTCTCGGGCCAGTGGGTTGTTGTTATCCTTGCCCATCCCGAAGAGGCCTTGGACGCACATTTCCATGGATTTTATTTCTGATCTCCCGGTTTCACAGAAAATGTCCGTTATCTGGGTGGTGTGTGACCGCTTTTCTAAGATGGTTCATTAGGTGCCCGTTGTTCCTTCGGTTGAGCCTCCTGCTCCGGTGCTGGTGGAGGGAGAATTGGAGTATGTTGTTGAGAAGATCTTGGATTCTCGTGTTTCCAGACGCAAACTCCAGTATTTGGTTAAGTGGAAGGGTTATGGTCAGGAGGATAATTCCTGGGTGGTCGCCTCCGATGTTCATGCGACTGATTTGGTCCGCGCCTTCCATAGAGCTCACCCTGATCGCACTGGGGGTTCTCGTGAGGGTTCGGTGACCCCTCCTCAAGGGGGGGGTACTGTTGTGGATTCTGTTTGTGGGCTCCCTCTGGTGGTTACTGCTGGTACTGGGTGACTTTGGTGGGTTGCGGCCTTTGGTTTCCACCTGTCCATCAGAGGCTGGGTGTTTCCTATTTTACCTGGCCTTTCTGTCATTCCCTTGCCGGCTATCAATGTATTCAGATGTGCTCTGTTTGGTTCCTGCCTACCTGCTCCCAGATCTTTCAGGATAAGCTAAGTGCTGATTTTCAGTTGTTTGGTTTTTTGTCCAGCTTGCTTATTATGTCTCTATGCTAGCTGGTAGCTCTAGTGGACTGAGGTTCTCCCCATGTGCCATGAGTTGGCACATGGGTTCTTGTAATCTCAGGATGGTTTTTTGATTAGGGTTTTTTGCTGACCGCTCAGACCCCTTTTGTATCGTTCTGCTTTCTAGTTTACAGCGGGCCTCAATTTGCTGAACCTATATATATCATCTCTATGTGTGTGCCTTCCTCTCATTTCACCGTCAATACATGTGGGGGGCAACTATACCTTTTGGGGTTCATTCCTCTGGAGGCAAGTGAGGTCTTATTTTCTCTGCAGTACTAGTTAGCTCTTAGGCTGGTGCGTGGCGTCTAGAACCAACGTAGGCACGCTCCCTGGCTATCTCTAGTTGCGTTTGTCAGGCGTAGGGCAGCGGTCAGCCCAGGTTCCATCACCCTAGAGCTCGTCCGATATTTTGTATTACTTTGCTTGTCCCTTGCTATCCCTAGCATTGGGATTCATGACAGAAGTCGTGGCCTATTGAGAAATGTGAGCGGGTGCAGGCTCAGCTGCAACTAACGGTCGCTGGAAAGCTGGATTATGCTTTCCCACAGACAGCAGCGTTGGAGGCCGAGCAACCAGATGAGAGGCCTACGCCACAGCTTGACAGTGCGGTACAGCCACTGAGCCCAGTGGTGGATAGCCGGATCCGGAGAGAAAGTGGAGAGTCTACAACCTGTGGGTCCTCCTCCGGAACTACTTTTGTGTACGTGCAGGGGCACGGAGCGGCACAGTATGCTAGCTGCAAGGACATTAAGTAAGGACTGCCTCTTTAAGGAAGAGTTGTGCTAGTTGCACCTGCAAAGTGATGAATATGGGACTGTTCCGCATCCCTGAGGGCAGAAGTCCCTGCATAACCGAGGATCGGTTTGAGCCAAATAGAGCAGAGGTTGTAGTAAACTGTAGAGCGGTAGGTGCGGCTGCAGTTGAAAAGTTGAAAATTTGTTTTTCCCCCATCCAAGTTCATTTGCGCACATTTGCGCACCCCCTGCTGGATTATGGGACTGAGACCCCTTTGTGAAAAAAAACAAAAAACGGACAATGTGCGGCTGCTTTAAGGACTGTTTTATTGTATTGCCTAACCTTAGTTTTATCCTTAGGAGGTTGGAAGCAGCACACATGTTTTAAAGGGAGCGTAATCTGAAAATAGGACGGAGGTGGAAAACATGGACCAGGGGACCTGATGAGTGAGCCGGGTCAGAAGTATATGGACTGTAAATGCTCCTGGACTGTTGGAGCTGTGGTGAGATGGCCACGTGGGCCATGATGTTTGTGTGGACCCTTAAGACAGGAGAAGGACTGGTCAATGGGCCTGGAGAGTCCTGATGTGAGCTGTATGAGTGTCTGGGTCCTGGAAGCAAAGGGACTGGGGTTCAAATAGACCCGTAGTACTGATTGGACAACCCGAGGATCGTGCTGGGTTATGAAGAACTGTGCCCATGCGTCAGTGGGCTAATGTATATTGTTGGCCAAAGGGTCATGTTATTAAAGAGACCTGAACTGTGCGTTCAAGGGGTCCAACTAAGTGGGACTGATACCAGTCCTGACCAGGTACTGGGTGAGAGGTGGATGAGAAAAGAATAGACTCTTATGTGGAGTATAATAACTGTTACAGTTAAACATGTTTTAAAAGAATGTTTTATACTGTTGTTTCATTCTACTGATACCGCATGGTCAGGGACAACCATGGTTTTAGGAGGGAGGTGAGTAGAGGGTGTGCTGGGGGCTAATTTTGTGCCCTGCATCCCTGTGCACATCTTCTTAATAAAATCGGGTACGTGCTGCGTATAATGTGTTAGTAGTGTTATATAGATAGAGGAACAGTGAGGTGATTGACCGAAGCTGTGTTATGACAGAGGTTCATGAATCCAGGCCTTACGGGTGGACAGACACATGGCACGAGCAGATTTGGGCAGCATTAGAGAAACAGTGGCTAGGCTACTGGGACACTTCGTGAAGTCCAAGACCTACGGTCTGACAAGGATTGGCAGGATGGGGAAAATGGATGGAGAGCACCAGGAACAAGCTAGTCTGGCTACTCAGGGAGCTGCAGTACCAAAGGATACGGTACGGAAAACAAATGGTGACAGGAAGAACCAGGTACAGTTCAGAGGAAAGAATGTCTGTCCTGTATGAAGATTGCTGTGCGATGTCTGTATCTACACTGGATGACCTAAGTAAAGTTGTTATGTTTTAATTGAACTTGGACTCTAATGGTTATTGGTGAAGAGGTCTCTGATTCCCAAGTGAGTGAAATACCTTGCACACACACCTCACCAGAGAAGGGACACTTTGTTAATTCAGCAGGGCGCCAGGGTGTGCCGGAACAGCAGCCTCTCACCATGACTATCATTATTATATCATAATGTGTGGGGACTACAGTGGCAGCTATTATGAAGTGTGAGGGACATTATACAGTATGGGGGCCATTGTGAGGACCAATAAACATCATGAAGGCTGCTGTGTGTGCCAACATACAGTGAGGGGGCTATCATAAAGTGCAAGGACTAATGCGGGAGTCATTATACTGTGTTTTGGGTGAGCAAAGGGGACATCATTCTTTGCATAAAAGAACTCTGGGCACATCATACTATATGTAGAGGAGCTGTGGGCCCATCATACTGTCTATAAGGAAGCTGTGGAGGCATTCTACTGTGTATAGGGGAGCTGTGGGCCCATCATACTGTGTATATTGGAGCTCTAAGATCATCATAGGGGAGTTGTACATGGGGAACTCAGGGGACATTATTAAATGTTATGTGGGCACTTTATTACAAAGAGGGGTACTTAGTATTGTGACCATTAAAGGGACAAAATGTTGAGGGCACATGCACAGGAAATTCATATTTTCTAGAGGGCAATTTTGTCATCTAGGGGGCACAAAGGAGGCATTAGTACTATGTTTTTTGTTATTACTGAGTATTGGGGTATTAGCAGGATGAGGTGGTTGGTGGAGGATGGGAATAGATGGAGACAGGGCTGGAAATGTGAGAAGTCAGATGGGTCATTGTTGTAATCTCTGCAACCGAGTCTTGGCTGGAGAAGTCGACATGTCGCTCTGGGCCAGATGGAAAAAAGAGAAAAGTGCACAACTTTATCAGAAAGAACGTCAGCTGTAAGTCACCCTCTGTAACTGTACTGTAATCGCTATATATTCTGCATCACTGGTATCATGGTTACCTGGTTAGGGGCCACAGGCGGACACAGACAGAAAAGGGCCCATGTGCAGGAACAATATATGGGCCCTTTGCAGCTCGAGAGCTCCTAAAAATGCAAAATTGCACCAACTTTGGAGGTAGAAATGGGCCCACTTATCTGTTGGCCCATGTGCAACCGCACAGGTTGCACTAATGATATGTATGCCTGTTAGAGGCCCACTCACATGTTTCCTTCCCCCCGGAGCTGAACCCCTAGCTACGCCTCTGCTTAAGTACCTTTTGCCTCCCAGCTATAGGTGGGGACATTTCCGGAATGTGCCCTAAGCATACTACAGGGAGACCTGGGTGATGTGCACAGGCCCTGCAAACGGGAAGCTGCGGCAGGAGAACGCCACTGAACTGCTATGTTATTGAGTATGTCTGCGTCCCTCCTAGGAGGAGGGAGAGGGATCATGCAGGGATGCCAGCGTTACAATCACATGAATGAAAACTGAATAGCTGGATACTGCTAAGCTTTTTGTAGAAACAAGAGTTCAGTTTTCCCTGCAGGAATCATGAGTTACTGCATAAGTCTCTAGCAAAGGAGGAGTGGAGAACCTGAGTCAGGAGTGGAAGAGGGGAATGATTTATGCATTGAAAAGAGACTTTCTGTTTACACAAAGAGCAGAGCAGAGAGTCAAAATAACTAGATAGAAAGGCAAAATAAGAAATAGCAAGTACACAATGCTGTATAATATGATGACTGCAATATACTAAGATATTAAGAGGATTAAAACTTTGAAGGGAGGGCTTCTTTAAGGCAACATGTATCAGCTATTGCTATCTTCTTAAATGAGTGTATATATTTATATATACTGTATATATAATCAGGGTGTCCCTTCTCCAAAAGCCCTTGGAGTAAAGACATAAGCCAGTCCTCTTCTTAGATAACAGTTCAGCAGACATAAATATGACTTAACATTGCAGGAAATAAGTCTATGTATATGGAAGTGAAGCAGACAGTATGCAGTATATTAAAGTGGTTAGCCACATAATTTTTTAAGAAAATGTATTAGGAAAATATATATATACAGTGGGGGAAATAAGTATTGTATCCCTTGATGATTTTGTAAGTCCACTGACAAAGACATGAACAGTCTATAATTTTAAGGGTAGGTAAATTTTAACATTGAGAGATAGAATTGAAAAAAATAAAATCCAGAAAATCACATTGTATAAATTATACCGTACATTTATTTGCATTTTGCAGTGAGAAATAAGAATTTGATCCCCTAACAACCATTAAGAGTTCTGGCTCCTACAGACCAGTTAGACGCTCCAAATCAACTCGTTATCTGCATTAAAGACAGCTTACATAGTCACTTTATAAAAGACTCCTGTCCACAGACTCAATCAGTCAGACTCTAAGTTCTACAACATGGGCAAGACCAAAGAGCTTTATAACTGAACTCCTCGTGTTCTCTCCCTCTACTAACCTACCTTTGCCTGACATTGCCATCTCCGTGTGCGGTTCCACCATTACTCCAAAGCAACATGCCCGCTGCCTTGGGGTCATCCTTGATTCCGAGCTTTCATTCACCCCCCACATCCGATCACTGGCTCGCTCTTCTTATCTGCATCTCAAAAACATTTCTAGAATTCGCCCTTTTCTTACTTTCGACTCTGCAAAAACTCTTACTGTTTCACTCATTCATTCTCGTCTGGACTATTGTAACTCTCTACTAATCGGCCTCCCTCTTACCAAACTCTCCCCGCTCCAATCTGTCCTGAATGCTGCAGCCAGGATCATATTCCTCACCAACCGTTACACCGATGCCTCTACCTTGTGCCAGTCATTACACTGGCTACCCATCCACTCCAGAATCCAGTACAAAACTACTACCCTCATCCACAAAGCACTCCATGGCTCAGCACCACCCTACATCTCCTCTCTGGTCTCAGTCTACCAGCCTACCTGTGCCATCCGCTCTGCTAATGACCTCAGGTTAGCATCCTCAATAATCAGAACCTCCCACTCCCGTCTCCAAGACTTTACACGTGCTGCGCCGATTCTTTGGAATGCACTACCCAGGTTAATACGATTAATCCCCAATCCCCACAGTTTTAAGCGTGCCCTAAAAACTCATTTGTTCAGATTGGCCTACCGCTTCAACGCATTAACCTAACTATCCCTGTGTGGCCTATTACAAAAAAACAAAAAAAACACATAATCAGGTTCCTCACATCATGTTCTCATACACTTTATGCAGTTAATAGCACTCTGTCTGTACTGCTACACACTTAGGCAGTTAACTGGTTCATACAGCATTACATGAACACCCGAGCCTTACACTATGGCTGGTCCAAATTATTAAAGCAATTGTTACCATCCACCTCTCGTGTCTCCCCTTTTCCTCACAGTTTGTAAGCTTGCGAGCAGGGCCCTCATTCCTCCTGGTATCTATTTTGAACTGTGATTTCTGTTATGCTGTAATGTCTATTGTCTGTACAAGTCCCCTCTATAATTTGTAAAGCGCTGCGGAATATGTTGGCGCTATATAAATAAAAATTATTATTATTATTATAAGGATGTCAGGGACAAGCTCATAGACCTGCAAAAAGCTCGAATGGGCTACAAAACCATTAATAAAACGCTGGGTGAGAAGGAGACAACTGTTGGAACAATAGTCAGAAAATGGAAGAAATACAAAATGACTGTCAATCGACATCGATCTAGGGCACCATGCAAATTCTCACCTCGTGGGGTATCATTGATCATGAGGAAGGTGAGAAATCAGCCTAAAATTACACGGGGGAACTTGCTAATGATCTCAAGGCAGCCGGGACTACAGTCAGCAAGAAAACCATTGGTAACACATTACACCGTAAAGGTTTAAAATCCTGCAGTTCCCACAAGTTCCCAATGCTAAAGAAGGCACATGTGCAGGCCCGTCTGAAGTTTGCCAATGAACACCTGGATGATTCTGTGAGTGATTGGGAGAAGATGCTGTGGTCAGATGAGACAAAAATTAAGGTCTTTGGCATTAACTCAACTCGCCGTGTTTGGAGGAAGAGAAATGCTGCCTATGACCCAAAGAACACCGTCCCTACTGTCAAGCATGGAGGTGGAAACATTATTTGTCTCTGCTAAGGTCACAGGACTACTTCAATGCATCAATGGGAAAATGGATGATGCCATGTACTGTAAAATCCTGAGTGACAACCTCCTTCCCTCCACCAGGACATTAAAAATGGGTCAAGGCTGGAACTTCCAGGAAGACGACTCAAAACATATAGCCAAGGCAACAAAGGTGTGGCTCAAAATAAAGAACATTAAGGTCATGGAGTGGCCTACCCAGTCTCCAGACCTTAATCCCATAGAAAACTTAGTGAGGAAGTTGAAGTTCTGAGTTGCCAAACAACAGCCTCAAAATCTTAATGATTTAGAGATGATCTGCAAAGAGGAGTGGACCAAAATTCTTCCTGACATGTGTGCAAACCTCATCATCAACTACAAAAAACCTTTAAGGGTGTAAATCGTTATGCACACTGAAGTCTTCAGTTATTTTGTCCTATTTGTTGTTTACTTCACAATAAAAAGAAAACCAAATGTTCACAGTTGTAGGCATGGTCTTTACATGAACTGAAAAAAACTGTGAAATTCCAGGATGTGAGGTAGCAAAACACTAAAAATGCCAAAGGGGTGAATGTTTTGCAAGGCACTATATACACTGTGTGCAGAATTATTAGGCAAGTTGTATTTTGATCACATGATACTTTTTATACATGTTGTCCTACTCCAAGCTGTTCAGGCTTGAGAGCCAACTACCAATTAAGTAAATCAGGTGATGTGCATCTCCGTAATGAGGAGGGGTGTTGTCTAATGACATCAAAAACCTATATAACGTGGTCTTAATTATTAGGCAATCTCCTTTCCCTTGGCAAAATGGGTCAGAAGAGAGATTTGACAGACTCTGAAAAGTCCAAAATTGTGAGATGTCTTGCAGAGGGATGCAGCAGTCTTGAAAATACAAAACTTTTGAAGCGTGTTCACCGAACAATCAAGCGTTTCATGGCAAATAGCCAACAGGGTTGCAAGAAGCGTGTTGGGCAAAAAAGGCGCAAAATAACTGCCCATGAATTGAGGAAAATCAAGAGTGAAGCTGCCAAGATGCCATTTGCCACCAGTTTTGCCATATTTCAGAGCTGCAACGTTACTGGAGTAACAAAAAGCACAAGGTGTGCGATACTCAGGGACATGGCCAAGGTAAGGAAGGCTGAAAAACGACCACCTTTGAACAAGAAACATAAAATAAAACATCAAGACTGGGCCAAGAAATATCTTAAGACTGATTTTTCAAAGGTTTTATGGACTGATGAAATGAGAGTGACTCTTGATGGGCCAGATGGATGGGCCAGTGTTGTGAATTCTGTTCTCGAACTCCCTCCGGTGGTTATGAATGGTACTTCGGCGAGTTCTGTCTATGGACTCCCTCTGGTGGCTGTGAGTGGAGCTGCTGGTTCTGAGGTTTCTTCCTCAGCTGACCTAGTTTAGTCCTAGGCTGGCTGCTCTATTTAACTCCACTTAGATCGTTACTTGATGCCAGCTGTCAATGTCCTAGTACTGGTTCAGTTCTCTCTTGGATCTTTCAGATGACCTGTCTACTCCAGCAAAAGCTAAGTCCCTGCTAGCTTATTTGTTTACCACTGTTTTCTTGTCCAGCTTGCTATCATGATTCTGCCTTGCTAGCTGGAAGCTCTGGGATGCAGAGTGGCACCTCCACGCCGTGAGTCGGGGTGGGGTCTCTTTTGCACACTCTGCGTGTTTTTTTGGTAGTTTTTTATGCTGACCGCAAAGATACCTTTTCTATCCTCAAGTCTGTTTAGTTAAGTCTGGCCTCCTTTGCTGAAACCTATTTCATTCCTGTGTTTGTGACTTCCATCTTAACTCACAGTCAATACGTGTGGGGGGCTGTCTCTTTCTCTTTGGGGGGATTTCTCTGAGGCAAGTTACGCCTTATTTTCTATCTTTAGGGGTAGTTAGCTCTTAGGCTGTGAAGAGGCGTCTAGGCATAGTCAGGTACGCTCCACGGCTATTTCTAGTTGTTGTGATAGGATTAGGGGTTGCGGTCAGCAGAGTTCCCACTTCCCAGAGCTTATCCTGTATTACTAGTTTGCTCATCAGGTCATTCCTAGTGCTCCTAACCACCAGGTCATCATAATAGGCCAGAGGCTGGATCAGTATAGGGCAGAAAGCTCCACTCCGACTCAGACGCCAGCAAGGTGGAGGTGGGGTACTGGTATGGGCTGGCATCATCAAAGATGAACTTGTGGGACCTTTTTGAGTTGAGGATGGAGTGAAGCTCCACTCCCAGACCTACTGCCAGTTTCTGGAAGACAACGTCTTCAAGCAGTGGTACAGGAAGAAGTCGGTATCGTTCAAGAAAAACATGATTTTCATGCAGGACAATGCTCCATCACATGCCTCCAACTACTCCACAGCGTTGCCGCCCAGTAAAGGTCTCAAAGAAGAAAAAATAATGACATGGCCCCCTTGTTCATGGCCCCCTGATCTGAACCCCATAGAGAACCAGTGGTCCGTCATAAAATGTGAGATCTACAGGGAAGGAAAACAGTACACCCCTCGGAACAGTGTCTGGGAGGCTGTGGTGGCTGCTGCATGCAATGTTGATCGTAACAGATCAAGCAACTGACAGAATCTATGGTTGGAAGGCTGTTGAGTGTCATCATAAAGAAAGGTGGCTATATTGGTCACTCATTTTGGGGGGTTTTGTTTTTGCATGTCAGAAATGTTTATTTCTAAATTTTGTGCAGTTATATTGGTTTACCAGGTGAAAATAAACAAGTGAGATGGGAATATATTTGGTTTTTATTAAGTTGCCTGATACTTCTGTGCAGTAATAGTTACCTGCACAAACAGATATCCTCCTAAGATAGCCAAATCTAAAAAAAGCCCCACTCCAACTTCCAAAAATATTAAGCTTTGATATTTATGAGTCTTTTTGGGTTGATTGAGAACATAGTTGTAAATAATCCTCTAAAATACAACTTGCCTAATAATTCTGCACACAGTGTATATAAAGAGAACACTTAAACAACACAATGTAACTCCAATTGTAACTGTGAAATCAACCTGTCCAGTTATGAAGCAACACTGATTGTGAATCAATTTCTTCTGCTGTTGTGCAAGTGGAACAGACAACAGGTAGAAATTATAGACAATTAGCAAGACAACCCCTATGAAGGAGTGATTCTGCAGGTGGTGATCACAGACTATTTCTCTGTTCTCATCCTTTTTAGCTGTTGTTTTGGTCACTATTGCATTGTGTCATTGCTTTCACCCCTAGAAGTACAGTAGAGTAGCTTGAGGCTGTGTCTACAACCCAAAGAAGTTGCTCAGGAAGTGCAGCTCATCCAAGATAGCACATTAATGGGAGCTGTGGCAAGAAGGGTAGCTCTGTCTGTCAGAACAACGTCCAGTGCATGGAGCAGATACCAGGAGACAGGCCAGTACACCAGGAGATGTGGAGGGGTCATAGGAGGGCAACAACCCAGCAGCAGGACCGCTACTTCCTCCTTTGTGCGAAGAGGAACAGGAAGATCAGTGCCAGAACCCTGCAAAATCACCTTCAGCAGGCCGCTAACATCTATGTGTGTGCTTAAACTGTCAGACACAGACTCCATGAGGATGGTATGAGGGCCCGACATCCTCATGTGGGTGTTGTTCTTACAGCCCAACACTATGCAGGGCGATTGTCATTTGCCAGAGAACACCAAGATTGACACATTCGACATCAGTGCCCTATGCTCTTCACGGATTAGAGCAGGTTCACACTGAGCACTTGTAACAGACTTGAGATAGTCTGGAGACGCCATGGAAAATGGTGTCCAGCCTGCAACATCCTCCAGCATTACCAGTTTGGCAGTGGGTCAGTAATGGTATGAAGGCATTTCTTTGGAGGGCCACACAGCCATCCATGTGTTAGCTAGAGGTACCCTGACTGCCATTAGGTACTGGGATGAGATCATCAAACCTATTGTGAGATCCTATGCAGGTGCACTGGACCCTGGGTTCATTCTGATGCATGACAATCCTAGGCCTCATGTGGCTGAAGTGTGTATACACAAAACCGGGGATCACCAAGAGAAAAACCATGCTACTTATAATATAATAGTCAATTTTATTATGGTCAAATCAAGACACAGCACACAATTAAAAACATTTAAAAACCATGATAGTACATCCCCAAATGGGGAATACCCCCCAAGACCAGAAGAGAGCTAATGCTAGAATGTATAGTACTGATGTAACATAACAAATACATACAAATGCAAGACAGATGTTGTTATGGCCATAACAAAAATAAATAAAAAATAAAAAATAAAAAAATAAATAAAAAATAAATAAATAGAACTCCCAGAATAGTAGTAATCAGTCTAGTGTACCACCTAATATTTTATATATAAGGCATGTGTTGCCTAGACCAAATATATGCCAGTATCATGCGATCAAGATGCAGTTGAATCAGTATAAGAAACCATGACATATAACTAGTCAGACTGATGCTGGTGTATATAGATGCATCCCATATATTATAAGAGCCCAATATACAAGGTTCTAGATGCAAGGAATTCAAGAAATTCAGAGTCTGTGATGTGGGATGAAGGACAATGCCTGAACCCCACAGACTATAAATATATAGACCTACAAATGAAAGGCGCATCAAAATTACCTCTACCTACAAAAAAAAAAAAAAAAGGGCATGCAGGTGCACACAAAAGGGAGCAAAAAAAAAAACGGCCATACAAGCCAAGTATAACCTGCTCAGGGCTAGAGTCCGCACTTAAAGCAGCATGACACCGGTTAAGGGGGGCAAAAGAGGCCCAACACGTATCGCCACAGCGTGGCTTCGTCAGGAGCCAGAGTGCCAGTGTCCACATATTGACAACTATTTATACACCTAAATTAAGAAGAGGTTTCATACCAGCTGTGTAGATCTCACAACAGGGAACGGAGATGTATATCGCAGTACACGCTAAGGCGCCATGCCAGGAAGCGGAAATACCCCAGCATCAGAGACACCTGACCCAGCAGGGTGTACCAAAATGGCGAGCAATATCACAAGTACGCATGCGCCGAGGCCGCTTACAGGCTCATTGTCATTCATTGCAAGTGCCTACGATGCACAAAAAGGGGGAGTGCCAAGATGGAGGCATAATAGCAACGTGCGCAAGCGCCAAATATATCAATCCCAAAAAGGGGGAGTCGCATCATTGATATGAACAATGACGCAACAAATAGACATATCGAATGCCCCATTACAGTATACCACATAGAAGGTAGGGGGCGACGAAATATATAATGCAACAGATGTAATTGCCCAGGGTGAAGCCAAATATATGCAGATCAATGAAAATAAATGTATTGCGCATAAGCCAATGAAAGGTGGCAACCCCATAATGAAAATAATGCTGGCAAAATACCTGAATGGTCCAACATGCCGCACACATGAACAAAAGAAAGATCACAGATACAAAAATGATTTGAAAGATCACAGATACAAAAATGATTTGTTGAATTTCCAATTTATACCAGTCCTGTCAACTGGCGCCTAGAAGTTACGCAAGCGCCATAGCAAGATAGCGAACGAGTTACTATATACAGAATGTTCATATACAAATGGGTGACTCCAAAGTATACAAAATAAGGACTAGGTACATAAAAACTTAAACCCCATGAAGATGAGCACATGTGGTGCATGATGTACCGCCGATAATGTTCTAGCATAGGCATAGATAAAGAAGTACCACAAAGGTAGTACGAACGACAGAGATCTAATAAGATGGTACAATGCCTATAGAGCGGCAAAACATTAGTATAAACACAAAAAGGGTGTATAGAGTGCCACACACATTTGTATATGGCAAAACCACCCAAATGGGAACCCATACCGTCTACCAAAGAATAGGGACCCATATATATAAACGTCACAAGTGGAGAAATAACAATATAGGAAAAGCTGTATAGGAGTCACAATAATGAACTCCCCTATTAAGGCACATACACCCTCCATCCAGCATAATATTATCCGTAGGAAACTAGAAGGATTGATCAAGAGGGAACATGGCCTATTTATTTAGATCAAAAACGGGGTTACACCCAATAACAGCTATTACATCTATAAATAAATAAATAGAACCACCGGGCCCCATAAATACAAGTGTCCATACGGAGAGGTGAGGGTAAGAAGTCGCAAGGAAAGTACAGTACTAGAGAGATCAAAATCCCCATGAAATTATGGAGACGATGGATTCCCAAAAGCCACAGTATGAAAATTAAAAAAAAGTGACTCAAAAAAGAATAGCAAATGCTGAAACACAGATACACACCCTCGATGAGGGTCCAATATACAACCATCATCCCATGTAGACCAGAATTTTTACAAGAGAAATTTTGTTGCAAAATATATATATATGTACCCAGTACAAAGACTAAAAGAGGTGGACAAAGGAGAGTCATGAGAGGCTCAACAAGAGCTGATACAAATAATAACAAAATATGCAAGATCATAGTTTTTTGTAGAAGCCTGTGAAGAGTAATTCCTCATTCAGGCCCTGAGGAGCCAAACTCTTCAAATTAAATATCCACTTTGTTTCACAGCGGAGTAGGCTGTTGGTACTGTCACCACCCCTGATGTTAGTCTGAACACTTTCAAGTCCCATAACTTTAAAGCCAGATGTCTTGCCCTGATGGACATCCAGAAAATGTGTCGCCACTGATGACAAGACTTTCTTCTTTTCTCGATCCCTGCGAGCCGTGGAAATATTAGAAAGATGTTGTTGAGTGCGTCTTCTGAGTTCTTGTGTCGTTTGTCCGACAACAAATCATTTTTGTATCTGTGATCTTTCTTTTGTTCATGTGTGCGGCATGTTGGACCATTCAGGTATATATTTATTTGTTGCGTTATTGTTCATATCAATGATGCGACTCCCCCTTTTTGGGATTGATATATTTGGCGCTTGCGCACGTTGCTATTATGCCTCCATCTTGGCACTCCCCCTTTTTGTGCATCGTAGGCACTTGCAATGAATGACAATGAGCCTGTAAGCGGCCTCGGCGCATGCGTACTTGTGATATTGCTCGCCATTTTGGTACACCCTGCCGGGTCAGGTGTCTCTGATGCTGGGGTATTTCCGCTTCCTGGCATGGCGCCTTAGCGTGTACTGCGATATACATCTCCGTTCCCTGTTGTGAGATCTACACAGCTGGTATGAAACCTCTTCTTAATTTAGGTGTATAAATAGTTGTCAATATGTGGACACTGGCACTCTGGCTCCTGACGAAGCCACGCTGTGGCGATACGCGTTGGGCCTCTTTTGCCCCCCTTGACCGGTGTCATGCTGCTTTAAGTGCGGACTCTAGCCCTGAGCAGGTTATACTTGGCTTGTATGGCCGTTTTTTTTTGCTCCCTCTTGTGTGCACCTGCATGCCCTTTTTTTTTTTTTTTTTGTAGGTAGAGGTAATTTTGATGCGCCTTTCATTTGTAGGTCTATATATTTATAGTCTGAGGGGTTCAGGCATTGTCCTTCATCCCACATCACAGACTCTGAATTTCTTGAATTCCTTGCATCTAGAACCTTGTATATTGGGCTCTTATAATATATGGGATGCATCTATATACACCAGCATCAGTCTGACTAGTTATATGTCATGGTTTCTTATACTGATTCAACTGCATCTTGATCGCATGATACTGGCATATATTTGGTCTAGGCAACACGTGCCTTATATATAAAATATTAGGTGGTACACTAGACTGATTACTACTATTCTGGGAGTTCTATTTATTTATTTTTTATTTATTTCTTTATTTTTTATTTTTTATTTATTTTTGTTATGGCCATAACAACATCTGTCTTGCATTTGTATGTATTTGTTATGTTACATCAGTACTATACATTCTAGCATTAGCTCTCTTCTGGTCTTGGGGGGTATTCCCCATTTGGGGATGTACTATCATGGTTTTTAAATGTTTTTAATTGTGTGCTGTGTCTTGATTTGACCATAATAAAATTGACTATTATATTATAAGTATCATGGTTTTTCTCTTGGTGATCCCCGGTTTTGTGTATGTCTTCCTTTCTTTTTTGTGACATTACTCTTGTTGGACATACCCCGGGTTGATCCCAACTTGTTATAAGGTTGATGGTGCCCTCCACCCCCCTTGTTTTAAGGAAACAACTATTGGCACAATTATTAGAAAATGGAAGAAACAGAAGATGACTGTCAATCTTCCTTGGTCTGGGGCTCCATGAAAGATCTTGTCTTGTGGGGTAAGGATGATTCTGAGAAAGATCAGGAATCAGCCCAGAACTACACAGGAGGACCTGGTCAATGACCTGAAGAGAGCTGGGACCAAAATCTCAAAAATTACCGTAATACACTAACCTGTCATTGATTAAACTACTGCAGGGCACGCAAGGTTCCCCTGCTCATGCCAGCCAGTTTGATGTTTGCCAATGACCATCTGGATGATCCAGAGAAGGCATGGGAGAAGGTCATGTGGACAGATGAGACCGAAATAAAACTTGTTGGTATCAACTCCACTCGCTGTGTTTGAAGTAAGAAGGGTGCGTACAACCCCAAGAACACAGTCCCAACCATGAAACATGGTGGGGGAACCTCATACTTTGGGGATGTTTTCTCCAAAGCGGACAGGACCACTGCTCTTTATTGAAGGGAGGATGGATGGGTTTTGTATCGTGAGATTTTGGCCAACAACCTCCTTCCTTCAGTAAGAGCATTGAAGATGAGTTGCAGCTGGGTCTTCTAGCATGACAATGACCCAAAACACTCAGCCAGGGCAACTAAGGAGTGGCTCCGTAAGAAGCATTTTAAGGTCCTGTAGGGGCCTAGCCAGTCTCCAGACCTGAACTCAATTGAAAATCTCTGGAGGGAGCTGAAACTCAATGTTGCCCAGTGACAGCCCCGAACCCTGAACGATCTGGAGAAAATCTGTATGGAAGAGTGGGCCAAAATCCCTGCAGCAATGTGTGCAAACTTGGCCAAGAAATATAGGGAATGTCTGACCTCTGTAATTGCAAACCAAGTTTTCTTTAACACATATTAAGTTCTGTTTTTCTATTGTATCAAATACTTATTTCATGCAATAAAAAGCAAATTAATTATGTAAAAATCACACAACACAATATTTTGGATATTTTTTCAAGATTCTGTCTCTCACAGTTAAAGTGTATCTACAATATAAATTACAGACATCTCCATTTTTTGTAGGTTATTTTCTCCACTGTACAGGTCCTTCTCAAAAAATTAGCATATAGTGTTAAATTTCATTATTTACCATAATGTAATGATTACAATTAAACTTTCATATATTATAGATTCATTATCCACCAACTGAAATTTGTCAGGTCTTTTATTGTTTTAATACTGATGATTTTGGCATACAACTCCTGATAACCCAAAAAAACTGTCTCAATAAATTAGCATATTTCACCCGTCCAATCAAATAAAAGTTTTTTTTAATAACAAACAAAAAAACCATCAAATAATAATGTTCAGTTATGCACTCAATACTTGGTCGGGAATCCTTTGGCAGAAATGACTGCTTCAATGCGGCGTGGCATGGAGGCAATCAGCCTGTGACACTGCTGAGATGTTATGGAGGCCCAGGATGCTTCAATAGCGGCCTTAAGCTCATCCAGAGTGTTGGGTCTTGCGTCTCTCAACTTTCTCTTCACAATATCCCACAGATTCTCTATGGGGTTCAGGTCAGGAGAGTTGGCAGGCCAATTGAGCACAGTAATACCATGGTCAGTAAACCATTTACCAGTGGTTTTGGCACTGTGAGCAGGTGCCAGGTCGTGCTGAAAAATGAAATCTTCATCTCCATAAAGCATTTCAGCCGATGGAAGCATGAAGTGCTCCAAAATCTCCTGATAGCTAGCTGCATTGACCCTGCCCTTGATGAAACACAGTGGACCAACACCAGCAGCTGATATGGCACCCTGTTGTGGATTCTGTTTGTGGGCTCCCTCTGGTGGTTACTGCTGGTACTGGGTGACTTTGGTGGGTTGCGGCCTTTGGTTTCCACCTGTCCATCAGAGGCTGGGTGTTTCCTATTTTACCTGGCCTTTCTGTCATTCCCTTGCCGGCTATCAATGTATTCAGATGTGCTCTGTTTGGTTCCTGCCTACCTGCTCCCAGATCTTTCAGGATAAGCTAAGTGCTGATTTTCAGTTGTTTGGTTTTTTTTGTCCAGCTTGCTTATTATGTCTCTATGCTAGCTGGTAGCTCTAGTGGACTGAGGTTCTCCCCATGTGCCATGAGTTGGCACATGGGTTCTTGTAATCTCAGGATGGTTTTTTGATTAGGGTTTTTTGCTGACCGCTCAGACCCCTTTTGTATCGTTCTGCTTTCTAGTTTACAGCGGGCCTCAATTTGCTGAACCTATATATATCATCTCTATGTGTGTGCCTTCCTCTCATTTCACCGTCAATACATGTGGGGGGCAACTATACCTTTTGGGGTTCATTCCTCTGGAGGCAAGTGAGGTCTTATTTTCTCTGCAGTACTAGTTTGCTCTTAGGCTGGTGCGTGGCGTCTAGAACCAACGTAGGCACGCTCCCTGGCTATCTCTAGTTGCGTTTGTCAGGCGTAGGGCAGCGGTCAGCCCAGGTTCCATCACCCTAGAGCTCGTCCGATATTTTGTATTACTTTGCTTGTCCCTTGCTATCCCTAGCCATTGGGATTCATGACTGTATAGCCGGCCCACAAAGTGTTAATTGTTTGGGCTGAAGCAGGAGAAAAAGAAGTGTTTAAGGGAAATTTTTTTTTTTTTTTTCCTTCAGAGTTTTGCTGCCTAGCCCTTAATTGCTGTCTAGCTGCTTCTTACCTCCTCTTAACCCTTGAATGGCTCTGATATTAGCTGTTTAACATGGATGTCCAGAGTTTGGCTTCCAGCCTGAGTAATCTCGCGGCAAAAGTTCAAAACATACAGGATTTTGTTGTTCACACTCCCATGTCTGAACCTAGAATTCCTATTCCAGAGTTCTTTTCTGGAGATAGATCTACCTTCCTGAATTTCAGGAACAATTGTAAATTGTTTCTTTCTTTAAAATCTCGCTCTTCTGGAGACCCTGCTCAACAGGTCAAGATTGTAATATCTTTCCTGCGGGCGACCCTCAGAATTGGGCATTTGCATTGGCACCAGGGGATCCTGCATTGCTCAATGTGGATGCGTTTTTTCTGGCATTGGGATTGCTCTATGAGGAACCCAACCTGGAGATTCAGGCTGAAAAGGCTTTATTAGCCCTCTCTCAGGGGCATGATGAAGCGGAAATATATTGTCAAAAATTTCGGAAATGGTCGGTGCTTACTCAGTGGAATGAGTGCGCCCTGGCTGCTAACTTCAGAAATGGTCTTTCCGAGGCCATTAAGGATATTATGGTGGGGTTCCCTACGCCTACAGGTCTGAATGAGTCGATGGCTATGGCCATTCAGATTGATCGGCGTTTACGGGAGCGCAAACCCGTGCACCAGTTGGCGGTGTCTTCTGAACAGGCACCTGAGACTATGCAATGTGATAGAATTCAGTCCAGAAGTGAACGGCAAAATTATAGGCGGAAAAATGGATTGTGTTTTTATTGTGGTGATTCAGCTCATGTTATATCAGCATGCTCTAAACGCACTAAAAGGGTTGATAAATCTTTTGCCATTGGTACTCTGCAGCCTAAGTTCATTTTGTCTGTGACTCTGATTTTTTCACTGTCTTCCATTTCCGTCGATGCCTATGTGGATTCAGGCGCTGCCCTGAGTCTTATGGATTGGTCATTTGCTAAACGCTGCGGTTTTAGTCTGGAGCCTCTGGAAGTTCCTATCCCTCTGAAGGGAATTGACTCTACACCATTGGCTATGAATAAGCCGCAGTATTGGACACAAGTGACCATGCGCATGACTCCCGTTCATCAGGAGGTGATTCGCTTCCTTGTACTGTATAATTTACATGATGTACTAGTGCTTGGTCTGCCATGGTTACAAACTCATAATCCTGTCCTGGACTGGAAAACAATGTCTGTGTTAAGCTGGGGATGTCAGGGGGTTCATGATTATGCACCTCCGATTTCAATCGCTTCATCTACTCCTTCTGAGATCCCTGCGTTTTTGTCTGACTATAGGGATGTTTTTGAGGAGCCTAAGCTCAATTCGCTCCCTCCTCATAGAGATTGTGACTGTGCTATAGAATTGATTCCTGGCAGTAAGTTCCCTAAGGGTCGTCTATTTAATCTGTCACTGCCAGAGCATACTGCTATGCGGAATTATATTAAGGAGTCCTTGGAAAAGGGACATATTCGTCCATCTTCGTCCCCTCTGGGAGCAGGTTTTTTTTTCGTGGCAAAAAAAGATGGTTCCCTGAGGCCTTGTATAGATTATCGCCTTCTGAATAAGATTACAGTCAAATATCAGTATCCACTGCCATTATTGACTGATTTGTTTGCTCGCATTAAGGGGGCTAGGTGGTTCACTAAGATAGATCTTCGCGGTGCGTATAATCTGGTGCGGATAAAACAGGGTGACGAGTGGAAAACCGCATTTAATACGCCTGAGGGCCATTTTGAGTATTTGGTAATGCCTTTTGGACTCTCCAATGCTCCGTCAGTCTTTCAGTCCTTTATGCACAATATTTTCCGTGAATATCTGGATAAGTTTATGATTGTGTATTTGGATGATATTTTGGTGTTTTCTGATGACTGGGAGTCTCATGTTTTACAGGTCAGGAAGGTGTTTCAGGTTCTGCGGGCCAATTCTCTGTTTGTGAAGGGCTCAAAGTGTCTCTTCGGAGTCCAGAAGATTTCTTTTTTGGGGTACATTTTTTCTCCTTCTACTATTGAGATGGATCCCGTCAAGGTTCAGGCGATTTGTGACTGGACACAACCTACATCTGTTAAGAGCCTTCAGAAGTTCTTGGGGTTTGCTAATTTTTATCGTCGGTTCATTGCTAATTTTTCCAGTATTGTTAAACCTTTGACTGATTTGACTAAAAAGGGTGCTGATGTTGCTGATTGGTCTCCTGCGGCCGTGGAGGCCTTTCAGGAACTTAAGCGCCGGTTTTCTTCTGCTCCTGTGTTGTGTCAACCAGATGTTTCACTTCCTTTTCAGGTTGAGGTTGATGCTTCCGAGATTGGAGCGGGGGCGGTTTTGTCACAGAGAAGTTCTAATGGCTCGGTGATGAAGCCATGTGCATTCTTCTCTAGAAAATTCTCGCCCACCGAGCGCAATTATGATGTGGGTAATCGGGAGCTTTTGGCCATGAAGTGGGCATTTGAGGAGTGGCGTCATTGGCTTGAGGGTGCTAAACATCGTGTGGTGGTCTTGACTGATCACAAGAATCTCATTTACCTTGAGTCTGCCAGGCGTTTGAATCCTAGACAGGCTCGTTGGTCGTTGTTTTTTTCTCGTTTCAATTTCGTGGTTTCATACCTGCCAGGTTCAAAGAATGTGAAGGCAGATGCTCTTTCCAGGAGTTTTGTGCCTGACTCTCCTGGAGACTCTGGGCCTACTGGTATCCTTAGGGATGGGGTAATATTGTCCGCCGTATCCCCAGACTTGCGACGTGCATTGCAGGAGTTTCAGGTGGATAAACCGGATCGTTGTCCACCAGAAAGACTGTTTGTTCCGGATGATTGGACCAGTAGAGTCATCTCCGAGGTCCATTCTTCTGTGTTGGCTGGTCATCCTGGAATATTTGGTACTAGAGACTTGGTGGCCAGGTCTTTTTGGTGGCCTTCCTTGTCTAGGGATGTGCGTACCTTTGTGCAGTCTTGTGAAGTGTGTGCTCGAGCTAAGCCTTGCTGTTCTCGGGCCAGTGGGTTGTTGTTATCCTTGCCCATCCCGAAGAGGCCTTGGACGCACATTTCCATGGATTTTATTTCTGATCTCCCGGTTTCACAGAAAATGTCCGTTATCTGGGTGGTGTGTTACCGCTTTCTAAGATGGTTCATTTGGTGCCCTTGCCTAAGTTGCCTTCCTCCTCTGAGTTGGTCCCTTTATTTTTTCAGAACGTGGTTCGTTTGCATGGGATTCCGGAGAATATCGTTTCTGACAGGGGATCCCAGTTTGTGTCTAGATTTTGGCGGACGTTTTGTGCCAAGATGGGCATTGATTTGTCTTTCTCGTCTGCATTCCATCCTCAGACGAATGGCCAGACGGAGCGAACTAATCAGACCTTGGAAACTTATTTGAGGTGTTTTGTTTCTGCTGATCAAGATGACTGGGTTGCTTTTTTGCCGCTGGCCGAATTTGCTCTTAATAATCGGGCTAGTTCTGCCACGTTGGTCTCTCCTTTTTTTTGTAATTCGGGGTTTCATCCTCGTTTTTCCTCTGGTCAGGTGGAGTCTTCGGATTGTCCTGGAGTGGACGTGGTGGTGGACAGGCTACATCAGATTTGGAATCAGGTGGTGGACAATTTGAAGTTATCTCAGGAGAAGACTCAGCAGTTTGCTAATCGCCGTCGCCGCGTGGGTCCCCGACTTCTTGTTGGGGATTTGGTGTGGTTGTCTTCTCGTTTTGTCCCTATGAAGGTCTCTTCTCCTAAGTTCAAGCCTCGGTTCATCGGTCCTTATAGGATCTCGGAGATTCTTAACCCTGTATCTTTTCGTTTGGATCTCCCAGCATCGTTTGCTATTCATAATGTGTTCCATCGGTCGTTGTTGCGGAGGTATGAGGTGCCCGTTGTTCCTTCGGTTGAGCCTCCTGCTCCGGTGCTGGTGGAGGGAGAATTGGAGTATGTTGTTGAGAAGATCTTGGATTCTCGTGTTTCCAGACGCAAACGCCAGTATTTAGTTAAGTGGAAGGGTTATGGTCAGGAGGATAATTCCTGGGTGGTCTGTTGTGAATTTGGATTCTGGGCTCCCCCGGTGGCTACTGGTGGAATTGAACTGGTGTCTTCATCTTCTCTGTTCACCTGTTCCCATCAAGATGTGGGAGTCGCTATATAACCTTGCTGCTCTGTTAGTTGCTTGCCGGTCAACAATGTTATCAGAAGCCTCTCTGTGCTTGTTCCTGCTCCTAGACAACTACTAGATAAGTTGGACTCTTGTCCATGTTTGTTTTTGCATTTTGTTCCAGTTCACAGCTGTAGTTTCGTTACTGTGTCTGGAAAGCTCTTGTGAACGGGAATTGCCACTCTGGTGTTATGAGTTAATGCCAGAGTTTTAAAGTAATTTCTGGATGGTGTTTTTTGATAGGGTTTTCAGCTGACCATGAAAGTGTCCTTTCTGTCTTCTGCTATATAGTAAGTGGACCTCAAATTTGCTAAACCTATTTTCATACTACGTTTGTTATTTCATCTCAACTCACCGCCAATACATGTGGGGGGCCTCTGTCTCCTTTCGGGGTATTTCTCTAGAGGTGAGCTAGGACTAATATTTTCCTCTGCTAGCTTTATTTAGTCCTCCGGCTGGGCTGGGCATCTAGAATCAACGTAGGCATGCTACCCGGCCACTGCTAGTTGTGCGTTAGGTTTAGTTCATGGTCAGCTCAGTTCCCATCTTCCAAGAGCTAGTTCCTATATATGCTTATGCTATGTTCTCTTGCCATTGAGAACATGACAGTGGTCGCCTCCGATGTTCATGCGACTGATTTGGTCCGCGCCTTCCATAGAGCTCACCCTGATCGCCCTGGGGGTTCTCGTGAGGGTTCGGTGACCCCTCCTCAAGGGGGGGGTACTGTTGTGGATTCTGTTTGTGGGCTCCCTCTGGTGGTTACTGCTGGTACTGGGTGACTTTGGTGGGTTGCGGCCTTTGGTTTCCACCTGTCCATCAGAGGCTGGGTGTTTCCTATTTTACCTGGCCTTTCTGTCATTCCCTTGCCGGCTATCAATGTATTCAGATGTGCTCTGTTTGGTTCCTGCCTACCTGCTCCCAGGTCTTTCAGGATAAGCTAAGTGCTGATTTTCAGTTGTTTGTTTTTTTTTGTCCAGCTTGCTTATTATGTCTCTATGCTAGCTGGTAGCTCTAGTGGACTGAGGTTCTCCCCATGTGCCATGAGTTGGCACATGGGTTCTTGTAATCTCAGGATGGTTTTTTGATTAGGGTTTTTTGCTGACCGCTCAGACCCCTTTTGTATCGTTCTGCTTTCTAGTTTACAGCGGGCCTCAATTTGCTGAACCTATATATATCATCTCTATGTGTGTGCCTTCCTCTCATTTCACCGTCAATACATGTGGGGGGCAACTATACCTTTTGGGGTTCATTCCTCTGGAGGCAAGTGAGGTCTTATTTTCTCTGCAGTACTAGTTTGCTCTTAGGCTGGTGCGTGGCGTCTAGAACCAACGTAGGCACGCTCCCTGGCTATCTCTAGTTGCGTTTGTCAGGCGTAGGGCAGCGGTCAGCCCAGGTTCCATCACCCTAGAGCTCGTCCGATATTTTGTATTACTTTGCTTCTCCCTTGCTATCCCTAGCCATTGGGATTCATGACAGCACCCCACACCATCACTGAGTGTGGGTACTTGACACTGGACTTCAGGCATTTTGGCATTTCCTTCTCCCCAGTCTTCCTCCAGACTCTGGCACCTTGATTTCCGAATGACATGCAAAATTTGCTTTCATCAGAAAAAAGTACTTGGGACCACTTAGCAACAGTCCAGTGCTGCTTCTCTGTAGCCCAGGTCAGGCGCTTCTGCCGCTGTTTATGGTTCAAAAGTGGCTTTACCTGGGGAATGCGGCACCTGTAGCCCATTTCCTGCACACGCCTGTGCACGGTGGCTCTGGATGTTTCCACACCAGACTCAGTCCACTGCTTCCTCAGGTTCCCCAAGTTCTGTAATCGGTCCTTCTCCACAATCTTCCTCAGGGTCCGGTCACCTCTTCTCGTTGTACAGCGTTTTCTGACACATTTTTGCCTTCCAACAGACTTACCATTGAGGTGCCTTGATACAGCACTCTGGGAACAGCCTATTTGTTGAGAAATTTCTTTCTGGGTCTTACCCTCTTGCTTGAGGGTGTCAATGATGGCCTTCTTGACATCTGTCAGGTCGCTAGTCTTACCCATGATGGGGGTTTTGAGTAATGAACCAGGCAGGGAGTTTTTAAAAGCCTCAGGTATCTTTTGCATGTGTTTAGAGTTAATTAGTTGATTCAGAAGATTAGGGTAATAGGTCGTTTAGAGAACCTTTTCTTGATATGCTAATTTATTGAGGCAGGTTTTTTGGGTTATCAGGAGTTGTATGCCAAAATCATCAGTATTAAAACAATAAAAGACCTGACAAATTTCAGTTGGTGGATAATGAATCTATAATATATGAAAGTTTAATTGTAATCATTACATTATGGTAAATAATGAAATTTAACACTATATGCTAATTTTTTGAGAAGGACCTGTATATATTAGTAGGTGTCACAAGAGTAAACCCTCACACATTCGCTAAAATGGGGCTAACCCCTTTTGAATGCCCTCTATGTGTTGAGTAAAATGAAAAAACCTACACACTTCCTGAACTGAGACTGATCTTCAGCTCTCAGTGCTGTATTCTTTGCGCTTTCATGACATTATGTCACATGTGCACTGCAGCATATCAGCAGACGCTAATGAACTTTAACCCGCTAATGAACTTTAACCCGTCAGTGTGAGCTATCAAGGCTTCAGCCCATTAGTGTCACTGTTAAACTGCAGCGCTCATGTAACATAAGCAATGTGAAAAGATTGCTGGAGGAGTATTTGTGAGGTCAGACCCAGATGATGGATGAGACAACAATAAAAGAAAATAGTGACAATACACCCCAATAATTGTATAGAAAACTGTAGAGACCTAATTCATATACAATATATACATTTTATTGTACATTTATTGGCCAGGACGAGGATTTCCACAGATTAGCAAAGGAGACTTCTGTTCAAACATGGGAACTTTACTGAACTTGATGAGGGTTATATACGAGGGATAGTGAGTATGCGGTCTTAAGCACATTTCATTCACAGTAAGAAGACTTCTCACTGACATCATCCTTCCACTGTAGTATGATCCATGGACTATATTGCACACTGCTTTGTCCTGCTTCGTCACAACTTAGCCTGTCACCACAGTACATTTCAGTGAGTTCCTCTGTACCTGCTCGGCGGCTCAGCGTTATATCGCTATGGACGCCCTGGATCTACTGCTCGTGACCCTCTAGTCCCACAGTCTCACTTCTCTTTAGGTCCATACCTCCTTCAGCGTTTCTCAAGCTCAGGGTTTCTCACAGGCCACTCTGTATCTTCTGTCAGTTCCTAGTCACGCTACCTTATTGTCCGGTCATCTTCTTTGCTGTAGTTCACCCACATGACAGCTCTTCACACTTATCACTTCAGACTCTATTCTGACTAACTTCAGGAAGCAGGTCACTTGTCCTAGCACTAAGCCCTTTCCCCGTGTCTGTTGCTGGGTAAACCCCTTCACCTACATTTTATGCAAACACTATCTTATGTCCTAATCTATGTCTTTCATGACATTATCACATTACACATCAGATTATACACAGTGGTGATGTCTTCAAGGGGGAGCAGGGCAATATGTCCATATCCGAAACACCTGTAAAACATCAACGCACTTGTTATGATCTGGTGACCTAGGAGCCGCATGAAACTTTCTCTGGAGTCGGTGGAACCTGTACTGACCGCAATCCTGAACTAACACCGCAACTAGAAGTAGCCGTGGGGTGTGCCTAACACTCCCTAGACACCTCGACACAGCCGGAGGACTAAATACCCCTATAGATGGAAATGGAATGCTATCTTGCCTTAGAGCAGACCCCCAAAGGATAGGCAGCCCCCCACGAATAATGACTGTGAGTAGGAGAAGAATAGACACACGCAGGTAGAAAACAGGATTTAGCAAAAGAGGCCACTCTAGCTAAATAGGAAAGGATAGGACAGATAACTAGGTGGTCAGTATTAAAACCCTTCCAAAAATATCCACAGCAGATAATACAAAAAGTTCCACAATCTAATTAAAGACATGGAATGTATATCTGCCACTCCAGAGAATCCAGCAAGACTGAGAAAATACTGACACAATCGAAGCTGGACAAGAAAACACAAAGAATAGCACTGAATTGTGAAGCACACAACATGTGTGCCACAGGGAAAAAGAACCAGACACTTATCTTTGCTGATTTGGCAGAAAGGCAGGAGGAACTAGGCAGAGGTCCTACACCTCCCAACAACAATTGACAACTGGCAAGGACCAATGAATGCACGCCTAAATACCCCAGTCAGATCTGCAATCAGCAGATACACCTGACCAGGACTGCAAGTCAGGGGCAACTGCATTACCACCTACAACCACCGGAGGGAGCCCAAAAGCAGAATTCACAACAGCACTATAACACACATATCATAACATTTTAACCAGCATGACGTCTTTGTCCTTCTTTCTTCTGGAGTGACACGGAACCGTTCCTACTCGGCTAGGACCCTGGAACTACAACTGCCCAAGTCTATTTAACCAGGCGACAATCCTTCGGGTTAACATTGGCTCTAGTTAACATTTGACCACAAGCCAACAACATGGCCTTATCAATTCGTGGGCGCAGTCCATTTGCCTTCAACCCGGTTGGGACAACGGGTCATACACTTGTCTCCATGGGTCTGCATGACCCTGGTCTCGCCAGTGTGGAGACCCTTACACTACGTGCCTAAGTTCCTTTTAATCACAGGCCCATTGGCCAACACAGCAACAGCTCCAGTAGTTCTGGAGCACAGTCCATACAGTCCCTCATCTGTCTTTTAAGACAAGGGTGCAATTAACACAGTCCTTACCAGGCTCGATGCTCGGGCCATCCGTTTCCATTGCTCACCTCCCCCTTTTATGAACAGCAGCCCCTTTATGCTGCACAGTCCATTAGGAAAGAAAAGGGTTTCCAGAGCTCACAGTCCCGCAATTCAGCAAGGGGATCAGCAAGGGGTAAACCAACCTTCAGCCGTCTACGGCTACGACAGGCTCACTTGGCCTCGAGGATATCTTGAAGAGTCCCTTCAATTCCTTTTAGGTAAAACACACAAGCCTTCTGGCCACAAAGGTACCGACATTCCTTACAAAAGTAACAAAGGTGAGGCGCCTTAAACTTTGCTTCCTGAGACTCGACTGGTCTCCAACCTTTGAATAGGGATTCCTTGGAACGTGACCCCACAAAACAGCATGCTGGACCAACCAAGTAACTGCAACTGCCCAGAGGGCACCTTGGTAAGTTATCTCCTGGAATTTCTCCATGTTCTTCCAGACCCCTCTAGGGCAGAACCAAGACACTTCCAGATGAAGTCATCACTGGAACTACCTGCACATCTGAATCAGGCTCCCAGAGTGAAGTTAAGGCCCAAAGTCCTTCCTGGAGCTCATCTACCATCTTCCTCCCCTTAGCATACCACTGCTCAATGCTTCTGAGGAATTCACCACAGCTTCTTTGGGTTGACAGTGGAGCATAATGTAATAGTTGCTGGCCTGCATCCGGCCTTACTACACATGATGGAGCTGAGTTTTGCCTACCTTCTACAGTGGGCTTCGCCTCTTCTTGGTACTCTGGAATGGTCTGCGTGTCTCCCTTCAGGCTGAACCACAATAACTGGGGATGGTAGTATCTCCAGAACTACTTGATAATGGTAATCAGGTCCCAAGGGCAAACAAGCGACTCCAAATCTCCGCCAGTACTCGCCAACAGGCAAACACTACCTTATGTCTTAAGTCCTAACCTATGTCTTTCATGACAATATCACATTACACATCACATTATACAATGCGGTGATGTCTTCAAGGGGCAGCAGGGCAATATGTCCATCTCCTTAAACAAGCCCTTCTGTATGACAAGTAGCAGTATAAAATGAAATTGTAAATGCTCACCCATAAAGTGCAGGAGTGCCTGTGCGCATCATAAAAGAGCCCCAATGCACATTTTGCTTTATCTTCCTTGGGGGGCCTATGTGTTGCCCGAAGACACTAATGAACTGGAACTTGTCAGTGTGAACTATGAAGGCTGCTGCGCTCATGTAACATAAGCAATGTGTATAACATATAATCCCTTTAAACTAAATTTTATTATTAATATTTTAAAACACCAATCAAATGTGTGAAAACACATGTGACACAAAAACAAATTAACTAGATAACCCTAGGTATAACCCTATATATCCCTGCCCAACTGTGGAGGTTGGCACCCTAAGAAACGATTGCTTGGCGCCCCCACTCAGCGACGTCTATCCCAATCTGTCCTTATTGGGCCAAATGACTAAATGAAGGTGGGAAAACATAAAGCTTTAAAAAAGATGAATTATAGCTTAAGAGACAAAAATTCTAATATAAGGTAAGTACTCGGGGTGTATAGGGATATACCAGCAAAAAATATAACACTTATAATGAATAGTATATCCCTCTATTGAGAAAAGGAGACTAATATCCCTACAAACCCTCGACACCTTTCATACAGATGGTCCAATATGAAAAAATAGCTAATGCATAGATAAGTGCGCATTAAGCACGAGTCATTAAATATCAACAAAGCCCATATTCATAATGAGAGGTTGGCAAATCATAAGGGGAACTTATCCCATGCAGAAGGATTCGCCTCGACGCGTTTCCCCGTCCGTGCGGTTCATCAGGAGGCCCGGTGTGGTCTATCTTATGCCACAATATTTAGGTGTCCAGATAGAGGAAGCATACCTGACTGATTTCATATAGAGCGGGGATAAATAGCCCTCCATGGAACCAGGGGCAAATTGGAATTACAGATACAATACCCACCTGTGAAAAGAATCAATTAGGTCTCTCCATTTGCCCATCCCTCAGCGTGCCGCAATGGCGGCCAATGTGCGCTTGAACACAGATATACCGGAAACTTGCAGCGTACCACGCCGTACTGTGTTCCACAGTGGAGCGCAAGGAAGTAGATCTGTTGACCTTTGGTATACTTCCGATCATGCGCAGAACTTGCAGCATAGCATGCCGTATTGCGTGCCATAATGGAACACAAGGAAATAGAACCATTGACCTTTGGTATCTTTTCCGGTCTTGCGCAAATCAGTGCTTTTCAAGCTGGAATGCCAGGATACATCCCCGATCATGCGCAGATGAAAGCAAAATGATACACGGGTATTATTATTTTATTCTTTCATTTCTTATATACAAAACTCTAGAATTACCATGGAGTGTTAGAGGACCCTATTAGTCCAACTATGATAGGTATTAATGATTTTAGAAGCTTTCAAATCTTTAATTGGGGCGGAGAGAACCACAGGTATACAGTAATAAATAATAGAACTACAGATGCTACAGGGATAAAATCTCATTAATGGAGGAACCAACAAGTCAAATTTGTTGGACTCCAAAACCAAAAACCAACAAGTTTTTAAATATTAATAATAAAATTTAGTTTTAAGGGATTATATGTTATACATAAATATTATTTTTCCCTAATCCGAAACCTTTTTTGAAATATTACTTGGAACATAAGCAATGTGACAAGATCGCTGGAGGACACAGTGACAGGAGAAGAGAAGTGATGCCAGTTTTTTTTTTTTCTACGGTATACATTCCAAACCGTTGTCTGGTAGTGGACATACCCTTTAGGTCTTCCATGTACAACAGGGTCTCAACAAAGAGTCCTACATAGGACTATTAGATAGAGTGTTACTGAAAAGCCTTGCAAAGATTCCTTCTCTAAGTATATTTATTAAGATTAGTTTACTGAAATCCTGTTCACCTACAGCAAGGGGAGACATACATTTTGTGCAACCTGTGCAGCCACGAGGTAAGGAGGCCTTCTACTACCCCCAAAGCAGGTGCACTTGTGCATTATGAAGAGCTCTTGGCCTGTTGTTGCACATGGACCCGCTTTTGTCTTTGTCCATTCCTGATCTACAGTTATTCATGAATTCTGGAGGAAAAATGAGTTGGTCACAGCAAACCTTTGAATTAAGACTAATGGCACAGATGAGGGTTGCATCACACACATTGACCAAACAAAATGTAGTATTGCTATGTATAGCAAAATCATGATCTTTTATGCCTTTCACAGGAGTACCATCATGACAGGCACGGGGGTCTTCAGCAGATCCCTGGCCATCATGCCAACCCATCAGCCCCCTGCAGATGCACATTAAATGCAGCTGTCACAGATTAACAGCCTGTTAGGCCATGTTCACACTTTGCGGGTTTTACCGCGGCTCCGCGGCGATTTTGATGCTGCGGGTCCGTAGCAGTTTCCATAGCGTTACATTTACATGTAAACCCTATGGAAACCGCAAACCGCTGTGCACATGCTGCGGGAAAAACCGCGCAGAAACGCAGCGGTTTACAACCCGCAGCATGTCACTTCTTTGTGCAGAATTGCAGCGATTCTGCACACATAGAAATGCATTGATCCGCTTACTTCCTGCATGGGGCTGTGCCCACGATGCGGGAAGTAAGCGGATAATGTGCGGTTGCTACCCGGGGTGGAGGAGAGGAAACTCTCCTCCAGGCCCTGGTAACCATATTTGTGGTAAAAAAAAAATATAAAAAAAAAAATAATGCTATACTCACCTCTCAGCGCTGCCCGCGGCCGTCCGGTCTCAGGTTTGCTGTGCGAGCAGGACCTGCGGTGACGTCGCGGTCACATGACCGTGATGACACCGCGGTCACATGACCGTGACGTCACGAAGGTCCTTCTCGCACAGCATCTTTGGAAACGGACCGCCGCGTGCAGCGCCGAGGAGATCGGGACGTCAGAGGGTGAGTATAACCATTTTTTTTTTATTTTAACATTACTATTGATGCTGCATATGCAGCATCAATAGTAAAACCAAAACCCGCACCGGAAACCGCAAGACAAAACGTGATAAATCTGCAGGGATAACCGCAGCGGTTTTGCCCTGCAGATTTATCAAATCCGCTGCGGGAGAACCCGCAGGGACCCGAACCTACGTGTGCACATAGCCTTAGAGGCAGATGATGGCATAATAACACAGCATCCTCTGCCTGGAAAGATGCAGGCATGGCTTGCGAGCCAAGTCAGGGAGTCGTCATATGACATACCAGTACATCATATGTCGGTAAGATATACCGTACTTAAGTTCTCCTTTCCAACTGCTTGCTTTCCCCCTATCTCCACCCCTTCTTCTTTGATTGATAGCTCTGAAGTCATTGAGCTAGAAAAGGGAGGTAGATGGAAATCAAGCAGGTGGAAACGTGCACTTAAGGCTATGTGCCCACGTTGCAGAAATGTCCGCAGCATTTCCGCAACTCCCTGCCGCGGGTAAAACGCATGCGGAATTCACATGTGTTTTCCTGCAAAACACAAGTGTTTTACAAGCGCTTTTAGCTTGCAGAATGCTTGCGTTTTCTAAGCGATTTCAAGCATTGCTTGGAAAAGTGATTGCCAGGTTGGTCACACTTGTCAAGTATAGTGCGAATATAAAAAACGTAAAGAAGGACTGCCCCATTATGAGAATGCCGTGACGTGGCGGCTCAAAGAATTGATCAATTGTTTGCTAAATGTCTCATTTTGAAATACAGTTAGAAATCAATATGTGCATATGCACTTTATGTATTGCGTTCTGACCATAAGCAGCGCTGGCTTCTCCCTCTTTTTTATAAGCATAGTGCTTGACAAGTGTGACCAACTTTTTGCTATTGATGCTGCCTATGCAGCATTAATAGTAAAAGATAGAATGTTAAAAATAATAAAAAAATAAAAAATATGGTTATTCTCACCTTCCGATGGCCCCCGATCTCATCGGCACTCCCGGTACGTTCCATTCCTACACGAAGGACCTTTGTGATGTCACAGTCGCGTGACCGCGACGTCATCTCAGGTGATTCGTGCAATGCATCCCTGGCAACGGAAGCCGCCGCGTACACCGCTGAGAGGCGGGAGGACTCCGGGGGGCCATCAGAAGGTAAGTATATCCCTATGTTTTATTGTAATTCTTTTTTTATACATGAATATGGATCTCAGGGCCTGGAGGAGAGTCTCCTCTCCTCCAAACCCTGGATAACATCCGAACATGAAGCGCTCACTTTACGCATGGTGGGCATAGCCACATGTGTAAAGTGAGCGTTTCAATGCAATCCTATACCGGCGGAATCGCCGCAATTCCGCAGAAATAATGAACATGCTGCGGGTTTTACCACTATGCGATTCCGCAGCGTGAAAATCCGCAGCATGGGCACAGCAACTGCGGAATCCCATAGGATTGCATGGGAATGCGTCTTTTAAGCGTTTTTAAGCGTTCACCCTGCGGGAAAAAGCACGGCAGAAATGCATAAAAAACACAACGTGGGCACACAGCCTAAATGTTTGGCGCCACCGTGATGCACTGAACACCTGCACTTGGTTTGAACAGTCATTGTGTGCTGGCAGTGTCCATTTAAAGCAACCCTCCATTTCTCATGTAAAGACATCCTACTTAATGCCCACTATTTATAACCTGCTGCCTCCTCTGCTCACATCGACATTCTGCTCCCTCTGCATCCAAAATGGCCACCACACTGGCAAAAGATGGTCCAGCGGAATCAAAACCACACCTCACTTACCTCTTATCTGACACACAGGAAAGGCAGGGAAGATATGGTTTAGACTTACTACTGTACCATCTATATCACTTAAGTGGCAAACTTTCATGCAAGAGGAATGGTATTTTAATTTAAGTGGAGGAGGCAGCAGGTGGCAAATGGAGGACACCAGGTAGGAACATGACAAAGGTAGGTACATGACAAATGTATAGTCACTTTTCAGTCCCAGCAAGGAGGGATTTTTGCAACAATAACACTGGATTTGCGCTGCTGGAGGTCCGCAGTGGTCATGCAACATGGCCAAGTACCCATGTGGCCACAAATATAGAATCTCTACACAGTGTTGCATATATATTTAAGCCCACTCCTCCATTTGTACCTTCGTCTCCACTACAATAAATATTGTGTCTCAGTAGTCATCTTCCCCCACAGCATCAAGGGTGGAAGAACAGGTGACACACATGGACACTTGCCTTCATATCTTTCTCTCAGGGCAAATACAGACAGGAAGGGGTCAGAAAAAGAAATATAGAGACCCTGGTTCTCCAGCCGCTGATGTAATGAAGGGCCACGTCTCTCACTATTTTCTTTGACGTTCTCACTGGTTTACCAGTCCAACAATATTTGTAAGCTATGGGGCACATTCGCTGCATGTAATCCAGTAGAAAGCGCAGAGGACACCATCACACACAGGACCACACTGCAGTGCCTCAGCTAAATGGATTGGGGGTTGAGCGTGTGCATCATAACTCTATTCATTGCCTTTGAGAATGTTAGAATTAGCCGAGTACTTAACTATCTCTTCCAATCCAATAGTCAATGAATGGAGGTAACCTCCACCACAATGCCATTTGGACAGGACACTACAGAGTCCATTTTTGTGATTGATGGGTGCTCCAAGTAGTAGAGATCAACCATTACCCATCCTTGCTCTTACTAGAATCTACCTTTAAGTGAAATCCTATTTTCATACAGGTTCACCAAATGTAACTGGAGCACAATGTATAAGCCCAACAATTCCATGTGGCACATAAGAAAAGACCATTACTATTAAAGACTAGCAATAGTTGGGGGCTCCAATGGAGCTTTTGCATTGGGGCCCACGATTTTCACGTTACGCTCTGCCATGTGTGATGTAGGCAGGCTGGGTATACTATTAGTAGAGATCTACAACTTTACATTTACAGAAATGAAGGAGCCATGGTTACGTACAAGGTGTTGTTCTTCCCTATTTGTGCACCGTATATCTAACGGTAATATGACTATAGAATTTTTAACCCTTTCTTGATCCCTGGCATTAGAGAATCTTTTTATTTACAAATCTGGAATATATTACGTTCAGCACTTGGCGGCCTACAGACTGCTCTATAATAAGCTAGATGTCCTCAAGACTCCGCAAGCTACAATTAAAACATTATTCTACTTTAATAAATACATTGTTTGTCTTTAATGACGTCTATAACCCTTACAATCCCTCGTAATGTTCCTAAATCACCGGCATTTACATTAGTCTGGACTAGATACTCTGTATTTCACCAGCCTAATTGGACCAGCATGTTTCCAACATGTATCCTGCGCTTACTCTCAGATCTCGCATATGTAAAAGAAAGCAAATATTTTCCAGTCAGTGGATCCTGGATAGATGGATGCCAAATTTATTTCACAAGCCAGTCCTGCCTCCACTGGCATCTAACCATTTCCAGATGTGCAGAGGAAAACACGAAAACGCCAGTGCAGGGCTGTAGTAGGACAGCAGGGAGAACCGCAGTGTAAGGCAGGACTGGCCATACTAAACACCTCGCACAGGGCTTCACATATGGGAATAAGTGAGCAAACAGGAAAACCCGTCCACTAATGGGTCCTTACTTAAAGGGGATGTACTATTTGGACAACCCTTTTACAGATTGTGCATCTCTCTGATCTCAGTTGATGGTAGGGATCCTATTACTGTGCTTAGCCGCTGTACAATTGTTCCCATTATGATAAAGTCACCCTTTAAAATGCATTAAACAAGTATTTCTTGCAAGCGGTCTGAAAACTCACACTCTAGATACAGGAAGGGGGTTCTGTGAAATTATACACATTAAGGAAAACAGAAAATAAAGTTTAGCAAAATAGGAAAAAAAAACAATGGAAAAAAACTGTATTAAGCTTTATTTATCGAATATCAGAAACATTTTTAACCGCTTAGGAAAATTGCGACCTTGCCTTTAAAAAGGGGTGTGGCTCGTTAAGTCACAGCTGGGGCATCACTTTTAGGAAAGCTTAATGACATGAGTGTATAATAGGTACATTTTTGTGCCCCGATTACAGCCATGGGTCTCCGCTCGACTTCTGATTTTAAAGCCACAACCTGACAGCGCCGTATTTATTGGTGATGTGATTTCAGGTTTATTAAATGTCCTTTCAGGCCACACACGTACAGGAGGTCCCACCTGGCCTAGGGTTTGTGATAATTCTGTATTAATGTGCTAAAACATTTATTTTGTGGGGTGAGATTCTGCAAAAGACATGACAAATAATGATTCAGCATTTTTTTTTATGTACTTGCAGTCCTACGTAAAGCCACAGATTGAAAAAAACATTAAAAGTTATGGCAAATCACTTAAACGAACACCAATTGCAATTCATAAGTTCCCACTAACACATTTGAACAAGTTTGAACCAAAGAGTTAAATGGCAAACACAGCCATGCTACATGCATATCAAGCTGCCTCTGTATGGTGCCATGGACCTCAGAAGTGCCCCACGTCAGTCAGTGCACACATTGTACACTTAGGCTTAGCTGAGGAAATGTGTAGAAGAGCAGATGTGGAGAACAGTTCTTACCTTTCATGTTGGCGCAGAAGGGGGTAGCGCTGGAAGTTTTGAGGTGTTGTTAATGAGGTGTTAGTTGACGCCTGGTGGACTCCTGGTTGTTATATGTCCATATTGCACAAGGCTAGTTGCAGATGACGAGTGAGGGGCTCTGCCCTCAGCTTCCACAGACTCACTCAGAAAGATGCTGCTATATTCTGGACTTGTAACTGAGCCTCCTCCTACTCTGTCATCACACAGCTCTGACTGCTCAGTCCAGCCACAACTCATACAGGCAACTTGCCACCTATACACATACAGCCTCCTACTAGAAAAGTCCAACACTTGGGAATCCGAAAAGCCCAAACTTCTTCCGCAACCATGTGTATTTGTACATATGTGACTCAGGCTCTGCCACTCCCCATCTCCTCCCCTTAGAGGTTTTGGGTGTCACAACAGGAGGCTGAGGAGATGTGTCCCACAGTGATGTGAGGAGGCAGCATGTAACATACCAGACCTCTCCTCCTTCATCTAGGAGGAAGTCGAGGGTGATGGGGATAAAGCACCAGGGAAGGACCAGGATAATGTTTCTGCACTGAGCATACATGGTCATATGGATCGCATTAGTTCTCAAATGGACAACATAGGTGAAGTGTAACTGGTTTCACGTCTTTTATATTCGGTGATGGTATATCAGGACCAAAAATAGACACAATGAGTGGAAAGAATTTATCCAAAAAATATGAATGTAAGGTATAAAATTAAAAGTATAGAATTAAATTACCTTCTAAAATTGTAGAAATTGTTTTTAGAAAAGTTGGGTGAAAACAACCAATATGGTTCCCATTACAGTCCCCTCCAGATTTCCTAGACTCGTGAATAGGAAATCCGTCAAGCTATGCTTCATTCATTCACCTCTGATCTGTATCTGCACAAGTTAGAAATTTTGACAATGAGAAATTAAGAATGGCTGACAGATGGATTTGTAAAAGCTGCCATTGGTGGTCATCACTTTTGGAAACCTGACCTTGGAAAAGGCATGAAAAGAATGCAGACCAAGTACGTTTCTATGACCTTATGTCCCAGTGGAAAACACAACAAAACACTTTTTAATGTAGCATGTAAATACCCAAGAGTGTAGCTTTAATGATGCAGAGGTAGCAATTTCATGTCGGCTTTGGTGCATGAGATTGGCTAAGGGTCACATAAGACCAGTTTTATGAATGGCACATGTGCACACTACCCATCCTCTTTCCAAAATTCCAACATATTCTGCAGCACTTTACAATTAAGCGGGGACATGTACAAACAATAAATACGGTACGAGTTAAGACAATTTAAACAGTAACATTAGAACTGTACTACCATTAGGAATTTGATGTCTGTGCAGAAATTTCTTCAGGTTTCGAAATAGAAAGTAATCATTGGGAGTGATGTCAGGTCTGTAGGGTGGATGGTAATTCTCCGTGAAGATGCATTCCCTGATAGCAGCTTGTTACTTGCAAGATTTGTGAGTTGGAGCTTTGTTGTGAAGTAGAACACACCTGCCAGCAACTTCCCATGGCATTTCTCTTTGATTGCTTCACACAGGGGCGGACATACCGCATACGCAGCCACTGCGGCTGCATCGGGGTGCGAAGATGGAGGGGGGCCCCTGCAGGGCAGCTAAAACTGAGGGCAATCTTGTTCCGGGGACTCCTGGACAGATTGCCCTCATGTGCGGCGGGCAGGGAATGATCCCTGCATCTCCGCTGTCTGCTGGAAAAAATGGCAGTGGAGCGGAGCTGCAAGGATCCGTCCTACTTCGTGCCCATGCTCCTTGTCTGACACAGCAGCACGGTGGTGGAAAGGGAAATGATGGGGTGGTGGAGGAGAAAGCAATGATAGAGGTGGTGGAAAGGGCTATGATGGTGGTGGTGGGGAAGAAGGCAATGATGGAGGTGGTGGAAAGGGCAATGATGGGTTTGGTGGGGAGAAGGCAATGATGGAGGAGATGGAGAAGGCAATGATGGGGTGATGGGGGATAAAGCAATGATACAGGTGATGGAAAGGGCAATGATGGGGGTGGTGGGGGAGAAGCAATGATGGAGGTGATGGAAAGGGCAATGATGGGGTGGTGGGGGGAGAAAGCAATGATAGAGGTGGATTAAAGAGCAATCATTGGGTAGTGGAAGAGAAGGCAATGATGGAGGTAGTGGAGAGGACAATGATGGAGGTGGTGGAGAGGGTAAAGATGGAGGTGGTAGAGAGGGCAATGATGGGGTGAAGGGGGAGGGCAATGACTGGGATGGTGGGGAGGACAATGATGGGGTAGTGGAGAGGGCAATGATTGAGGTGGGAGAGAAGACAATGATGGGGTGGTGGAGAAGGCAATGATGGGGTGGTGGAGAGAGCAATGATGGAGGTGGTGGAGAGGGCAATGATGGAGTGGTGCAGAAGGCAATAATGGAGGTGATGGAGAAGGCAATGATGGAGGTGGAGGAGATGGGATGCGGGGGGAAGAGGACAATGTTGGGTGTGGGATTGGGATGGGAGGAAGGGGGACTTATAATAGACTTACTAACAGGGGGAGGGGAGGAGGACGTTAGATATGGATGTTAAATGAATTGGGTGGTGGAAGAGGGTGCTAAACCCCTGATAGTGTCCTCCCCTATCTCACAATTCATTGTGATGCTATCAGGGGCTTAAAATTTATTGGGGAGTGGGCAAGGAGACGATAAGGTGCATAGGACCCTTTATAATTAATTGAAAGGTGGGAGAAGACGCTGTCAGGGACTTGTAATGAATTGGGAGGTGGTGGAGGATGCTCAGTACCTGATAGCGCCTTTTCTCACCGCAAATTCATTATAACGCTATCAAGTACTTATAATGAATGATGGGGACAAAGGCAGGGATTAAGGCTATGTGCACATGTTCAGGATTTGCAGGAGAAAATTCTGCTGCATTTCCTAATGTGTTGGCAGGAAGAAAGTTGCGTAAACTACATTTATATTTTTCCACATTTTTCCCATGCTTTACATACTTTTCTCCATTAGTACGGGTGAAAAACACTGCAAGAATTGACATTATGCAGATATTAATCTGCTGCAAATCTGTAAGGGAAAAATATGCAGTGTGTGCATGAGACTTCAGGGATCTCATTCACTTTTCCTGTACTGTAAACCATTGCATGCATTCCCTGTGCACATAGCCTTACAGGTAATTGGGGAGAGTCATAGACTGAACAGTTTATATTATTGGGAGTCAGAGATTATAGCTAATGGGGTACACAGTGCTGCTTATCACTTTTTATTTTTAATGGTGCGTGGCTAATAGTAGATTAATGGTGGGGTACATATCTGTATTCAGGGGGGAGACACAAGTATGTATACAATGTACCGTATGTGACCTTGTTATTTTCTGGGCTGCGAAGATCATAGTGATATGACGAGCTGTGACTGGGAGATGTCGATATGAAGGTCTGACCCAGGGCCGGACTGGGACTAAAATTCAGCCCTGGCATTTGAAGTCACACAGGCCCACTTGTCACATGGTGACTGTATAATATCTTTGTACACTTGTAGGCTACAAGAAGTGAGGGGAGTGTAACACGACTATATAACATATAATTACAGCTGTATCCAGCATTACAGCTCAGCCCCCATAGAATGTAATACAGCACAGCCCCCATAGAATGTAATACAGCCAGCCCCAATAGACTATAATACAGCAAAGCCCCATAGAATGTAATGCTGCACAGCCCCCATAGAATGTAATGCAGCACAGCCCCCATAGAATATAATGCAGCACAGCCCCCATAGAATGTAATGCAGCACAGCCCCCATAGAATGTAATGCAGCACAGCCCCCATAGAATGTAATGCAGCACAGCCACCATAGGATGTAATGCAGCCAGCCACCATACAATATAATGCAGCACAGCCCCATAGAATGTAATACAGCACAGCCCCCATACAATATAATGCAGCACAGGCCCATAGAATGGAATGCAGCACAGGCCCATAGAATACAATGCAGCACAGGCCCATAGAATACAATGCAGCACAGGCCCATAGAATATAATGCAGCACAGCCCCATAGAATGGAATGCAGCACAGCCCCATAGAATATAATGCAGCACAGGCCCATAGAATATAATGCAGCACAGGCCCATAGAATGGAATGCAGCACAGGCCCATAGAATGGAATGCAGCACAGGCCCATAGAATACAATGCAGCACAGGCCTATAGAATATAATGCAGCACAGGCCCATAGAATGGAATGCAGCACAGCCCCATAGAATATAATGCAGCACAGCCCCATAGAATATAATTCAGCACAGGCCCATAGAATATAATGCAGCACAGGCCCATAGAATGGAATGCAGCCAGCCCCATAGAATATAATGCAGCACAGGCCCATAGAATGGAAAGCAGCCAGCCCCATAGAATATAATGCAGCACAGGCCCATGGAATGGAATGCAGCACAGGCCCATAGAATGGAATGCAGCACAGGCCCATAGAATACAATGCAGCACAGGCCCATAGAATATAATGCAGCACAGGCCCATAGAATGGAATGCAGCACAGCCCCATAGAATATAATGCAGCACAGCCCCATAGAATATAATGCAGCCAGCCCCATAGAATATAATGCAGCACAGGCCCATAGAATATAATGCAGCACAGGCCCATAGAATGGAATGCAGCACAGGCCCATAGAATGGAATGCAGCACAGGCCCATAGAATACAATGCAGCACAGGCCTATAGAATATAATGCAGCACAGGCCCATAGAATGGAATGCAGCACAGCCCCATAGAATATAATGCAGCACAGCCCCATAGAATATAATTCAGCACAGGCCCATAGAATATAATGCAGCACAGGCCCATAGAATGGAATGCAGCCAGCCCCATAGAATATAATGCAGCACAGGCCCATAGAATGGAAAGCAGCCAGCCCCATAGAATATAATGCAGCACAGGCCCATGGAATGGAATGCAGCACAGGCCCATAGAATGGAATGCAGCACAGGCCCATAGAATACAATGCAGCACAGGCCCATAGAATATAATGCAGCACAGGCCCATAGAATATAATGCAGCACAGCCCCATAGAATATAATGCAGCACAGGCCCATAGAATATAATGCAGCACACCCCCATAGAATATAATGCAGCACAGGCCCATATAATGAAATGCAGCACAGCCCCATAGAATATAATGCAACACAGCCCCATAGAATATAATGCAGCACAGGCCCATAGAATATAATGCAGCACAGGCCCATAGAATATAATGCAGCACAGCCCCATAGAATATAATGCAGCAGAGGCCCATAGAATGGAATGCAGCCAGCCCCATAGAATATAATGCAGCAGAGGCCCATAGAATGGAATGCAGCCAGCCCCATAGAATATAATGCAGCACAGGCCCATAGAATGAAATGCAGCACAGCCCCATAGAATATAATGCAGCACAGCCCCATAGAATATAATGCAGCACAGGCCCATAGAATATAATGCAGCACACCCCCATAGAATATAATGCAGCAGAGGCCCATAGAATGGAATGCAGCCAGCCCCATAGAATATAATGCAGCAGAGGCCCATAGAATGGAATGCAGCCAGCCCCATAGAATATAATGCAGCACAGCCCCATAGAATATAATGCAGCACAGGCCCATAGAATATAATGCAGCACAGGCCCATAGAATATAATGCAGCACAGCCCCATAGAATATAATGCAGCAGAGGCCCATAGAATGGAATGCAGCCAGCCCCATAGAATATAATGCAGCAGAGGCCCATAGAATGGAATGCAGCCAGCCCCATAGAATATAATGCAGCACAGGCCCATAGAATGAAATGCAGCACAGCCCCATAGAATATAATGCAGCACAGCCCCATAGAATATAATGCAGCACAGGCCCATAGAATATAATGCAGCACACCCCCATAGAATATAATGCAGCAGAGGCCCATAGAATGGAATGCAGCCAGCCCCATAGAATATAATGCAGCAGAGGCCCATAGAATGGAATGCAGCCAGCCCCATAGAATATAATGCAGCACAGGCCCATAGAATGGAATGCAGCACAGCCCCCCCCCCCCCAATAGCTCCACAATCCAGTCATCAGTCATTGATAAAAAAAAAAAAAAAAAAACACTCTACTCACCTTTCCTCCTGCCCCACACTGCTCTTGAATGCAGCCAGCCCCATAGAATATAATGCAGCACAGGCCCATAGAATGTAATACAGCACAGCCCCCATAGAATGTAATACAGCCAGCCCCAATAGACTATAATACAGCACAGCCCCATAGAATGTAATACAGCACAGCCCCCATACAATATAATGCAGCACAGGCCCATAGAATGGAATGCAGCACAGGCCCATAGAATACAATGCAGCACAGGCCCATAGAATACAATGCAGCACAGGCCCATAGAATATAATGCAGCACAGCCCCATAGAATGGAATGCAGCACAGCCCCATAGAATATAATGCAGCACAGGCCCATAGAATATAATGCAGCACAGGCCCATAGAATGGAATGCAGCACAGGCCCATAGAATGGAATGCAGCACAGGCCCATAGAATACAATGCAGCACAGGCCTATAGAATATAATGCAGCACAGGCCCATAGAATGGAATGCAGCACAGCCCCATAGAATATAATGCAGCACAGCCCCATAGAATATAATTCAGCACAGGCCCATAGAATATAATGCAGCACAGGCCCATAGAATGGAATGCAGCCAGCCCCATAGAATATAATGCAGCACAGGCCCATAGAATGGAAAGCAGCCAGCCCCATAGAATATAATGCAGCACAGGCCCATGGAATGGAATGCAGCACAGGCCCATAGAATGGAATGCAGCACAGGCCCATAGAATACAATGCAGCACAGGCCCATAGAATATAATGCAGCACAGGCCCATAGAATGGAATGCAGCACAGCCCCATAGAATATAATGCAGCACAGCCCCATAGAATATAATGCAGCCAGCCCCATAGAATATAATGCAGCACAGGCCCATAGAATGGAATGCAGCACAGCCCCATAGAATATAATGCAGCACAGCCCCATAGAATATAATGCAGCACAGGCCCATAGAATATAATGCAGCACAGGCCCATAGAATATAATGCAGCACAGCCCCATAGAATATAATGCAGCAGAGGCCCATAGAATGGAATGCAGCCAGCCCCATAGAATATAATGCAGCAGAGGCCCATAGAATGGAATGCAGCCAGCCCCATAGAATATAATGCAGCACAGGCCCATAGAATGAAATGCAGCACAGCCCCATAGAATATAATGCAGCACAGCCCCATAGAATATAATGCAGCACAGGCCCATAGAATATAATGCAGCACAGGCCCATAGAATATAATGCAGCACAGCCCCATAGAATATAATGCAGCAGAGGCCCATAGAATGGAATGCAGCCAGCCCCATAGAATATAATGCAGCAGAGGCCCATAGAATGGAATGCAGCCAGCCCCATAGAATATAATGCAGCAGAGGCCCATAGAATGGAATGCAGCACAGCCCCCCCCCCCCAATAGCTCCACAATCCAGTCACCAGTCATTGATAAAAAAAAACAAAACACTCTACTCACCTTTCCTCCTGCCCCACGCTGCTCTGGCTCTGGTCTCAGCAGTCGCAGTCTGCCCGCCCAGTCACACAGCAGGTGCGCGATGATATGACGTCATCGCGCACCCGCAGTGTCAGCGGCAGGCAGAGCGGGGAATGATGGGAGAGGAGGCGTCAGCAGACGCTCTCTCCTCCATCATTGCATTCAACTGATATAGTTGAATGCGGGGCCGGGAGTGCGCCGACAGCGACACACTCGAGTGGCCCACTACTGCCACCGGCCCTTCTGGCATTTGCCAGAACTGCCCGATGGCCAGTCCGGCCCTGGTCTGACCAGATGGAGAAGAAACAGGAGAAAGTGCCTTTAATCAGACTAGATGCCAGCTGTAAGTGCCTGGATGTAAATGTTATTCTGTATCTGCACTGTGTGATTTGGAGTGATAATGTTTTTTTGTAAAATCCCTCATTCTACATTCTCACACTTGTAATATATACAGGTCCTTCTCAAAAAATTAGCATATAGTGTTAAATTTCATTATTTACCATAATGTAATGATTACAATTAAACTTTCATATACTATAGATTCATTATCCACCAACTGAAATTTGTCAGGTCTTTTATTGTTTTAATACTGATGATTTTGGCATACAACTCCTGATAACCCAAAAAACCTGTCTCAATAAATTAGCATATCAAGAATAGGTTCTCTAAATGACCTATTACCCTAATCTTCTGAATCAACTAATTAACTCTAAACACATGCAAAAGATACCTGAGGCTTTTAAAAACTCCCTGCCTGGTTCATTACTCAAAACCCCCATCATGGGTAAGACTAGCGACCTGACAGATGTCAAGAAGGCCATCATTGACACCCTCAAGCAAGAGGGTAAGACCCAGAAAGAAATTTCTCAACAAATAGGCTGTTCCCAGAGTGCTGTATCAAGGCACCTCAATGGTAAGTCTGTTGGAAGGAAACAATGTGGCAGAAAACGCTGTACAACGAGAAGAGGTGACCGGACCCTGAGGAAGATTGTGGAGAAGGACCGATTCCAGACCTTGGGGAACCTGAGGAAGCAGTGGACTGAGTCTGGTGTGGAAACATCCAGAGCCACCGTGCACAGGCGTGTGCAGGAAATGGGCTACAGGTGCCGCATTCCCCAGGTAAAGCCACTTTTGAACCATAAACAGCGGCAGAAGCGCCTGACCTGGGCTACAGAGAAGCAGCACTGGACTGTTTCTAAGTGGTCCCAAGTACTTTTTTCTGATGAAAGCAAATTTTGCATGTCATTCGGAAATCAAGGTGCCAGAGTCTGGAGGAAGACTGGGGAGAAGGAAATGCCAAAATGCCTGAAGTCCAGTGTCAAGTACCCACAGTCAGTGATGGTGTGGGGTGCCATGTCAGCTGCTGGTGTTGGTCCACTGTGTTTCATCAAGGGCAGGGTCAATGCAGCTAGCTATCAGGAGATTTTGGAGCACTTCATGCTTCCATCGGCTGAAATGCTTTATGGAGATGAAGATTTCATTTTTCAGCACGACCTGGCACCTGCTCACAGTGCCAAAACCACTGGTAAATGGTTTACTGACCATGGTATTACTGTGCTCAATTGGCCTGCCAACTCTCCTGACCTGAACCCCATAGAGAATCTGTGGGATATTGTGAAGAGAAAGTTGAGAGACGCAAGACCCAACACTCTGGATGAGCTTAAGGCCGCTATTGAAGCATCCTGGGCCTCCATAACATCTCAGCAGTGTCACAGGCTGATTGCCTCCATGCCACGCCGCATTGAAGCAGTCATTTCTGCCAAAGGATTCCCGACCAAGTATTGAGTGCATAACTGAACATTATTATTTGATGTTTTTTTTGTTTGGTATTAAAAAACACTTTTATTTGATTGGTCGGGTGAAATATGCTAATTTATTGAGACAGGTTTTTTGGGTTATCAGGAGTTGTAGGCCAAAATCATCAGTATTAAAACAATAAAAGACCTGACAAATTTCAGTTGGTGGATAATGAATCTATAGTATATGAAAGTTTAATTGTAATCATTACATTATGGTAAATAATGAAATTTAACACTATATGCTAATTTTTTGAGAAGGACCTGTAGAACCAGGTGCAACACAGTTCCCGCATGAAAAGCAGCCCATAACAGGTCCACTAGAGCCAAAATAGGCCCCTGCACGATACATGGTCGGGACATAGTGACTGCTCATCAATAAGTCCCCCAAGGTTCTACTACGTCTAGAGGTCATAAGAGGAGCATCAGAAAGATATTTAGCCAATGTCTTATCAGTTTTGAGCACGTTCCAATGTTTTTGAATGCAGGCTCTCATCTTAGCCCATTGTCCATTATACGTTGATATATAACGAGTTTTGTTTTCCATTTTGTCCTGCCTGGTCTTGGGGCATAACAAATCCTCCAGAACACATAATTTGGCTCGGTTGAATCCTGCTTTAATGCATCTTTTAGAATATCCTCTTTCCAAGAAACGATCACGAAGATCATTTGCTTGAAGTTGGAATTTAGGTTCGGAGGAACAGATCCACTTCATCCTAAGGAATTGGCCAACTGGGATGGCCCTAATTGTACTATGTGGATGGCTGGAATCTGCATGCAGCAATGAATTGGTTGAGGTGGGTTTTCTATGCACGTCAGTTTGTAAGAACTGATCTTGATCCACCTGGATAGTGATATCCAGAAAATTAACCAAACTTTTACTGGCAACATATGTGAGCTTAATGTTGAAATTATTACAATTTAACTGCTGCATGAATTTTTTTAATTGTAATTCCGATCCCTGCCAGATAGTAAACAAATCATCAATATACCATAACCAGCACTGCACATGGTCCGCGTCCCGCGCGCCGTCCCTGCCGAACACCCCCCGCTCCCAATAGCCCAGGAAGAGGCCGGCGCAGGACGGCGCACAGGCCGCTCCCATGGCAGTGCCGTGTTTCTGCAAATAAAAAACATCCTTAAATACAAAAAATTTTTTGTCAAAATAAAATTAAGTAATTCCATAACAAGGTCACATGTGTGGCCATCCCAGTTGCTGGTTCCCAGGAAGAAGCGGACCGCCTCCAAACCATCCTCATGGCGAATGCAGGTATACAAATCTTCTCTGTCCGCAGTCACCAAAATCATATCCTTCTCTAATTGTATACCATTGATTCTGGTAAGGACATCAGATGTGTCCCTGGCATAGGAGGGAAGCGACTCAACAAGGGGTTTCAAATAAAAATCAATGAACTTGCAAATCAGGTCGCTAAGCCCCCCTATGCCAGAGACAATGGGACGCCCCGGAGGATCCAAAGGGTCCTTATGTACCTTTGGGATGAAGTACAAAGTGGGAATCCTTGGAAATTTAGTCAAAAGTCAATCATATATTTTTTTGGGGATAATACCCTTTTCATATGCCCTTTCAAGAATTTCCTCAAGCTCACGCTGAAAACTGCCAAGGGGATTATGGTCCAGCCTAGAATAGGTGTTAATATCTTTAAAATGTTTGTTGGCTTCTCGCTCGTACATATGCCTCGGCCACAAAACAATATTGCCCCCCTTGTCAGCTGATTTGATTACTATATCATTATTTGTTTTAATTCCTGTAAGGCCTGACGTTATCTAGCAGTCAGGTTATCATGTTCATGCCTCGTTGTAATATTTTGAAAATCCTGAGCAACAAAATGGGTAAAACTAAAAACGCGCATCGGGGTGAGTGGTCGCCCCCGGGACTGGACTGAAACAGAGATACCATCATGGGTAATTAACCCCTTATTTAGTTTATGCTTGTGTATTTCTCTGAAACAGTGCTGCACTACGAGAAATGTATTGTGTCCTTTTGGCTTTGGGCTAATTGTATGGCTTAAACTAGCACTTTGCTTTTACTTTTTACCTATTGTACTGGAATTGTGAGCCTATGATTTGATACATTGTTCATGTAGACATAATTCTCAGCGCTGTGTTACATTTGTCCTGGTTGGCCGCCGCTCTATGTTGTCACCTTTCAGGATCAATCTCTATGAATATGACATTCAATTAAACATTGTATTTATTTATATAATCTTTGTATCATGTGTACTACTTAAATTTTTGACATAAACAATAGAATTTTTTAATATATGAAAATTCTAGTGCTTCCAGGTTTTTTATCAGATGGCAAACTGACTCATACGGTTTTATAGGTCCATTCACACATCCATGAAAATCACGCATCTGAGAATAAGATTAATTTGGGTCAGAGAATGTTTTGTTCTGATCCAATTTTGAAGATCAGAATAGGACATGCTCAATGCATCTGTAAAAGCAAGCAGCACAACGACACTGCACATGGATACAGGAATGTAGTATTATTTTTGTATAGCACAGTCCCTTAGTATATAGTGTACTCACTTATTATGTATAACATCATCCTTTGTTACTTTGTGTCCTCTTTTATTATGTACTAGCTGAAGAGCCCGGCGTTGCCCAGGAATAGTAACTAACTGTGGTTAGTTATAACAAATTATAATGACTATATTGCACAGTATCTAATCCTATCCTGTGTGATACCGTCTGCTCAGCTGTGTATCTAACCCTATCCTGTGTGATACCATCTGCAGCGCTGTGTATCTAATCCTGTGTGATACTGTCTGCTGAGCTGTGTATCTAATCCTATCCTGTGTGTTACTGTCTGCTGAGCTGTGAATCTAATCCTATCCTGTGTGATACTGTCTGCTGAGCTGTGTATCTCATCCTATCTTGTATGATACTGTCTGCTGAGCTGTATATCTAATTATATCCTGTGTGACAGTCTGCTGAGCCGTGGATCTGTCTGCTGGTGCGGTTGGCCCTGGGTTCCTCCTAATGCAGGACAATGCCAGACCTCATGTGGCTGGAGGGTGTCAGCAGTTCCTGCAAAATAAAGGCATTGAAGTTATGGACTGGCCCGCCCGTTCCCCAGACCTGAATCCGATTGAACACATTTGGGACATCATGTCTCTCACCATCCACCAACGTCACGTTGCACCACAGACTGTCCAGGAGTTGGCGGATGCTTTAGTCCAGGTCTGGGAGGAGATCCCTCAGGAGACCATCTGCTGCCTCATCAGGTGCATGCTCAGGCATTGTAGGGAGATCATACAGGCACGTGGAGGCCACACACTACTGAGCATCATTTCCTTGTCTTGAGGCATTTCCACTGAAGTTGGATCAGCCTGTAACTTCATTTTCCACTTTGATTTTGAGCATCATTCCAACTCCAGACCTCCGTGGGATATTAGTTGTGATTTACGTTGATCATTTTTAGGTTTTATTGTTCTCAAGACATTCCACTATGTAATGAATAAAGATTTACAGCTGGAATATTTAATTCAGTGATATATAGGATGTAGGATTTTAGTGTTTACTTTATTTTTTTGAGCAGTGTATATAGATAACAGCGTCCCTTATTACGTACCTTCCTCTCTAGTTATATATGATGCCATCCCTTATTATATAGTTTCCTCTGCTGTTATGTACAATTCTGTCTCTTACATAGTTTATTCTTATTTTTATTATTCACAGCGCCCGTCCTCTCTCTTGTTAGATATAAAATGACTGCTGATGGAGCAGTCGGTGACCAGAAGACCAGGCCATCAGCTCCTCCATTACAACAGAAGCTTTCCCATGGTCCATCAGCCATCAGTGCATTATATAGCTAACAAGACAGGACGGTATATGATAAAGAACAGGGCTCTATATAATCCGATATGTAAGGGCGGTGCTGTATATAACAAGAGCGGGCACTGTGTGATAAGGCAATATGCATAATAAAGGGGACTATGTATGTATGTATATATATATATATATATATCTTTGTCACCATAAAAGGAGGGGGGCTCAAACACATTTCGTGCACAGGGGCCCCAAGCTGTCAGTGTCCGCCCCTGGCTTCACATAATACCTTAAACGGGTTGTAAACGACCGCTTGACAGAACATGCTGGGTAGATAACTTATACATTGCTGATACAGCGTACTTGCGCCTGCTAATTCATTAAATATTATTCATAATGATGGCCAATGTATATGCACATGATAAAAGGGAGTCCCTATTGCCGATGTAGTATATCTCTCCAGTTGCTAGAAGCAACAGTCGTAGTTTCTTTCACTACAGCAAAATATGAACATTGCAAGCAATCAGTGGCTGCTGATTGGCTTCTTAAGTGACTCCCTTGCTGGATGCTGATCCTATCTCACCAGGAGGGGAATCAAAATTGAGTACAGAGGATCTGTGCTGGTCCAAGATTTGAGTTTCAATCATATTTTCCCTTCCAGGCCCCTTTATTAAGGGGTTTTACAGTAGTGTACACGTACAGCACATGTCAGGTGTTTATGTGTTAGTGGGCTCAGGAACTCATTCTGCACCATACCCAGCGGATGGCGGCTCTGTTATACTATCAGCACCTGCCTGTAACAGCAGCAAAATGATCGTGGGGTGCGGGGTGCTAATGGCTTTCCATGGCTGCCATGATGGTACTACTATAAAGTCCTGTCATTGGCTGGGTGACATAGGAAAACATGATTTTAACTATATACTGCAATTCTTTGGTGTTGCAAAATATAGAACAATGGATTAGATGATGGCAGGTGTAAATTCCTGAAAAAAAAAAAACAGAAAAGGTTTTAAAGATGTTAAAAAAACTGAAAATTTCAAATAACCCACCCTTTTCCCCTTAAAAATAAAGGAACTGAAATAATAAAGGTATTCAGTATTGTCGTGTTTGTAAAAGTATGATCTATGTACGAAAGTACCAGAATATTAAATTATTTAATCCGTACAGTAAGTGCCATGAAGCAATAAAAAAAATTCCAGAGTTTTGAGTTTTTCTACGCATCTCCCCAAAAAACTGCAAAAAAAAGTTATCAAAACATTGCATGGCATCATTAATAACAAAGGTATCACTAAAAATATTAGTTTATAACATTCTCATTTTCCATTGATGGAAAAATAAAAAATGGCAACGGAAATCAAATTTTTTTTTTTTTATACATTTTGGATATTTTTTTTACTGCTAAAACAAAAGAAAACTGTACAAGGTTGGTATCATTGTAGTAATACTGAGCTATCAGGTCATTTTTACTGCATCATAAACACGGTAAAAATAAAAATTTAAAAAGCAATGGTGGAATTGCATTATTTATTCACTACTTCACTGCATTTCTATTTTTTTCCATTTTCCAGTAAATTTTATGGTAAGATGAATGGCAAAAAATCAAGCTCTCATATTGTTACGTTGAAGGAAACAAAGTTATGGCTCTTGAAAGAAGGGGAGGAAAAAAACCCTGCTAAAACTGAAATTGACTGTCATGAAGGGGTTAAGTTAATAATAATAAAACATTTTATTTATGTTCTGTTTCTTATATAGTGTCTGCATATTCTGTAGTGCTGTACAGATTACTATCACTCCAGAGGTGTAGCTATGGTTTCAGCTCAGGGTGAGCAAAATATTTGAGTAGGCCCCTAACCATGTAACCCTGTGTACAACTACTGTGGTGAACCCTGATCGTGGGTATAGAGGAACCTGAGCAGAAAGACCAACACTGATATAACCACCATATGGTGGCCATCAGGGACGCCATCAGGGCATTACTACCCTTACTGGTGTAAGGGGCCGGTGAGCAGAAGCAAAAGAGGAGGGGCCTGGACTGCCTGAGACATGCTGGCAGAGTGTCTGACACAGTCCGGGCCATCCTCTTTTGCTTCTCCTCCCTGGGACCCAGGGGCAGTGTCAGTCATCATTATTTGCTAGCCCAGCGGCGCACAGTGCAGAATGCATAAACAGCACAGCCCTTCATGGTGCATGTCTGTGATTGGTTGGGAGCTCCTCACCGCTTCTTGGACCTCCTCTTCGGCTCCAGTGACAAGAGAGGTTTCCCTGTGTGTGCAGAGCGGTGCACAGAGCCCATGGCAATGAGCAAGAAAGGGAAGAGGTAGGCGGAGCCAGGTATGTAGGGAATGAGACAGTGCTGAGGAGAGGGGAAAAGTGCATCTTAAAATGCAAAAAATACGGTATGTGTATATACAGTGTGTATGGTGTGTGTGCAGGCTGTGTGCTGTAATGTGAGTATATATATGCAGGGTCACCATCAGGGCATTACTGGTGGATAGGGTCTCCTCTCTTCTGCTCACTGGACCCCAGTGGCAGGATTCTGTGTGCAGTAACTGAACCTGCGCTCGAGACGCAAGTACAGTTAAAATCTATTGCAATGTGGGCCCGCACAGCAATAGTTAAAAGTCATCAGCCAATCAGAGGCTGGCAGCTAACGTCAGCATGCACATCACCAGTGTATGATATCATTGTCATTTGCTGGCAAGTTTGCGCTTGAAATGGCTGGAGGGGACACCCCCAGGAAGAAGCAACCGCAAAACGCGCGTTGGGGTTTGGAGGCACGGCCTGTCACTCGGCAGTAGATTTTTTCGCTGGATACGCTTAGAGGGAATATGTTGAGGAATGGATACGGTACAATTTGTGTACATGTGGGTCTTTGAAGGGACGAGGTAATAGTAATTGGCTATGGGTGCTTTTGTGTATAGTTAACCCCTTTCTGACTTCGGACGGGATAGTACGTCCGAGGTCAGATCCCCTGCTTTGATGCAGGGCTCCGGCGGTGAGCCCGCGTCAAAGCTGGGACATGTCAGCTGTTTTGAACAGCTGACATGTGCTCGCAATAGCGGCGGGTGAAATCGCGATTCACCCGCCACTATTAACGCTGCTATTAACTAGTTAGTTTCCGGGTGGCCGGAAATGAGCGCATCGCCGACCCCCGTCACATGATCGGAGGTTGGCGATGCTTCTGAATAGTAACCATAGAGGTCCTTGAGACCTCTATGGTTACTGATCCCCGGCAGCTGTGAGCGCCACCCTGTGGTCAGCGCTCATAGCACACCTGCATTTCTGCTACATAGCAGCGAACATCAGATCGCTGCTATGTAGCAGAGCCGATCGTGTTGTGCCAGCTTCTAGCCTCCCATGGAGGCTATTGAAGCATAACAAAAGTAAATAAAAAAGTTAAAAAAAATTTGAAAAAAATAAAAAAAATATAAAAGTTTAAATCACCCCCTTTTGCCCCATTGAAAATAAATCAATTAAAAAATAATCAAACCTACACATATTTGGTACCGCCGCGTTCAGAATCGCCCAATCTATCAATAAAAAAAAACATTAACCTGATTGCTAAACGGTGTAATGAGAAAAAAATTCGAAACACCAGAATTACGTTTTTTTGGTCGCCCGGACATTGCATTAAAATGCAATAATGGACGATCAAAAGAAAGTATCTGCACCGAAATGGTATCATTAAAAACGCCAGCTCGGCACGCAAAAAATAAGCCCTCATCCGACCTCAGATCATGAAAAATGGAGACGCTACGAGTATCGGAAAATGGCACAATTTTATTCTTTTTTTTTAGCAAAGTTTGGAATTTTTTTTCACCACTTAGATAAAAAATAACCTAGTCATGTTAGGTGTCTATGAACTCGTACTGACCTGGAGAATCATAATGGCAGGTCAGTTTTAGCATTTAGTGAACCTAGTAAAAAAGCCAAACAAAAAACAAGTGTGGGACTGCACTTTTTTTGCAATTTCACCGCACTTGGAATTTTTTTCCCGTTTTCTAGTACACGACATGATAAAACCAATGATGTCGTTCAAAAGTACAACTCGTCCCACAAAAAATAAGCCCTCACATGGCCATATTGACGGAAAAATAAAAAAGTTATGGCTCTGGGAAGGAGGGGAGCGAAAAACGAACACGGAAAAATGGAAAATCCCAAGGTCATGAAGGGGTTAAACTGCGCCCCTAGTACCTGTTCTGAAATTGTGGATATTGCTCCAACCTCCCACACGTGTCACACTGGTAATACAGATAGTGCTTAGTTGCAAATATTGTATTATTATTGTCTAATCGAGAGTATGCAACCGTCTATTGATTGTATATGTATACCTATATTACTAAAAAATCTCAACCTTAGTGGATAGATTCCCTGATCCAGTAACTCTGCATAGTTCCATATTCTGCTGGCCTCTGTTGCTTTGTTTTGAGGCACCAATCTGTTTTATTGTTGTAACTTATTGATGTTAAATAAAAAAGTCATTGTTTAAAATATTTCGCTTAGAAACACTTCTTGATTCTGTCGTGGATAATTACAATAGGATCTATATGTTTGACTCTTGTTATGGAGTGTGGCCTATTCCTGTGTAGGGTTTATGGGCATGGGTAATGCGCTTATTACTGTATATAATATACAGAGCACTTGTGTACAGTATCACCAGTGATCACTGAATTACCTGTACACTGACACTGTATATAGAGCTCCTATGTATAATGTCACTGATGATCACTGTATTACCTGTGCACTATATACAGAGCTCCTGTGTATAATGTAATTGGTGAGCACTGTATTACCTGTACACTGACACTATATTAAGTGCAGATCAGTGTATAATGTCACTTACGGTGATATTAGTATTGTGTTTTTCTATTAATGTTCAGTATTGTAGTATTCAGTCACAATGGCAGTAATATGTGGTCTGGCCATGGTGTGGAGGTATTATTCCCCTGTATGTGGTATTATTCGGTCGCTATGTTGTGGTAATATGTGGTCCGGTCATGGTGTGGCGATATTTGTTCCTTGTATGTGGTATTATACGGTCGCTATGTGGTGGTAATATGTGGTCCATCCATGGTGTGGCTTTATTTGTCCCCTGTGTGTGATATTATTCGGTCACTATGTGGTGGTAATATGTGATCTGGTCATGATGTGGCAGTATTTGTTCCTTGTGTGTGGTATTATTTGGTCACTGTGGTGGTAATATGTGGTCTGGCCATGCTGTCGTGGTATTTGTCCCCTGTATGTAGTATTATTCAGTCACTATGTGGTGGTAATATGTGATCTGGTCATGATGTGGCAGCATTTGTTCCTTGCATGTGGTATTATTCGGTCACTGTGGTGGTAATATGTGGTCTGGCGATGCTGTGGTGGTATTTGTCCCCTGTATGTAGTGTTATTCAGTCACTATGTGGTGGTAATATGTGGTCTGGTCATGGTGTGGTGGTATTTGTTCCTTGTATGTGATATTGTCAGGACTCTGAACATTTTGATTACCTTTTGTGCATTACTGCCCTTTTCCAAGATGGCGTCTTTGGTCTCATGTGCACTGTGTCTTCCTGCCATATAACTCCACTCCAACCTTTAGTCTGTGCTAGAGTATTCTGCCTTGCATCCAGCTCCTGACGACTCCCTGGCTTTGCACCTGCACCTGCACCTGCTCCTGTGAACCTGTGTGGAGATCCTGCTACTAAGCTCTGAGTTTCTGCTGCATACATCGGTTTCCAGTAATCCTCCATCTGGCTGCTTGTGTTTGTTTCCATCTGCATTTGCTGGACATGTAAGCTGTTGCTGCTCTGCTTAAACCTGAGACTTTTACCCAGGCCTCCCCGGTTGGGCTAAGATATTATTTGAACTGCCTTATAAGCATATCTATCTGTGTTTGGACTACCAAGGACTTATTCGTGTCAAGTATCCTCAAGAATAATTGTGCTTCATAGACTTTCTGCGTGATTGCATTTTCCTCTGAAGTTTCCTATAGACTGTTAAGCTGCGTTTAATATTTACACCAAGTGTTGTGGACTTGAGTTTCTCTCTGCACCTGTTTGAATCACCGTGTGATAATATAGACTTTACCACTTATAAAACTGTGTCCTGTAGTTGTCTTGTTCCATGCAGAGTCTCCTGAGTTATCCCTTATAATCTTTACAGATATTATTGGTCATTTAAAAATTTAAAAATAATTAAAATATACCTAAAGAGTATTGGATATTTTAACTAATGTTTAATAAGTTACAGTAGAGTAGAGTCCAGCCAGAAGAGTCACCTCGTCGTAGTGATGGATTAAAAAATCTTTTGGCCAAAACATTAGCTGGTGGCTATGTACTGTATGTGAACTGGTGATGGGAATGGTTAATGTGTGATTAGTGAGGACATGTTGTACAAGTGGAGTTTTTTTCCAAGAGTGGGCGGAGGGTCTGTGGATGATTCGAGGGGTGGAGGCGGAGCTGGGGTGGAGCCTGGACGGAATCTCAAGGGGGCCCCAAAAATTTTGCCAGAATGGGGCTCCATAATTCCTAGTGACAGCCCTGGTGACCATACAGTGGCATATACCAGACCTGCAGACCATACAAGTAGTTACAGTACAGTTATATATAGCATCTTACAGATGATGTTCTTTCTGGTGGAGTGGTTTGTTTTCCCGTCTTTTCCATCTGGCCAAGACAGACATGACAACTTCTTCAAGCCACGACTCATCAGCAGAGATTACAACAAACACACATTTGACTTCTCACATTTCCAGACTCTTCCACATCTATGGAAGTGCATTTCAACAGCAAGGTGGCTCGTTGTTGAAGGGAAATAGAGAAAAAATAAAATCTTTAAATCTTCAGCATAGCGAGTGTGAGCGAGCTGAGTGTGACCTGAGCGTAAGTGTGGACGGCGGTAAGTGTGACTTGTGACTCAGTGAAGAGGTATTTGGAAGGCCTTTAACAAATACCTGTGTGAATTTGTGTGAGTTGTTGAATTGGGAGTAGCTATATTCACAAGGGGTTAACTTAGGGTGGGCGATCATAATCAAGGGTTTATAAGGGGCAGCTGTTTGGGGCTCAAGTCCTTTTTGGAAGTGCATTTCAACAGCAAGGTGGCTCGTTGTTGAAGGGAAATAGAGAAAAAAAAAAATCTTTAAATCTTCAGCATAGCGAGTGTGAGCGAGCTGAGTGTGACCAGAGCGTAAGTGTGGACGGCGGTAAGTGTGTGACTTGTGATTCAGTGAGGAGGTATTTGGAAGGCCTTTAACAAATACCTGTGTGAATTTGTGTGAGTTGTTGAATTGGGAGTAGCTATATTCACAAGGGGTTAACTTAGGGTGGGCGATCATAATCAAGGGTTTATAAGGGGCAGCTGTTTGGGGCTCAAGTCCTTTTTGGAAGTGCATTTCAACAGCAAGGTGGCTCGTTGTTGAAGGGAAATAGAGAAAAAAAAAATCTATAAATCTTCAGCACAGCGAGTGTGAGCGAGCTGAGTGTGACCTGAGCGTAAGTGTGGACGGCGGTAAGTGTGACTTGTGACTCAGTGAAGAGGTATTTGGAAGGCCTTTAACAAATACCTGTGTGAATTTGTGTGAGTTGTTGAATTGGGAGTAGCTATATTCACAAGGGGTTAACTTAGGGTGGGCGGTCATAATCAAGGGTTTATAAGGGGCAGCTGTTTGGGGCTCAAGTCCTTTTTGGAAGTGCATTTCAACAGCAAGGTGGCTCGTTGTTGAAGGGAAATAGAGGGAAAAAAAAAAAATCTTTAAATCTTCAGCATAGCGAGTGTGAGCGAGCTGAGTGTGACCTGAGCGTAAGTGTGGACGGCGGTAAGTGTGACTTGTGACTCAGTGACTTTGGAATCAGGGAGTTTCCAAGGGAGGAATTGCTGTTCCAAGTGTTAATTAATACTTGGTATTTATTTTTATTTAACGTTTCTGTCTGGTGCAATCCCCATTAGGAAATGTGCTCCACAATTGTTAATGCCATCCAGTGCACATCTTGCCACATGTATGCAGTCCTTGATCAGCCGGTCGAGGGTGCATACTGCTGTGCGAGATGTGAGCACATTGTGCATTTGGAAACCCAGATACTGGATCTAAATGTGCAGCTGGCAACACTGAGATCCATAGACAATATGGAGAGGAGTCTTCTGCTCACAGAGCAGATGCTCAATGGGATAGATGAGGAGGGGGATGGTAGGACGGAGCTGCAGGACAGTGAAGTAGGTAGCTGGGTGACATTCAGAAAGCGGGGTAGAGGGAAGAGTGCCAGGGAAGCTAGTCCTGATCTTTCACACCCCAATAAGTTTGCTAAGTTGGCAGATGAGGGGGGTGCCAGTACAGGGGTAGCACTGCTGCAGCCAGGCATGTCCTCTGAAAGCCGGAGGAGTGACTACTCCAGTAAGGAGGGAAATAGGAGAGCAGGGCAGGCCAGACAGGTGCTGGTAGTGGGGGACTCAATTATTAGGGGAACAGATAGGGCAATCTGTCACAAAGACAGGGATCGTCGAACGGTGTGCTGCCTACCTGGCGCTCGAGTCCGACACATCGCTGATCGGGTGGACAGATTACTGGGAGGGGCTGGTGAGGACCCAGCGGTCATGGTGCACATTGGCACAAATGACAAAGTTAGAGGTAGGTGGAAGGTCCTTAAAGATGATTTCAGGGAATTAGGCTGCAAGCTGAAAGCAAGGACCTCCAACGTGGTATTTTCTGAAATACTGCCTGTACCACGTGCCACGCCAGAGAGGCAACGGGAGATTAGGGAGGTTAATAAGTGGCTCAAGAATTGGTGTAGGAAGGAGGGGTTTGGGTTCCTGCAGAACTGGGCCGACTTCTCAGTTGGCTACAGGCTCTACGCTAGGGATGGGCTGCACCTCAATGGGGAAGGTGCAGCTGTGCTGGGGGAGAAAATGGTTAGAAGGTTGGAGGAGTGTTTAAACTAGGGAATGGGGGGGAGGGTATTCATTTTATAGGTGGGGAAGATAGTGCAGATAGAGACCTGGGCACAAATAAGGAAGTTGGGGGTGGTGGTGGCATGGGGGGTGGGGTTAGAACAGTTAGTAATTTAAGAAAGAATAGAGGTACAGAGAGGAACATCAAGTGCATGTATACTAATGCCAGAAGCCTCGCCAACAAAATGGACGAATTAGAACTAATGTTGTTGGAACATAATTATGACATGGTGGGGATATCTGAAACATGGCTGGATGAGAGCCATGACTGGGCTGTTAACTTGCAGGGTTATAGCCTTTTCAGAAATGACCGTACAGATAAGCGAGGGGGTGGGGTGTGTCTGTTTGTAAAATCGACCTTAAAACCCATCCTGCGTGATAATATAGGTGAATCTAATGAAAATGTAGAGTCCCTGTGGGTGGAGATAAGGGGAGGGGGAAAAAATAATAAATTACTGATAGGGGTTTGTTATAAATCTCCAAAAATAATGGAAGCAATGGAGAATATCCTTGTAAAGCAAATAGATGAAGCTGCGACTCAAGGAGAAGTCATTATTATGGGGGACTTCAACTACCCTGAAATAGATTGGGGAACAGAAACCTGCAGTTCCAGTAAAGGTAATCGGTTTTTGACAACTATGAGAGACAATTACCTTTCACAACTGGTTCAGGACCCAACAAGAAGGGGGGTACTGCTAGACCTAATATTAACCAACAGGCCAGACCGCATATCAAATATAAGGGTTGGGGGTCACTTGGGGAATAGTGATCACAAAATAATAAGTTTTCATGTCTCCTTTAATAAGATGTGTAGTAGAGGGGTGACAAGGACACTAAACGTCAGGAGGGCAAATTTCCAACGGATGAGAGAGGATCTTGGTGCAATTAACTGGGACGATATCCTGAGACATAAAAGTACACAAAGAAAATGGGAGACATTTATTAGCATCCTGGATAGGACCTGTGCACAGTATATACCGTATGGGAATAAACATACTAGAAATAGGAGGAAACCAATATGGCTAAATAAAGCTGTAAGGGGCGCAATAAGTGACAAGAAGAAAGCATTTAGAGAATTAAAGGAAGTAGGTAGTGAGGAGGCATTAAATAAATACAAAAAATTAAATAAATTATGTAAAAAGCAAATCAAGGCAGCAAAGATTGAGACAGAGAGACTCATTGCTAGAGAGAACAAAAATAACCCAAAAATATTCTTTAACTACATAAATAGTAAGAAACTAAAAAATGATAGTGTTGGCCCCCTTAAAAATAGTCTGGGTGAAATGGTGGATGAGGATGAGGAAAAAGCCAATATGCTAAATGACTTTTTTTCATCAGTATTTACAAAAGAAAATCCCATGGCAGCCAATATGACTAGTGATAATAATTCCCAATTTAATGTTACCTGCTTAACCCAGCAGGAAGTACGGCGGTGTCTAAAAATCACAAAAATTGACAAATCTCCGGGCCCGGATGGGATACACCCCCGAGTACTGCAGGAATTAAGAACAGTCATTGATAGACCATTATTTTTAATCTTTAAAGAGTCCATAATAACAGGGTCTGTACCACAGGACTGGCGTATAGCAAATGTGGTGCCAATATTCAAAAAGGGGACAAAAACTCGGAAATTATAGGCCAGTAAGTTTAACCTCTACTGTGGGTAAAATCCTGGAGGGCATTCTAAGGGATGCTATACTGGAGTATCTGAAGAGGAATAACCTCATGACCCAGTATCAGCACGGGTTTACTAGGGACCGATCATGTCAGACTAATTTGATCAGCTTCTATGAAGAGGTAAGTTCCGGTGTGGACCAAGGGAACCCAGTAGATGTAGTGTATATGGACTTTTCAAAAGCTTTTGATATGGTGCCACACAAAAGGTTGATACATAAAATGAGAATAATGGGGATAGGGGAAAATATGTGCAAGTGGGTTGAGAGTTGGCTCAGGGATAGGAAACAAAGGGTGGTTATTAATGGAGCACACTCGGACTGGGTCACGGTTAGTAGTGGGTTACCACAGGGGTCAGTATTGGGCCCTCTTCTTTTTAACATATTTATTAATTACCTTGTAGGGGGCTGTTGTGAACTCTAATTTTGGGCTCCCTCTAGTGGTCACAAGCGGTACTGTGTAGTGTTGTCTTTCTGCAGGTTGCAGCATCAGCTGGTTCGTTATCCTTGGTTGGTTTCCTATTTAGCTCACCTGGATACTCAGTTCCTTGCCTGCTATCAATGTATTCAGTGCTCTTCAGATTCCTTGTGTCTACCTTGCTCCCAGTCTCTCCAAGACAAGCTAAGTTTTTGTTTGATCATTTTTTGATTATCAGTGTTCATTATGTTTTTAGTCCAGCTCGCTAAAATGTGATTTCCTCGCTTGCTGGTTGCTCTAGGGGACTGAGGTTCTCCCCCCACACCGTTAGTTGGTGTGGGGGTTCTTGAAATCTCAGAGTGGATATTTTGTAAGGGTTTTTTACTGACCGCATAGATTCCCTTTTCTATTTTCTGCTATCTAGTATTAGTGGGCCTCATTTGCTGAATCTGCTTTCACCCCTGTGTATGTGCCTTCCTCTTACCTCACCGTTATTATCTGTTGGGGGCTTCTATATCTTTGGGGATTATTTCTCTGGAGGCAAGAGAGGTCTTTTCTTTCTCTCTAGGGGTAGTTAGTTCCTCAGGCTGGCTCGAGACGTCTAGGATTTTTAGGCATGTTCACTGGCTACTTCTAGTGTGTTTGGATAGGTTCAGATTTGCGGTCAGTCCAGTTTTCCACCTCCCTAGAGCTTATCCTATGTTTGTTACTTAGCTGGAGTAATTTGTGATCCTCAACCACTAAGGGTCATAACAGTATAGCAGGCCAAAAAGTGTTTAATGCATCACAGAAGTGGGATAAAAAGAAGACCTGAGTACACTTTTTTTTTTTTTCCTCCCGCTTTTCCTTTGCTGCAGTCTGTTTAGCTTCTTTCATCCCCTTGAACTCTGGGTGGTTTTGAGCTCAGCTGCAGACATGAATGTTCAGACTCTGACTTCTAGTGTGGATCATCTTACTGCACAGGTGCAAAGTATTCAGGATTTTGTTATTCGTAGCCCTATGTCAGAACCAAAGATACCCATTCCTGAGTTGTTTTCTGGAGATAGATCTAGGTTTCAAAATTTTAAGAATAATTGTAAGTTATTTCTATCTCTGAGACCTCGTTCCTCTGGTGATTCCGCTCAGCAAGTTAAAATTGTTATCTCCTTGTTGCGTGGCGACCCTCAAGATTGGGCTTTCTCTCTGGCGCCAGGAGATCCTGCATTGCTTAATGTAGATGCATTTTTTCTGGCTCTTGGACTGCTTTATGAGGAGCCTAATCTTGAGAATCAGGCAGAAAAAGCGTTGCTGGCTATCTCTCAAGGTCAGGATGAAGCAGAGGTGTATTGTCAAAAATTTCGGAAATGGTCGGTGCTTACTCAATGGAATGAGTGTGCCCTGGCTGCAAATTTCAGAGAAGGTCTTTCTGAGGCCGTTAAGAATGTTATGGTGGGGTTTCCCACCCCTACAAGTCTGAGTGATTCTATGGCTTTAGCCATTCAGGTTGATCGGCGTTTGCGGGAGCGCAAATCTGCTCATCCTTTGGCGGTATTTTCTGGACAGAGACCTGAGTCTATGCAATGTGACCGAACTCTGACCAGAATTGAGCGACAAAGTCATAGACGTCAAAATGGGTTGTGCTTTTACTGTGGTGATTCTACTCATGTTATCTCAGCATGCTCTAAACGCTTAAAAGAAATCGCTAAACCTGTCACCATTGGTACTATACAGCCTAAATTTATTTTGTCTGTTACTTTGATTTGTTCTTTGTCGTCCTACCCGGTTATGGCTTTTGTGGATTCGGGTGCTGCCCTGAATCTGATGGATTTGTCGTTTGCCAGGCGCTGTGGTTTTGTCCTGGAGCCTTTGGAATTTCCTATTCCTCTGAGGGGAATTGATGCTACGCCATTGGCTGAGAATAAGCCTCAGTATTGGACGCAAATGACCATGTGCATGACTCCCGTACATCAGGAGGTGATTCGCTTTCTCGTTCTGCATAATTTGCATGATGTTGTCGTTTTGGGTCTGCCATGGCTGCAAGCTCATAATCCAGTTTTAGATTGGAAAGCTATATCTGTGTCAAGTTGGGGTTGTCAGGGAATTCATGGCGATACTCCGTTGGTGTCTATTGCATCTTCCACTCCTTCTGAGGTCCCTGAATTTTTGTCTGACTACCAGGATGTATTTGATGAGCCCAGGTCCAGTGCCCTGCCCCCTCATAGGGATTGTGACTGTGCTATAAATTTAATTCCTGGTAGTAAATTCCCTAAGGGACGACTTTTTAATTTGTCTATACCAGAGCATGCCGCGATGCGGAGTAATATAAAGGAGTCTTTGGAGAAGGGACATATTTGCCCATCCTCTTCCCCTCTTGGTGCAGGATTTTTTTTTGTGGCCAAGAAGGACGGTTCTTTGAGACCTTGTATAGATTATCGTCTTCTGAATAAAATTACAGTCAAATTTCAGTATCCTTTGCCACTATTGTCTGATTTGTTTGCTCGGATTAAGGGTGCCAGTTGGTTCACCAAGATAGATCTCCGTGGTGCGTATAACCTTGTGCGCATTAAGCAGGGAGATGAATGGAAAACAGCATTTAATACGCCCGAAGGCCATTTTGAGTACTTAGTGATGCCTTTTGGACTCTCTAATGCTCCTTCTGTGTTTAAGTCCTTCATGCATGACATCTTCCGAGAATATCTGGATAAATTTATGATTGTTTATTTGGATGACATTTTGGTCTTTTCTGATGATTGGGAGTCCCATGTGAAGCAGGTCAGGATGGTGTTTCAGGTCCTGCGTGCTAATGCTTTATTTGTGAAGGGCTCAAAATGCCTCTTCGGAGTACAGAAGGTCTCCTTTTTGGGTTTTATTTTTTCTCCTTCTACTGTGGAGATGGACCCAGTCAAGGTCCAGGCTATTCATGACTGGACTCAGCCCACGTCTGTTAAGAGTCTTCAGAAGTTCTTGGGTTTTGCTAATTTTTACCGTCGTTTCATCGCTAATTTTTCTAGCGTGGTTAAACCTTTGACGGATTTGACCAAGAAGGGTTCTGATGTGACTAATTGGTCTCCTGTGGCCGTGGAGGCCTTTCGGGAGCTGAAGCACCGGTTTTCTTCAGCTCCAGTCTTATGTCAGCCAGATGTCTCTCTTCCCTTCCAGGTCGAGGTTGATGCTTCTGAGATTGGAGCAGGGGCTGTCTTGTCGCAGAGAAGCTCTGATGGCTCTGTGATGAAGCCATGTGCTTTCTTCTCAAGAAAGTTTTCGCCTGCCGAGCGGAATTATGATGTTGGTAATCGGGAGTTGTTGGCTATGAAGTGAGCATTTGAGGAGTGGCGACATTGGCTCGAAGGAGCTAAACATCGTGTGGTGGTCTTGACTGATCACAAAAATCTGATTTACCTTGAATCTGCCAAGCGCCTGAATCCTAGACAGGCTCGTTGGTCGTTGTTTTTCTCCCGTTTCAACTTCGTGGTCTCATACCTGCCTGGTTCGAAGAACGTGAAAGCTGATGCACTTTCTAGGAGTTTTGTGCCTGACTCTCCGGGAGTTTCTGAGCCGGCTGGTATTCTCAGAGAGGGAGTGATTTTGTCTGCCATTTCACCAGATTTGCGACGAGTGCTGCAGAAATTTCAGGCGGATAGACCTGACCGTTGTCCACCAGAGAGACTGTTTGTCCCGGATAGATGGACCAGCAGAGTTATTTCCGAGGTTCATTCTTCGGTGTTGGCGGGTCATCCTGGGATTTTTGGTACCAGAGATTTGGTGGCTATGTCCTTCTGGTGGCCTTCCTTGTCGCGGGATGTGCGTTCCTTTGTGCAGTCTTGTGGGATTTGTGCTCGGGCTAAACCTTGCTGTTCTCGTGCCAGCGGTTTGCTTTTGCCTTTGCCTGTTCCGAAAAGGCCTTGGACGCACATTTCCATGGATTTTATTTCGGATCTTCCAGTGTCTCAGAAAATGTCTGTCATCTGGGTGGTGTGTGATCGTTTTTCCAAGATGGTCCATTTGGTGCCCTTGCCTAAGTTGCCTTCTTCCTCCGATTTGGTTCCTCTATTTTTTCAGAATGTGGTTCGCTTGCACGGCATTCCTGAAAATATTGTGTCTGATAGAGGATCCCAGTTTGTGTCCAGGTTTTGGCGGACTTTTTGTGCCAAGATGGGCATTGATTTGTCTTTTTCGTCGGCCTTTCATCCTCAGACTAATGGCCAAACCGAGCGAACTAATCAGACGTTGGAAACTTATTTGAGATGTTTTGTTTCTGCTGATCAGGATGATTGGGTGACTTTTTTGCCTTTGGCCGAGTTTGCCCTTAATAATCGGGCTAGTTCTGCTACTTTGGTTTCACCTTTTTTCTGCAATTCTGGTTTCCATCCTCGTTTTTCCTCGGGTCAGGTTGAGTCTTCTGACTGTCCTGGGGTGGATTCTGTGGTGGATAGGTTGCAGCAGATTTGGAACCATGTGGTGGACAATTTGAGGTTGTCACAGGAGAAGGCTCAGCGCTTTGCCAACCGCCGCCGCGGTGTGGGTCCCTGACTTCGTGTTGGGGATTTGGTGTGGCTGTCTTCTCGGTATGTTCCTATGAAGGTCTCCTCTCCTAAATTCAAGCCTCGCTTCATCGGTCCTTATAAGATCTTAGAAATCCTTAACCCGGTGTCTTTTCGTTTGGATCTCCCAGCATCGTTTGCCATTCATAATGTGTTCCATAGGTCTTTGTTGCGGAGGTATGTGGTACCTGTGGTTCCTTCTGTTGAGCCTCCTGCTCCGGTGCTGGTCGAGGGCGAATTGGAGTACGTGGTGGAGAAGATTTTGGATTCTCGTATCTCTAGACGGAGGCTTCAGTATTTGGTTAAGTGGAAGGGCTATGGTCAGGAGGATAATTCCTGGGTTGTCGCCTCTGATGTTCATGCGGCCGATTTGGTTCGTGCCTTCCACGCGGCTCATCCTGATCGCCCTGGGGGTCTTGATGAGGGTTCGGTGACCCCTCCTCAAGGGGGGGGTACTGTTGTGAACTCTATTTTTGGGCTCCCTCTAGTGGTCACAAGCGGTACTGTGTAGTGTTGTCTTTCTGCAGGTTGCAGCATCAGCTGGTTCGTTATCCTTGGTTGGTTTCCTATTTAGCTCACCTGGATACTAAGTTCCTTGCCTGCTATCAATGTATTCAGTGCTCTTCAGATTCCTTGTGTCTACCTTGCTCCCAGTCTCTCCAAGACAAGCTAAGTTTTTGTTTGATCATTTTTTGATTATCAGTGTTCATTATGTTTTTAGTCCAGCTCGCTAAAATGTGATTTCCTCGCTTGCTGGTTGCTCTAGGGGACTGAGGTTCTCCCCCCACACCGTTAGTTGGTGTGGGGGTTCTTGAAATCTCAGAGTGGATATTTTGTAAGGGTTTTTTACTGACCGCATAGATTCCCTTTTCTATTTTCTGCTATCTAGTATTAGTGGGCCTCATTTGCTGAATCTGCTTTCACCACTGTGTATGTGCCTTCCTCTTACCTCACCGTTATTATCTGTTGGGGGCTTCTATATCTTTGGGGATTATTTCTCTGGAGGCAAGAGAGGTCTTTTCTTTCTCTCTAGGGGTAGTTAGTTCCTCAGGCTGGCTCGAGACGTCTAGGATTTTTAGGCATGTTCACCGGCTACTTCTAGTGTGTTTGAATAGGTTCAGATTTGCGGTCAGTCCAGTTTGCCACCTCCCTAGAGCTTATCCTATGTTTGTTACTTAGCTGCAGTAATTTGTGATCTTCAACCACTAAGGGTCATAACAGGGGGCATTCAGAGTAGAATTTCAATATTTGCAGATGACACTAAACTCTGCAGGGTAATCAATACAGGGGAGGACAATTTTATATTACAGGCTGATTTATGTAAGCTAGAAGCTTGGGCTGATAAATGGCAAATGAGCTTTAATGGGGATAAATGTAAGGTCATGCACTTGGGTAGAAGTAATAAGATGTATAACTATGTGCTTAATTCTAAAACTCTGGGCAAAACCGTCAATGAAAAAGACCTGGGTGTATGGGTGGATGACAAACTCATATTCAGTGGCCAGTGTCAGGCAGCTGCTACAAAGGCAAATAAAATAATGGGATGCATTAAAAGAGGCATAGATGCTCATGAGGAGAACATAATTTTACCTCTATACAAGTCACTAGTGCGACCACACTTAGAATACTGTGCACAGTTCTGGTCTCCGGTGTATAAGAAAGACATAGCTGAACTGGAGCGGGTGCAGAGAAGAGCAACCAAGGTTATTAGAGGACTGGGGGGTCTGCCATACCAAGATAGGTTATTACACTTGGGGCTATTTAGTTTGGAAAAACGAAGACTAAGGGGTGATCTTATGTTAATGTATAAATATATGAGGGGACAGTACAAAGACCTTTCTGCTGATCTTTTTAATCATAGACCGGTGACAGGGACAAGGGGGCATCCTCTACGTCTACGATTCTTTACTGTAAGAGCAGTGAGACTATGGAACTCTCTGCCGTATGATGTTGTAATGAGTGACTCATTGCTTCAATTTAAGAGGGGACTGGATACCTTTCTGGAAAAGTATAATATTACAGGGTATATATATTAGATTCCTTGATAAGGCGTTGATCCAGGGAACTAGTCTGATTGCCGTATGTGGGGTCGGGAAGGAATTTTTTTCCCCATGATGGAGCTTACTCTTACCACATGGGTTTTTTTTGCCTTCCCCTGGATCAACATGTTAGGGCATGCTAGGCTATGGATTGAACTAGATGGACTTAGGGTACCGTCTCACTATATGATTTACCAACGATCCGACCTGCGATACGACCTGGCCGTGATCGTTGGTAAGTCGTTGTGTGGTCGCTGGGGAGCTGTCACACAGACCGCTCTCCAGCGACCAACGATGCCGAGGTTCGCTGGTAACCAGGGTAAACATCGGGTTACTAAGCGCAGGGCCGCGCGTAGTAATCCGATGTTTACCGTGGTTACCAGCGTAAAAGTAAAAAAAAAAAAACCGTACATACTCACCATCTGATGTCCGTCAGGTCCCTTGCCGTCCGCTTCCTGCTCTGACTGAGATCCGGCCGTACAGTGAGAGCAGAGCACAGCGGCGACGTCACCGCTGTGATCTGCTCTCACTTTCCGGCCGGCAGACAGTCAGAGCGGGAAGCAGACGGCAAGGGACCAGACGGACATCAGATGGTGAGTATGTACGGTTTTTTTTTTTTTACTTTTACGCTGGTAACCACGGTAAACATCGGATTACTAAGCGCGGCCCTGCGCTTAGTAACCCGATGTTTACCCTGGTTACAAGCGAACGCATCGCTGGATCGCTGTCACACACAACGATCCAGCGATAACAGCGGGAGATCCAGCGACGAAAGAAAGTTCCAAACGATCTGCTACGACGTACGATTCTCAGCAGGGTCCCTGATCGCTGCTGCGTGTCAGACACTACGAGATCGTAACTATATCGCTAGAACGTCAAGAATCGTGCCGTCGTAGCGATAAAAATGCCACTGTGTGACGGTACCCTTAAAGTCTTCCTTCAACCTTAATAACTATGTAACTATGTAACTATACCTAACCTGCACAAATGCCTCAGCTCATCCTAATGATACCACAATACGGAGTCGCTGCTACCACATGTGTTCCTATTACTGCACTTGCTGTGTGGTAGAAAAACAGAGCTCCTCTTACTTCCCCACATAATAATGCCACTACTGTGACCCTTACAAGTTAGTATGCCTCATTTGTGCCCTCTACTGTAGATGGTAAATTGCGCTCTTGAAAAGATTAATGCCTTATGCAAATGCCCTAGAAAACAGTCCAGATTTTACCCTTTTGATGGTTTCAATACTCTGAGTGCCCCTATAACAATAATGTTTCTTAAGCTCTCACTTAACACTCAATAATGTCCACTGGAGCGTTCAACATACAGCTTCTCTATACACAGTATAGTAGACCCACAGCTCCCTTATACAGAGTATGATGTCCCCACAGCTCCTCTATATACAGTATGATGGGCCTATAGCTCCTCTATACACGATATAATGCTCAACAGCTTCCTTATACTCAGTATTGTGGGCCCACAGCTCCCCTATACACAGAACCATCATCAGTGCATGAGTTCTGCATGAGAACCAGAGTCAGTACATGAATGCAGCACCAGAACCACTATTAGTAAGTGATTGCTGTGCCAGAACCACCGTCAGTAGATGAATACAGCAATAGAACAACACTTTGCCACTTCTGCATACTGTCCACACAATACTGTGCTTTCACATTAATAATAATAATAATAATCTTTATTTTTATATAGCGCTCACATATTCCGCAGCGCTTCACAGTTTGCACACATTATCATTGCTGTCCCCGATGGAGCTCGCAATCTAAATTCCCTAACAGTATGTCTTTGAAATGTGGGAGGAAACCGGAGTACCCGAAGGAAACCCACGCAAACACGGGGAGAACATACAAACTCCTTGCAGATGTTGTTTTTGGTGGTATTTGAACCCAGGACTTCAGTGCTGCAAGGTTGCAGTACTAGCCACTGAGCCACCCTCATATACAATAAAAGTCCCTGTAACCTTCGGCTCTATAAGGCGCTTACCTTTCCCACTTCAGCAGCAGGGTGAAAGCAACAGTAAGGAACCAGTGGTAGAAGGGTAACCGCCTTAGCTGGTTGACGACCGCTCATCAGTTAATTTTTTGTATATTTATAGACGATCAGGATCATGGTCAGTACATTAATTCATTACCAGATCCACTGTCAGTATATGAATCCAACTTCTCCATACTGTGCCCCCACTTTTTCCATATTGTCCACAAAACTCTCACCTCTCCATATTGTTCCCCACACTCCCATCTCTACATACTGTTCCCCCACTTCTCCATAATGTGCCCCCACTTCTCAATATTGTCCCCTACGCTCTCACGTTTCCATATTGTTCCCCCATGCTCGTGTCTCTACATATTGTTCCCTGAATTCTCCATACAATTCGCTCAAACTCCCACTTCTCCGTCCTGTACCCCCATTTCTCCATAAATTCCCCTAGGCTCCATCCTGCTCTCCAAATTCTCCTTATTGTCCCCCACACTCCCACCTCTTGATAATGTCCCCCACTTCTCAATATGGTCTCCCCACTCCTCCATATTGTCCTCTACACTCCCACTTCTCCATACTGCACCCTCACTTGTCCATTCAATCTCCCCATACTCCCACTTCTCCATATGGTCCGCAGACACTTCCAGTCTGTTTGCCCTATATTGTCCCCTACACTTCCACCTCTCCATACTGTCCCCCCACTTCTTCATATTGAACACCCACTTCTCCATATGGTCCCCCCACACTCCCCTTTCTCGATACAGCCTCACCACTAGTGTTGAGCATTCCGATACCGCAAGTATCGGGTATCGGCCGATACTTGCGGTATCGGAATTCCGATACCGGGATTCCGATACTTGCCGCGTATCGGATACCGGAATCGGAAGTTCTAAGATTCAAAAAGCAGAAATTCAGCCAATGAGATTGATTCCAAGTGTGGGCACATCCTGTTTAGCATGGAGGGCATGAAACTACTGGCAAGGCTGTGATTGGCTGGTGTAATGATGTCATGATGCAGTTTAAAAGTCGCTGGCGCCATTTTGCGATCACTCTGCTGTGAATTCAGTTAGTGACAGGACGCTGTTTGCTGACTGAGGGACAGTTTAGAGATAGCGATTTGCTTCTTTGTGCTTTCCAAAGGCTAATTTAGCAACCGCTGTGTTCACCTACTATTCACCTTGCTTTTGCCTTGTAGCGCTGTTTTCACAGCGATCTGCAGGGTCTGTGTGTGTGTGTGTGTGTGAGTGCAGCCCAGTCTCCAGTCTGAGTGCAGCCACATAGGCCATCCATAGTTGGTTGTATTCAGTTCAGGGAGGGTGGTTCATTGCCTCATACTGTTCCTTTTTTTTTTTTTTTCCCAAGTAGTGTAGTCTGCTGCTAATTTATTCAAAAAAATCCTATTAGTGTCTTTCCACCCGTCTCCAGCTAATTTGTGGAAAAACACTACATAGGATAAAGTAGAGGAGGGTTTTTGGGCCTTGCAGCGCCGTTTACGGCCGTCTGCACGGTCTCCGTGTGACTGCAGCTCGCCCTGTAATCTGTGAGCAGCTGTAGCCTGGTCGTCTCCAGCTCAGGGTTTTTCACTGCGTCATACCGCCAAATCAATTTTCTTTTTTTTCAAAGTAGTGTAGTCTGCTGCTAATTAATTTTAAAAAATCCTATTAGTGTCTTTCCACCCGTCTCCAGCTAATTTGTGGAAAAACACTACATAGGATAAAGTAGAGGAGGGTTTTTGGGCCTTGCAGCGCCGTTTACGGCTGTCTGCACGGTCTCCGTGTGACTGCAGCTCGCCCTGTAATCTGTGAGCAGCTGTAGCCTGGTTGTCTCCAGCTCAGGGTTTTTCACTGCGTCATACCGCCAAATCAATTTTCTTTTTTTTCAAAGTAGTGTAGTCTGCTGCTAATTAATTTAAAAAAATCCTATTAGTGTCTTTCCACCCGTCTCCAGCTAATTTGTGGAAAAACACTATATAGGATAAAGTAGAGGAGGGTTTTTGGGCCTTGCAGCGCCGTTTACGGCTGTCTGCACGGTCTCCGTGTGACTGCAGCTCGCCCTGTAATCTGTGAGCAGCTATAGCCTGGTTGTCTCCAGCTCAGGGTTTTTCACTGCGTCATACCGCCAAATCAATTTTCTTTTTTTTCAAAGTAGTGTAGTCTGCTGCTAATTAATTTAAAAAAATCCTATTAGTGTCTTTCCACCCGTCTCCAGCTAATTTGTGGAAAAACACTACATAGGATAAAGTAGAGGAGGGTTTTTGGGCCTTGCAGCGCCGTTTACGGCTGTCTGCACGGTCTCCGTGTGACTGCAGCTCGCCCTGTAATCTGTGAGCAGCTATAGCCTGGTTGTCTCCAGCTCAGGGTTTTTCACTGCGTCATACCGCCAAATCAATTTTCTTTTTTTTCCAAATAGTGTAGTCTGCTGCTAATTTATTCAAAAAAATCCTATTAGTGTCTTTCCACCCGTCTCCAGCTAATTTGTGGAAAAACACTACATAGGATAAAGTAGAGGAGGGTTTTTGGGCCTTGCAGCGCCGTTTACGGCCGTCTGCACGGTCTCCGTGTGACTGCAGCTCGCCCTGTAATCTGTGAGCAGCTGTAGCCTGGTTGTCTCCAGCTCAGGGTTTTTCACTGCGTCATACCGCCAAATCAATTTTCTTTTTTTTCAAAGTAGTGTAGTCTGCTGCTAATTAATTTAAAAAAATCCTATTAGTGTCTTTCCACCCGTCTCCAGCTAATTTGTGGAAAAACACTACATAGGATAAAGTAGAGGAGGGTTTTTGGGCCTTGCAGCGCCGTTTACGGCTGTCTGCACGGTCTCCGTGTGACTGCAGCTCGCCCTGTAATCTGTGAGCAGCTATAGCCTGGTTGTCTCCAGCTCAGGGTTTTTCACTGCGTCATACCGCCAAATCAATTTTCTTTTTTTTCCAAATAGTGTAGTCTGCTGCTAATTTATTCAAAAAAATCCTATTAGTGTCTTTCCACCCGTCTCCAGCTAATTTGTGGAAAAACACTACATAGGATAAAGTAGAGGAGGGTTTTTGGGCCTTGTAGCGCCGTTTACGTCTGTCTGCACGGTCTCCGTGTGACTGCAGCTCTATCTGTTGTCAGTTCAGCCCCCAAAAAATAAATAAATAATAAAGTTCACCAAACACACCAGTTACACCACTTTACATTTCTGTAGGCCACATTAGCTCATATTAAAGTCTAGTCCACACTTTAGATAATTAGTGCTTCTTATACCTGTTAGGAGGAGTTGCTCAGGAATAAGCACACAAATCCGTTAGTACTTTTCTGCTTATCTTTATCAGTCAACTAAGATGAAGAAGGCAGTGAGTAAGGCACGTGGGCGTGGGCGTGGGCGCGGAGCAGGGAGGGGACGTGGGGATTCTGTGCCTGCTGCGGGCACCGGTGACTCATCAGCACCCACTTTCACCAGGCAACAGTCGTTCATGCGAAGCTTTGTGTCCGAGCGCCGTACACCGCTGCTGCGTGAAGAACAAATTGAAGCTGTTGTCGGATGGATGGCAGCTAATGCATCAACTTCCATTAGTGCCACATCCTCTCAGACACAGAGCACTGGAGAGCAGCCATCTGTCTCTTCACCACCTGCCAAATTGCCCAGGCAGACAGAGAGCCCAGGACAGGAGCCGTCTCTACTTCTGTTCTCTGAATCTCTTGGCTTGGAAACAGGGGGCCAGCCAAGCAGCATTGGAGAAATGGAAGAAGAGGCAGGGTGCAGTGATGCCCAACAGCTTTTTCTGTCTTCCTCTGAAGAGGCGGGTGGGCCAGTGGCTCCGGTCACCACATCGCAGGCCGCATCAGCTGATGATGACACTCAGGTGCCACTTACTGGTGCGTGCTCTGCTGCTGAGACTACCCAGGAGGAGCAGTTGGGGGCAGAGGGTAGTGTAGATGATGAGGTCCTCGACCCATCTTGGCGTGAGGGACAGGAAGGTGGTGGGAGCAGCTCTGAGGAAGAGATTCCCCGTACGGCCCAAAGAGGGAGAGGGAGGGGGAAGACTGCGGATCCTGCAGCCTCCGCTTTGGCACCCGTTAGGAGCATGTCTCTTCCAAAAGCCAAAAAGGGCGCTCCCAAGACTTGCAGTGCCTGGTCCTTTTTTGACACAGTTGCAGATGACATTTGCTATGTCAGATGCAACGTGTGTCATCAAAAAGTCAAAAGAGGGAAAAATGTCAGCAACCTCAATACCTCCAACATGTGGAAACATGTGCGCAACAGGCACCCGGCGGAGTTAGAAAAACACACTGAAGAGGTAGGCCAACCAACAGCGGCAGCTACCACCTCTTCAGCTCGTGTTGCCTCTTCCTCTACCTCACACGCAGCTGGTTCGGCGTCCTCCCAGGATCGCCGTGGAAGAACCTCTGCCCCTGTTGTCCAGAGACCCGCTGTAATTCCACCCGCAGCGCCACTTTCCCAGTCATCCACACACTCCCAGCCCAGTCTACAGCCATCGGTAGTACAGGCATGGGAGAAAAGGCGGCCTTTCTCGTCAAACCACCCACGAGCACAGGCTCTGACTGCAGGCATTGCCAAACTTCTGTCACTGGAAATGCTGTCATTCAGGCTGGTGGAGACTGACAGCTTCCGTGACTTGATGTCATTGGCAGTCCCACAGTACAATGTGCCCAGCCGCTTTTACTTCAGCAGGCAAGCCGTCCCTGCCCTGCAGAAGCATGTGGAGGGACACATAAAACACGCGCTACTGAACGCCGTCAGTAGCAAGGTCCACCTCACCACCGATGCGTGGACCAGTCAACATGGACAGGGGCGATACCTTTCCCTCACTGCCCATTGGGTTAATGTCGTTGAGCCGGGTACAGACCGTGCGAGTGGCGCAGGACGTGTCCTGCCCACTCCAAGGATTGCAGGAATCCATTCTGTACGCATTGACTCCTCCTCTTACACCAGTTCCTCAGAATCATCGCTGCAGGAGCCGTCACAGTCCACCTCCACATGGACCCGTGATGAACGTGTACCTGTTACGACCGACATGAGCACAGCCGTGGCCAAACGTCAACAGGCCGTCTTGAAATTAATTTTCTTGGGGAATCGTAGCCACACAGCGCAGGAGCTCTGGAATGCCATCAAGCAGGAGAGCGATGTGTGGTTTGTGCCAGCGAATCTCCAGCCAGGCATGGTAGTGTGTGATAATGGCCGAAATCTGGTGGCAGCTCTGGGCCTCGGCAACCTCACTCACATCCCATGTCTGGCACATGTGCTCAATTTGGTCGTGCAGAGCTTTTTGAGGGACTATCCGGATCTTGATGCACTGCTGCACAAGGTCCGCCTAGAGTGTGCTCACTTGCGGCGTTCCAGCACGGCAAAAGCGCGCATTGCGGCTCTGCAGCGCCGACACCGCCTGCCGGAACATCGCATCATATGTGACCTACCTACCAGGTGGAATTCCACGTTACATATGTTGGAGCGGTTGTGTGAGCAGCAGCAAGCTGTAATGGAGTACCAGCTGCTTCAGGCGCAAAAAAGTCGCAGTCAGCGCCGTACAGACTTCACAACCACAGAGTGGGCCACTATGAATGACGTCTGCCAGGTTTTGCGTCCCTTTGATTATTCCACGCGGATGGCGAGTGCAGATGATGCACTAGTCAGCATGACTGTCCCCCTTATCTGCCTGCTTGAAAAATCACTGCAAGCGCTAAGGGATGATGTTGTGGAAGAGGTGGAGGATGAGGATTCACCATTTCCATCATCTTCTGGACAGTCAGCGCCACGTGGTTCCTCACAAATGCGTAGGCAGGGGACCGTTTGTGAGGAGGATGAGGAGGAGTCAATGGAGGAGGAAGACATCCGTCCAGAGGAGGGAGTTACACAATTGTCCAGTAGTCAGTGTGTACAGCGAGGGTGGGGTGATGACGAGCGGGCAGAGATCACGCCTCCAGCAGGGGACAGCGTTTCTTGGGCAGTTGGCAGTCTGCAGCACATGGTGGATTACATGCTGCAGTGCCTGAGAAACGACCGCCGCATCGCCCACATTCTCAACATGTCTGATTATTGGGTGTTCACCCTCCTCGATCCTCACTACCGGGACAACGTAGAAAGCCTCATCACACCGTTGAACCGGGAGCGAAAAATGCGGGAGTACCAAGACACACTGGTCAATTCCATCATCTTCTCCATTCCAACTGAGAGAAGTGCTGCTAGTGCATTCCAAAGCAGCTCAGTGCGTCCAGGCCGTGGTGGAGGCTCTGCACAAAGAGGGAGCAGAAGCAGTGCCTCTGCCCAAGGCAAGACCAGTATGGCCGAACTGTGGCACAGTTTTCTGTGCCCGCCACAAAAGTCTACACCATCACAGACGGCTCCAGTCAGCAGGAGGCAACGGTTCCGTCAGATGGTGACAGACTACATGTCTTGCCCTCTTGCTGTACTCCCAGACGGCTCTTCCCCTTTCAAGTTTTGGGTCTCAAAGCTGGATACATGGCCAGAGCTAAGCCAGTATGCATTGGAGGTGCTGTCTTGCCCTGCGGCCAGTGTATTATCGGAACGTGTCTTTAGTGCTGCAGGTGGTGTACTAACTGACCGTCGCATGCGACTATCCTCCGATAACGTTGACCGGCTTACTTTCCTGAAAATGAACAAGGCCTGGATCTCGCCGGAATTTGCCACTCCTCCTCCTGATTGAATAATTAGGTCACTGTATACGTTATCCAGGTCTCCTGTTGTGTTCATCTTTCTACCACCTGAACTTAAATTCCTGGGCTCCAACACCGCCAGTTGAGGCTCAGACGTGCCGTCTGCACAGTCAAAACATACGACCCAGTGTTATTGGGTTTCAGTAACGTCAGCTGATCCCCAGCTGTGTAGCCGGCAATGTGTCATGCGACCGCCACGCTGACACAACAACTGAAATGTAAGGGAATCTGTCCCCCCCCCCCCCCAAGGCGTTTGTTACTGAAAGAGCCACCTTGTGCAGCAGTAATGCTGCCCAAGGAAAAGGTAGCTATTTTTGTTTAGCTCCTTGCACACGCAGAACTTAACACTTATAAAATGTGTCCACTGATACCGTAAAACCGTCCCGGAGGTGGGACTTTCCTTCGTAATGTGACGCAGCCCAGCCGTCATTCCTACCCCCCCGGCGCCGCGCACCGGCTCCTCAGCGTTGTTTTATTCCGTCCAGGAGCCTGCGCTGTTATGTTATCCCGTGGCCAGGCACACTTAGCGCTGCCCGTCTTCTGGCATCATTTGGTGTCTGGATGGCTGTGCCTGTGCGGCCGCGCTGGCAGAGAGCCCGCCTCGCAGTGTCTTCTGATTTAATCCCACTGGGGGCCTGGGATCCATGGACATGCGCAGTGCATATCTGAACCTCCACCTCTCACTCATTTCCCTATGGCTTCTTCAGACTGTTCGGTGTCAGCTGGTCCCTAACAGCATGCCACGGCCGTGACACCGCACAGTCTGAAGAAGCCATAGGGAGATGAGTGAGAGGTGGAGGTTCAGATATGCACTGCGCATGTCCATGGATCCCAGGCCCCCAGTGGGATTAAATCAGAAGACACTGCGAGGCGGGCTCTCTGCCAGCGCGGCCGCACAGGCGCAGCCATCCAGACACCAAATGATGCCAGAAGACGGGCAGCGCTAAGTGTGCCTGGCCACGGGATAACATAACAGCGCAGGCTCCTGGACGGAATAAAACAACGCTGAGGAGCCGGTGCGCGGCGCCGGGGGGGTAGGAATGACGGCTGGGCTGCGTCACATTACGAAGGAAAGTCCCACCTCCGGGACGGTTTTACGGTTGCAGGGGACACATTTTATAAGTGTTTAGTTCTGTGTTTGCAAGGAGCATGATGAAAAGAGCCACCTTTTCCTTTTGCATCTTTTGTGCTGCACAAGCTGGCTCTTTCAGCTACAAACGCCTTGGGGGGGGGTTAAAGGTTCCCTTTCGACTTTCTCAGGCTTCGGCCTACATTGTGTTCCTCTGCTTTTCCACCTGTCCCTGGGCTCCAACACCGCTAGTTGTTGCCTGGTAGTGCTGTACGCACAGTCCCAACAGTCGCTCCTCTGTTATTGGGGTTCAGTAACGTCAGCTGTTCCCCTGCTGTGTGTGTGGCAATCCCTCCTACCTCCTCCAACCTCCTCCTCCTCCACCTGTCCCTGGGCTCCAACACCGCCAGTTGCCGTCCAGAAGTGCTGTACGCACAGTCAACAGTCCCTCCTCTGTTATTGGGGTTCAGTAACGTCAGCTGTTCCCCTGCTGTGTGTGTGGCAATCCCTCCTACCTCCTCCTACCTCCTCCAACCTCCTCCTCCTCCACCTGTCCCTGGGCTCCAACACCGCCAGTTGCCGTCCAGAAGTGCTGTACGCACAGTCAACAGTCCCTCCTCTGTTATTGGGGTTCAGTAACGTCAGCTGTTCCCCTGCTGTGTGTGTGGCAATCCCTCCTACCTCCTCCTACCTCCTCCAACCTCCTCCTCCTCCACCTGTCCCTGGGCTCCAACACCGCCAGTTGCCGTCCAGAAGTGCTGTACGCACAGTCAACAGTCCCTCCTCTGTTATTGGGGTTCAGTAACGTCAGCTGTTCCCCTGCTGTGTGTGTGGCAATCCCTCCTACCTCCTCCAACCTCCTCCTCCTCCACCTGTCCCTGGGCTCCAACACCGCCAGTTGCCGTCCAGAAGTGCTGTACGCACAGTCAACAGTCGCTCCTCTGTTATTGGGGTTCAGTAACGTCAGCTGTTCCCCTGCTGTGTGTGTGGCAATCCCTCCTACCTCCTCCTACCTCCTCCAACCTCCTCCTCCTCCACCTGTCCCTGGGCTCCAACACCGCCAGTTGCCGTCCAGAAGTGCTGTACGCACAGTCAACAGTCCCTCCTCTGTTATTGGGGTTCAGTAACGTCAGCTGTTCCCCTGCTGTGTGTGTGGCAATCCCTCCTACCTCCTCCAACCTCCTCCTCCTCCACCTGTCCCTGGGCTCCAACACCGCCAGTTGCCGTCCAGAAGTGCTGTACGCACAGTCAACAGTCGCTCCTCTGTTATTGGGGTTCAGTAACGTCAGCTGTTCCCCTGCTGTGTGTGTGGCAATCCCTCCTACCTCCTCCTACCTCCTCCAACCTCCTCCTCCTCCACCTGTCCCTGGGCTCCAACACCGCCAGTTGCCGTCCAGAAGTGCTGTACGCACAGTCAACAGTCCCTCCTCTGTTATTGGGGTTCAGTAACGTCAGCTGTTCCCCTGCTGTGTGTGTGGCAATCCCTCCTACCTCCTCCTACCTCCTCCAACCTCCTCCTCCTCCACCTGTCCCTGGGCTCCAACACCGCCAGTTGCCGTCCAGAAGTGCTGTACGCACAGTCAACAGTCCCTCCTCTGTTATTGGGGTTCAGTAACGTCAGCTGTTCCCCTGCTGTGTGTGTGGCAATCCCTCCTACCTCCTCCTACCTCCTCCAACCTCCTCCTCCTCCACCTGTCCCTGGGCTCCAACACCGCCAGTTGCCGTCCAGAAGTGCTGTACGCACAGTCAACAGTCGCTCCTCTGTTATTGGGGTTCAGTAACGTCAGCTGTTCCCCTGCTGTGTGTGTGGCAATCCCTCCTACCTCCTCCTACCTCCTCCAACCTCCTCCTCCTCCACCTGTCCCTGGGCTCCAACACCGCCAGTTGCCGTCCAGAAGTGCTGTACGCACAGTCAACAGTCGCTCCTCTGTTATTGGGGTTCAGTAACGTCAGCTGTTCCCCTGCTGTGTGTGTGGCAATCCCTCCTACCTCCTCCAACCTCCTCCTCCTCCACCTGTCCCTGGGCTCCAACACCGCCAGTTGCCGTCCAGAAGTGCTGTACGCACAGTCAACAGTCGCTCCTCTGTTATTGGGGTTCAGTAACGTCAGCTGTTCCCCTGCTGTGTGTGTGGCAATCCCTCCTACCTCCTCCTACCTCCTCCAACCTCCTCCTCCTCCACCTGTCCCTGGGCTCCAACACCGCCAGTTGCCGTCCAGAAGTGCTGTACGCACAGTCAACAGTCGCTCCTCTGTTATTGGGGTTCAGTAACGTCAGCTGTTCCCCTGCTGTGTGTGTGGCAATCCCTCCTACCTCCTCCTACCTCCTCCAACCTCCTCCTCCTCCACCTGTCCCTGGGCTCCAACACCGCCAGTTGCCGTCCAGAAGTGCTGTACGCACAGTCAACAGTCCCTCCTCTGTTATTGGGGTTCAGTAACGTCAGCTGTTCCCCTGCTGTGTGTGTGGCAATCCCTCCTACCTCCTCCTACCTCCTCCAACCTCCTCCTCCTCCACCTGTCCCTGGGCTCCAACACCGCCAGTTGCCGTCCAGAAGTGCTGTACGCACAGTCAACAGTCCCTCCTCTGTTATTGGGGTTCAGTAACGTCAGCTGTTCCCCTGCTGTGTGTGTGGCAATCCCTCCTACCTCCTCCTACCTCCTCCAACCTCCTCCTCCTCCACCTGTCCCTGGGCTCCAACACCGCCAGTTGCCGTCCAGAAGTGCTGTACGCACAGTCAACAGTCCCTCCTCTGTTATTGGGGTTCAGTAACGTCAGCTGTTCCCCTGCTGTGTGTGTGGCAATCCCTCCTACCTCCTCCTACCTCCTCCAACCTCCTCCTCCTCCACGTGTCCCTGGGCTCCAACACCGCTAGTTGCCGTCCAGAAGTGCTGTACGCACAGAGCCAAACACCTCGCCAATGTGTTAGTGGGGTTCAGCACCGCCAGCTGTTCCCCTGCTGTGTATACGGCAACGTGTACTGCGACCGCCACGCAGACACAACAAGTTAAATGTAAGGGAACCTGACCCCCCCCCCCCCCCAGGCGTTTGTTACTGAAGGAGCCACCTTGTGCAGCAGTAATGATGATGCAAAGGGAAAAAGTGCCTCTTTTCGTGATGCTCCTTGCACATGCTGAACCAAACACTTATGAAATGTGTCCCCACACAGCGTTACACCGTCCGGTAGGTGGAACTTTCCTTTGTCGTGTGACGCAGCACAGCCATCATTTTTACCCCCTTGGCGCCGTGCGCCCCCTCCTCAGCGTTGTTTGAATCTGTCCCGGAGCCTGCGCTGTTAGGTTAGCCCTTGGCCATGCACACATGTTGCGCTGCCCGTCTTCTGACCTCATTTGGTGTCAGGCTGGCTGCGCCTGTGCGGGTGCGCTGGCCGAGATCCCGCCTCGCAGTGTCGTCTAATGTAATCCCACCGCGGGCCTGTGATCCGTGCCCGTGCGCAGTGCATATCCTCTCCTCTCACTCCCCTCCCTACGGCTTCTTCAGACTGTGCGATGTCAGCTGGTCCCTAATAGCATGCCACGGCCGTGACACCGCACAGTCTGAAAAAGCCGTAGGGAGGGGAGTGAGAGGAGAGGATATGCACTGCGCACGGGCACGGATCACAGGCCCGCGGTGGGATTACATGAGACGACACTGCGAGGCGGGATCTCGGCCAACGCACCCGCACAGGCGCAGCCAGCCTGACACCAAATGAGGTCAGAAGACGGGCAGCGCAACATGTGTGCATAGCCATGGGCTAACCTAACAGCGCAGGCTCCGGGACAGATTCAAACAACGCTGAGGAGGGGGCGAACGGCGACAAGGGGGTAAAAATGATGGCTGTGCTGCGTCACACGACAAAGGAAAGTTCCACCTACCGGGCGGTTTAACGCTGTGTGGGGACACATTTCATAAATGTTAGGTTCCGCATGTACAAGGACCATAATTAAAAGAGCTAAGTTTACCTTTTCCAGCATTAGTGCTGTACACAATGGCTCTTTCAGCTACAAACGCCTGGGGGGGGGGGGGGTTAAAGGTTTCCTTTCAACTTGCTCGAGTGCAGGCTTCGGCCTACACTCCGCTCCCCCTGCTCCTCCTGCTGACCCTGGGCTCTAACACCGCCAGTTTTTGCCCAGATGTGCTAGCTGCACAGAGAAAAACACCAGCCAATGTGTCAGTGGGGTCCAGCACCGCCAGCTGTTCCCCTGCTGTGTAGCCGGCAACGTGTCCTGCGACCGCCACGCAGACACAAGAACTGAAATTGAAGGGAACCTGTCCCCCCTCCCCCAGGTGTTTCTATGTTTTACAGCTACCTTGAACAGCAGTAATGCTGCATGTGTTCAAGGTGGCTCAGAAACTTATTCTCCTTGCCCATGTTGAAGTGAACACGTCTAAAATGTGTCCTCTGTGACCATTAAAACGTCCCTCAGGTGTGATTTGACTTTGTATTGACACACGCAACAAGCTCCTTGGTAACGCTGCCCGTCTTCTGGCATCATTGTTTGGCTGGCTGCGCTTCTGCGGCCGCCCTGACCCACACAACGCCCCTCGGTGTCTTATTTATTGGGACTGCGAGGGTGTGATTGATGGGCAGGATCAGTGCATCAGTTCACCTGTCCCTCCTCTCCTTCCGCCTTCTTCGGACTGTGCGGCTTCATGGCCGTGGCATGCGATAAGGGATCAGATGACGCCGCACAGTCTGAAGCGGGTGTAAGGACCCGAGTGTGAGAGGCCAACATATGTGCTGCGCCAGGCCCTGAATCCCAGCCCCGCAGTGTTTTAACAATGTTAAGACACTGCGGGGCTGGGATTCATGGTCATCGCGAACCGCACCGGCCGACATTACATGATGCCAGAAGATGGGCAGCGCTAACGGCGCTAGGCCAGGGGATAACACGACAGCGCAGACTCCTGTACAGCAAATAACAACGCTCGGGAGGCTGCACCCAGCACCAAGGTGGGATTCTTGACACCTGTGCTGCGTCTCATTACAAAGGGAACTTGCGCCTCCATTACACAGTTTGACTGTATAAAGGGCTAAATGTTATACGTGTTTCATTCAGCGTGTGCAAGGAGAAAAATTAAAAGAGCAACCTTTGACTTGTGCAGCACTACTGCTGCATAAGCTGTGGCTCTTCTACTTTCTAACCCCTGAGGGGGGGTTAAAGGTGACCTTTGAAATCGGTTCAAGTAGGCTTCGGCCTACACTCTGCTCCACCTGCAGAGCCCGGGCTCCAACAACGCTAGTTGCTGTCCGGAAGTGCTGGCTGCACAGAGCCAAACACCTCGCCAATGTGTCAGTGGGGTCCAGCACCGCCAGCTGTTCCCCTGCTGTGTAGCCGGCAACGTGTCCTGCAAAAGCCACGCAGACACAACACACCCAAAGCTGCCGCCAGTGCAGGCTTCGGCCTACACTCCCCTCCCCCTGCTCCTCCTCCTCCTGCTCCTCCTCCTGCTGTCCCTGGGCTCTAACACACCGCCAGTTTTTGCCCAGATGTGCTAGCTGCACAGAGAAAAACACCAGCCAATGTGTCAGTGGGGTCCAGCACCGCCAGCTGTTCCCCTGCTGTGCAGCCGGCAACGTGTCCTGCAAAAGCCACGCAGACACAAGAACTGAAATTGAAGGGAACCTGTCCCCCCTCCCCCAGGCGTTTTTACGTTATCCAGCCACCTTGTACAGCGGTAATGCTGCATGTGTGCAAGGTGGCTCATAAACGTATTCTCCTCGCACATGTGGAACTGAAAACACGTCCGCAATGTGTCCTCTGTGTGACCATTTAACCGTCCCGGTGGTGTGACTTTCCTTTGTAATGACACGCTGCAACCCCCTTGGTAGCGCTGCCCGTCTTCTGGCATCATTGTTTGGCTGGCTGCGCCTCTGCGGCCGCCCTGACCCGCACAACGCCCCTCGGTGTCTTATTTATTGGGACTGCGAGGGTGTGATTGATGGGCAGGATCAGTGCATCAGTTCGCCTGTCCCTCCTCTCCTTCCGCCTTCTTCGGACTGTGCGGCTTCATGGCCGTGGCATGCGATAAGGGATCAGATGACGCCGCACAGTCTGAAGCGGGTGTAAGGACCCGAGTGTGAGAGGCCAACATATGTGCTGCGCCAGGCCCTGAATCCCAGCCCCGCAGTGTTTTAACAATGTTAAGACACTGCGGGGCTGGGATTCATGGTCATCGCGAACCGCACCGGCCGACATTACATGATGCCAGAAGATGGGCAGCGCTAACGGCGCTAGGCCAGGGGATAACACGACAGCGCAGACTCCTGTACAGCAAATAACAACGCTCGGGAGGCTGCACCCAGCACCAAGGTGGGATTCTTGACACCTGTGCTGCGTCTCATTACAAAGGGAACTCGCGCCTCCATTACACAGTTTGACTGTATAAAGGGCTAAATGTTATACGTGTTTCATTCAGCGTGTGCAAGGAGAAAAATTAAAAGAGCAACCTTTGACTTGTGCAGCACTACTGCTGCATAAGCTGTGGCTCTTCTACTTTCTAACCCCTGAGGGGGGGTTAAAGGTGACCTTTGAAATCGGTTCAAGTAGGCTTCGGCCTACACTCTGCTCCACCTGCAGAGCCCGGGCTCCAACAACGCTAGTTGCTGTCCGGAAGTGCTGGCTGCACAGAGCCAAACACCTCGCCAATGTGTCAGTGGGGTCCAGCACCGCCAGCTGTTCCCCTGCTGTGTAGCCGGCAACGTGTCCTGCAAAAGCCACGCAGACACAACACACCCAAAGCTGCCGCCAGTGCAGGCTTCGGCCTACACTCCCCTCCCCCTGCTCCTCCTCCTCCTGCTCCTCCTCCTGCTGTCCCTGGGCTCTAACACACCGCCAGTTGGGGCCCAGATGTGCTAGCTGCACAGAGAAAAACACCAGCCAATGTGTCAGTGGGGTCCAGCACCGCCAGCTGTTCCCCTGCTGTGCAGCCGGCAACGTGTCCTGCAAAAGCCACGCAGACACAAGAACTGAAATTGAAGGGAACCTGTCCCCCCTCCCCCAGGCGTTTTTACGTTATCCAGCCACCTTGTACAGCGGTAATGCTGCATGTGTGCAAGGTGGCTCAGAAACGTATTCTCCTCGCACATGTGGAACTGAAAACACGTCTGCAATGTGTCCTCTGTGTGACCATTTAACCGTCCCGGTGGTGTGACTTTCCTTTGTAATGACACGCTGCAACCCCCTTGGTAGCGCTGCCCGTCTTCTGGCATCATTGTTTGGCTGCCTGCGCCTCTGCGGCCGCCCTGACCCACACAACGCCCCTCGGTGTCTTATTTATTGGGACTGCGAGGGTGTGATTGATGGGCAGGATCAGTGCATCAGTTCGCCTGTCCCTCCTCTCCTTCCGCCTTCTTCGGACTGTGCGGCTTCATGGCCGTGGCATGCGATAAGGGATCAGATGACGCCGCACAGTCTGAAGCGGGTGTAAGGACCCGAGTGTGAGAGGCCAACATATGTGCTGCGCCAGGCCCTGAATCCCAGCCCCGCAGTGTTTTAACAATGTTAAGACACTGCGGGGCTGGGATTCATGGTCATCGCGAACCGCACCGGCCGACATTACATGATGCCAGAAGATGGGCAGCGCTAACGGCGCTAGGCCAGGGGATAACACGACAGCGCAGACTCCTGTACAGCAAACAACAACGCTCGGGAGGCTGCACCCAGCACCAAGGTGGGATTCTTGACACCTGTGCTGCGTCTCATTACAAAGGGAACTCTCGCCTCCATTACACAGTTTGACTGTATAAAGGGCTAAATGTTATACGTGTTTCATTCAGCGTGTGCAAGGAGAAAAATTAAAAGAGCAACCTTTGACTTGTGCAGCACTACTGCTGCATAAGCTGTGGCTCTTCTACTTTCTAACCCCTGAGGGGGGGTTAAAGGTGACCTTTGAAATCGGTTCAAGTAGGCTTCGGCCTACACTCTGCTCCACCTGCAGAGCCCGGGCTCCAACAACGCTAGTTGCTGTCCGGAAGTGCTGGCTGCACAGAGCCAAACACCTCGCCAATGTGTCAGTGGGGTCCAGCACCGCCAGCTGTTCCCCTGCTGTGTAGCCGGCAACGTGTCCTGCAAAAGCCACGCAGACACAACACACCCAAAGCTGCCGCCAGTGCAGGCTTCGGCCTACACTCCCCTCCCCCTGCTCCTCCTCCTCCTGCTCCTCCTCCTGCTGTCCCTGGGCTCTAACACACCGCCAGTTTTTGCCCAGATGTGCTAGCTGCACAGAGAAAAACACCAGCCAATGTGTCAGTGGGGTCCAGCACCGCCAGCTGTTCCCCTGCTGTGCAGCCGGCAACGTGTCCTGCAAAAGCCACGCAGACACAAGAACTGAAATTGAAGGGAACCTGTCCCCCCTCCCCCAGGCGTTTTTACGTTATCCAGCCACCTTGTACAGCGGTAATGCTGCATGTGTGCAAGGTGGCTCAGAAACGTATTCTCCTCGCACATGTGGAACTGAAAACACGTCTGCAATGTGTCCTCTGTGTGACCATTTAACCGTCCCGGTGGTGTGACTTTCCTTTGTAATGACACGCTGCAACCCCCTTGGTAGCGCTGCCCGTCTTCTGGCATCATTGTTTGGCTGCCTGCGCCTCTGCGGCCGCCCTGACCCACACAACGCCCCTCGGTGTCTTATTTATTGGGACTGCGAGGGTGTGATTGATGGGCAGGATCAGTGCATCAGTTCGCCTGTCCCTCCTCTCCTTCCGCCTTCTTCGGACTGTGCGGCTTCATGGCCGTGGCATGCGATAAGGGATCAGATGACGCCGCACAGTCTGAAGCGGGTGTAAGGACCCGAGTGTGAGAGGCCAACATATGTGCTGCGCCAGGCCCTGAATCCCAGCCCCGCAGTGTTTTAACAATGTTAAGACACTGCGGGGCTGGGATTCATGGTCATCGCAAACCGCACCGGCCGACATTACATGATGCCAGAAGATGGGCAGCGCTAACGGCGCTAGGCCAGGGGATAACACGACAGCGCAGACTCCTGTACAGCAAATAACAACGCTCGGGAGGCTGCACCCAGCACCAAGGTGGGATTCTTGACACCTGTGCTGCGTCTCATTACAAAGGGAACTCTCGCCTCCATTACACAGTTTGACTGTATAAAGGGCTAAATGTTATACGTGTTTCATTCAGCGTGTGCAAGGAGAAAAATTAAAAGAGCAACCTTTGACTTGTGCAGCACTACTGCTGCATAAGCTGTGGCTCTTCTACTTTCTAACCCCTGAGGGGGGTTAAAGGTGACCTTTGAAATCGGTTCAAGTAGGCTTCGGCCTACACTCTGCTCCACCTGCAGAGCCCGGGCTCCAACAACGCTAGTTGCTGTCCGGAAGTGCTGGCTGCACAGAGCCAAACACCTCGCCAATGTGTCAGTGGGGTCCAGCACCGCCAGCTGTTCCCCTGCTGTGTAGCCGGCAACGTGTCCTGCAAAAGCCACGCAGACACAACACACCCAAAGCTGCCGCCAGTGCAGGCTTCGGCCTACACTCCCCTCCCCCTGCTCCTCCTCCTCCTGCTCCTCCTCCTGCTGTCCCTGGGCTCTAACACACCGCCAGTTGGGGCCCAGATGTGCTAGCTGCACAGAGAAAAACACCAGCCAATGTGTCAGTGGGGTCCAGCACCGCCAGCTGTTCCCCTGCTGTGCAGCCGGCATCGTGTCCTGCAAAAGCCACGCAGACACTTGCTCTTGTACCTTCTGCTCCCCATCCTGGTTCCAGTACCGTCAGCTGGTTCCGGGCAGAGCCTTTGGCTTAGGTGCCTCCCTCTGGGTATCTGAGTTCCACCAACGTCAGGTGGTCCTTGGTAGTGCTTTCAGGCACGGGTACCTCCTGCTTAGTAACCGGGTTCCAGTAACGTCAGCTGGTCCTCGGTAGTTCCATTGGCTCTTGGACCTTCGGCTACCCATCCGGGTTCCAGCACCGTCAGCTGGTTCTCGGCAGTGTCTTTTGCTCTTGTACCTTCTGCTCCCCATCCTGGTTCCAGTACCGTCAGCTGGTTCCGGGCAGAGCCTTTGGCTTAGGTGCCTCCCTCTGGGTATCCGAGTTCCACCAACGTCAGGTGGTCCTTGGTAGTGCTTTCAGGCACGGGTACCTCCTGCTTAGTAACCGGGTTCCAGTAACGTCAGCTGGTCCTCGGTAGTTCCATTGGCTCTTGGACCTTCGGGTAGCCATCCGAGTTCCAGTTCCATCAGCTGGTTCTCGGCATTTTCTCAGCCTTCTTGTACCTTCTGCTACATTTCCAAGTTCAAGAGACTAAACACGATGACCCGGAAGAACACCCCTAAGATGACGACGACACCAGAGACGACAACCACCGTGATGACGACGACCCTGGAGACGATGACCCTGAAGACCACCCCGATGACGACGACCCCGGAGACCACCCCGATGACGACGACCCCGGAGACGACGACCCTGGAGACGACGACGACCTGGAAGACCGAGAAGCAGAAGAACAAGAGGCTGCAGAACAAAGAGCAGAAGGACATTAAGCATAACACAAAATATCAGAGCAAAAAAATATTATGTAAATTATAAGCAGAAGAAGACTAAGCAGTGTATGGGGGTGAGTCCGTTCCTCCTCGTGGTGCCCCTGGATAAAGCCTGATGCTGCAGGCCAAACTGAACGCGGACAAATGTAACTGGTTTGTGACAGGCAGAACGGAAGGTGTAATCTTCAAACTTTTATAGATAACAACTACGGGAATGCCTGTCACAAATAAGAATATGATGAAGAAGTTGAATATGATGAAGATAATAGTAAAATAAAAAGAATATGAACAATGTAACCCAAAAAATAATAGGTAGAAGATGAAGAAGAAGATGAATAAGGTGAAGAAGTTGATGTCAAAGAAGCTGATGATGAGGATAATTAAGAAGAAAGCGTGGGAGAAGTAAAAAAGAAGGTGAAGGGCGTGGAAGTAGTGAAACATCAATATCTGACATAAAAAAAAAAAAAAATAACATAGTCAAATTCTTTCTAACGCCGAACTTCATAAAAAAAAATTAAAAATCCTGCTATTCTATTACATTGGGCTAAACCTCTGTCCCTTTAATATCTCCGCCACGTCCCCCAATACATCCTACATTATTCTTAGTTGTTTTCCTTCATGTAGAATGAACCTACAAGTTTATAAAGGGTTTATTTTAATTCCGATATTTTCGTCCCATTGACTTGCATTGGGATCGGGTATCGGTATCGGATTGGATCCGATATTTTGACGGTATCGGCCGATACTTTCCGATACCGATACTTTCCGATATCGGAAAGTATCGCTCAACACTACTCACCACCTCTTCATAATGTCCCCACTTCTCAAAATGGTGACTTGAGAGACAGCTGGATATTTATCTGAATGGGTCAGACCGCATGTGCCTGTATATGAGCTGTTTATTTTGTTCCTTTATGCTGAAGAAAGGCTGCCTGTTTTCGGTTCTACTGGAAGTTTATGCACTTCAATAAACCTCTCTATTTTACCCAGAAACTACGTATGGTGTGACTGCTACCAGCTGCCTAAAAACGAGTAAATCCCTATACCTTTATGACATTTGACATACCTACACGTCATGGTCAGGCAGTAGTTCCCAATCAATGAGTACATGTGGGGGTTGCCTGGTTGCTAGGGAATCCCCACATGTAATCAAACTGTCTAATAACAGTTGCAAATCATCCAGTTGCTGAGAGGAAAACTAAATCTCCGAGCAGTCATAATAACTACTCGGAGACCACCCGAGCAACGAGTACACTCGCTCATCACTAATAGGCATGTCATGGCTATCATGCGTGGCACAGGAGCTGTGCACGCACAATCGCCATTGGGAGCTCAGCTTAAGGCTGGGGTCACACTTGCGAGTTTAAAGTTAGAAACTCAAGCGAGTCTCTCGTATCAAGTCCCTGCACTTGGAAACGGAGTGTGCGGCTGCATAGAAATACATGCAGTCGCAAACTCCGATCCCGAGTGCCGGCGGCAGTACCAGAACTTGATGCGCGAGTTTCTCGCATTGAACTTGCAAGTGTGACCCTGGTCTAAGTGAAAGCTGAGCTCCAGCTGTCATAGCCAGGAGTGTCACCGGCACCACCCCCAGCTGTTTACGCCAGGAGAGATATATATCACAACATTTAAGAGACTAGGTGAAGAAGGGGAGAAGGCTCCCCTCTGCTTTTCCATCAGCTACAATGGCCTGTTTAGACCATGAGAGGAGCATGGTCTAAGAGGCTTCTGTCAGTGCAGCAATTACAGGTATAATGCATTGTCGTGCATTGCAATATATTATACCAGCGATCAATGTAGCAAAAGTCCCACAGAGGGACTAATTAAAAAAAAAAAAAAAAAAAGTTGAAAAAATATTGAAAAAATATTTAAAAAAAAAAATAAAAATCACAAAATAAAAAACAAAACAATATGAAAAAATATTATACCAGTAAATATACATAAAAAGTACACATGTATACGGTATCGCCGTGTCTGGAAAGACCCGATCTTAAAAACTTACACACAATTTAGCCACTTCAGTGGACACCATAAAAAATAAATAAAAAACGTGGCAAAAAACTTGCTTTTTCATGATACAACCAAAAAAGTGAAATAAAACACGATCAAAAGTTCGAATGTCTCTGAAAATGTCATCTTGTTCCGCAAAAAACAAGCCTCCATAAAGCTTAGTCAGTGGAGAAATAACAAAAAAATAGCTCTCAAAATATAGCGACGCAAAAACAATTCTTTTACCTATAAAACTGATTTTATTTTATAAAAGCGACAAAACATAAAAGCAAGATATAAATGTGATATTTTGCTGTTTTTTGTTCATTGTGCCTCACAAAATTCAGAATAGAAAACAAACAAAAAATGTTATGTGCCTGAAAATGGTACCAATAAAAACATCAACTCATCTAGTAAAAAAGAATGCCCTCACATGACTCTGGTGGTTAAAATATGGAAAAAGTATAGCTTTTAAAACATGGTGATGCAAAAAACAAAAAAAGAATTTTTTTAGTATGTGATAGCAGCCAAACATAAAAAAGCAATATAAATTTGATATTGCAGCAATAGTATGACCAGTAGAATAAAGTCTGTTCAATTTTACTGCACTAGGAGATGTATAAGAAAGAAATAAAAGCAATTCTTGACCTGCTGTTGATTTGTTTATTCTGCCTCCCAAAGATGGCAGTAATGTTCAGCTCACATTTATTCTGTGCTCTACACTGAGCACTTACACAAGTGTTTCTGTGTAAATTTTGGAAATAGGTGATTTAGACACAGAGCTGCTATGCGGGTTTTACTGCCCTTACTGGTGTACTGGGCCCTGTGAGCAGAAGCAAGGAGGGGGTAACCTGGACCTGGCCCCATCTCTTTGTTTTTGCTCACCGGGCCTCAGGGGCGGGATTCAGCCATTTCACTCATTAACTGAATGTGCGTCCATGGACTCACATTCAGTTGAAATCTTTTGCCCTGCAGGAAGCTATTGGCATGGCAATAGTTGACAACCACCAGCCAATCAGAGGACGGAAGCTGACGTCAGTGCACATTGCCAGCGTATTCCATGCTTTGGCTCGTCTGTGCCTCAAATGGATGATGGAGAGGGCTCTGCTGGAACATGGTCCGGTAAGGAGAAACTTTTTTTTTTAATTTTGTACACTGAAAGGGACATCATGGGACATGATGGGACATCATATGGGGGCAGGATGTTGACACATGGGGCCAAGATGCGAGAACATACAGGGCCCTGATGGAAGGACATATAGGGCCAGAATGGAGAAACATGGTGCCAGGATGGGAGAACATATGGGGGCAGGATGGGAGGACATATGGGACCAGGATGGGAGGACATATGAGGCCAGGATGGGAGAACATATGGGGCAGGTTGGAGATATATGGGGCCAGGATGGGAGAATATATTGAAGCAGGATGGGAGATCATATAGGGGCAGGATGGAGACTCATGGGGCCAGGATGTGAGAACATATGGGGGAGGATGGAGACATATTGGGTCAGGATGGGAGAACATATGGGGTAGGATGGAGCCATATGTGGTCAGGATGGGAGACATATGGGACAGGATGGGAGACATACGGTGCCAGGATGGGAGAACATATGAGGGCAGGATGGAAGATCATATGGGGGCAGGATGGAGGCATATGGGGCCAGTATGGGAGAACATATGGAGGCAGGGTAGATACATATAGGGGCAGGATGGAGACACTACTCTGCACTCATTGCCTGTAATAATTGCACCTGTTTGAACTCGTTACCTGTAAAAGACGCCTGTCCATACACTCAATCAATCACACTCCAACCTCTCTACCATAGCTAAGACCAAAGAGCTGTCTAAGGACACCAGGGACAAAAATTGTAGACCTGCATAAGGCTGGGATTGGCTATAGGACAATATGCAAGCAGCTTGGTGAGAAGGCAACAGTTGGCACAATTATTAGAAAATGTAAGAAACACAAGATGACTGTCAATCTTCCTGGGTCTGGGGCTTCATGCAAGATCTTGCCTCGAGGGGTAAGGATGATTCAGAGAAAGATCAGGAATCATCCCAGAACTACAAAGGAAGACCTTGTCAATGACTTGAAGATAGCTGGTACTACAGTCTCAAACATTAAATAAATAAGCTTACGAACACTATCAGCATAGCTACCAGCTATATGTATCAATTTAATACAAATCACTATCTGCTGATATCGATACAGGATAAAGCATAAAGACAGGTCGCTGTTTACCGAAAACAAGAGAGGGGGGAGTAGGAGAACCCACAAAAATGACCATAAAGTCCACATATGTCAATAAAAGTAATTTAATCTTTATTATACACTGTACAAACGACCGGTGAGGGTATGGTGCAACACTAGGTACAAAACCTCTACAAAAAAGCATCACTGCACTCGGAGCGCACGGAGACAGGGGACCAAAACCAATCATGCTGCAATCACAGACATCTCAAGCTCTTTTTTTCTTTAGAGGAGTCCAAACAAAGTGAGATGCATGTTATGCTAAATGAACCAAACTGCATAAAGATAGCATACACAATCCAAACTCAGTGCCAAAATTATGCAACAATTGTTGCTAAGACATGTGCAGCCCTATATCCCAGAAAACAAAGAACTTGCTACAAAAGGAATCTATTAAATTATAACCTCTAGTGAGATGTGATGGTTCCCGGTATCCGTGCACTCATCGAACGTTTCGGAAGCACTCCTTCAGGGGGCTGTTTGACAGTCTCAAACGTTACTGTCAGTAGCACACTACTCTGTCATGGATTATAATCCTGCAGGGCATGCAAGGTCACCCTGCTCACCCCAGCACATGTGAAGTTCGCCAATGACCATCTGGACGATGAAGAGGAGGAATGGGAAAAGGACATGTGATCAGTAGTGTTGAGCATTCCGATACTGCAAATATCGGGTATCGGCCGATACCGAGTTCCGATATTTTTGTGATATCGGAAATCGGAATCGGAAGTTCCTATAAGTTCCCAGGCGTGTGCGGTGCGTATGGTTCCCAGGGTCTGGAGGAGAGGAGACTCTCCTTCAGGCCCTGGGATCCATATTTATGTAAAAAATAAAGAATAAAAATAAAAAATATGGATATACTCACCCCCTCCGACGGACCCTGGCTCTCACCGGTGCAAGCGTCTGCCTCCGTTCCTAAGAATGCAGTGAGTGAAGGACCTTCGATGACGTCGTGGTCACGCGACCGCTCACGTGACCGCTCATGTGACCGTGACGTCATCGAAGGTCCTTCACTCACTGCATTCTTAGGAACGGAGGCAGACGCTTGCACTGCTGAGGTCCAGGGTCCATCGGAGGGGTGAGTATATCCATATTTTTTATTTTTATTCCTTATTTTTTACATGAATATGGATCCCAGGGCCTGAAGGAGAGTTTCCTCTCCTTCAGACCCTGGGAACCATCCAGGATAGCTTCCGATATTTGTGTCCCATTGACTTGTATTGGTATCGGGTATCGGTATCGGCGATATCCGATATTTTTTGGATATCGGCCGATCCGATCCGATACTGATACTTTTGAATATCGGAAGGTATCGCTTTTTGGTATCAACTTCACTCGCCGTGTTTGGAGGAAGGAGAAGGATGACCACAATCCCAAGAACAGTGTCCCAACTATGAAGCATAGTGGGGGAAACATCATACTTTGGGGTTGCTTTTCTGCAAATGGGACAGGACGACTGCATTGTATTGACGGGAGGATGGATGGGGTCATTTATTGCCAGATTTTGGCCAACAACCTCCTCCCCAAAGTAAGAGCATTGAAGATGGGTCATGACTTGGTCTCCCAGAAGGACAATGACCCAAAACACGCCGTCAGGGCAACTAAGGAGTGGCTCTATAAGATGCATTTTAAGGTTCTGGAGTGCTCTAGTTTTGGAGGGTGCTGAAACTCATTGTTACTAGTGTTGAGCGATAACTTCCGATATCCAAAAGTATCGGTATCAGATTGGATCGGCCGATATTCGAAAAATATCGGATATCGCCGATACCGATACCCGATACCAATGCAAGTCAAAGGGACCAAAATATCGAAAATAAAATAAACCCTTTCTTTCCTTGTAGGTTCTTTCTACATGAAGGAAAACAACTAAGAATAATGTAGGATGTATTGGGGGAGGTGGAGGAGACATTAAAGGCATAGAGGTTTAGCCCAATCAAATGGAATAGCAGGATTTTTTTTTTTTTTTTTAAGACGTTCGGAGTTACAAAGATATTGACTATGTTAAGATTTTTTATATTTTGTCAGATATTGATGTTTCACTAAATCCATGCTCTTCACCTTTTTTACTTCTCCGACACTTTCTTCTTCATCATCCTCAGCAGCAGCATCTTTTACATCAACTTCTTCTTCACCTTATTCATCTTTTTCTTCACCTTCTTCCTATTATTCTTTTTTGCTACATTCTTCATATTCTTTTTATTAAACTATTATTCTTCTTCATATTCTACTTCTTCATCATATTCTTATTTGTGACAGGCATTCCTGTAGTTGTTATTTATAAAAGTTTGAAGATTACACCTTCCGTTCTGCCTGTCACAAAAGAGTTACAAAAGGATTTGTCCGCGTTCAGTTTGGCCTGCAGCAGCAGGCTTTATCCAGGGGCACCACGAAGAGGAACGGACTCACACCCATACACTGCTTAGTCTTCTTCTGCTTATAATTTAGATAATATCTTTTGCTCTGATGTTTAGTCTTATGCTTAATGTTCTTCTGCTCTTTGTTCTGCAGCTTCTTGTTCTTCTGCTTCTCGGTCTTCCGGGTCGTCGTCTCCAGGGTCGTCATCTCTGGGGTCGTCGTCATCGGGGTGGTCTTCAGGGTCGTCGTCTCCAGGGTCGTCGTCTCAGGGGTTGTCATCTCTGGTGTCTTCGTCATCTTAGGAGTGGTCTTCAGGGTCGTCGTCTTTAGGGTCTTGAACTTGGAAATGTAGCAGAAGGTAAAAGAAGGCTGAGAAAATGCGAGAACCAGCTGATGGAACTGGAACCCGGATGGCTACCTGAAGGTCCAAGAGCCAATGGAACTACCGAGGACCAGCTGACGTTACTGGAACCCGGTTACTAAGCAGGAGGTACCCGTGCCAGAAAGCACTACCAAGGACCACCTGACGTTGGTGGAACTCGGATACCCAGAAGGAGGCACCTAAGGCAAAGCAGGGGAACAGCTGGCGTTACTGAACCCCACTGACACAGTAGCGAGGCGAGTGTTTTTCTCTGTGCAGCCAGCACTTCTGGGCACCAACTGGCGGTGTTGGAGCCCAGGGTCAGCAGGGGGAGCAGAGTGTAGGCCGAAGCCTGCACTCGAGGCAGTTTAACATCTGATGGAGTGTCAGCATGGCGGTTGCAGGACACATTGCCGGATACACAGCTGGGGATCAGCTGACGTTACTGAAACCCAATAACACGGCAGCAAGTGTTGACTGTTCAAACAGCACTTCCGAGCAGCAACTAGCGGTGTTGGAGCCCAGGGTCAGCAGGGGGAGCAGAGTGTAGGCCGAAGCCTAATTGGAGCACATTGAAAGGGAACCTTTAAACCCCCCAGGCGTTAGTAACTAGAAGAGCCACCTTGTGCAGCAGTAATGCTGCACAAGGAAAAGGTAGCTCTTTTAATTATGTTCCTTGCACACGCTGAATGAAACACTTATAAAATTTTGCCCCTCATACCGTGAAACCGTCGCGGAGGCGGGACTTTCCTTCTTAATGAGACGAAGCACAGCTGTCAAAAATACCCCCTTGGTGCTGGGCGTAGCCTCCTGAGCGTTGTTTTTTTGTGTTCCGGAGTCTGCGCTGTTGTGTTATCCCTTGGCCATGCGCTGTTAGCACTGCCTGTCTTCTGACATCATTTGATGTCAGCCGGTGCAGTCGCGCTGCCCATGAATCCCAGCCCCGCAGTGTCTTCTGATTTATTCACACTGCGGGGCTGGGATTCATGGCCTTGTGCAGTAAATATCTTCGCCTCTCACTCATGTCCTTATGCCTGCTTCAGACTGTGCGGCATCAGCTGATCCCTTATCGCATGCCACGGCAGTGAAGCCGCACAGTCTGAAGAAGGTGGAAGGAGATGAGTGAGAGGCGAAGATATGCACTGCGCATGCCCATGAATCCCAGCCCTGCAGTGTCTTCTGATTTATTCACACTGCAGGGCTGGGATTCATGGCCTTGCGCAGTAAATATCTTCGCCTCTTACTCATGTCCTTACGCCTGCTTCAGACTGTGCGGCGTCAGCTGATCCCTTATCGCATGCCACGGCAGTGAAGCCACACAGTCTGAAGAAGGCGGAAGGAGATGAGTGAGAGGCGAAGATATGCACTGCGCATGCCCATAAATCCCAGCCCCGCAGTGTCTTCTGATTTATTCACACTGCGGGGCTGGGATTCATGGCCTTGCGCAGTAAATATCTTCGCCTCTCTCTCATGTCCTTACGCCTGCTTCAGACTGTGCGGCGTCAGCTGATCCCTTATCGCATGCCACGGCCGTGAAGCCGCACAGTCTGAAGAAGGCGGAAGGAGATGAGTGAGAGGCAAAGATATGCACTGCGCATGCCCATGAATCCCAGCCCCGCAGTGAGAATAAATAAGACACTGCAGGGCGTGATCTCGGGCAGGGAGGCCACACAGGCGCAGCCAGCCTGACAACAAATGATGTCAGAAGACAGGCAGTTCTAACTGCGCATGGCCAAGGGATAACATAACAGCGCAGGCTTCGGGACAGATTCAAACAATGTTGAGGAGGCGGCGCACGGCGCCAAGGGGGTTGCTGCGTGTCATTACGAAGGAAAGTCACACCTCCGGGATGGTTAAACGGTATCAGGGGACACATTTTATAAGTGTTTAGTTCTGTGTGTGCAAGGAGTATAACTAAAAGAGCCACCTTGTCCAAATGCAGCATTAGTGCTGCACAAGGTGGCTCTTTTACTTACAAACGCCTGGGGGGGCAGGTTCCCTTTAATTTTTGTTGTAGTGTCTGCATGGCGTTTGCAGGACACATTGCCGGCTACACAGCAGGGGGAGAGCTGGCGTTGCTGAACCCCACTGACACAGTGGCGAGGCAAATGTTTTTCTCTGTGCAGCCAGCACTTCCGAGCACCAACTGGCGGTGTTAGAGCCCAGGGACAGCAGGAGGAGCAGAGTGTAGGCTGAAGCCTGCACTGGAGGCAGTTTAATATCTGTTGTGTCTGCGTGGCGTTTGCAGGACACGTTGCCGGCTACACAGCAGGGGGACAGCTGGCGTATCTGAACCCCACTGACACACTGGCGAGGCGAGTGTTTTTCTCTGTGCAGCCAGCACTTCCGAGCAGCAACTAGCGATGTTGGAGCCCAGGGTCAGCAGGAGGAGCAGAGTGTAGGCCGAAGCCTGCACTGGAGGCAGTTTAATATCTGTTGTGTCTGCGTGGCGTCTGCAGGACACGTTGCCGGCTACACAGCAGGGGAACAGCTGGCGTTACTGAACCCCACTGACACAGTGGCGAGTGTTTTTCTCTGTGCTGCCAGCACTTCTGAGCACCAACTGGCGGTGTTAGAGCCCAGGGACAGCAGGAGGAGCAGAGTGTAGGCCGAAGCCTCCACTGGAGGCAGTTTAATATCTGTTGTGTCTGCGTGGCATTTACAGGACACGTTGCCAGCTACACAGCAGGGGGACAGCTGGCGTTGCTGAACCCCACTGACACAGTGGCGAGGCGAGTGTTTTTCTCTGTGCAGCCAGCACTTCCGAGCAGCAACTAGCGGTGTTGGAGCCCAGGGTCAGCAGGAGGAGCAGAGTGTAGGCCAAAGCCTGCACTGGAGGCAGTTTAATATCTGTTGTGTCTGCGTGGCGTTTACAGGACACGTTGCCGGCTACACAGCAGGGGGACAGCTGGCGTTACTGAACCCCACTGACACAGTGGCGAGTGTTTTTCTCTGTGCAGCCAGCACTTCCGAGCACCAACTGGTGGTGTTAGAGCCCAGGGACAGCAGGAGGAGCAGAGTGTAGGCCGAAGCCTGCACTGGAGGCAGTTTAATATCTGTTGTGTCTGCGTGGCATTTACAGGACACGTTGCCAACTACAGAGCAGGGGGACAGCTGGCAGTGCTGAACCCCACTGACACAGTAGCAAGGCGAGTGTTTTTCTCTGTGCAGCCAGCACTTCCGAGCAGCAACTAGCGGTGTTGGAGCCCAGGGTCAGCAGGAGGAGCAGAGTGTAGGCCGAAGCCTGCACTGGAGGCAGTTTAATATCTGTTGTGTCAACGTGGCGTTTGCAGGACACGTTGCCGGCTACACAGCAGGGGGACAGCTGGCGTTACTGAACCCCACTGACACAGTGGCGAGTGTTTTTCTCTGTGCAGCCAGCACTTCCGAGCAGCAACTAGCGATGTTGGAACCCAGGGTCAGCAGGAGGAGCAGAGTGTAGGCCGAAGCCTGCACTGGAGGCAGTTTAATATCTGTTGTGTCTGCGTGGCGTCTGCAGGACACGTTGCCGGCTACACAGCAGGGGAACAGCTGGCGTTACTGAACCCCACTGACACAGTGGCAAGTGTTTTTCTCTGTGCTGCCAGCACTTCTGAGCACCAACTGGCGGTGTTAGAGCCCAGGGACATCAGGAGGAGCAGAGTGTAGGCCGAAGCCTAATTGGAGCACATTGAAAGGGAACCTTTAAACCCCCCAGGCGTTAGTAACTAGAAGAGCCACCTTGTGCAGCAGTAATGCTGCACAAGGAAAAGGTAGCTCTTTTAATTATGTTCCTTGCACACGCTGAATGAAACACTTATAAAATTTTGCCCCTCATACCGTGAAACCGTCGCGGAGGCGGGACTTTCCTTCTTAATGAGACGAAGCACAGCTGTCAAAAATACCCCCTTGGTGCTGGGCGTAGCCTCCTGAGCGTTGTTTTTTTGTGTTCCGGAGTCTGCGCTGTTGTGTTATCCCTTGGCCATGCGCTGTTAGCACTGCCTGTCTTCTGACATCATTTGATGTCAGCCGGTGCAGTCGCGCTGCCCATGAATCCCAGCCCCGCAGTGTCTTCTGATTTATTCACACTGCGGGGCTGGGATTCATGGCCTTGTGCAGTAAATATCTTCGCCTCTCACTCATGTCCTTATGCCTGCTTCAGACTGTGCGGCATCAGCTGATCCCTTATCGCATGCCACGGCAGTGAAGCCGCACAGTCTGAAGAAGGCGGAAGGAGATGAGTGAGAGGCGAAGATATGCACTGCGCATGCCCATGAATCCCAGCCCTGCAGTGTCTTCTGATTTATTCACACTGCAGGGCTGGGATTCATGGCCTTGCGCAGTAAATATCTTCGCCTCTTACTCATGTCCTTACGCCTGCTTCAGACTGTGCGGCGTCAGCTGATCCCTTATCGCATGCCACGGCAGTGAAGCCACACAGTCTGAAGAAGGCGGAAGGAGATGAGTGAGAGGCGAAGATATGCACTGCGCATGCCCATAAATCCCAGCCCCGCAGTGTCTTCTGATTTATTCACACTGCGGGGCTGGGATTCATGGCCTTGCGCAGTAAATATCTTCGCCTCTCTCTCATGTCCTTACGCCTGCTTCAGACTGTGCGGCGTCAGCTGATCCCTTATCGCATGCCACGGCCGTGAAGCCGCACAGTCTGAAGAAGGCGGAAGGAGATGAGTGAGAGGCAAAGATATGCACTGCGCATGCCCATGAATCCCAGCCCCGCAGTGAGAATAAATAAGACACTGCAGGGCGTGATCTCGGGCAGGGAGGCCACACAGGCGCAGCCAGCCTGACAACAAATGATGTCAGAAGACAGGCAGTTCTAACTGCGCATGGCCAAGGGATAACATAACAGCGCAGGCTTCGGGACAGATTCAAACAATGTTGAGGAGGCGGCGCACGGCGCCAAGGGGGTTGCTGCGTGTCATTACGAAGGAAAGTCACACCTCCGGGATGGTTAAACGGTATCAGGGGACACATTTTATAAGTGTTTAGTTCTGTGTGTGCAAGGAGTATAACTAAAAGAGCCACCTTGTCCAAATGCAGCATTAGTGCTGCACAAGGTGGCTCTTTTACTTACAAACGCCTGGGGGGGCAGGTTCCCTTTAATTTTTGTTGTAGTGTCTGCATGGCGTTTGCAGGACACATTGCCGGCTACACAGCAGGGGGAGAGCTGGCGTTGCTGAACCCCACTGACACAGTGGCGAGGCAAATGTTTTTCTCTGTGCAGCCAGCACTTCCGAGCACCAACTGGCGGTGTTAGAGCCCAGGGACAGCAGGAGGAGCAGAGTGTAGGCTGAAGCCTGCACTGGAGGCAGTTTAATATCTGTTGTGTCTGCGTGGCGTTTGCAGGACACGTTGCCGGCTACACAGCAGGGGGACAGCTGGCGTATCTGAACCCCACTGACACACTGGCGAGGCGAGTGTTTTTCTCTGTGCAGCCAGCACTTCCGAGCAGCAACTAGCGATGTTGGAGCCCAGGGTCAGCAGGAGGAGCAGAGTGTAGGCCGAAGCCTGCACTGGAGGCAGTTTAATATCTGTTGTGTCTGCGTGGCGTCTGCAGGACACGTTGCCGGCTACACAGCAGGGGAACAGCTGGCGTTACTGAACCCCACTGACACAGTGGCGAGTGTTTTTCTCTGTGCTGCCAGCACTTCTGAGCACCAACTGGCGGTGTTAGAGCCCAGGGACAGCAGGAGGAGCAGAGTGTAGGCCGAAGCCTCCACTGGAGGCAGTTTAATATCTGTTGTGTCTGCGTGGCATTTACAGGACACGTTGCCAGCTACACAGCAGGGGGACAGCTGGCGTTGCTGAACCCCACTGACACAGTGGCGAGGCGAGTGTTTTTCTCTGTGCAGCCAGCACTTCCGAGCAGCAACTAGCGGTGTTGGAGCCCAGGGTCAGCAGGAGGAGCAGAGTGTAGGCCAAAGCCTGCACTGGAGGCAGTTTAATATCTGTTGTGTCTGCGTGGCGTTTACAGGACACGTTGCCGGCTACACAGCAGGGGGACAGCTGGCGTTACTGAACCCCACTGACACAGTGGCGAGTGTTTTTCTCTGTGCAGCCAGCACTTCCGAGCACCAACTGGTGGTGTTAGAGCCCAGGGACAGCAGGAGGAGCAGAGTGTAGGCCGAAGCCTGCACTGGAGGCAGTTTAATATCTGTTGTGTCTGCGTGGCATTTACAGGACACGTTGCCAACTACAGAGCAGGGGGACAGCTGGCAGTGCTGAACCCCACTGACACAGTAGCAAGGCGAGTGTTTTTCTCTGTGCAGCCAGCACTTCCGAGCAGCAACTAGCGGTGTTGGAGCCCAGGGTCAGCAGGAGGAGCAGAGTGTAGGCCGAAGCCTGCACTGGAGGCAGTTTAATATCTGTTGTGTCAACGTGGCGTTTGCAGGACACGTTGCCGGCTACACAGCAGGGGGACAGCTGGCGTTACTGAACCCCACTGACACAGTGGCGAGTGTTTTTCTCTGTGCAGCCAGCACTTCCGAGCAGCAACTAGCGATGTTGGAACCCAGGGTCAGCAGGAGGAGCAGAGTGTAGGCCGAAGCCTGCACTGGAGGCAGTTTAATATCTGTTGTGTCTGCGTGGCGTCTGCAGGACACGTTGCCGGCTACACAGCAGGGGAACAGCTGGCGTTACTGAACCCCACTGACACAGTGGCAAGTGTTTTTCTCTGTGCTGCCAGCACTTCTGAGCACCAACTGGCGGTGTTAGAGCCCAGGGACATCAGGAGGAGCAGAGTGTAGGCCGAAGCCTCCACTGGAGGCAGTTTAATATCTGTTGTGTCTGCGTGGCATTTACAGGACACGTTGCCAGCTACACAGCAGGGGGACAGCTGGCGTTGCTGAACCCCACTGACACAGTGGCGAGGCGAGTGTTTTTCTCTGTGCAGCCAGCACTTCCGAGCAGCAACTAGCGGTGTTGGAGCCCAGGGTCAGCAGGAGGAGCAGAGTGTAGGCCGAAGCCTGCACTGGAGGCAGTTTAATATCTGTTGTGTCTGCGTGGCGTTTGCAGGACACGTTGCCGGCTACACAGCAGGGGGACAGCTGGCGTTACTGAACCCCACTGACACAGTGGCGAGTGTTTTTCTCTGTGCAGCCAGCACTTCCGAGCACCAACTGGTGGTGTTAGAGCCCAGGGACAGCAGGAGGAGCAGAGTGTAGGCCGAAGCAGTTTAATATCTGTTGTGTCAACGTGTCGTAGGCCGAAGCAGTTTAATATCTGTTGTGTCAGTTTAATATCTGTTGTGTCAACGTGGTGTAGGCCGAAGCAGTTTAATACCTGTTGTGTCAGTTTAATATCTGTTGTGTCAACGTGGTGTAGGCCGAAGCAGTTTAATATCTGTTGTGTCAACGTGGCGTTTGCAGGACACGTTGCCGGCTACACAGCAGGGGGACAGCTGGCGTTACTGAACCCCACTGACACAGTGGCGAGTGTTTTTCTCTGTGCAGCCAGCACTTCCGAGCACCAACCGGTGGTGTTAGAGCCCAGGGACAGCAGGAGGAGCTGAGTGTAGGCCGAGGCGTAATTGGAGCAAGTTGAAAGGGAACCTTTAACCCCCCCAGGCATTTGTAGCTGAAAGAGCCATCTTGTACAGCACTAATGCTGCAAAAGGAAAAGGTGGCTCTTTTAGTTATGCTCCTTGCAAACGCAGAACTAGACACTTATAAAATGTGTCCCCTGATACCGTGAAACCGTCCCGGAGGTGGGACTTTCCTTTGTAATGGGACACAGCACAGCCGTCATTCCTATCACCTTGGCGCCGTGTGCCGCCTCCTCAGCGTTGTTTGATTCTGTCCCGGAGCCTGCGCTGTTATGTTATCCCTTGGCCATGCGCAGTTAGCGCTGCCCATCTTCTGACATCATTTGTTGTCAGGCTGGCTGCGCCTGTGTGGCCGCGCTGCCCGAGATCCTGCCTCGCAGTGTCGTCTAATGTAATCACACTGCGGGCCTGGGATCCATGGGCATGCGCAGTGCATATCTTCGCCTCTCACTCCCCTCCTTCCGGTTTCTTCAGACTGTGTGGCGTCACAAACATGGCATGCTATTAGGGATCAGCTGACGCCGCACAGTCTGAAGAAGGCGGAGGGAGATGAGTGAGAGGCAGAGGTGAAGATATGCCCATGGATCCCAGGCCCGCAGTGTGATTAAATCAGAAGAGACTGCGAGGCGGGATCTCGGCCAGTGTGGCCGCGCAGGCGCAGGCAGCCTGACAACAAATGATGTCAGAAGACGGGCAGCGCTAAATGTGCATGGCCAAGGTTGAACATAACAGCGCAGGCTATGGGACAGATTCAAACAACGCTGAGGAGGCGGCGCACGGCGCCAAGGGGGTAGGGATGATGGCTGTGCTGCGTCCCATTACGAAGGAAAGTCCCACCTCCGAGACGGTTTCACGGTGTGAGGGGACACATTTCATAAGTGTTAGGTTCAGCGTGTGCAAGGAGCACAACAAAAAGAGGCACCTTTTCCTTGTGCAGCATTACTGCTACACAAGGTGGCTCTTTCAGTAACAAACGCCTGGGGGGGACAGGTTCCCTTAAATTTCAGTTGTGGTGTCAGCGTGGCGGTCGCAGGACACATTGCCGCAACACAGCAGGGGAGCAGCTGGTGTTACTGAACCCCAATAACAGAGGAGCAACTGTTGACTGCAGACAGTACTTCCGGACAGCAACTGGTGGTGTTGGAGCCCAGGAACAGCAGGAGGAGCAGGCTAGAGTTATTGCTGCAACACAGCAGGGGAGCAGCTGGCGTTACTGAACCCCAATAACAGAGGAGCAACTGTTGACTGTGCAGACAGCACTTCCGGACAGCAACTGGCGGTGTTGGAGCCCAGGGACAGCAGGTGGAGCAGGCTAGAGTTATTGCCGCAACACAGCAGGGGAGCAGCTGGCGTTACTGAACCCCAATAACAGAGCAGCAACTGTTGACTGTGCAGACAGCACTTCCGGACAGCAACTGGCGGTGTTGGAGCCCAGGGACATCAGGAGGAGCAGGCTAGAGTTATTGCCACAACACAGCAGGGGAGCAGCTGGCGTTACTGAACCCCAATAACAGAGGAGCAACTGTTGACTGTGCAGACAGCACTTCCGGACAGCAACTGGCGGTGTTGGAGCCCAGGGAATGCAGGAGGAGCAGGCTAGAGTTATTGCCGCAACACAGCAGGGGAGCAGCTGGCGTTACTGAACCCCAATAACAGAGGAGCAACTGTTGACTGTGCAGACAGCAATTCTGGACAGCAACTGGCGGTGTTGGAGCCCAGGGACAGCAGGAGGAGCAGGCTAGAGTTATTGCCGCAACACAAAAGGGGAACAGCTGGCGTTACTGAACCCCAATAACAGAGGAGCAACTGTTGACTGTGCAGACAGCACTTCCGGACAGCAACTGGTGGTGTTGGAGCCCAGGGACAGCCGGAGGAGCAGGCTAGAGTTATTGCCGCAACACAGCAGGGGAGCAGCTGGCGTTACTGAACCCCAATAACAGAGGAGCAACTGTTGACTGTGCAGACAGCACTTCCGGACAGCAACTGGCGGTGTTGGAGCCCAGGGAATGCAGGAGGAGCAGGCTAGAGTTATTGCCACAACACAGCAGGGGAGCAGCTGGCGTTACTGAACCCCAATAACAGAGGAGCAACTGTTGACTGTGCAGACAGCACTTCCAGACAGCAACTGGCGGTGTTGGAGCCCAGGGACAGCAGGAGGAGCAGGCTAGACTTATTGCCGCAACACAGCAGGGGAGCAGCTGGCGTTACTGAACCCCAATAACAGAGCAGCAACTGTTGACTGTGCAGACAGCACTTCCGGACAGCAACTGGCGGTGTTGGAGCCCAGGGAATGCAGGAGGAGCAGGCTAGCGTTATTGCCGCAACACAGCAGTGGAGCAGCCGGCGTTACTGAACCCCAATAACAGAGGAGCAACTGTTGACTGTGCAGACAGCACTTCCGGACGGCAACTGGCGGTGTTGGAACCCAGGGAATGCAGGAGAAGCACAGTGTAGGCCGAGGCCTAATTGGAGCAAGTTGAAAGGAAACCTTTAACCCCCCAGGCGTTTGTAGCTGAAAGAGCCACCTTGTGCAGCACTAATGATGCAAAAGGAAAAGGTGGCTGTTTTAATTATGCTCCTTGCAAACGCAGAACTAGACACTTATAAAATGTGTCCCCTGATACCGTGAAACCGTCCCGGAGTTGGGACTTTCCTTCAAAATGGGACGCAGCACAGCCGTCATTCCTACCCCCTTGGCGCAGTGCACCACCTCCTCAGCGTTGTTTGATTCTGTCCCGGAGCCTGTGCTGTTATGTTATCCCTTTGCCATGCGCAGTTAGCGCTGCCCGTCTTCTGACATCATTTGCTGTCAGGCTGGCTGCGCCTGTGCTGCCGCGCTGCCCGAGATCCCGCCTCGCAGTGTCGTCTAATGTAATCACACTGCGGGCCTGGGATCCATGGGCATGCGCAGTGCATATCTTCGCCTCTCACTACCCTCCTTCCAGCTTCTTCGGACTGTGCGGCGTCACGGCCGTGGCATGCTATTAGGGATCAGCTGACGGTGCACAGTCTGAAGAAGGTGGAGGGAGATGAGTGAGAGCCTGAGGTGAAGATATGCACTGCGCATGCCCATGGATCCCAGGCCTGCAGTGTGATTAAATCAGAAGAGACTGCGAGGCGGGATCTCGGGCAGCACGGCCGCACAGGCACAGGCAGCCTAACAACAAATGATGTCAGAAGACGGGCAACGTTAAGTGTGCATGGCCAAGGGATAACATAACAGCGCAGGCTACGGGACAGATTTAAACAACGCTGAGGAGGCGGCGCACGGCACCAAGGGGGTAGGAATGACGGCTGTGCTGCATCCCATTACGAAGGAAAGTCCCACCTCCGGGACGGTTTCATGGTATGAGGGGACACATTTTATAAGTGTTTAGTTCTGCGTTTGCAAGGAGCATAATTAAAAGAGCCACCTTTTCCTTTTGCATCATTAGTGCTGCACAAGGTGGCTCTTTCAGCTACAAACACCTGGGGGGGGGGTTAAAGGTTCCCTTTCAACTTGCTCCAATTACGCCTCGGCCTACACTCTGCTTCTCCTGCATTCCCTGGGCTCCAACACCGCCAGTTTCCGTCCGGAAGTGCTGTCTGCACAGTCAACAGTTGCTCCTCTGTTATTGGGGTTCAGTAACGTGTTAAGTTCTGCGTGTGCAAGGAGCTAAACTAAAAGAGCTACCTTTTCCTTGTGCAGCATTACTGCTGCACAAGGTGACTCTTTCAGTAACAAACACCTGGGGGGACAGGTTTCCTTAAATTTCAGTAGTTGCGTCAGTGTGGCGGTCGCAGGACACATTGCCGGCTACACTGCAGGGGATCAGCTCACGTTACTGAAACCCAATAACACTGGGTCATGTGTTTTGACTGTGCAGACGGCACTTCTGAGCATCAACTGGTGGTGTTGGAGCCCAGGGATTACAGTTCAGGTGGTAGAAACATGAACGCAACAGGAGACCTGGATACTGTAGCCAACCAATAATTTAATCTGGAAGAGGAGTGGCAAATTCCTGCAAGATCCAGGCCTTGTTCATTTTCAGAAAAGTAAGCCGGTCAAAGTTATTGGAGGATAGTCGCATGTGACGGTCTGTTAGTACACCACCTGCGGCACTAAAGACGCGTTCCGATAATACACTAGCAGCAGGGCAAGCCAGCACCTCCAATGCCTGCTGGCTTAGCTCTGGCCATGTATCCAGCTTAGAGACCCAAAATTTGAAGGGGGAAGAGCCGTCTGGGAGTACAGTAAGAGGGCAAGACATGTAGTCTGTCACCATCTGACGGAAACGTTGCCTCCTGCTGACTGGAGCCGTCTGTGATGGTGTAGACATGTGTGGTGGGCACACAAAACTGTGCCACAGTTGGGCCATCCTGGTATTGCCTTGTGCTGAGGCACTGCTTCTGCTCCCTCTTTGTGCAGAGCTTCCTCCACTGCCTCGACGCACTGAGCTGCTTTGTAAAGCACTAGCAGCACTGCTCTCAGTTGGACTGGAGAAGATGATGGAATTCACCAGTGTGTCTTGGTACTCCCACATTTTACGCTCCCGGTTCAACGGTGTTATGAGGCTTTGTAAGTTGTCCCGGTAGCGAGGATCTAGGAGGGTGTACACTGTTGTGAACTCTGTTTTCAGGCTCCCTCTTGTGGTCACAGGTGGTATTGTGTGACTTTTGTTTTGGGCTTCCCCTGGTAGCTTTGTTTGTTATCCTGCGGGTCTGTGGCTGATCAGCTGCCTCGTTATTCACTTGGGAGTTTCCTATTTAGCTCTGTTTCACTTCCACTTGTTGCCGGCTGTCAATGTACTCAGTGCTATTCTGATTACTCCAGATTATCTTCGGTTTCAGTCTCTTCAGGAGAAGCTAAGTTCTGTTTAATTATTTTTTGCTCATCAGTCTGCAATATGATTTCTGTGTATGATGAGTTTAGTCCAGCTTGCTAATATGTGATTTCTTCTGCTGGTTTGCCCTGGGGTACAGAGTTGCTTCCCCCGCACCGTTAGTTGGTGCGGGGGCTCGAGCGATCTCTGCGTGGATATTTTGAATAGGGTTTTTAATTGACCGCACAGTTCCCTTTCTATTTTCTGCTTTCTAGTGTTAGCGGGCCTCATTTGCTAAATCTAATTTCATCTCTGCGTTTGTGCTTTCCCCTTAACTCACCGTTAATATTTGTGAGGGGCTATTCTATATCTTTGGGGTCATTTCACTGAGGCAAGTGAGGACTTTCGTTCCCTCTAGGATTAGTCAGTTTCTCAGGCCGTGAAGAGGCGTCTAGGATTTTCAGGTAACGTTCCACGGCTGCCTATAGTTGTTTGCGGATAGGATCAGGTTGCGGTCAATTCAGTTACCACTTCCCCACAGTTTGTAGTCGGTTTAGTTACTTAGCTAGTCCTACTTGCGATCCTTGCCACTAGGATCATAACAGTACAGCCGGCCGGTAAAGTGTTAATTGCATGGCAGAAGCAGGAGAAAAGAAGCCTTGAGAATTTTTTTTTTTTTTTGCCGTGTGTCTAGCTGCTGTGTGTCTAGCTGCTGTGTGTCTAGCTTCTCTCCTCCTCTTGATCTTGGTGTGGCTCTGAACTCAGCTGCTGATATGGATATTCAGAGTTTGGCCTCCAGTGTAGATCATCTTGCTGCAATGGTACAAAGTATTCAGGATTTTGTTGTTCACAGTCCTATGTCAGAGCCTAGAATACCTATTCCGGAGTTGTTTTCTGGAGATAGATCTAGGTTCCTGAATTTTAAGAACAATTGTAAATTGTTTCTTTCTTTGAAACCTCGTTCCTCTGGTGATTCCGTTCAGCAAGTTAAAATTATAATTTCTTTCTTGCGTGGTGACCCTCAAGATTGGGCCTTCGCATTGGCGCCAGGGGATCCGGCATTGCTCAGTGTTGATGCGTTTTTTCTGGCCCTTGGATTGCTCTATGAGGAACCTAATCTTGAGAACCAGGCTGAAAAAGCGTTGTTGGCCCTCTCTCAGGGGCAAGATGAAGCAGAGGTGTACTGCCAGAAATTTCGGAAATGGTTGGTGCTTACTCAGTGGAATGAGTGTGCCCTGGCTGCAAATTTCAGAAAAGGTCTTTCTGAGGCCATTAAGAATGTCATGGTGGGGTTCCCTACGCCTGCAGGTCTGAATGAGTCAATGACTTAGGCCATTCAGATTGATCGGCGTTTGCGGGAGCGCAAACCTGCGCACTATTTGGCGGTGTCTTCTGAACAGACACCTGAGTCTATGCAATGTGATAGAATTCTGACCAGAAGTGAACGGCAAAATTATAGACGGCAAAATGGGTTGTGCTTTTACTGTGGTGACTCAGCTCATGTTATCTCAGCATGCTCTAAGCGCAAAAAAAAGGTTGATAAATCTGTCACCATTGGTACTTTACAGCCTAAGTTCATTTTGTCTGTTACCCTGATTTGTTCCTTGTCATCTTACCCGGTTATGGCTTTTGTAGATTCAGGTGCTGCCCTGAGTCTGATGGACTTGTCATTTGCCAGGCGCTGTGGTTTTGTTTTGGAGCCTTTAAAATTCCCTATTCCACTAAGGGGAATTGATGCTACGCCATTGGCTACGAATAAACCTCAGTACTGGACACAAGTGACCATGTGCATGACTCCTGTTCATCAGGAGGTGATTCGCTTTCTTGTGCTGCATAATTTGATTGATGTTGTCGTGTTGGGTCTGCCATGGTTGCAGACTCATAATCCAGTCCTGGATTGGAAAGCAATGTCTGTGTCAAGTTGGGGTTGTCAGGGAATTCATGGCGACGCTCCTGTGGTGTCAATTGCTTCATCCACTCCTTCTGAAGTCCCTGCGTTTTTGTCAGATTACCAGGATGTATTTGATGAGCCCAAACTCAGTTCTCTACCTCCTCATAGGGATTGTGATTGTGCTATAAATTTGATTCCTGGTAGTAAGTTTCCTAAGGGACGACTTTTCAATTTGTCAGTGCCGGAGCATGCTGCCATGCGGAGTTATATAAAGGAGTCTTTGGAGAAAGGACTTATTCGCCCTTCCTCCTCCCCTCTTGGTGCGGGGTTCTTTTTTGTGGCTACGAAGGATGGTTCTCTGAGACCTTGTATTGATTATCGCCTTCTAAATAAAATCACGGTCAAATTTCAGTATCCTTTGCCATTGTTATCTGATCTGTTTGCTCGCATTAAGGGGTCTAGTTGGTTCACCAAGATAGATCTTCGTGGTGCGTATAACCTTGTGCGTATTAAGCAGGGTGATGAATGGAAAACTGCATTTAATACGCCCGAAGGCCATTTTGAGTACTTGGTGATGCCTTTTGGACTTTCTAACGCTCCTTCTGTCTTTCAGTCTTTTATGCACGACATCTTCCGCGAATATCTGGATAAATTTATGATTGTGTATCTGGATGATATTCTGGTTTTTTCTGATGATTGGGAGTCCCAGGTTAAGCAGGTCAGGATGGTGTTTCAGGTCCTGCGTGCCAATGCTTTATTTGTGAAGGGCTCAAAATGTCTTTTTGGAGTCCAGAAGGTTTCTTTTTTGGGTTTCATTTTTTCTCCTTCTACTATTGAGATGGACCCAGTCAAGGTTCAGGCTATTCATGACTGGACGCAGCCTACATCTGTTAAGAGTCTTCAGAAGTTCTTGGGTTTTGCTAATTTTTACCGTCGCTTCATCGCTAATTTTTCTGGTGTTGTTAAGCCTTTGACGGATTTGACCAAGAAATGTTCTGATGTTACTAACTGGTCTCCTGTGGCTGTGGAGGCCTTTCGGGAGCTGAAGCTCCGGTTTTCTTCGGCTCCGGTCTTATGTCAGCCAGATGTCTCTCTTCCTTTCCAGGTCGAGGTTGATGCTTCCGAGATTGGAGCAGGGGCTGTTTTGTCGCAGAGAAGCGCCGATGGCTCTGTGATGAAGCCATGTGCTTTCTTTTCAAGAAAGTTTTCGCCTGCCGAGTGGAATTATGATGTCGGCAATCGGGAGTTGTTGGCTATGAAGTAGGCATTTGAGGAGTGGCGACATTGGCTCGAGGGAGCTAAGCATCGTGTGGTGGTCTTGACTGATCACAAGAATCTGATTTATCTCGAGTCGGCCAAGCGGCTGAATCCTAGACAGGCTCGTTGGTCGTTGTTTTTCTCTCGTTTTGATTTCATGGTCTCGTACCTGCCTGGTTCGAAGAATGTAAAGGCTGATGCTCTTTCTAGGAGTTTTGTGCCTGACTCTCCTGGAGATTCAGAGCCGGCTGGTATTCTCAGAGAAGGGGTGATTTTGTCTGCCATCTCCCCAGATTTGCGACGAGTGCTGCAGGAGTTTCAGGCGGATAGACCTGACCGTTGTCCACCGGAGAGACTGTTTGTCCCGGATAGATGGACCAGCAGAGTTATTTCCGAGGTTCATTCTTCGGTGTTGGCGGGCCATACTGGAATATTTGGTACCAGAGATTTGGTGGCCAGGTCCTTTTGGTGGCCTTCCTTGTCGCGGGATGTGTGTTCCTTTGTGCAGTCTTGTGGAATTTGTGCTCGGGCTAAGCCTTGCTGTTCTCATGCCAGTGGTTTGCTGTTACCTTTGCCTGTCCCGAAGAGGCCTTGGACGCACATTTCCATGGATTTTATTTCGGATCTCCCTGTCTCTCAGAGAATGTCTGTCATCTGGGTGGTGTGTGATCGTTTTTCTAAGATGGTCCATTTGGTGCCCTTGCCTAAGTTGCCTTCCTCCTCCGAGTTGGTTCCGCTGTTTTTTCAAAATGTGGTTCGTTTGCATGGGATCCCTGAAAATATTGTTTCCGACAGAGGATCCCAGTTTGTGTCTAGATTTTGGCAGACCTTTTGCGCTAAGATGGGCATTGATTTGTCTTTTTCGTCGGCCTTCCATCCTCAGACGAATGGCCAAACCGAACGAACTAATCAGACCTTGGAAACCTATTTGAGATGTTTTGTTTCTGCTGATCAGGACGACTGGGTGACTTTTTTGCCATTGGCCGAGTTTGCCCTTAATAATCGGCTAGTTCTGCTACTTTGGTTTCTCCTTTTTTTTGTAATTCGGGGTTTCATCCTCGTTTTTCCTCGGGTCAGGTGGAGCCTTCTGACTGTCCTGGAGTGGATGTTGTGGTGGATAGGTTGCATCAGATTTGGAATCATGTTGTGGACAATTTGAAGCTGTCACAAGAGAAGGCTCAGCGCTTTGCCAACCGCCGTCGCTGTGTGGGTCCCCGACTTCGCGTTGGGGACTTGGTGTGGTTGTCTTCTCGCTTTGTTCCTATGAAGGTCTCCTCTCCTAAGTTCAAGCCTCGGTTTATCGGTCCTTATAAGATTTTGGAAGTCCTTAACCCTGTGTCATTTCGTTTGGACCTCCCAGCATCGTTTGCTATTCATAATGTGTTTCATCGGTCGTTGTTGCGGAGGTATGTGGTGCCTGTGGGTCCTCCGGTTGAGCCTCCTGCCCCTGTGCTGGTTGAGGGAGAATTGGAATACGTGGTGGAGAAGATCTTGGATTCTCGTATTTCTAGACGGAGGCTTCAGTATTTGGTTAAATGGAAGGGCTATGGTCAGGAGGATAATTCCTGGGTTGTCGCCTCTGATGTTCATGCGGCCGATTTGGTTCGTGCCTTCCATGTGGCTCACCCTGATCGCCCTGGGGGTTTAGATGAGGGTTCGGTGACCCCTCCTCAAGGGGGGGTACTGTTGTGAACTCTGTTTTCAGGCTCCCTCTTGTGGTCACAGGTGGTATTGTGTGACTTTTATTTTGGGCTCCCCCTGGTGGCTTTGTTTGTTATCCTGCGGGTCTGTGGCTGATCAGCTGCCTCGTTATTCACTTGGGAGTTTCCTATTTAGCTCTGTTTCACTTCCACTTGTTGCCGGCTGTCAATGTACTCAGTGCTATTCTGATTACTCCTGATTATCTTCGGTTTCAGTCTCTTCAGGAGAAGCTAAGTTCTGTTTAATTATTTTTTGCTCATCAGTCTGCAATATGATTTCTGTGTATAATGAGTTTAGTCCAGCTTGCTAATATGTGATTTCTTCTGTTGGTTTGCTCTGGGGTACAGAGTTGCTTCCCCCGCACCGTTAGTTGGTGCGGGGGCTCGAGCGATCTCTGCGTGGATATTTTGAATAGGGTTTTTAATTGACCGCACAGTTCCCTTTCTATTTTCTGCTTTCTAGTGTTAGCGGGCCTCATTTGCTAAATCTAATTTCATCTCTGCGTTTGTGCTTTCCCCTTAACTCACCGTTAATATTTGTGAGGGGCTATTCTATATCTTTGGGGTCATTTCACTGAGGCAAGTGAGGACTTTCGTTCCCTCTAGGATTAGTCAGTTTCTCAGGCCGTGAAGAGACGTCTAGGATTTTCAGGTAACGTTCCACGGCTGCCTATAGTTGTTTGCGGATAGGATCAGGTTGCGGTCAATTCAGTTACCACTTCCCCAGAGTTTGTAGTCGGTTTAGTTACTTAGCTAGTCCTACTTGCGATCCTTGCCACTAGGATCATAACAGTACACCCAATAATCAGCTGTGTTGAGAATGTGGGCGATGCGGCGGTCGTTTCTCAGGCACTGCAGCATGTAATCAACCATGTGCTGCAGACTGCCAACTGGCCAAGAAACGCTGTCCCCTGCTTGAGGCGTGATCTCTGCCTGCTCTGCATCACCCCACCCTCGCTCTACACACTGACTACTGGAGAATTGTGTAATCGATGTCTTCCTCCTCCATTGACTCCTCCTCATCCTCCTCACAAAGTGTCCCCTGCCTAGGCCTTTGTGAGGAACCACGTAGCGCTGACTGTCCAGAAGCTGATGGAATTGGTGACTCCTCATCCTCCACCTCTTCCACAACATCATCCCTTAGCGCTTGCAGTGTTTGTTGAATCAGGCAGATAAGGGGGATAGTCATGCTGACTAGTGCATCATCTGCACTCGCCATCTGCGTGAATCATCGAAGGAACGCAAAACCTGGCAGATGTCCTTTATAGTGGCCCACTCAGTGGTTGTGAAGTCTGAACGGCGCGGAGTGCGATTTCTTTGCGCCTGATGCAGCTGGTACTCCATTACTGCTGGCTGCTACTCACACAACCGCTCCAACATATGTAACGTGGAATTCCACCTGGTGGGTAGGTCACATATGATGCGATGTTCCGGAAGGCAGAATCGGTGCTGCAGAGCTGCAATGCGCGATCTTGCCATGCTGGAACTCCGCAAGTGAACACACTCTAGGCGGACCTTGTGCAGCAGTGCATCAAGATCCGGATAGTCCCTCAAAAAACTCTGCACGACCAAGTTGAGCACATGTGCCAGACATGGGATGTGAGTGAGGTTGCCTAGGCCCAGAGTTACCACCAGATTTCAGCCATTGTCACACACTACCATGCCTGGCTGGATATTCGCTGGCACAAACCACACGTCGCTCTCCTGCTTGATGGCATTCCAGAGCTCCTGCGCTGTGTGGCTTCGATTCCCCAAAGAAATTAATTTCAATACGGCCTGTTGACGTTTGGCCACAGCTGTGCTCATATCGGTCGTAACAGGTAAACGTTCACGGGTCCATGTGGAGGTGGACTGTGACGGCTCCTGCAGCGATGATTCTGAGGAACTTGAGTATGAGGAGGAGTCAATGCATACAGACTGGATTCCTGCAATCCTTGGAGTTGGCAGAACACGTCCTGCGCCACTCGCACGATCTGTACCCAGCTCTACAACATTAACCCAATGGGCAGTGAGGGAAAGGTATCGCCCCTGTCCATGGTGACTGGTCCACGAATCGGTGGTGAGGTGGACCTTGCTACTGACGGCGTTCAGTAGTACGTGTTTTATGTGTCCCTCCACATGCTTGTGCAGGGCAGGGACGGCTTGCCTGCTGAAATAAAAGCGGCTGGGCACACTGTATTGTGGGACTGCCAATGCCATCAAGTTATGGAAGCTGTCAGTCTCCACCAGCCTGAATGACAGCATTTCAAGGGACAGTAGTTTTGCAATGCCAGCATTCAGAGCCTGTGCTCGGCAGTGGTTTGCCGAGAATTGTCGCCTTTTCTCCTATGCCTGTGCTACCGATGGCTGTAGACTGGGCTGGGAGTGTGAGGATGACTGGGAACGTGGTGCTGTGGGTGGAATTACAGTGGGTCTCTGGACAACAGTGCCAGAGGTTCTTCCATGGCGATCCTGTGAGGAAGCCGAACCAGCTGTGTGAGCTGGAGGAAGAGGCAACAACACGAGCTGAAGAGGTGGTAGGTGCCGCTGTTGGTTGGCCTAGGTCTTCAGTGTGTTTTTGTAACTCCACCGCGTGCTTGGTCCGCACATGTTTCCACATATTTGTGCTATTGAGGTTGCTGACATTTTTCCCTCTTTTGACTTTCTGATGACACACCTTGCATTTGACAATGCACTGCAAGTCTTGGGAGCGCCTGTTTTGGCTTTTGGAAGAGGCAGGCTCCTAATGGGTGCCGAAGTGGGGGCTACAGGAACCGCAGTCTTCCCCCTCCCTCTCCCTCTTTGGCCCGTTCGGGTGATCTCTTCCTCAGAGCTGCTCCCACCACATTCCTGTACCTCACGCCATGATGGGTCAAGGACCTCATCATCTACACTACCCTCTGCCACCAACTGCTTCTCCTGGGTAGTCTCGGCAGCACAGTACGCACCAGAAAGTGGCACCTGAGTCTCATCATCAGATGCGTACTGCGGTGTGGTGACCGGAGGCACTGGCCCACCCATCTCTTCAGAGTCAGAGAGACAATGCTGTTGTGCATCACTGCATACTGCCTCTTTTTCCATTTCTCCAATGCTGCTTGGCTGGCCCCCTGTTTCCAAGCCAAGAGATTCACAGAACAGAAGTAGAGATGGCTCCTGTCCTGGGCTCTCTGACTGCCTGGGCAATTTGGCAGGTGGTAAAGAGACAGATGGGTGCTCTCCAGTGCTCTGTGCCTGAAAGGATGTGGCACTAATTGAAGTCGATGCGTTAGCTGCCATCCATCCGACAACGGCTTCAATTTGTTCTTCACGCAGCACGGTGTACGGCGATCTCCTACAAAGCTGCGCATGAAGGACTGTTCCCTGCTGAAACTGGGTGATGATGAGTCACCGGTGCCCGCAGCAGGCACAGAATCCCCACGTCCTCTCCCTGCTCTGCGCCCACGCCCACGTGCCTTACTCTCTGCCTTCTTCATCTTGATTGACTGATAAAGATAAGCAGAAAAGTACTAAGGGCTTAGTGTGCTTATTCCTGAACAGCTCCTAACAGGTATAAGAAACACTAATTTTCTAAAGTGTGGACTAGACTTTAATATGAGCTAATGTGGCCTACACAACTGTAAAGTGGTGTGTTTGGTGAACTTTATTAATTTTTTTTTTTTTTTGCAGAACTGACTACAGAGTGAGCTGCACTCACACACAGACCGTGCAGACAGCCGTGAACGGCGCTGCAAGGCCAAAGCAAGCTCCTCTATGTAATCCTCTATAGTGTTTTTCCACAATCTAGCAGGATACGGAGGGAAAGCCACTAATAGGATAAATTTGACAAAATGTGCAGCAGGCTGCACTAATTGAGAAACAGACAATGGAACGGTATGAGGTAGTCACTAGGGTTGAGCGACTTTTCCTTTTTTGGGGTCGAGTCGGGTTTTGCGAAACCCGACTTTGTCAAAAGTTGAGTCGAGTGAAATCGGCCGATTATCGCGAAAAGTCGGGGATCGACCGAAACATGAAACCCAATGCAAGTCAATGGGGAAGCATAGTCGGCTTGAGTGGAAGCCAGGAAAACACCTACAGTGCCCATTTTAATGGCAAAAACATCCATTCTTGTTACTGAAGCTTGTCAATCTTAATTTACTTTATAATAATAGATAGGCATTGGAAATTGGGGGTCATTTGGCTAAAGTTGTGGGGGGCAGGGCTGGTTCAAGTTTTTAGTGGGCCCAGGAAACGTGGACTATGTCACGGCGGTGGAGCAGTGCGAGGTAAGTATGTCAAGTTTGCAAGTGCTGTGATCCTGAGCAAGCAGGGGGGGCCCACTAGTTGGCATTGGCACTGGCATAGGGCCCCTCAAAGTACAGCGGTGTGTTTGCACGGCGAGGGCGCCTCCCACCGGCAGCGACACTTTTGCGTATTCTGAGGGGCCCTGTGCCAGTGACGTCGCCAACGAGTATGCCCCCCCACCTGATGAAGGAACCTGCACTTTCATCTGCACCTTCCTCTTTGTCCCTGTGTAAGGTGGTATAGCATGCGGGAAGGGGAACCTTACTTTCATCAGGGTCAGATTCTGGCTGTGTAGAGTGCAAGGGAAATGTAGTGGTCTGGGTCAATGTACCAGCAGACTCATCTAGCAGTGGCTGGGCAATGGGCAGGATGAGGAGGAAACACAGATATAGGGCCAAAGAATAAAGTAGGCTAAATGCAGTTCAAAATAGGTAACAGGACTAACCAGGCGGCATTGCTTTGTTCAGTGAAGGACAACTGTAATGAGAGGCTGACACAGTTAGTAGGCCCAAGTAATAAAGTGGCCAAATGAAGTTCAAAATTGGTAACAGGAGTAAACAGGCGGCACTGCTTTGTTCAGTGGAGGAGAACACCAAGGAGCGGCAGACACCGTTAACCGTTACTAGACCCCAACCAAAGTAGTAGGGCAACTGCAGTGTGACATTAAAAAATACTTAAAGAGAGCCTGAAGGTTGAAGCTCAGACAAGGAAACCTGGAGGAGAACACCGAGGAGGAGGAGAACACCAAGGAGCGGCAGACACCGTTACTAGGCCCCAACCAAAGTAGTAGGCCAACAGCAGTGTTACATTAAAAACTACTTAATGAGAGCCTGAAGGTTGAAGTTCAGCTTTTTCAGTGGAGGACAGCGTGATTGAGTGGCGCCGCAGACAGACAATGGTAGTATGTGTTAACTAAAAAAGTTGGCTCTATGCATTTTTAAATTAGTTACAGGGGTACACAGGCAGCATTGGTGTGGTCAGTGGAGGACATTTTGAAGGAGGGACCGTAGACAGACTTCCTAGGCCTAAAATAATAAAATAGGCTCTATGCAGCTTCCATTAGGTGGCAGGGGTACACAGGCAGCATTGGTGTAATCAGTGGAGGACAATTGGAAGGAGGGACCGCAGACAGACTTCCTAGGCCTAAAATAAGAAAATAGGCTCTATGCAGCTTCCATTAGGTGGCAGGGGTACTCAGGCAGCATTGGTGTGGTCAGCGGAGGACAATTGGAAGGAGGGACCGCAGACAGACTTCCTAGGCCTAAAATAAGAAAATAGGCTCTATGCAGCTTCCATTAGGTGGCAGGGGTACACAGGCAGCATTGGTGTGGTCAGTGGAGGACAATTGGAAGGAAGGACCGCAGACAGACTTCCTAGGCCTAAAATAAGAAAATATGCTCTATGCAGCTTCCATTAGGTGGCAGGGGTACATAGGCAGCATTGGTGTGGTCAGTGGAGGACAATTTGAATGAGGGACCGCAGACAGACTTCCTAGGCCTAAAATAATAAAATAGGCTCTATGCAGCTTCCATTAGGTGGCAGGGGTACACAGGCAGCATTGGTGTGGTCAGTGGAGGACAATTGGAAGGAGGGACCGCAGACAGACTTCCTAGGCCTAAAATAATAAAATAGGCTCTATGCAGCTTCCATTAGGTGGCAGGGGTACACAGGCAGCATTGGTGTGGTCAGTGGAGGACAATTTGAAGGAGGGACAGCAGACAGACTTCCTAGGCCTAAAATAATAAAATAGGCTCTATGCAGCTTCCATTAGGTGGCAGGGGTACACAGGCAGCATTGGTGTGGTCAGCGGAGGACAATTGGAAGGAGGGACCGCAGATAGACTTCCTAGGCCTAAAATAAGAAAATAGGCTCTATGCAGCTTCCATTAGGTGGCAGGGGTACTCAGGCAGCATTGGTGTGGTCAGCGGAGGACAATTGGAAGGAGGGACCGCAGACAGACTTCCTAGGCCTAAAATAATAAAATAGGCTCTATGCAGCCTCCATTAGGTGGCAGGGGTACTGTTGTGAATTCCGTTCTCGGGCTCCCTTCTGTGGTCATGAGTGGTACTGTGTGAGTTTGTTCTTTGGCTCCCTCTGGTGGCCTTTAGCGATATGGCTGGGCTCAGCTGCTTCATTTCCTTCTATGCTGGGCCTATTTAACTCACCTGGATCTTCATTTATTGCCTGCTGTCGGTGTATTCAGTCCTGTTTCTGAGAGCTCCTGAATATTCCTTGTGACCAGTCTCCTGCTGGAGAAGTTAAGTTTGTTTGTTCATTTTGCTCATTATTTCCTTGAAAACGTTTCTCTGTATATTATGAGTTCAGTCCAGCTTGCTTATATGTGATTTTTCGCTTGCTGGTTAGTTCTGGGGTGCAGAGTGTGCCCCTCACATCGTGAGTCGGTGTGGGGGTTCTTGTATTCTCTGCGTGGTTTATTTTTGATAGTTTTGTACTGACCGCACAGACTCCTATCTATTTTCAGTCTATCTAGTGTTAGCGGGCCTCATTTGCTGAACCTGTTTCATTTCTACGTTTGTCTTTTCCCCTTAACTCACCGTTATTATTTGTGGGGGGCTGACTATAACTTTGGGGTTATTTCTCTGAGGCAAGTGAGGTCTTTGCTTTCTCTCTAGGGGTAGTCAGTTTCTCAGGCTGTGAACGAGGCGTCTAGGATTTTAGGAACGCTCCACAGCTGCCTTTAGTTTTTGTGGATAGGATCAGGATTGCGGTCAGTATAGCTTCCACATCCCCAGAACTTGTCCTATATTCTGGTCATATGTGTCAGGTCAGTTTTGAGATCCTACCACCGGATCATAACAGGGTACACAGGCAGCATTGGTGTGGTCAGTGGAGTACAATTGGAAGGAGGGACCGCAGACAGACTTCCTAGGCCTAAAATAATAAAATAGGCTCTATGCAGCTTCCATTAGGTGGCAGGGGTACACAGGCAGCATTGGTGTGGTCAGTGGAGGACAATTGGAAGGAGGGACCGCAGACAGACTTCCTAGACCTAAATTAAGAAAATAGGCTCTATGCAGCTTCTATTAGGTGGCAGGGGTACTCAGGCAGCATTGGTGTGGTCAGCGGAGGACAATTGGAAGGAGGGACCGCAGACAGACTTCCTAGGCCTAAAATAAGAAAATAGGCTCTATGCAGCTTCCATTAGGTGGCAGGGGTACACAGGCAGCATTGGTGTGGTCAGTGGAGGACAATTTGAATGAGGGACCGCAGACAGACTTCCTAGGCCTAAAATAATAAAATAGGCTCTATGCAGCTTCCATTAGGTGGCAGGGGTACACAGGCAGCATTGTTGTGGTCAGTGGAGGACAATTGGAAGGAGGGACCGCGCAGACAGACTTCCTAGGCCTAAAATAATAAAATAGGCTCTATGCAGCTTCCATTAGGTGGCAGGGGTACACAGGCAGCATTGGTGTGGTCAGCAGAGGACAATTTGAAGAAGGGACCGCAGACAGACTTCCTAGGCCTAAAATAATAAAATAGGCTCTATGCAGCTTCCATTAGGTGGCAGGGGTACACAGGCAGCATTGGTGTGGTCAGCGGAGGACAATTGGAAGGAGAGACCGCAGACAGACTTCCTAGGCCTAAAATAATAAAATAGACTCTATGCAGCTTCCATTAGGTGGCAGGGGTACACAGGCAGCATTGGTGTGGTCAGTGGAGGACAATTGGAAGGAGGGACCGCAGACAGACTTCCTAGGCCTAAAATAATAAAATAGGCTCTATGCAGCTTCCATTAGGTGGCAGGGGTACACAGGCAGCATTGGTGTGGTCAGCGGAGGACAATTGGAAGGAGGGACCGCAGACAGACTTCCTAGGCCTAAAATAATAAAATAGGCTCTATGCAGCTTCCATTAGGTGGCAGGGGTACACAGGCAGCATTGGTGTGGTCAGTGGAGGACAATTGGAAGAAAGGACCGCAGACAGACTTCCTAGGCCTAAATTAATAAAATAGGCTCTATGCAGCTTCCATTAGGTGGCAAGGGTACTCAGGCAGCATTGGTGTGGTCAGCAGAGGACAATTGGAAGGAGGGACCGCAGACAGACTTCCTATTCCTAAAATAAGAAAATAGGCTCTATGCAGCTTCCATTAGGTGGCAGGGGTACACAGGCAGCATTGGTGTGGTCAGTGAAGGACAATTTGAAGGAGGGACCGCAGACAGACTTCCTAGGCCTAAAATAATAAAATAGGCTCTATGCAGCTTCCATTAGGTGGCAGGGGTACACAGGCAGCATTGGTGTGGTCAGTGGAGGACAATTGGAAGGAGGGACCGCAGACAGACTTCCTAGGCCTAAAATAAGAAAACAGGCTCTATGCAGCTTCCATTAGGTGGCAGGGGTACACAGGCAGCATTGGTGTGGTCAGTGGAGGACAATTGGAAGGAGGGACCGCAGACAGACTTCCTAGGCCTAAAATAATAAAATAGGCTCTATGCAGCTTCCATTAGGTGGCAGGGGTACACAGGCAGCATTGGTGTGGTCAGTGGAGGACAATTTGAAGGAGGGACCGCAGACAGACGTCCTAGGCCTAAAATAATAAAATAGGCTCTATGCAGCTTCCATTAGGTGGCAGGGGTACACAGGCAGCATTGGTGTGGTCAGTGGAGGACAATTGGAAGGAGGGACCGCAGGCAGACTTCCTAGGCCTAAAATAAGAAAATAGGCTCTATGCAGCTTCCATTAGGTGGCAGGGGTACACAGGCACCATTGGTGTGGTCAGTGGAGGACAATTGGAAGGAGGGACCGCAGACAGACTTCCTAGACCTAAAATAATAAAATAGGCTCTATGCAGCGTCCATTAGGTGGCAGGGGTACTCAGGCAGCATTGGTGTGGTCAGCAGAGGACAATTGGAAGGAGGGACCGCAGACAGACTTCCTAGGCCTAAAATAATAAAATAGGCTCTATGCAGCTTCCATTACGTGGCAGGGGTACACAGGCAGCATTGGTGTGGTCAGCGGAGGACAATTGGAAGGAGGGACCGCAGACAGACTTCCTAGGCCTAAAATAATAAAATAGGCTCTATGCAGCTTCCATTACGTGGCAGGGGTACACAGGCAGCATTGGTGTGGTCAGTGGAGGACAATTTGAAGGAGGGACCGCAGACAGACTTCCTAGGCCTAAAATAAGAAAATAGGCTCTATGCAGCTTCCGTTAGGTGGCAGGGGTACACAGGCAGCATTGGTGTGGTCAGTGGAGGACAATTGGAAGGAGGGACCGCAGATAGACTTCCTAGGCCTAAAATAAGAAAATAGGCTCTATGCAGCTTCCATTAGGTGGCAGGGGTACACAGGCAGCATTGGTGTGGTCAGCGAAGGACAATTGGAAGGAGGGACCGCAGACAGACTTCCTAGGCCTAAAATAATAAAATAGGCTCTATGCAGCTTCCATTAGGTGGCAGGGGTACACAGGCAGCATTGGTGTGGTCAGTGGAGGACAATTGGAAGGAGTGTCTGACACACTAAGTACTCCCAAAAACAAAATAGATGTTAATGTCTCCCCAAAAAAACAAACCCCCCCCCCAAAAAAAAAGGGTGGCATACTTAGGTACAGGGGTGTGCTCCTATGCTGACTTTCTGACATTGTAATTTGGCGCAAAGTATTTACTGGTGTAAATGTAGGACATTACTGGTGTAAATGTAGGGCCCCTGACTATTTTAACTAGCATCATACATGTCAACAAATTGTTATTGTCTATGCCAGCCATTGAAGGATTTCAGCGCATAGACTAAACAGTGGTGGAGCATCGAGAGATAATTTTGCAAGTGGTAGAGCACAGTTTGACCTGGGTGGGGGAAACTCTCTACTGGACGGCGGTACAAGCCCAGGGCCCCTCATGTTACAACGTTGTGTCTGACGTTGGGTGCGCGCCACCACCGCCAGAGACACTTCATTGTACTATGAGGGACCCAGTGCCAGTGCCGTCGACTAAAAGTGGGCACACCCACCTCTTCAGACAAACGGCACTCTGACGAGTGCTTGCGCCAAGTGGCGAGACCACGGCCCCGTGGGGGGGAGTTAGGCCATTTAGGGGGGTGTAAACATGTCGTATGCTGGACAAACAGCAGCAGCAAATTAAGAGATTGGAACAGTCAGTAATACCAGTCCCAAAGCAAGACCTTTTTACAGGAAAGCTAGGTGTCAGCCGGGAAAGGTGGGGCAAAATAATTAGAAATCCATGAGTGGTTCATTTTAATGAAGGTTAGATCATCAACATTTTGGGTAGCCAGACGAGTCCTTTTTTCGGTCAGTATAGAACCAGCAGCACTGAATACTCTTTCTGATAGCACACTAGCTGCTGGGCAAGCAAGCTCCTGCAATGCATATTCGACCAATTCAGGCCAGGTGTCTATTTTGGATGCCCAGTAATCAAAGGGGAATGACGGTTGAGGGAGAACATCGGTAATGGAGGAAAAATAGTTAGTAACCATACTGGACAAATGCTGTCTCCTGTCACTTTGAATTGATGCTGCAGTACCTGTCGTGTCTGCGGTCATTGCAAAATCACTCCACAACCTGGTCAGAAAACCCCTCTGTCCTACGCCACTTCTGATTTGTGCACCTCTAACACCTCTGCCCTGTTGCCCCCTGCAGCTCGTGTGAGAACCATCACCGGCGCTGTGTGCTGGGAATGCCTGAATCAAACGGTCTACAAGAGTTTGGTTGCCAATATTTGTTCGAGGTTCTCATGTGGCATGATATTTTGCAATTTGCCTTTATAGCGAGGATCAAGGAGGCAGGCCAACCAGTAATCGTCATCGGTCATCATTTTTATAATGCATGGGTCCCTTTTGAGGATACGCAAGGCATAATCCGCCATGTGGGCCAATGTTCCAGTTGTCAAGTCAGTGCAAATGCTGGGTTGAGGAGCACTTTCGGGCAAATCAACGTCACTTGTCTCCCTCAAAAACCCTGAACCCGGCCTTGCACCGCCAGCACTTTCTATTGCCCCCTGAGAAGCTTCCTCATCCAAAAAATACTCATCCTTATCATCCTCCTTGTCCTCCTCCTCTTCGCCCGCCACCTCGTCCTGTAGACTTCCCTGAGCAGACAATGGCTGACTGTCATCAAGGCTTCCTCGGCTGCAGACGCCTGCTCCTTTATGTGCGTCAAACTTTGCATCAGCAGACGCATTAGGGGGATGCTCATGCTTATTACGGCGTTGTCTGCACTAACCAGCCGTGTGCATTCCTCAAAACACTGAAGGACTTGACACAGGTCTTGGAGCTTCGACCACTGCACAGCTGACAACTCCATGTCTGCCATCCAACTGCCTGCCCGTGTATGTGTATCCTCCCACAAATACATAACAGCACGCCTCTGTTCGCACAGTCTATGAAGCATGTGCAGTGTGGAGTTCCACCTTGTTGCAACGTCGATGATTAGGCGATGCTGGGGAAGGTTCAAAGACCACTGATGGTTCTGCATAAGGATGGAGTGTACGGGTGAACGGAGGATGTGAGAGCAAAGTCTGCGCACTTTCAGCAGCAGGTCGGGTAACCCCGGATAACTTTTCAGGAAGCACTGCACCACCAGGCTTAAGGTGTGAGCCAGGCAAGGAATGTGTTTCAGTTGTGAAAGGGCTATGGCAGCCATAAAATTCCTTCCGTTGTCACTCACTACCTTGCCTGCCTCAAGATGTAAAGTGCCCAGCCATGACTGAGTTTCTTGCTGCAAGAACTCGGACAGAACTTCCGCGGTGTGTCTGTTGTCGCCCAAACACTTCATTGCCAATACAGCCTGCTGACGCTTGCCACAAGCTGTTCCATAATTGGACACCTCATGTGCAACAGTGGCAGCTGCGGATGGAGTGGTCGTGCGACTGCGGTCTGTGGACGAGCTCTCGCTTCTGCTGAAGGAGGAGGAGGGGGGACGAATGCCTACAGCCAACTGTTTCCTACACCGTGGGCTAGGCAGAACTGTCCCAATATTACTGTCCCCTGTGGACCCTGCATCCACCACATTAACCCAGTGTGCCGTGATGGAGATGTAACGCCCCTGGCCATGCCTACTGGTCCATGCATCTGTTGTCAGGTGCACCTTTCTACTCACAGATTGCCTGAGCGCATGGACAATGCGGTCTTTTACATGCTGGTGGAGGGCTGGGATGGCTTTTCTCGAACAGAAGTGTCGACGGGGTAGCTCGTAGCATCGTACAGCGTAGTCCATCAGGGCTTTGAAAGCTTCGGTTTCAACTAACCGGAAGGGCATCATCTCTAACGAGATTAGTCTAGTAATGTGGGCGTTCAAACCCTGTGTACGCGGATGCGAGGATGAGTGCTTCCTTTTCCTAACGAGAGTCTCATGTAGGGTGAGCTGGACTGGAGAGCTGCATACAGTGGAACTAGCGGGGGTGCCGGTGGACATGGGTGACTGAGAGAGGGTTGGTGATGGTATTCTTGATGTTGCCCTACATACAGTTTTTCCGACCACGAACCTGGTGATTCCCTGACTGCTTTGGCCTTGCGACGAAACCCCCACATTACCTGCAGGTGGTGTGGTAAACGGTGGGCTTACAGTGAGGGAAGGGATGTCGCGTTGCTGACTAGCTTCATTGTGAGAGGGTGCTACAACGTTAAGGGACGTTTGGTAGTTTGTCCAGGCTTGCAAGTGCATGGTGGTTAAATGTCTATGCATGCAACTTGTATTTACATTTTTAACATTCTGACCTCTGCTGAAGGTCCTTGAGCATTTCTTACAGATGGCTTTGCGCTGATCATTGGGATCTTGGTTAAAAAAATTCCAGACTGCACTCTTCCTATCGTATACCTTTTCAGGCATTGCACACTGAGCTACTTTAACCTGATGGCCACGCTGTCCTACAACTGGTTTTGGTTTTGCCACACGTTTTTGGCCAGATACGGGCCTGAGAGATGGAACCTGTTGCGATGTTGATGCCTGCTGCGGCTCCTCCTCCTTCTCCGCTTCAGAGCTAATGCCGCCTGCACCCTGTTCCCCCAATGGCTGCCAATCGGGGTCAACAACTGGGTCATCTATGACCTCCTCTTCTATGTTCTGTGCACCTTCCTCTGGGTCACAGTGTAAGCCGGTGCTATAGCGTTCGTGACGGGGCTCCATAGTCTCATCGGGGTCAGATTCTGGATCAGTACACTGCGAGGGCAATGTTCTGATCTGAGTCAAAGGAACAGCATAATAATCTGGCTGTGGCTGTGCATCTGTGCACTCCATGTCCGATTCATCTTGTAATGGGCATGGCCTGTTAACAATTTCCCTTTCTAACCCAGGCACGGTATGTGTAAAGAGCTCCATGGAGTAACCGGTTGTGTCGCCTGACGCATCCTTCACTGTTGTTCTTGGTGAAGGACACAAGGAAGCGACTTGTTCCTGACCGGGAGCATCCACTGATGACGCACTGCTCTAACATTTGGCACTTTCCGAGGAGGAGGCGAAAGAGCTAGAGGCAGAGTCAGCAATGAAAGCCAATTCTTGTTCCTGCTGCTCCGGCTTCAAAAGCGGTTTTCCTACTCCCAGAAATGGGAGCCTTCAAGGCCTTGTGGAGCCTGACGATGACGCAGGCTCAACAACTCGAGACTTAGGGGCTATATTGCTTTTCCCACGACCACCTGATGCTCCACGACCACCACCACTACCATCATTACCAGCTGGCAATGAATGCCCATGGCCACGACCTCTTCCACCAGACTTCCTCATTATTTGAAAAATGTAACCTAACTAACCACCGTTAGGTGGTCCTGTAAAACTAGGTAGAAGGTATACGTGAACTTGTTGTGAATGTAAATCTCCCTTTTTTATGTGTGGCAGAATGCAGTGAAAAATCAGGCCCACTGTTATACAGTAGGTTTTCTGTGGCAGAAAAACAAAGACATATGCCACACACAGGACTGGCACTAATGCAGATTTGCCAATCTTAATCTCCCACTTGTTTTTTTTTTATGGGAGAATGAGGAAAAAATCAGGCGCACAGTTATACAGTAGGTTTTCTGTGGCAAAAAAAGACAGATGCCACACACAGGACTAGCACTAATGCAGATTTGCCAATCTTAATCTCCCACTTGTTTTCTTTATGGGAGAATGAGGAAAAAATCAGGCCCACAGTTATACAGTAGGTTTTCTCTGGCAGAAAAACAAAGACAGATGCCACACACAGGACTGGCACTAATGCAGATTTGCCAATTTTAATCTCCCAATTTTTTTTTTTTTATGGGAGAATGAGGAAAAAATCAGGCACACTGTTATACAGTAGGTTTTCTGTGGCAGAAAAACAAAGACAGATGCCACACACAGGACTGGCACTAATGCAGATTTGCCAATCTTAATCTCCCAATTTTTTTTTTTATGGGAGAATGAGGAAAAAATCAGGCACACTGTTATACAGTAGGTTTTCTGTGGCAGAAAAACAAAGACAGATGCCACACACAGGACTGGCACTAATGCAGATTTGCCAATCTTAATCTCCCATTTTTTTTTTTTTTATGGGAGAATGAGGAAAAAATCAGGCCCACAGTTATACAGTAGGTTTTCTGTGGCAGAAAAACAAAGACAGATGCCACACACAGGACTGGCACTAATGCAGATTTGCCAATCTTAATCTCCCACTTGTTTTTTTTTTAATGGGAGAATGAGGAAAAAATCAGGCCCAAAGTTATACAGTAGGTTTTCTGTGGCAGAAAAACAAAGACAGATGCCACACACAGGACTGGCACTAATGCAGATTTGCCAATCTTAATATCCCAATTTTTTTTTTTTATGGGAGAATGAGGACAAAATCAGGCACACTGTTATACAGTAATTTTTCCGTGGCAGAAAAAGAAAGACAGATGCCACACACAGGACTGGCACTAATGCAGATTTGCCAATCTTAATCTCCCAATTTTTTTTTTTTTTTTTTATGGGAGAAAGAGGAAAAAATCAGGCACACTGTTATACAGTAGGTTTTCTGTGGCAGAAAAAGAAAGACAGATGCCACACACAGGACTCGTTCAATCAGGTGTGCACACGATTATTGTATTGGCCTTTTCTCTCTCCGATTGCACCTTAGTCTCCATACAAAGTGTAGCATCCTGATCCTTATACCTTTCCCATCTATTACACTGCACATTGGGGTGCACCCTACTTATCACCCTCAACTTCCTTCTGGACATAGGACATAATAGTGCATCTTATGTTTCCTCTTTTTAAATCATAATGACAACCCAAAACATCCAAATGACCCTGATCAAAAGTTCACATACCCTGGTGATTTTGGCCTGAAAACTTGCACAGACATTGACACAAATGGGTTTGAATGGCTACTAAAGGTAACATCCTCACCTGTGACCTGTTTGCTTGTAGTCAGTGTGTGTGCATAAAAGTTAAGTCATGGGGAAAGCAAAAGTATTGTCAAAGGATCTATGGGATAATGTAGTTGAACTGTTTAAAACAGGAAAGGGATACGAAAAGATATCCAAGGAATTGATAATGCCAGTCAGCAGCATTCAAACTGTGATCAACAAATGGAAAATCAGGGGCTCTGTACAAACAAAACCATGGTCAGATAGACCAACAAAAATGTCATCCACAACTGCCAGGAAAATTGTTCGGGATGCAAAGAAAAACCTACAAATAACATCAGCTGGACTCTCTGAAAAAAGGCGGTGTGGCTGTTTCAAGATGCACAATAAGGAGGCACTTGAAGAAAAATGGGCTGCATGGTCGAGTAGCTAGAAGAAAGCCATTACTGTGTTAATGCCACAAAGTATCTCGCCTACAATACACTATGTTCCAAATTATTATGCAAATTACATTTTTATCAGATTTTCCTAAATGTTCGGTGCAAATGACAGTCAGTCTAATAAAAGTCATCACCCGTTAGATTATACATCAAATTTTATTGAAGAAACCTCCCAATGATAACAGTATAATCTCCAAAATGAATAAAACCTCAAAATGCACTGTTCCAAATTATTAGGCACAGTAGAATTTCTAAACATTTGATATGTTTTAAAGAACTGAAAATGCTCATTTGTGGAATTTGCAGCATTAGGAGGTTACATTCACTGAACAAAAAAGCTATTTAACGCCAAAACATCCCAACAGGCCAAGTTACATGTTAACATAGGACCATTCTTTGATGTCACCTTCACAATTCTTGCATCCATTGAACTTGTGAGTTTTTGGAGAGTTTCTGCTTGTATTTCTTTGCATGAAGTCAAAATAGCCTCCCAGAGCTGCTGTTTGGATGTGAACTGCCTCCCACCCTCATAGATCTTTTGCTTGATGATACTCCAAAGGTTCTCTATAGGGTTGAGGTCAGGGGAAGATGGTGGCCACACCATGAGGTTATCTCCTTTTATGCCCATAGCAGCCAATGACTCAGAAGTATTCTTTGCAGCATGAGATGGGGCATTGTCAGCATGAAGATGATTTTGCTCCTGAAGGCACGTTTCTGCTTTTTAGACCATAGAAGAAAGTTGTCAGTCAGAAACTCTATATAATTTGCAGAGGTCATTTTCACACCTTCAGGAACCTTAAAGGGCCTTACCAGCTGTTTTCCATGATTCTGGCCCAAAACATGACTCCTCCACCTCCTCGCTGACGTTGCAGCCTTGTTGGGACATGGTGGCCATCCACCAACCATCCACTACTCCATCCATCTGGACCATCCAGGGTTGCTCAACACTTATCAGTAAACAAGACTGTTTGGAAATTAGTCTTCATGTATGTGTGGGCCCAATACAACCATTTCTGCTTGTGAACACTGTTTAAGGGTGGCCGAATAGTAGGTTTATGCACCACAGCAAGCCTTTGAAGGAGCCTACACCTTGAGGTTCGAGGGACTCCAGAGGCACCAGCAGCTTCAAATATCTGTTTGCTGCTTTGTAATGGCTTTTTAGCAGCTGCTCTCTTAATCCGATGAACTTGCCTGGCAGAAATCTTCCTCATTATGCCTTTATCAGCACAAACACATTTGTGCTCAGATACAGCCACAAATCTCTTAACAGTACGATGATCACGCTTATGTTTTTGGAAAATTTCTAATGTTTTCATCCCTTCACCAAGGCATTGCACTATTTGATGCTTTTCAGCAGCAGAGAGATCCTTTTTCTTTCCCATGTTACTTGAAAACTGTGACCTGCTTAATAATGTGGAACATCATTTTTAAGTAGTTTTCCTTTAATTAGAATCACCTGGAAAACCAATTATCACATGTGTTTAAGATTGATTTCAGTGATCCATTGAGCCCTGAGACACAATACCATCCACGAGTTTATTTGAAAAACAAAACAATTAAATCTTTAAGACACTTAAATCCAATTTGCATAATAATTTGGAACACAGTGTACACAATACAGCACAGAGACAAGCCTCAAACCTTCTGGAACAAGATAATTTGGAGTGATGAGACCAAAACTGAACTTTTTGGCCACAGCCATAAAAGTTACATTTGAAGAGAGGAAACAATGCCTATGAGAAAGGAACACAATTCCTACTATATAGCGCTTAGGAGGATTGCTGATGTTTTGGGGATGTGTGAGCTACAAAGGCACAGGAAACTTGGTCAAAGTTGAAGGAAAGATGAATGCAGCACGTTATCAGCAAATACTGGAGGCAAATTTGCTATCATCAGCCTGAAAGCTGCGCATGGGACGCACTTAGATGTTTCAACATGAGAACAATCCAAAACACAAGGCCAAGTCGACCTGTCATTGGCTACAACAGAACAAAGTGAAGGTTCTGGAGTGGCCATCTTAGTCTCCTGACCTCAATATCATTGAGTCACTCTGCGGAGATCTCAGGCACGCAGTGCATGCTAGACAGCCCAGGTGTCATGATCTGCCTGGAGTTTCTGTTACGGTCCTTCTAGGGTTAATCCTATGTGGCCTCTCTTTGGTTTGGGGAGGGCTATAAGTAACCGTCCGTTCCAGGCTGAGTAGCTGACCCTTGTATACCTGTGTATATTGCCTGCTTCTGTACGATTGCTCTGCATATGACCCGGTCTGTTTCCTGTTTGATATTCATCTGCTGATTCTGTACTTTCTGTGTTACTCTTGGTTCTACCCAGCTACATCCCTGACTTCCTGTTCACCTGTTTTCCCTGGTACTGCATTGCTCTCTCTGGCTTCTGACTCCCGGCTTGCTTCATACCACTCTATTCGTGTTACCCGCTTGTTACTGCACTGTCCTCTGGTCTGACCTCGGCTCTATTGACTATTCTCCTGGCTCTGCTGAGTCCCACTATCCCTGCTAGAATTCTGGGACCTAGCTCCACCTCCGATCACACCCTCAGTGGTCACGTGTTGCAGGTCCTGTTCCTCCTGCAGCACACTTTCATCCGTGTTTACATTCCACTGCAGAAACGCCTCGGGTTTCCCCAGCACGTCTTTGGACACGCATACAGTCTCTGGTGGTAAGTCTGATATGGTGTCCATCACACCAGGAATTTACAGGAACTGGATACTTTTTGCCAAGAAGAGTGGGCAGCTTTACCATCTCAGAAAATAAAGAACCTCATCCACAACTACAACAAAAGACTTCAAGCTGTCATTGATGTTAGAGAGGGAAAAAGAAATGGGGTATGTGAACTTTTGATCAGGGTCATTTGGATGTTTTGGGTTGTTATTATGATTTAAAAAGAGAAAACACAGTAATTTGACAATAAATGGCTTCACCCAACCACTAACCATAAGTGAAGAAAAAGTTTTAGTGTTATCATTTATATTCTCTGGAAAAAGGCCAAGAAAGCAAAAATTCTGCTGTGGTATGTAAACGTTTGAGCACAACTTTATTTTAAAAAATGTACTGGGCACAATTTATGGCACTTACTGGCACATAAGTAGTACAGGTTCTCCTCCTACACTTGTTAGTGAAGTCTTCTACATGGACTGCAAAGGTCGCTACACAATTAGGCACTGAAAGACTGCAAATTATCACATCTTCCAGAAGAAAATGTCGGATCTTTTCCGTGATTAGCACATAAGGTGTACAACATTTTGCTCTTTCTAGCCAGCTTGTTGGGTGTATCCATTAATAGGACTGTATACATGACCAAATAATTGCCTCATGAACAACATCTGGACTTGGAAGTACATTTCAGTGTTCTGGAATGTAGGGCTAAAAGGAATTCTGAGAACGGGGATGCCACAACACGAAACAAATCCAAATCAGAGTTAAAGCACTATACCCAGAGGGTATAGAGGAGCTGCCAGAAAACATTGATGTAAATGAACTTCTGGCTGTTTTATATCAGAATGTGACATATCTAACTTTAAAGTAATACTAGTACTACACTTAGACCACTTACACACAAGTATAATTTTATCTGTATTTCTTGGGACATGTTATGGAGCCAGAGATAACCTATGAGGTTACTTATTAGTTTTGAAGATGGAAAATATTTCTATTGAGTCTTCCAAATATTCTCTATACTTTAGGCCTTTTTTGGAAATATTTCTATAATATGGCCAATGTGTAATAGATCTTGGGCAGTAATATATTAAGGAGGTATATTGTTTTAATGTTATATGTCTTGTGACTCAGTGAACTTGGTCAGGGTATTGCAGGGCTTAAAAATAAAGAAAGCATTCTGAAGTCTGCGCTAGATCACTACTCATCCACTACACAACCCCTTTAAATATGACCTGCCATCAGGTCAAAAGAGGCCAGTTTTAGTTTTTATCTTCTGTTATTTCTACCTCTCCTTTCAGTTGTTTTTTTAAATCCGCCCCACAGTTCCAGAGATATAGACCCCATTATTTAGTGCTAATAATTAAAATCTGTATGAAGTGGGCGTGGCTCACATGATTCTCTGGGGGTGTGTCTTTATGCTGCTTTTCATAATTACCTTGTAAACCACGCCCTCTTAGTAAAGACCATAAAAAGTACAATAAAAACAAGATTGAAAGCACCCACCCGCTTACTCAGGGCCCCAGCACTTGCCCGGGTGCGCTGGGTGGTGATGCCAGCCCTCCAACCTGAACCCTGTCACAATTTTCTACACTACAATGGAAAGTTTGTTGAGTGTTAATGAGGCCATATCACATGTCCACAGAAGTATATGACACTTATTGTGTAAGGGGATGTAAAGCCTACCCCTTAAGCTTTATATGCTGCTAGTAGCCCTGCAATGTTTTATAAGTGGGAGCCCAGTCATCCACAGTATCAAGCCAGGACAGCATCGGGCTGCAGCAGAGTGGGAATGCAGTCTGGGAACAAGGACAGAACAAGGCGGGTACACAGGTGGCACCAGAATGTGGCAGCTCATCGCATGGGCCGATTCCCTCAGATCCAGGGCAAAATGGCTGAGGGGTCTCCCAAATGCGGCAAGTGTGAATAAGGAGGATGCTGTGAAACCGCAAGGGACAATGCAGCCGGGCAGGTCGCTCACCACGTGGCAGCTGACTTTGTGGGCTGATGCCCTTAAGTCTGGCGCGAAACAGATGAGAGTACTCCAAACCATTGCAAAGCTGGACAGGGAGGATGCGGAGGAACTGTATGATACGGTCCATCCCGGTTACGTGCTGGGTGACAGAGAGAAAGAGAAAAGAAAGTGTGCTGTGAAACCTGCTGTAAATGCTGGACAAATACGGATGTGCTGTGTAACGAAGTCAGTAAAGTTGTTCATATAAAAGTTGAAATGGACTGTGTCTCAATCTGTGCAAAACCGTGTGGAGTGAGCCTTCAGAAATGTAGAGAAGATCCCAACGGTGCAGAAAATGGAGTCACAGGTATGCTGACTAATGGACATTGTTTACATGTGTTGGGAGACCAGGGCACAGATATATCGCAATCCTTGGTCATGACTACTGCCCTGGCTCCGCCTCTCACAATTGCATATCCTTTGAGGTGCGAGATTACGCCTACCTTTGTGTTTTAACACAGTTTTGAAATGTTTGGTAATGGCTGCCCTGTTTTGCTGGTAGACTGTAATCTAATCTGCACAACTGGGTGACCATTAACAGACAATTTGAAAAACACACCAATTTAAGGCAACACTATCTATGAATGCACCCACTGTAAGTTCACTATGAAGGAAGTGCCAGCTGTGGAGAAAAGTGCACTACTCATGAGGTCCAGACGGTCTGCAAATGTCAGTTCATGCAGGGTGTTATAGTGAAATATACGGTCAGAAATGTAGGAGAAGGCATGCTTTAGACTGTTTTTATGAAATCCATCTAAAGTGGTAAGGTAGATACAGCTTTCCTATACATAGAGCACTACAAGGGGAGGATTAAGAGTATCCAGGGCTCCGGGAAGTTAAGAAGGCATGGACTACTTCCCCCAGGTACCCAATGTATCACAGGACATGTCACATGATCCCCCTGATAGATCATGTGATAGGTCATGTGAGTAACACAACAGATGCTCTGGGGCACATCTGTAGATGGAAAACGACATAACATAGCACTATAAGTAATAGTGTGGAGGCCAAACCAATAGGCTGAAATTAATTCTGCTCAATATTATTACAATATAAAATAAATTACAAATAATTGTGTGGCTTAAAATTGAGCAGAATTAAGTATGCCGACATCACCCTATATAGAGTATGATCCACCACATAGCACCCTACATACAATATGAGCCCCCTCAATCAACAAGCAAAGCAACCAACCTATAGGTCCCTTATACATGTAAACCATAACAGAAAAAAACTTAAAAAATTCTCTCTTTATTTAATTAGTTTCAAAACCCATTACATACAGACAGAAATGCACACACATTTGCACATAAGAACAGTGATATAAAAAAGAGCAGAAATGAGTAGAGATAGGGACTAGTTTTGCCCTTCACATTTACCGTACCTTCCTGACAGCGAAGGTTGAAACTCTAACTTACTTACTACTACTAATATGTAATGAACATATGTAAATATATACAATATAGATACTAGTGGATAAGGGGTATATATCAACATTATTTTTCAACAAACTGACCAGAAAAAACCCTAACAAAGTCCAAGAAGAAACATATATGGTGTCCTTGTCAATCAAAGAATAACCCTTCAAATAATAAATGGCCCGTCAAGTGGCAGTCCAATTGAAACCACAAAACATCCATATACTCTGTACAAAAATTAAAAAAAGAGCATGAACCGCACCTCCAAAAATCATATGTTGATCTAAAGCCACTAGGCAAAAATTTATATTACTGAACATGAGGTTTTCAGTTTAACATTCTGATCAGACTGTATGAAGCCCACTGCCACGTCACGGCAAACCTTGTAGTGGGTCCTACCGCCCTAACGGAGCGGAGCCATGTGCCAACCACCGCCACAGCGGCAATACACCAGCAAGACTGAGCCCCCATGACTCCACACCGCGCCGTGCCACCAGCACAAAGCCAGGGCAACAATGGCCGCCACACAGCACCAGCACCAAAATGAAAGGAGCACTTAAACTCACCTTCCTCCATCCATATACTCAGTAACGTTTCTATGGGCATGGACTATCCTATATACACTGCTCAAAAAAATAAAGGGAACACTAAAATCCCACATCCTAGATATCACTGAATGAAATATTCCAGTTGTAAATCTTTATTCATTACATAGTGGAATGTGTTGAGAACAATAAAACCTAAAAATTATCAGCGTAAATCGCAACTAATATCCCACGGAGGTCTGGAGCTGGAATGATGCTTAAAATCAAAGTGGAAAATGAAGTTACAGGCTGATCCAACTTCAGTGGAAATGCCTCAAGACAAGGAAATGATGCTCAGTAGCCTGTATGACCTCCCTACAATGCCTGGGCATGCTCCTGATGAGGCGGCCAATGGTCTCCTGAGGGATCTCCTCCCAGACCTGGACTAAAGCATCCGCCAAGTCCTGGACAGTCTGTGGTGCAACATGACATTGGTGGATGGTGCAAGACATGATGTCCCAGATGTGTTCATTCGGATTCAATGCCTTCATCTTGCAGGAACTCCTGACACACTCCAGCCACATGAGGTCTGGCATTGTCCTGCATTAGGAGGAACCCAGGGCCAACCGCACCAGAATATGGTCTCACAAGGGGTCTGAGGATCTCATCTCGGTACCTAATGGAAGTCAGGCTACCTCTGGCAAGCACATGGAGCCCTGTGAGGCCCTCCAAAGAAATGCCATAGCACACTACTACTGACCCACTGCCAAACCGGTCATGCTGAAGGATGTTGCAGGCAGCAGATCGCTCTCCACGGCGTCTCCAGACTCTGTCACGTCTGTCACATGTGCTCAGTGTGAACCTGCTTTCATCTGTGAAGAGCACAGGGCGCCAGTGGCGAATTTGCCAATCCTGTTGTTCTGTGGCAAATGCCAAGTGTCCTGCACGGTGTTGGGCTGTGAGCACAACCCCCATCTGTGAACGTTGGGCACTCAGACCATCCTCATGGAGTCGGTTTCTAACCATTTGTGCAGACACATGCACATTTGTGGCCTGCTGGAGGTCATTTTGCAGGGCTCTGGCAGTGCTCCTCCTGTTCCTCCTTGCACAAAGGCTGAGGTAGCGGTCCTGCTGCTGGGTTGTTGCCCTCATATGGCCCCCTCCACGTCTCCTGGTGTACTGGCCTGTCTCCTGATAGCACCTCCAGCCTCTGGACACTACACTGACAGACACAGCAAATCTTTTTGCCACATCTTGCATTGATGTGCCATCCTGGATGAGCTACACTACCTGAGCCACTTGTGTGGGTTGTAGAGTCCGTCTTATGCTACCACGAGTGTGAAAGCACAACCAACATTCAAAAGTGACCAAAACATCAGCCAGGAAGAATTGGTACTGAGATATGGTCTGTGGTTCCCACCTGCATAACCACACCTTTGTTGAGTGTGTCTTGATAATTGCCAATAATTTCCATCTGTTGTCTATTCCATTTGTACAAAAGCATATGAAATTGATTGTCAAACAGTATTGCTTCCTAAGTGGACAGTTTGATTTCACAGAAGTTTGATTTATTTGGAGTTATATTCTGTTGTTTAAGTGTTCCCTTTATTTTTTTGAGCAGTGTGCATACATTATATAAACATATTATTTATACACTATATACACACAGATATATACAATATACATATATATACACTATACAACGTGAGAAAGTTCATCAGGCGGCACAGTCCTGGCATAGGCTGTTGGCGGCCGATATCCCCCTGTGTGCAGGTGCTATCACAGCGGCTCTAATAGCCTAGCTGAATGAATGTCCGGGTGCTCCTCCAGAAAAAACGTCTGTATGTAGTAATCCAAATAGCAAAAGAATAGAGGGCACTCACCAGTCTTCAGAGTTCAGTCTTTATTAGCAGCTTGTTACAATAAAATTCATGGTCGGGATTGCCGGAGCCGAAGCTCGTGTGAGCAGGGGAGAACGGGGACGACGGCCGTTTTGCGCTATGCTCGCGCTTCTACGGGTCACTCAATGTGAGAGCCGAACAGCGGAAATATAGTGCCAACCACGACACCTCCCTCCACCTGCAGGCCCTCCCACCGAACCTAAAACACTCAACATATAAAAGCACAATTAAAAACAATCAAATACTGGTTACATCAATACCAAGCTAGAACATTGGCTCATAATATACGGCAAATACTTCAGTTTTTAAATTTACTAAGCATTGAACATACACATATTTGAAACTATTAGTACGGACTTATGGAATAGCCCTCCGCTATACTAATCCATGTCTACAGCGGTACTTTTCATTATGATCATTTAAACTCCAATTATAGTCCAGGTTAATGCCCCAACCTGCTCAGAGAAATATTGACAGATCCACTCTGTCATTGAAGCCCAAAGGTCCCGTCGCATTACTGCGCATAATCCATTTGGCCTCAGCTCTAAGCAGCAGATTGTCCAGATCACCCCCTTTAATAGGTAAGCTAATTTTCTCAATTCCCGCAAAACTTAAGCAATCAGCACAACCACCATGTTTGTCTTTTACGTGGGTAATTAATCGTGGTACCCCCTTGCCTGTGGTTATCGACCGGCAATGTTCACGAAAACGTACAAACATAGGTCTGATAGTTTTACCTATGTAATAGTATCTGCACGGACAGAAAACTATATAAACAACATGGTCTGTCCTACATGTTATGAAGTCATTTACAACATGTTTTAATGCTCCAATGTGCAGAGATCGTTCCGTTATGTGTTGTTTACACATGGGGCAATGTCCACACCTATAGTTGCCTTTAGGCGCCGCAGTGCTCAACCAATTCTGATTGGGCTTGGTAATTCGATTTCTCACTAATTTATCCCGCAGTCTGACACTCCTTCTGTTGGCTATCAAGGGACCTCGGGCTATTAGAGCCGCTGTGATAGCACCTGCACACAGGGGGATATCGGCCGCCAACAGCCTATGCCAGGACTGTGCCGCCTGATGAACTTTCTCACGTTGTATATTATTAGGACTTAGATCGGGCTGAGCACGTCTGCAGTATATCGAGAGGTTAAGAGGCGTTGGAAGTTACTTATTAATGGAACAAATGGATTTAACAGCCGGTCAACCCAGAGCGGGGCTGCAAGCTGGTCGGGAAAATGTCGAGGATTATTTCCGTGAGTGTGAGCAGGTGGAGGGGATACACTCATTAAGCACTAAAGCTTTAGAACACAGAATGATGAATTTGGCCGAAAAATAGATAAAGTTGTTTTGGACTAATAGATCCCTGCAGTCTTATTGTGATAATGGACGAGTCCCGCGTGGACTTAGAGTCTGGAAACAGATTTCACAAAATATTGACGATATAGATTTCCGGAAGGAATGGGAGAACATCATGTTGAAGTGTTCACAGGAATTATTATCTCTGGTTTTAAGGACTAATATACGGAGTTATGATGCACTGAATGGAGATTTGATTAAGACACAAACGGAATTAAAAGGGAGAATGCCCGATGATCAGTGGATTGCATTCAATAGAAAATTAGACAGTAAACTCACTATAGTTCAGGCTAATGTCAAACAACGGAAGAAGGACAAATTTGTCCGTGACAAAATTGACTTTGATACGAGACGAGTATTTACGTATAATAAAGAGAGTAATATTGGTGGCAGAAATCCGGTCAATCGTAGAAGGAGGTTTGGGAATAAGAATAAATATCGGAGAAATGAATATTTAACTACCGAATCAGAGTCAAGCTTCAGTGATGGAGCAGGCACCTCAGCTGGCTTATTAGAGTTATTACCAGGGGGAGAAGTTGAAACTACGGACAGACCAATCCCTTTAGGAGAAAGATCCGGAGGAGTAGAAGGAAGAACCGGAGTAGGCAAGCAGCAAAAACGGATGCATGTAGCGTGGACACGCAGATATTAAACATCCCAAGTGGAGACACAGTCATCAATCTGACTGACCATGAGCTATCGATGGCACATTTATCCCTACTCAGCAAGGGTTTGGGATTTTGTGTACCACAAGAATTTGATATGACAGACTTTAGAATCGATTTGTTTAAGGCTATAAGAAAAATCCATCTTTTTAAAACATTTAATAATAAAGTACCTGTTAACATTGCCCCTGAGGGAGAAATCCCGGTGTCTATTGGACCTTTAGGGTTCATGGCAGGGACGGGGGCTTTAGCGGATTTGGGGGAGGAGTCTAAATTAATGTTGGGCATTAACGAAAATCAGACTGGAAGTGGGCATTTAAGAGAACGAGATGTGGCCCCTTTTGTAGGAGGAGTTCCCTCCAGATTTATGCCGGTGGTATCCCCCGGCAATGTAGTGGACTTATTTGAAGCACAGGTCATTAAAGACGTGGAGGCTCTTATTTATAAAAAATCCCCTAAAAATCTAACAAGAGAGGAGTGTATAGCCCTCCAAGAAATACAATCATGGGAGGATACAGTAGTTCGAGCCGCCGATAAAGGGGGCAAAACGGTGTTGCTTCCCAGATCTTACTACATCAATGAGGCAAAGAGGCAGTTGTCAGATAAAAAAGTTTATGAATTACTACCAAGTAATCCTCTGCATAGATATAAATCAGAGTTAAGATCTTTTTTGAGGAAGTATGTAGAGAGGGGAGTAATTACTCAAAAGAAAGCGGAGAAGCTGCTGCCGGAGTTCCTGACCAGACCCCACTGGTATCATATCCCGAAAGTGCACAAGTCTGTTCATAACCCTCCGGGACGACCGATAGTGGCTGGGATAGGGTCGCTCACTGAGCCCCTGTATCAGTACATTGATTGGTTGTTGCGGCCGATTTTGAAAGATGTCCCCGCGTACCTGAGAGATACAAACTCTTTTCTTGACAGCATACAGAAATTTGAATGGCAGGATAATTATTCCTTGGCCTCAATAGATGTCGAGAGTTTGTACACGAGGATTCCTCAGGACATAGGGGTGGAGGCAGTTGAGCAGATTTTGTGCACTACTGATAAAAGTCGGGATTTTATTGCATTTGTGTGCGATGGTCTAAAGTTCATTTTCGCACACAATGCATTTATGTTTCTAGATGAATGGTATGTACAAAAGGTGGGGACTGCGATGGGGACTCCGGCAGCGTGCACATTCGCTAACCTTTTTCTCAGTTTATTTGAAGAGAAATATATCTATGCAGATTCTAATGTTTATTTGCGGTATATAAAATTTTATCAGAGATATATTGATGATGTAGTATTAGTCTGGGATGGCACAAAGGAAGACTTTAACGATTTTGTTTCCTATTTAAATGTGAAAAACAGTATGAATATGGCGTTCACGTCCGTATTTGGAGGGCGGCGTTTAGAATTTCTGGACGTATTGGTAGAAGCTAAAGGGGACAAAATTTGTACATCTTTATATCGTAAGCCCGTAGCAGCCAATACTATGATGCACCATAAAAGTTTTCACCCTGATTATACAAAGCGGGCATTGCCCCGCAGTCAATTTATGAGAATCAATAGGGTTAATAATACTGAGGAGGGATTTTTACGTCAGTCCGAGGAAATGTCACAACGTTTTAAAGAGAGAGGCTACCCGAACAAATTGATAACAGCAGAGAAAGAAAGGGTAATAAGAGAGAGAAGGTTAGGTGTAGATCAGGAATTGGTACCACGAAAGCCGAAAAAAGAAAAGAGATTTACTTTTTGTTTTCCATATAATAACATGGATCAGCAGATTAGGTTGGCTATCAAGAGAAATTGGCACATTTTGGGCCAAGATAAGGAATTGGCAGCGGTTGCAGCCCGAGGTCCCTTGATAGCCAACAGAAGGAGTGTCAGACTGCGGGATAAATTAGTGAGAAATCGAATTACCAAGCCCAATCAGAATTGGTTGAGCACTGCGGCGCCTAAAGGCAACTATAGGTGTGGACATTGCCCCATGTGTAAACAACACATAACGGAACGATCTCTGCACATTGGAGCATTAAAACATGTTGTAAATGACTTCATAACATGTAGGACAGACCATGTTGTTTATATAGTTTTCTGTCCGTGCAGATACTATTACATAGGTAAAACTATCAGACCTATGTTTGTACGTTTTCGTGAACATTGCCGGTCGATAACCACAGGCAAGGGGGTACCACGATTAATTACCCACGTAAAAGACAAACATGGTGGTTGTGCTGATTGCTTAAGTTTTGCGGGAATTGAGAAAATTAGCTTACCTATTAAAGGGGGTGATCTGGACAATCTGCTGCTTAGAGCTGAGGCCAAATGGATTATGCGCAGTAATGCGACGGGACCTTTGGGCTTCAATGACAGAGTGGATCTGTCAATATTTCTCTGAGCAGGTTGGGGCATTAACCTGGACTATAATTGGAGTTTAAATGATCATAATGAAAAGTACCGCTGTAGACATGGATTAGTATAGCGGAGGGCTATTCCATAAGTCCGTACTAATAGTTTCAAATATGTGTATGTTCAATGCTTAGTAAATTTAAAAACTGAAGTATTTGCCGTATATTATGAGCCAATGTTCTAGCTTGGTATTGATGTAACCAGTATTTGATTGTTTTTAATTGTGCTTTTATATGTTGAGTGTTTTAGGTTCGGTGGGAGGGCCTGCAGGTGGAGGGAGGTGTCGTGGTCGGCACTATATTTCCGCTGTTCGGCTCTCACATTGAGTGACCCGTAGAAGCGCGAGCATAGCGCAAAACGGCCGTCGTCCCCGTTCTCCCCTGCTCACACGAGCTTCGGCTCCGGCAATCCCGACCATGAATTTTATTGTAACAAGCTGCTAATAAAGACTGAACTCTGAAGACTGGTGAGTGCCCTCTATTCTTTTGCTATTTGGATTACTATATATATACACTATGTACATAAAATTATATATACATGCACATATATAAACTATATACAAACAATGTATATACACGTGGTCAAAATTGTTTAATGGCAGAAAAAACAGCAATGGTCACAGAAATAACATATATATACACATATATACACACATACACACACATACACATATACACACACAGCTTGACTACTTTAGGCTGGAGACACACTAGTGATCTGCCCAGGGCAGTAGAAGGTTCAGTGTGTCACCAGACATCACATTTAGGAAGTTGTGCATCCACTAAGGTAATATGTATTGATTGGGATTGATATATTGCAGTGATTTTCAGCGCTATCTATGAATGATGGCATTGCGGTATATTATAGAGCTTAGCAATGGGTTCATTTGGGCAATGGAGCCTGCCATGCACATGCTTGATTCTGATATAGCCGCTGAATGGAGGAATTGATACATCTGTGCAGTGGGTTTGCCTCTTATTTGATTGTGTTACAAATTTGTTCATAGTCATACTTTGTATACACTTTGCTCTCTAAATGTGCTCCTCTTTAGTATGTTCAAATAGATAGTTCATTCTAAGCAGCTATTTTCAGGACAAATAACCTATGTACAATTACTAGTTTAAAGGGCCACTGTCACCCCCCTCCAGCCATTATAAACTAAAAGAGCCACCTTGTGCAGCAGTAATGCTGCATTCTAGCAAGGTGGCTCTTTTAGTTTTAGGTTCAAGTATACCCAAAATAAAGCGTTTTGATACTTAGCCAAAATACCGGTCTTTAGCCAGGGAGGCGGGTCCTCACTCCCCAGCTTGAACCGCTACTCTGCCGTCACTCCAATCTTCATGGGCTTTCGGCGCCGCCCCCACAGCGCTGTTTACGTTTCAAAACCGGCGCCTGCGCTGTGTACTACTGTGCTGCGCAGGCGCAGTAAGCTCTGGCCGTCTGACGTCCCAGCCAGGCTTGCAGACTGCGCCTGTGCGGGCAGTGCGGCCACCCACCTTTGGAATCCTAGCCCCGCACTGTGCATAATGCATAACACAGTGCGGGGCTGGGATTCCAAAGGTGGGTGGCCGCACTGCCCGCACAGGCGCAGTCTGCAAGCCTGGCTGGGACGTCAGACGGCCAGAGCTTACTGCGTCTGCGCAGCACAGTAGTACACAGCGCAGGCGCCGGTTTTCAAATGTAAACAGCGCTGAGGGGGCGGCGCCGAAAGCCCATGAAGTTTGGAGTGACGGCAGAGTAGCGGTTCAAGCTGGGGAGTGAGGACCCGCCTCCCTGGCTAAAGACCGGTATTTTGGCTAAGTATCAAAACGCTTTATTTTGGGTATACTTGAACCTAAAACTAAAAGAGCCACCTTGTTAGAATGCAGCATTACTGCTGCACAAGGTTGCTCTTTTAGTTTATAACGGCTGGAGGGGGGTGACAGTGGCCCTTTAAATATTAATGTCCTTCACATTGCTAGTAAGCAACATATAATGAACATATGAGTAGAAGAGAAGTGTTTTCTTTCCCAAATCGTATTTTTTAATAGTTGTATGCACATTCTTCAGCTGACCTTTAAGAATTATTAGTCACTGGTGTAGAGGCACTATTTTATTGTTGTGTGTTTATATGTGTAAATAAAGGCTATTTTTTAATTAAAAAAGTAAAAGACACTTCTTGATTTCATCTGGTTTAATATCCAAATGGTCAGTATGTTTGCAAATTCTACTTGTGCATTGCGGACAGCACGCTTTCTTTTTGCGTCAAAGATTTTCCTATCTTCAGCTGCACGTGCTCCTGGGTTGATTCTGCCCCGCCAAACTGGACGATCCAGGGCAAGTTCTTCCCATTCATTGGTGTTGACTTCCAGGTTTTTGAGAGACGCCTTAAGGCAGTCTTTATAGCGCTTCTTCTGTCCAACAACTGCTCGCTTTTCTTGGCACAGTTCTCCGTACAGCAGTTGTTTCGGTATTCGGCTGTCAGGCATTCTAACCACATGTCCAGCCCCTTGGCTTGGACTTTCAGCAGGAGAGTGTAAACGCTGAAGAGCCCAGTTTGTTCCAGAATTGCCATGTCTGAGAGATTGTCTTGCCACCTGATGTGGAGGAGTCTGCGGTGGATACTTATGTGAAAATGATTAAGCTGTTTAGCATGCCGGCTGTAGACTGTCCAGGTCTCGCTAGCATAGAGAAGTGTGGTGAGGACCACCATGCAGTAGACCTTCAGCTTGGTGGTAAGGTTGAGTCCCCTTCATTCCCAGACATTCTTACGCAGTCTCCCGAAGGCGGCACTGGCTTTGGCAATACTGTTTATTAACCTCGGCGTCTATGGTTACTTCACGGGAAAGTGTGCTGCCTAAGAAGGTGAAGTTATCGACTGCTTTGAGGTTTTGCTCCTTCACTGTGATATGTGGCTGCTTGTATAGTTTCCCTGGAACAAGTTGATACATGACCGGTTTTTCTAATGTTGATCTCGAGACCAAAATTGTTGCAGGCTTGAAAAAAACAGTCCATTTCATGCTGCATCTGCTGTTCCGTGCTAGTGTTATGTGCACAGTCATCAGCAAATAATTATTCATGGATAACAGTCTAATGCATTTTCGTAACCGCCTTCAGTCGTTTTGGGTTGAATAGCTTGCCATCAGTCCTGTACCTAACCTGGATTCCATCTTCATAGTTGTTAAAGGCATCACTTAACATTGCAGAGAATAGCATACTGAACAGGGTTGGAGCAAGCACACAGCCTTGTTTTACGCCGTTTGTTACTGGGAAAGCCTCAGATTCGTCTCCATCATTCAGAATTCATCATCATCATGCCATCATGGAACTGCCAGACGATTGAGATGAACTTGCTCGGGCAGCCAAATTTTGCCATGATCTTCCACAGGCTGTCTCTACTGACTGTGTCGAAAGCCTTGGTGAAATCAACAAAAGGTACATAAAGGTCACTGTGCGGTTCTGGCACTTTTCCTGAAGTTGACGTGCTGCAAAGATCATATCTACTGTTCCACGTTTAGCACGGAAACCACACTGGCTTTCGGGTAATAGTCCTTGCTCAAGGTGATGTAAAAGGCAGTTGAGTAAGAGACGAGCCAATATCTTTCCCGCAGTGGACAGAAGGGAGATGCCTCGATAGTTGTCACAAAATTGGCGATTACCTTTCCTCTTGTATATGTGAATTATGGTGACATCTTTCGTCTGTTGTGGAACCTGTTCCTGTTTCCACGTATACTGGAATAGTTTGGTCACCGTTTGCATCAGAGCAGGGCCGCCAGCTTTATATACCTCAGCAGGTATAGCATCATTTCCGAGTGCTTTTCCACAAGAAAGTTGTTTTACTGCTTTCCTGACTTCATCTCCACTTGGAGGAACATCAAGGTCCTTGTTGATTTCTACCTGGGGCAGGCGAGCAATAGCCTTATCATTGATATTGGCAGGGCAATTGAGAATATTATTAAGGTGCTCAGCCCACCCTTCCAGAATTTGCTTCTTTTCTGTCAGCAGCTTAGTTCCATCTGCATTAAGCAGAGATGAAGAGCTTGATGACTGGGCTCCATACACAGCTTTGAGCGCATCATAGAAGCGTTTCTAGTCATGGGTATCTGAATAGCCCTGAATTTCATCAGCCTTCTTGCTAAACCAGTTATCCTGCATCTCGCATAGCTTGATCTGTACCTTTCTTTTTATGTTGGTAAAGGCATCTTTCTTAGCTAACGAAGTGGGGTCATATTGATACACCTTGTACCGCTGATGTTTCTCTTCTAGGAGTGTCTTTATTTCCTCGCCATCATCATTTACATCGAACCAATCTTGATTATTTCTGGCTACTGATCCGAGATGCTCCAGAGCAGTATTGTAAACAGCATCTCTCAGAATTGTGCACTGTTCCTCAATATAGATAGATAGATAGATAGATAGATAGATAGATAGATAGATAGATAGATAGATAGACTAAAAGCTGGAAAATGATCTGGTGCGTACAGTATAGAATAGAATAGGTTAGAATAGAATAGATAGAATAGATATATACACATATATATACATATATATATATATATATATATATATATATATATATATATATATTCTATGTCAGTGACACACATATATATGATAGAAGAATAGCCGTTAATTCATTTGTCGGCTTCTGTAAAATCTATGCAGAAGCCAACAGGATAGAAGACATGGATTACATACAGTAAATCCATGCAGAATAGTTATATATATATATATATATATATATATATATATATATATATATATATATATATATATATATATACATATAGTGTGTGTGCAAATTAAGGGACATGTATGTACTTAATAAAATAATCTTTTCGAGGAAAAAAATGTGGGCTCCCATGCAATTTTCTGCGCCAGAGAGGGAAAGCCAGTGACTGGAGGCCGATGTTTATAGCGTAGGAAGGGGTTAATATTAATACCCATGGAGTTTCCCAGGCTATGAAGCTCAGCTCGCAGCTGTATGTTTAGCCTTTACTGGCTATTGAAATAGGGGGACTCCAAAAAAAAAATTACGTGGGGTCCCCCTGTAATTTATAGCCAGAAAAGGTGATGCAGACAGCTGCGGGCTGATATTCATAGACTAGGAAGGGACCATGGTTATTGCCCCCCCTGGCTACAAACACCAGCTCACAGCCACCCCAGAAATGGCGCATTTGTAAGATGCGCCAATTCCAGCACTTAGCCTCTCTCTTCCTACTGCATTGTAGCGGTGGCATATGGGGGAATAGGGTAACCCCCTATTGTCACATTTGAATTGTAATGTGACATCAATCTGGCTTAGTAATGGACAGGTATCAATAAGACATCTATCCATTACTAATCCTATAATTGTTAATAAGTTAAAAAAGACACAGCCAGAGAAAGTCTAATGAAATAAAACACTAAACACAGTTTGACCATTTTATTGGTAGTGGTAATCCATGCGACTCCCTCGATCTGTAAAAAATAAAAAACAAAAAAACCAACAATATACCATACCTTTTCTGCGTTCAGTCAGTCCCATGCCGTAATCCATATCTGGGGTATATACAGTTTGCAACCAGGACGGTGCTAATGCAACTGTCCCAGCTGCAAACTACTGGGGAATGAATGAATTGCTGCCGGTGCCGACTCCGTGACTAGCAGTGCCATCACTGACTCTGCACTCCCTCACAGCCTGAACTCAGATGAACTCTTTAGCGTGGGAAAATGCCAGCTGATTTTCCCACGCTCAAGAGTTTATTGCGGGTCAGACTGTGAGGAAGTGCAGCTTCAGTGACATCACCTCTATTCACTGAAGCTGTTCTCACAGCCGGCCTAAACTTCTGTGACTTCAGGACCATGGGAAAATGCCAGGGACGAGGTCACAGCAGTTCATGCCAGCTGCGCGAAAAGATTCAGTGAATAGAGGTGATGTCACTAAAGCTGCGCTCCCTCACAGTCTGACCCGCACTGAACTCTTGCATGTGGGAAAATCAGCTGGCAGATTCCCACGCTAAAGTGTTCATCTGAGTTTAGGCTGTGAGTGAGCACAGACTCAGTGATGGCACCGCTAGTCACTGAGTTTCCGCCAGCAGGAATTCATTCTTTCCCCAGTTGTTTGCAGCCGGGATGATCCCATTAGCACCATCCTGGTTGTAAACTGTATATACCCCAGATATAGATTACAGTGTGGGACTGACTGAACGCCGGACAGGTATGGGTATATTGTTGTTTTTTTATTTTATGTTTATTACAGGAGATCGAGGGCTTCAGGGAATTAGCTGATGTTGTAAGTATGGTTTAATTAAGAAAAATAAAGGTGTCTGTGTGTTTATTTGAAATAAAGGATTTTATTTACTATTTCACTATATGGGTTAGTAATGGGGCGTCTAATTGACACATCTTCATTACTAACCTCGGGGCTTGATGTTACAAAGGTGACATCAAAATCCCAACTATTACCCCACTTGCCACCGCTACAAGGCAAGTGGGAAGAGCGAGGCTAAGTGCCGGAATAGGCACATCTTACAGGTCTGGTGACTGTGGAGGCCAGGTCATCTGGTGTAGCACCCCATCACTCTCCTTCTTGGTCAAATAGCCCTTACACAACCTGAAAGTGTGTTTGGGGTCATTGTCCTGTTGAAACATAAATGATGGTCCAACTAAACGCAAACCAGATGGAATAGCATGCCGCTGCAAGATGCTGTGGTAGCCATGCTGGTTCAGTATGCCTTCAATTTTGAATAAATCCCCAACAGTGTCACCAGCAAAGCAACCCCACACCATCACACCACCACCTCCATTGTTGTGAAATTGGATTCTGGGCTCCCCCGGTGGCCACTTGTGGAATTTAACTTGTGTGCATCATCCCCTCTGTTCACCTGCTCCTATCAGGATGTGGGAGTCGCTATATAACCTTGCTCCTCTGTCAGTTTCTTGCCGGTCAACAATGTAATCAGAAGCCTTCTGTGCTTGTTTCTGCTACTAGACAACTCCCAGCTAAGTTGGACTTTTGTCCTTGTGTGTTTTGCATTTTGTTCCTGTTCACAGCTGCTGTTTCGTTACTGTGTCTGGAAAGCTCTTGTGATCGGAAATTGCCACTCTGGTGTTATGAGTTAATGCTAGAGTCTTAAAGGAATTTCTGGATGGTGTTTTGATAGGGTTTTCTGCTGACCATGAAAGTGTCCTTTCTGTCTTCCTGCTATCTAGAAAGCGGACCTCGATTTTGCTAAACCTATTTTCATACTACGTTTGTCATTTCATCTAAAATCACCGCCAATATATGTGGGGGCCTCTGTCTGCCTTTTGGGAAAATTTCTCTAGAGGTGAGCCAGGACTGTCTTTTCCTCTGTTAGGATTAGGTAGTTCTCCGGCTGGCGCTGGGCATCTAGGGTTAAAAAACGTAGGCATGCTACCCGGCCACTTCTAGTTGTGCGGCAGGTTTAGTTCATGGTCAGTATAGTTTCCATCTTCCAAGAGCTAGTTCTCATATATGCTGGGCTATGTTCTCTCGCCATTGAGAATCATGACAGTTTGACCGGCCCAAAAAAGGGTTAAATTACTGGCTGAGAAAGGAGAGAAAAAAGAAGTCTGCTACAATTTATTTTTTTTTTTTCCTCTAGTTCTGAGTGTGCTCTTAATTGAATCACTTGCTAGTCTGCCTATACTGCAGCCTTCCTCTCTTTCTTTCCTTCTAATCCTTGAATGGCTCTGTGTTCACCTGTTTCAAATGGATCTTCAGAGTGTAGCTACAGGTTTGAATAATCTCGCCACAAAGGTACAAAATTTGCAAGATTTTGTTGTTCATGCACCTATGTCTGAGCCTAGAATTCCTTTGCCTGAATTCTTCTCGGGAATAGATCTCACTTTCAAAATTTTAAAAATAATTGCAAATTGTTTTTGTCCCTGAAGTCTCGCTCTGCCGGAGACCCTGCACAGCAGGTCAGGATTGTAATTTCCTTGCTCCGGGGCGACCCTCAAGACTGGGCTTTTGCATTGGCACCAGGGGATCCTGCGTTGCTCAATGTGGATGCGTTTTTTCTGGCCTTGGGGTTGCTTTATGAGGAACCTCATTTAGAGCTTCAGGCGGAAAAGGCCTTGATGTCCTTGTCTCAGGGGCAAGATGAAGCTGAAATATACTGCCAAAAATTCCGCAAATGGTCTGTGCTTACTCAGTGGAATGAGTGCGCCCTGGCGGCGATTTTCAGAGAAGGTCTCTCTGATGCCATTAAGGATGTTATGGTGGGGTTCCCTGTGCCTGCGAGTCTGAATGAGTCCATGACGATGGCTATTCAGATCGATAGGCGTCTGCGGGAGCGCAAACCTGTGCACCATTTGGCGGTGTCTACTGAGAAAACGCCAGAAAATATGCAATGTGATAGAATTCTGTCCAGAAGCGAGCGGCAGAATTTTAGACGAAAAAATGGGTTGTGCTTCTATTGTGGTAATTCAACTCATGTTATATCAGCATGCTTTAAGCGTACTAAGAAGCCTGACAAGTCTGTTTCAATTAGCACTTTACAGTCTAAGTTTATTCTATCTGTGACCCTGATTTGTTCTTTGTCATCTATTACCGCGGACGCCTATGTCGACTCTGGCGCTGCTTTGAGTCTTATGGATTGGTCCTTTGCCAAACGCTGTGGGTATGATTTGGAGCCACTGGAGGCTCCGATACCTCTGAAAGGGATTGACTCCACCCCATTGGCTAGTAATAAACCACAATACTGGACACAAGTGACTATGCGTGTTAATCCGGATCACCAGGAGGTTATTCGCTTTCTGGTGCTGTATAATCTACATGATGTTTTGGTGCTGGGATTGCCATGGCTGCAATCTCATAACCCAGTCCTCGACTGGAGAGCTATGTCTGTGTTAAGCTGGGGATGTAAAGGAACTCATGGGGACGTACCTTTGGTTTCCATTTCATCATCTATTCCCTCTGAGATTCCTGAATTCTTGTCTGACTTTCGTGACGTTTTTGAAGAACCCAAGGTTGGTTCACTACCTCCGCACCGGGAGTGCGATTGTGCCATAGACTTGATTCCGGGTAGTAAATACCCTAAGGGTCGTTTATTTAATCTGTCTGTGCCTGAACACGCTGCTATGCGAGAATATATAAAGGAGTCCTTGGAAAAGGGACATATTCGTCCTTCGTCATCTCCCTTAGGAGCCGGTTTTTTCTTTGTGTCTAAGAAAGACGGCTCTTTGAGGCCGTGTATTGATTATCGACTTTTGAATAAAATCACGGTTAAATATCAATATCCGTTACCACTGCTTACTGATTTGTTTGCTCGTATAAAGGGGGCCAAGTGGTTCTCTAAGATTGATCTCCGTGGGGCGTATAATTTGGTGCGAATCAAGCAGGGGGATGAGTGGAAAACCGCATTTAATACGCCCGAGGGCCATTTTGAGTATTTGGTGATGCCTTTTGGTCTTTCAAATGCCCCTTCAGTCTTCCAGTCCTTTATGCATGACATTTTCCGCGATTATTTGGATAAATTTATGATTGTGTATCTGGATGATATTCTGATTTTTTCGGATGACTGGGACTCTCATGTCCAGCAGGTCAGGAGGGTTTTTCAGGTTTTGCGGTCTAATTCCTTGTGTGTGAAGGGTTCTAAGTGTGTTTTTGGGGTTCAAAAGATTTCTTTCTTGGGATACATTTTTTCCCCCTCTTCCATCGAGATGGATCCTGTCAAGGTTCAGGCTATTGGTGATTGGACGCAACCCTCTTCTCTTAAGAGTCTTCAGAAATTTTTGGGCTTTGCTAACTTTTATCGTCGATTTATTGCTGGTTTTTCTGATGTTGTAAAACCATTGACTGATTTGACTAAGAAGGGTGCTGATGTTGCTGATTGGTCCCCTGATGCTGTGGAGGCCTTTCGGGAGCTCAAGCGCCGCTTTTCTTCCGCCCCAGTGTTGCGTCAGCCTGATGTTGCTCTTCCTTTTCAGGTTGAGGTCGACGCTTCTGAAATCGGAGCTGGGGCGGTGTTGTCGCAGAGAAGTTCCGACTGCTCCGTGATGAGACCTTGTGCTTTTTTTTCCCGTAAATTTTCGCCCGCCGAGCGGAATTATGATATTGGGAATCGGGAGCTTTTGGCCATGAAGTGGGCTTTTGAGGAGTGGCGTCACTGGCTTGAGGGGGCCAGACATCAGGTGGTGGTATTGACTGACCACAAAAATTTAATTTACCTTGAGTCTGCCAGGCGCCTGAATCCTAGACAGGCGCGCTGGTCGTTGTTTTTCTCTCGGTTTAATTTTGTGGTGTCGTACCTACCGGGTTCTAAGAATGTTAAGGCGGATGCCCTTTCTAGGAGTTTTGAGCCTGACTCCCCTGGTGATTCTGAGCCCACAGGTATCCTTAAAGATGGAGTGATATTGTCTGCCGTTTCTCCAGACCTGCGGCGGGCCTTGCAGGAGTTTCAGGCGGATAGACCTGATCGTTGCCCACCTGGTAGACTGTTTGTTCCTGATGATTGGACCAGTAGAGTCATCTCTGAGGTTCATTCTTCTGCGTTGGCAGGTCATCCTGGAATCTTTGGTACCAGGGATTTGGTGGCAAGGTCCTTCTGGTGGCCTTCCCTGTCACGAGATGTGCGAGGCTTTGTGCAGTCTTGTGACGTTTGTGCTCGGGCCAAGCCTTGTTGTTCTCGGGCTAGTGGATTGTTGTTGCCCTTGCCTATCCCGAAGACGCCTTGGACGCACATCTCGATGGATTTTATTTCGGATCTGCCTGTTTCTCAGAAGATGTCTGTCATCTGGGTGGTGTGTGACCGTTTCTCTAAGATGGTCCATCTGGTTCCCTTGCCTAAGTTGCCTTCTTCTTCCGAGTTGGTTCCTCTGTTTTTTCAAAATGTTGTTCGTTTGCATGGTATTCCTGAGAATATCGTTTCTGACAGAGGGACCCAATTCGTGTCTAGATTTTGGCGGGCATTCTGTGCTAGGATGGGCATAGATTTGTCTTTTTCGTCTGCTTTCCATCCTCAGACTAATGGCCAGACCGAGCGGACTAATCAGACCTTGGAGACATATTTGAGGTGTTTTGTGTCTGCGGATCAGGATGATTGGGTTGCTTTTTTGCCTTTGGCGGAGTTCGCCCTCAATAATCGGGCCAGCTCTGCCACCTTGGTGTCCCCGTTTTTCTGTAATTTGGGGTTTCATCCTCGATTTTCCTCCGGTCAAGTGGAATCTTCGGATTGTCCTGGAGTGGATGCTGTGGTGGAGAGGTTGCATCAGATTTGGGGGCAGGTGGTGGACAATTTGAAGTTGTCCCAGGAGAAGACTCAGCTTTTTGCCAACCGCCGTCGTCGTGTTGGTCCTCGGCTTTGTGTTGGGGACTTGGTGTGGTTGTCTTCTCGTTTTGTCCCTATGAGGGTTTCTTCTCCCAAGTTTAAGCCTCGGTTCATCGGCCCGTACAAGATATTGGAGATTCTTAACCCTGTGTCCTTCCGTTTGGACCTCCCTGCATCTTTTTCTATTCATAATGTTTTTCATCGGTCATTATTGCGCAGGTATGAGGTACCGGTTGTGCCTTCCGTTGAGCCTCCTGCTCCGGTGTTGGTTGAGGGTGAGTTGGAGTACGTTGTGGAAAAGATCTTAGACTCTCGTGTTTCCAGACGGAGACTCCAGTATCTGGTCAAATGGAAGGGATACGGTCAGGAGGATAATTCTTGGGTCACTGCCTCTGATGTTCATGCCTCCGATCTTGTCCGTGCCTTTCATAGGGCTCATCCTGATCGCCCTGGTGGTTCTGGTGAGGGTTCGGTGCCCCCTCCTTGAGGGGGGGGTACTGTTGTGAAATTGGATTCTGGGCTCCCCCGGTGGCCACTTGTGGAATTTAACTTGTGTGCATCATCCCCTCTGTTCACCTGCTCCTATCAGGATGTGGGAGTCGCTATATAACCTTGCTCCTCTGTCAGTTTCTTGCCGGTCAACAATGTAATCAGAAGCCTTCTGTGCTTGTTCCTGCTACTAGACAACTCCCAGCTAAGTTGGACTTTTGTCCTTGTGTGTTTTGCATTTTGTTCCTGTTCACAGCTGCTGTTTCGTTACTGTGTCTGGAAAGCTCTTGTGATCGGAAATTGCCACTCTGGTGTTATGAGTTAATGCTAGAGTCTTAAAGGAATTTCTGGATGGTGTTTTGATAGGGTTTTCTGCTGACCATGAAAGTGTCCTTTCTGTCTTCCTGCTATCTAGAAAGCGGACCTCGATTTTGCTAAACCTATTTTCATACTACGTTTGTCATTTCATCTAAAATCACCGCCAATATATGTGGGGGCCTCTGTCTGCCTTTTGGGAAAATTTCTCTAGAGGTGAGCCAGGACTGTCTTTTCCTCTGTTAGGATTAGGTAGTTCTCCGGCTGGCGCTGGGCATCTAGGGTTAAAAAACATAGGCATGCTACCCGGCCACTTCTAGTTGTGCGGCAGGTTTAGTTCATGGTCAGTATAGTTTCCATCTTCCAAGAGCTAGTTCTCATATATGCTGGGCTATGTTCTCTCGCCATTGAGAATCATGACACTCCATGCTTCACGGTGGGAACCAGGCATGTAGAGTCCATCCATTCACGTATTTCTGCATCGCACAAAGACACTGTAGTTGGAACCAAAGATCTCAAATTTGGACTCATCAGACCAAAGCACAGATTTCCACTGGTCTAATGTCCATTCCTTGTGTTCTTTAGCCCACACAAGTCTCTTCTGCTTGTTGCCTGTCCTTAGCAGCGGTTTCCTAGCAGCTATTTTACCAAAAAGGCCTGCTTCACAAAGTCTCCTCTGTTGTGGATTCTGTTTGCGGGCTCCCTCTGGTGGTTACTGCTGGTACTGGGTGACTTTGGTGGGTTGCGGCCTTTGGTTTCCATCTGTCCATCAGAGGCTGGGTGTTTCCTATTTTACCTGGCCTTTCTGTCATTTCCCTTGCCGGCTATCAATGTGTTCAGATGTGCTCTGTTTGGTTCCTGCCTACCTGCTCCCAGATCTTTCAGGATAAGCTAAGTGCTGATTTTCAGTTGTTTGGTTTTTTGTCCAGCTTGCTTAGAATGTCTCTTTGTTAGCTGGTTGCTCTAGTGGACTGAGGTTCTCCCCATGTGCCATGAGTTGGCACATGGGTTCTTGTAATCTCAGGATGGTTTTTTTTATTAGGGTTTTTTGCTGACCGCTCAGTCCCCTTTTGTGTCATTCTGCTTTCTAGTTTTCAGCGGGCCTCTATTTGCTAATGCTATATACATCATCTCTATGTGTGTGCCTTCCTCTCATTTCACCGTCAATACATGTGGGGGGCAACTATATCTTTGGGGTTAATTCCTCTGGAGGCAAGTGAGGTCTTTGTTTCCTCTGCAGTACTAGTTAGCTCTTAGGCTGGTGCGTGGCGTCTAGAACCAACGTAGGCACGCTCCCTGGCTATCTCTAGTTGCGTTTGTCAGGCGTAGGGCAGCGGTCAGCCCAGGTTCCATCATCCTAGAGCTCGTCCGATACTTATTATACTTTGCTAATCCTGTGCTATCCCTAGCCATTGGGGATTCATGACAGTATAGCCGGCCACAAAGTGTTAATTGTTTGGGCTGAAGCAGGAGAAATAGAAGTGTTCAAGGGAAATTTTTTTTTTTTTTTTCCTTCAGAGCAAAATTATAGGCGGAAAAATGGTTTGTGTTTTTATTGTGGTGATTCAGCTCATGTTATATCAGCATGCTCTAAACGCACAAAAAGGGTTGATAAATCTTTTGCCATTGATACTCTGCAGTCTAAGTTCATTTTGTCTGTGACTCTGATTTTTTCACTGTCTTCCATTTCCGTCGATGCCTATGTGGATTCAGGCGCTGCCCTGAGTCTTATGGATTGGTCATTTGCTAAACGCTGCGGTTTTAGTCTAGAGCCTCTGGAAGTTCCTATTCCTCTGAAAGGAATTGATTCTACACCATTGGCTATGAATAAACTGCAGTATTGGACACAAGTGACCATGCGCATGACTCCCGTTCATCAGGAGGTGATTCGCTTCCTTGTACTGTATAATTTACATGATGTAGTAGTGCTTGGTCTGCCATGGTTACAAACTCATAATCCTGTCCTGGACTGGAAAACAATGTCTGTGCTAAGCTGGGGATGTCAGGGGGTTCATGATGATGCACCTCCGATTTCTATCGCTTCATCTACTCCTTCGGAGATCCCTGCGTTTTTGTCGGATTATAGGGATGTTTTTGAGGAGCCTAAGCTCAATTCGCTCCCTCCCCATAGAGAGTGTGACTGTGCTATAGAATTGATTCCTGGCAGTAAGTTCCCTAAGGGTCGTTTATTTAATCTGTCACTGCCAGAGCATACTGCTATGCGGAATTATATTAAGGAGTCCTTGGAAAAGGGACATATTCGTCCATCTTCGTCCCCTCTGGGAGCAGGTTTTTTTTTCGTGGCAAAAAAAGATGGTTCCCTGAGGCCTTGTATAGATTATCGCCTTCTGAATAAGATTACAGTCAAATACCAGTATCCATTGCCATTATTTACTGATTTGTTTGCTCGCATTAAGGGGGCTAGGTGGTTCACTAAAATAGATCTTCGTGGTGCGTATAATCTGGTGCGGATAAAACAGGGTGATGAGTGGAAAACCGCATTTAATACGCCTGAGGGCCATTTTGAGTATTTGGTAATGCCTTTTGGACTCTCCAATGCTCCGTCAGTCTTTCAGTCCTTTATGCACAATATTTTCCGTGAATATCTGGATAAGTTTATGATTGTGTATTTGGATGATATTTTGGTGTTTTCTGATGACTGGGAGTCTCATGTTCTACAGGTCAGGAAGGTGTTTCAGGTTTTGCGGGCCAATTCTCTGTTTGTGAAGGGCTCAAAGTGTCTCTTCGGAGTCCAGAAGATTTCTTTTTTGGGGTACATTTTTTCTCCTTCTACTATTGAGATGGATCCCGTTAAGGTTCAGGCTATTTGTGACTGGACACAACCTACATCTGTTAAGAGCCTTCAGAAGTTCTTGGGGTTTGCTAATTTTTATCGTCGGTTCATTGCTAATTTTTCCAGTATTGTTAAACCTTTGACTGATTTGACTAAAAAGGGTGCTGATGTTGCTGATTGGTCTCCTACGGCCGTGGAGGCCTTTCGGGAACTTAAGCGCCGGTTTTCTTCTGCTCCTGTGTTGTGTCAACCAGATGTCTCACTTCCTTTCCAGGTGGAGGTTGATGCTTCCGAGATTGGAGCGGGGGCGGTTTTGTCACAGAGAAGTTCTAATGGCTCGGTGATGAAGCCATGTGCTTTCTTCTCTAGAAAATTCTCGCCCGCCGAGCGCAATTATGATGTGGGTAATCGGGAGCTTTTGGCCATGAAGTGGGCATTTGAGGAGTGGCGTCATTGGCTTGAGGGTGCTAAACATCGCGTGGTGGTCTTGACTGATCACAAGAATCTCATTTACCTTGAGTCTGCCAGGCGTTTGAATCCTAGACAGGCTCGTTGGTCGTTATTTTTTTCTCGTTTCAATTTCGTGGTTTCATACCTGCCAGGTTCAAAGAATGTGAAGGCAGATGCTCTTTCCAGGAGTTTTGTGCCTGACTCTCCTGGAGACACTGGGCCTGCTGGTATCCTTAGGGATGGGGTAATATTGTCCGCCGTATCCCCAGACTTGCGACGCGTATTGCAGGAGTTTCAGGTGGATAAACCGGATCGATGTCCACCAGAAAGACTGTTTGTTCCGGATGATTGGACCAGTAGAGTCATCTCCGAGGTCCATTCTTCTGTGTTGGCTGGTCATCCTGGAATATTTGGTACAAGAGACTTGGTGGCCAGGTCTTTTTGGTGGCCTTCCTTGTCTAGGGATGTGCGTACCTTTGTGCAGTCTTGTGAAGTGTGTGCTCGAGCTAAGCCTTGTTGTTCACGGGCTAGTGGGTTGTTGTTATCCTTGCCCATCCCGAAGAGGCCTTGGACGCACATTTCCATGGATTTTATTTCTGATCTCCCGGTTTCACAGAAAATGTCCGTTATCTGGGTTGTGTGTGACCGCTTTTCTAAGATGGTTCATTTGGTGCCCTTGCCTAAGTTGCCCTCCTCCTCTGAGTTGGTTCCTTTGTTTTTTCAGAACGTGGTTCGTTTGCATGGATTCCGGAGAATATCGTTTCTGACAGGGGATCCCAGTTTGTGTCTAGATTTTGGCGGACGTTTTGTGCTAAGATGGGCATTGATTTGTCTTTCTCGTCTGCATTCCATCCTCAGACGAATGGCCAGACGGAGCGAACTAATCAGACCTTGGAAACTTATTTGAGGTGTTTTGTTTCTGCTGATCAGGATGACTGGGTTGCTTTTTTGCCACTGGCCGAATTTGCTCTTAATAATCGGGCTAGTTCGGCCACGTTGGTCTCTCCTTTTTTTTGTAATTCGGGGTTTCATCCTCGTTTTTCCTCTGGTCAGGTGGAGTCTTCGGATTGTCCTGGAGTGGACGTGGTGGTGGACAGGCTACATCACATTTGGAATCAGGTGGTGGACAATTTGAAGTTATCTCAGGAGAAGACTCAGCAGTTTGCTAATCGCCGTCGCCGCGTGGGCCCCCGACTTTTTGTTGGGGACTTGGTGTGGTTGTCTTCTCGTTTTGTCCCTATGAAGGTCTCTTCTCCTAAGTTCAAGCCTCGGTTCATCGGTCCTTATAGGATCTCGGAGATTCTTAACCCTGTATCTTTCCGTTTGGATCTCCCAGCATCGTTCGCTATTCATAATGTGTTCCATCGGTCGTTGTTACGGAGGTATGAGGTGCCTGTTGTTCCTTCGGTCGAGCCTCCTGCTCCGGTGCTGGTGGAGGGAGAATTGGAGTATGTTGTTGAAAAGATCTTGGATTCTCGTGTTTCCAGACGCAAACTCCAGTATTTGGTTAAGTGGAAGGGTTATGGTCAGGAGGACAATTCCTGGGTGGTCGCCTCCGATGTTCATGCGACTGATTTGGTCCGCGCCTTCCATAGAGCTCACCCTGATCGCCCTGGGGGTTCTCGTGAGGGTTCGGTGACCCCTCCTCAAGGGGGGGGTACTGTTGTGGATTCTGTTTGCGGGCTCCCTCTGGTGGTTACTGCTGGTACTGGGTGACTTTGGTGGGTTGCGGCCTTTGGTTTCCATCTGTCCATCAGAGGCTGGGTGTTTCCTATTTTACCTGGCCTTTCTGTCATTTCCCTTGCCGGCTATCAATGTGTTCAGATGTGCTCTGTTTGGTTCCTGCCTACCTGCTCCCAGATCTTTCAGATCTTTCAGGATAAGCTAAGTGCTGATTTTCAGTTGTTTGGTTTTTTGTCCAGCTTGCTTAGAATGTCTCTTTGTTAGCTGGTTGCTCTAGTGGACTGAGGTTCTCCCCATGTGCCATGAGTTGGCACATGGGTTCTTGTAATCTCAGGATGGTTTTTTTTATTAGGGTTTTTTGCTGACCGCTCAGTCCCCTTTTGTGTCATTCTGCTTTCTAGTTTTCAGCGGGCCTCTATTTGCTAATGCTATATACATCATCTCTATGTGTGTGCCTTCCTCTCATTTCACCGTCAATACATGTGGGGGGCAACTATATCTTTGGGGTTAATTCCTCTGGAGGCAAGTGAGGTCTTTGTTTCCTCTGCAGTACTAGTTAGCTCTTAGGCTGGTGCGTGGCGTCTAGAACCAACGTAGGCACGCTCCCTGGCTATCTCTAGTTGCGTTTGTCAGGCGTAGGGCAGCGGTCAGCCCAGGTTCCATCATCCTAGAGCTCGTCCGATATTTATTATACTTTGCTAATCCTGTGCTATCCCTAGCCATTGGGGATTCATGACACTCCTCATAACAGTTGTTGTAGAGATGTGTCTGCTGCTAGAACTCTGGGTGGCATTGAGCTGTCTCTAATCTGAGCTGCTGTTAACCTACAATTTCTGAGGCTGGTGACTCGGATAAACTTATCCTCAGAAGCAGAGGTGACTCTTGGTCTTCCTTTCCTGGGGTGGTCCTCATGTGAGCCATTTTCTTTGTAGCGCTTGATGGTTTTTGCAACTGCACTTGGGGACACTTTCAAAGTTTTCCCAATTTTTCGTACTGACTGACCTTCATTTCTTAAAGTAATGATGGCCACTCATTTTTCTTTACTTAGAAGTTGTATTATGGCAAGAAAAAAACAGCTAACAGTCTGTTCAGTAGGACTAGCAGCTGTGTATCCACCAGGCTTCTGCTCAACACAACTGATGGTCCCAACCACATTTATAAGCCTAGAAATCCCGCTTATTAAACCTGACAGGGCATACCTGTCAAGTGAAAACCATTTCTGATGACTACCTCTTGAAGCTCATCAAGAGAATGCCAAGAGTGTGCAAAGCAGTCATCAAAGCATAAGGTGGCTACTTTGAAGAACCTAGAATATAACACATATTTTCACTTGTTTCACACTTTTTGGTTAAGTATATAATTCCACATGTGTTAATTCATAGTTTTGATGCCTTCAGTGTGAATTTACAATTTTCATAGTCATGAAAATACAGACAAATCTTTAAATGAGAAGGTGTGCCCAAACTTTTGGTCTGTACTGTAAATAAATATATATATATATATATATATATATATATATATATATATATATATATATTTACCTATGCTATGTGTATATATGTAATCAATCTTTTCTATTGTGACCTGTCAGTGTGATTTTACATTAGCCGCATAGGAAATGCCGGCTTTTCAAAGGACACCGTTGCGTAAAGATCTTTTATCGCACCCATTGACTTCTATTGCGGGATGTGATATGTTTTCTGATTACATTCAGAGCGTGCTGTGATTTTTTTCCAGCCCGATCGCGATACGATCCGAGCAGGAAAAAAAAAACGGATGAGCACACAATCATAGATTAACATTGGTCCGAATTCAATCCGATTTTTATTTTAGCATCTATCATTCATTCCCACTTCAACAAAGAATGGAACCTGGAACTTCCTAACGGAGAAACAAGGATGTTTGGCTTAGAAAACAAAAGTAAGTAAACCATAGTACAGTATAAATATGTGGCTAAATTATGGATAGAAACCTTGATAACCTTGATAAAATGTTACCTTGATATCTCCGATCTGCGTCTTATTCCAGAGAACTCATATAGTGCCACTAATTACACAGCACATTACAAACATCATCATCGCTGTCCTCATTGGGGCTCTCAATCTAAATTCCCTATAAGTATATCCATTTTATTTAAAACTAGAAAGTTGCCCGATTCTAACGCATCGGGTATTCTAGAATATGTATGTCCACATAGTATATTGCCCAGCTACGTAGTAGATTGGCCAGCCACGTAGTATATTGCCCAGCCACATAGTATATTGCCCAGCCACGTAGTATATTGCCCAGCCAAGTAGTATATTGCCCAGCCACATAGTATATTGCCTAGTGACGTAGTATACAGCAGAGCCACATAGTATATTGCCCAGTGACGTAGTATATTGCCCAGTGACATAGTATATTGCCCAGTGACGTAGTATATTGCCCAGCCACGTAGTATATTGCCCAGTGACGTAGTATATTGCCCAGTGACGTAGTATACAGCAGAGCTACATAGTATATTGCCCAGTGACGTAGTATATTACCCAGTGACGTAGTATATTGCCCAGTGACGTAGTATATTACCCAGTGACATAGTATATTGCCCAGTGACGTAGTATACAGCACAGAGCCACGTAGTATATTGCACAGCCCATGTAGTATATTGCCCAGCTATGTAGTATATTGCCCAGCCACGTATGACACAGGTAGTATATTGCCCAACTATGTAGCATATTGCCCATCCACATATGACACAGGTTAAAAAAATAAAAAATAAACATATACTCACCTTCCGCAGGTGCGTTGTAGCTATGTCGCCTGTGTGGGGTGCAGGCGGCATCTTCCAGTCCCAGGGTGTGATGACGTCACGGTCACGTGACCGTGACGCAGTCACATGACCGTGACGTCACGGCAGGTCCTTGTCGTGCAGGACCTGTCATGAAGTCGCGCTCACATGACCGTGTAGCGGTCACATGACCGTGACGTCACAGCAGGTCCTTTCCGCGCAGGCGCGCAGGCGCGCAGGACTTGTGATGATGTCGCGGTCACATGACTGTGACGTCACGGCAGGTCCTTCTGCCAGACGATCCGTGTCACTGGAACGTGCCGGTTGCATCGCGAGGAGCGGGAAAGGCGGCGTAGGTGAGTATATAATCGTTTTTTATTTTTTTAATTATTTTTATTAGATGTTTTTACTATTGGCGCTGCATAGGCTGCGTCAATATTAAAAAAACTTGGTCACACAGAGTTAATAGCAGCGGTTACGGAGTGCGTTACCCGCGGCATAACGCGGTCCGTTACCGCCGGCATTAACCCTGTGTGAGCGGTGAGCGGAGGGGAGTATGGGGGCGCCGGGCAGTGAGTGCGGGGTGTAAGGAGCGGCCATTTTCTTCCGGACTGTGCGCGTCGCTGATTGGTCGCGGCAGCCATGACAGGCAGCTGGCGAGACCAATCAGCGAACGAATAACCGTTACAGACAGAAGGACAGACGGAAGTGACCCTTAGACAATTATACAGTAGATAATCTCTGTAGGCAGATTCTTATGCAGATCAGTGTCCGGCTCATAGATCTAACAACTCATTTACATATTAATAAAATTGTGGATTTCTCTGAAATAAGACATCTGATCACAGATATCAAGGATATAAATGTATTCATCTTCCTATGACCTACATGCCCATATAGATGCTTTAGGAGGGTTGATCCTACTGACAGGTTCCCTTTATTATCACTTCATCATGATATTTTATGAGGTATCGTGCAAGCATATTCCAACTAGTTTTGTCTAAGATTCCTTTAAGCCTTTCCTGACTGCAGTGACATATGGCACATGTGGGTCTTTTTACCTTGTGCATGTTGTATGAATTATTGCAAAAATAACAGAATTTGTGTCAATTTCACATAATGAATATGTTCTGGAATTACTTGTAAGAAACTTATAGAGACTTTCTGGCAACTGATTTATTACTGTCATGTCTCCAAAGTTCATAACACAATTATTTAATTTGTCATGGTCAACTTTCTCTATATACCGATCACTTATATACAGAAAACTTCAAACACTGGGGCAGAACTGCAAGGAAAAGAAATGATATAATTTATGTTGTTAATCTATTTAGGAAAGCAATAGGATTTAGTTGTAAACTAATGTCTTTGATATACCTTTTAAGTTCTCTGAAATCAATAAAATCTATAAATGTAATGTGGGTGTAAGAAGGTGGCGGGAACCCTCATCTACCCCCTCTTTTCCGTGTCCTGGGCCTGTGCACTTTATGCGGTACCCGAATGGTGTACCTATGTGTTAAGACCTTATTGTAAAATGTGTTTTATGCTGTATGCTTTAATGTTATTCTCTTGTGTTTTACACTGTTAAATGTGATGTGTCTGCAATGTATAACTGTTGTGCTGTGTTTGTAATGCACACACTAAAGGCAGGGACAGAAGCGGTTAAAGAAGGGGTTTGGATTTGCAGCCTCAAGTGAGCAGGAAGCTCCTGCTTCCTGGTCAGAGCCCAGGCCAGGCTTATCTGTGGCAGGAGGTTCTCCTCTGTGGGGAGCGTGCCATACCCCAGGAGGGGGACAGAAACTGCTGCCCCGAACCCATGGGCAGTGAATCGGGCAGCAGGACTATGTAGGTGCCCCGCCGAAGGGACTTTAAGCAACCAGATTCCGGCATATGTACTTTGCTGCTGAAGCAGTTGCTGTGTCTAGGGACAGAATAGGAATCATTTATCTCTTGTTCATTTTTACACCTTTATTATTAAAATACAAGTTGCCACTGTTGGGTCCTATACAGTGTGAAGCGTGGTTCATCCGGAGGACGTCATCCCATTGTGGAGAACAGCTGCAGGACTGAGGTAACACACTGTGACCCAGGGCTGAGAGTAGAACCGTTATTTTATGTGCAAGGGGCCGGGGTTCTTCTGGACTGTTGCTTTGAGAGACTCGGTCATGACTACCACCCCGTGCTACCTTGTTACATGTCCACACTAATTAATGGGCTTATGAGCACATATATAAGATTGGTTGTATAGAAACTGAATATTGTTCAAATCCTGTACTTCCAGGATATTCCATAAATGCTGACAGATCCAAGAACCACCTCAGGGACCTGTACCCATTCTCAAGAATCTGCTCTGTAAATTTCAGAACTTCTGTTGAAATGAACATAGAGAGACACAAATTCATGGCCACCTCTCCATTTCCAGCAGTGTGAGACATGATGGCGTTTTTGAAACAGGTGCAGGGCCCAGAGGTGGGACCTGTATCTTTCAGACAGTTATGGCATGTCCTTTGAGCACAGTGGCTCAGTGATTAGCACTGTTGCTTTGTGGTGCTAATCACTGAGTCACCACTAATCAACTTTCAGAACTTCCTTAGAAATGAACATAGAGAGGCGTAAATTTATGGCCACTTCTCCATTGCCAGTAGTGTGAGTCATGACCGAGTTTTTGAGACAGGTGCAGATCCCAGAGGTGGGACCTGTGTCTTTCAGACAGTTATGGAACATCCTTTGAGCACGGTGGCTCAGTGACTAGCACTTTTGCTTTGTGTTGTTTGGGGGTCAAAGGTTCAAATCCCACCCAGGACATTGGCTTAGAGTTTGTATGTTTTCCCTGTGTTTGCTCCGGTTTCCTCCACATCCCAGAAACATAGTTATAGGGAATTTGGATTGTGAGGCCAGTGATGATGTCTTCAAAGTGTAGTAAAAATGAATTGGGCTATATTAGCAAGTTATGCAATTGTATAACTCATTAAGCTATTGCTCAAAGCATCTAAATATTGTGGAAGCGAATGCTGAGCAGTCTCTTTATTTGTTGCTGTCTACACCCATCATCCTAACATAAAGCATAGTTTGCCATTTCAGTTATTTCTTTATTTTGATTCTTTTGGTTTAGCTGCAATAATATGGGTGAAATTAAACTGATCAAAGCTGTGGAATCCTTTATAATAGCTTATTATAGATCATTGCCAAGTACAAAATCATAGTTACGGAAAGCTAAATCTTATTAATCACAATATATAATCAATGCTAAAGGATGTGTGATAGCTTACTTGGGTTTTAGGTTTTGGGTGTGAAATGTAGACCTACAGCCTTTCATTCACATTTTAAACATGAGAGAATCCTATTCCTTCTGGATTTTAGCTTAAGGAAGTCCTTTCAAGGTTTCTTGGCAAAGCGAACTTCTAATTTAAGGTGCAGTCTAGAAAACGCCCTTAGTGTCAAGTATTTATGGAATAACCTCTGCAACAAACATGTCGTTCTTCAGTGTGAGTTCAGTACTTTTTCGTGTACTTGTCCAGGACATCTTTTCACCAGCCCTGGCTTTGACTCAGGATGGTGATGCCAATTTTCCAGGACAGGCTATTTTTTTAAAATTTATGACTACATAACATCAAGTTTAAAGCCAAAGAAAATAAATAATAACAGAGAAGGTTTATAACGCAGTATTTTTAGTTTTGCTACTTTAAAATTGCTGCTACTTTTCACTAAATGCAACGGGCAGAGCTGAGAGCTGTTGGAGATAAACAGACTCAGGACTGAAGTTTTCATTCAGCCTATAAGGCTATGTGCACATGTAAGAAAAGAGGTGCAGAATTTTCTGCACAAAATCCGCATCTCCTGGCAGAATCCGCAGCCACGGATTTGCCGTGGTTTTTATGCGGATTTTGTGCGGTTTTTATGCGGAATTGCTGCGGATTTTGTGCAGATTTTCTGCAGTTTTTGCCACTGCGGATTTTTAACATGGAGGGGTGCAGAAACGCTGCAGATCTGCACAAAAGAAGTGACATGCACTTCTTTGAAATCCGCAGCAATTCCGCACTGATTTTTACGCACCATCTGCACAGCTATTTTTTTACCCCATTGATTTACATTGTACTGTACATCACAGTGCGGATCTGCAGCGTTTCTGCACGGAAAAATCTGCTGTGGATCCGCAGCAAATCCGCATCGTGTGCACATAGCCTTATAGACTGGACACTTAGAAGCAATCATATAAAACTGGAGCTAGAATATATATTGCAACATTTCTGAAGTTCTGTAAATGTGGGGACGTTTCAGACTTATAACAACAACTATTTTGAGTTATTTTAGATCTGGAAAACATTAAAGTCTACCTCCAACCAGAATTGAGAACTTTGTTTTTTTTGGCGGTCATTAGCCTAATCAATCCAAATAATTTTTAAGGGGGAAGAGTTCAGCTGATACAATCCATGTGTCACACAAAAGGGGCTCACTAGATGAAGTAGATCATCTAAGTTCAAGCTCTGGGTCTGTGCAGCAGATGGGTGAGGCACACAGGTCACAGATAGCAGACAGGAGACCGTTAGCAGAGGTACTGAGGAATGCAGGCTAAGTGGTAATTGAGGAACTGAAAACCGCAGGCAGACAAGAGACGCCCTGGAGACTGCAGGCAAGTAGGAGTCGCACTTAAAGCTGCAGACAGGTAACTCAGGGACTGAAAGCCAGAGGAAGACAAGTGATGTCCTGAAAACTGCAGACAGGTAGAAGACAGAACTCGAGAGTAACTAGAAAGTCTTAATACCATGGAAGCCACAGGCGGATATGATATGTCCTGAAAGCTGCAGGCAGACATGTAGAAAAGGTCCTAGAAGACCGGAAACAGTTAGCTGACAGAACTCTGGATAAAATTCTTGAGGGGCGTGGTTTCAAAAATGGGGTCACTTGTGGGCAGCTTCCACCATTTAGGCACATCAGGGGCTCTCCAAACACGACATTGCACCCAATATTTGGTGCCGTACACCCAAACAGTGGATTTCCCCCACATGTCGGTTATTGACATACTCAGGAGAAATTGCACAACAAATTTTGGGGTCCATTTTCTCTTGTTACCCTTTTGAAAATGAAAAAGTTTGGGTCTAAAGTACATTTTATGTGAAAAAAAGTGAAATGTTCATTTTTTCCTTCCTCATTGCTTCAGTTCCTGTGAAGCACGTAAAGGGTTAATAAGCTTCTTGAATGTGGTTTTCAGCACCTAGACAAGTGAAATTTTTAGAATGGTGTCACTTTTGGGTATTTTCTGTCATATAGGCCCCTGTCATGATTCCCCAATGGCATGGGAACATCAGAAACACAAAATAACAGACTAGCTCTCGGGTGATGGAAACTCAAGCTGACCGTGACCTAAATCTACCACACAACTAACAGTAGCCAGGGAGCATGCCTACGGCTTCCTATATGCCACGCGCCAGCCGGAGAACTAACTACGCCTGGAAGAGGAAGGAACAGACCTGGCTTACCTCTAGTGAAATTCCCCAAAGATGATAGTAGCCCCCACATATATTAACGGTGAGTTCAGAGGAAAAGACATACACAGTATGAAGGTAGATTTAGCAAAGCGAGGTCCACTTACTAGATAGAGGAAGGATACAAAAGAGGACTTCACGGTCAGCTGAAAAACCCTTTCAAAAACCCATCCTGAAATTACTTTAAGACTCCTGTGTCAACTCATGACACAGGAGTGGCAATTTCAGTCCACAAGAGCTTCCAGTAACAGGGAATGACAAAACTGTAAACTGGACAAAATATACAAAACAAAAAGGACAAGAGTCCACTTAGCTGATCAGCAGACTAGTAGCAGGAACATGCAACTGAATGACTCAGGTTACAATGATGACCGGCAAGGAAGTAACTGGAGAGCAAGGCTAAATAGGGAACTCCCAAAACTGATGGAAACAGGTGAGCTGAGGGAGAAAAGCACACACAAGCCTCCAGTACCACCAGCCACCACCAGGGGAGCCCAAAAAGCGGATCACAACAGTACCCCCCCCTTAAGGAGGGGGCACCGAACCCTCACAAGAACCGCCAGGGCGACCTGGATGAGCCCTATGAAAGGCACGAACCAAATCCGAGGCATGAACATCAGAGGCAGTTACCCAAGAATTATCTTCCTGACCATAGCCCTTCCACTTAACCAGATACTGGAGTCTCCGCCTGGAAATACGGGAGTCCAAGATCTTCTCTATAACGTACTCCAATTCACCCTCAACCAGCACAGGAGCAGGAGGCTCAGCAGAAGGAACCACCGGCACCTCGTATCTCCGCAACAACGACCGATGGAACACATTATGGATAGCGAAAGATGCCGGGAGGTCCAAACGAAAGGAAACAGGGTTAATAATCTCCAAAATCCTATAGGGACCGATGAACCTAGGCTTAAATTTAGGAGAAGAAACCCTCATTGGGACAAAACGGGAAGACAACCACACCAAGTCCCCAACACGAAGACGAGGACCAACCCGACGCTGGCGGTTAGCAACCCGCTGAGTCCTCTCCTGGGACAAATTCAAATTGTCCACCACTTGTCCCCAAATCCGATACAACCGATCCACCACAGCATCTACTCCAGGACAATCCGAAGACTCCACCTGACCAGAAGAAAAACGGGGATGAAACCCCGAATTGCAAAAGAAAGGGGAAACCAAAGTGGCAGAACTAGCCCGATTATTAAGAGCAAACTCCGCCAACGGCAAAAAGGCAACCCAATCATCCTGATCCGCAGACACAAAACACCTCAAATACGTCTCCAAAGTTTGATTAGTTCGCTCCGTCTGGCCATTAGTCTGAGGATGGAAGGCAGACGAAAAAGACAAATCAATGCCCAACCTGGCACAGAATGCCCGCCAAAATCTAGAAACGAACTGGGTACCCCTATCAGAAACGATATTTTCAGGAATACCATGCAAGCGAACCACATTTTGAAAAAACAAAGGAACCAACTCAGACGAGGAAGGCAACTTCGGCAATGGCACCAAATGAACCATCTTAGAAAAACGGTCACACACCACCCAGATAACAGACATCCTCTGAGAGACAGGAAGATCAGAAATAAAGTCCATAGAGATGTGCGTCCAAGGCCTCTTTGGAATAGGCAAGGGCAACAACAACCCACTAGCCCTAGAACAACAAGGCTTGGCCCGAGCACACACATCACAAGACTGCACAAAAACACGCACATCTCGAGACAGAGATGGCCACCAGAAGGATCTAGCCACCAAATCCCTGGTACCAAAAATTCCAGGATGACCCGCCAGCGTAGAAGAATGAACCTCCGAGATGACTCTACTGGTCCAATCATCAGGAACAAACAGTCTACCAGGTGGACAGCGATCAGGTCTATCCGCCTGAAACTCTTGCAAAGCACGTCGCAGATCTGGGGAAATAGCGGATAATATCACCCCATCCTTAAGGATACCTGTAGGTTCCGAATCACCAGGGGAATCAGGCTCAAAACTCCTAGAAAGGGCATCCGCCTTCACATTCTTAGAACCTGGTAGATATGAGACCACAAAATTAAACCGAGAGAAAAACAACGACCAGCGCGCCTGTCTAGGATTCAGGCGCCTGGCAGACTCAAGGTAAATCAGATTCTTGTGATCAGTCAAAACCACCACCTGATGTCTAGCACCCTCAAGCCAATGACGCCACTCCTCAAATGCCCACTTCATGGCCAAAAGCTCCCGATTACCGATATCATAATTTCTTTCGGCGGCAGAAAATTTTCGAGAAAAGAACGCACAAGGTCTCATCACTGAGCAATCGGAACTTTTCTGCGACAAAACCGCCCCCGCTCCGATCTCGGAAGCATCGACCTCAACCTGAAAGGGGAGAGAGACATCGGGCTGGCGCAACACAGGGGCAGACGAAAAGCGGCGCTTAAGTTCCCGAAAGGCCTCCACAGCGGCAGAGGACCAATTGGCAACATCAGCACCCTTCTTAGTCAAATCCGTAAGAGGCTTAGCAACACCAGAAAAACCAGTTATAAATCGACGATAAAAATTAGCAAAGCCCAAGAATTTCTGAAGACCCTTTAGAGAAGTAGGCTGCGTCCAGTCACAAATAGCCCGAACCTTGACAGGGTCCATCTCAACAGAAGAAGGGGAAAAAATGTACCCCAAAAAAGAAATCTTTTGAACCCCAAAAACACACTTAGAACCCTTTACACACAGGAGAATTCTCCCGCAAGACCTGAAAAACCCTCCTGACCTGCTGAACATGAGACTCCCAGTCCTCAGAAAAAATCAAAATATCGTCCAAATACACAATCATAAATTTATCCAGATATTCATGGAAAATATCATGCATAAAGGACTGAAAAACTGAAGGTGCATTAGAAAGGCCGAAAGGCATTACTAAATACTCAAAGTGGCCCTCAGGCGTATTAAATGCGGTTTTCCACTCATCCCCTTGCTTAATTCGCACCAAATTATACGCCCCACGGAGATCAATCTTGGAGAACCACTTAGCCCCCCTTATACGAGCAAACAAATCAGTAAGCAGCGGCAACGGATACTGATATTTGACTGTAATTTTATTCAGGAGTCGATAATCAATACAAGGCCTCAGCGAGCCATCCTTTTTAGAGACAAAGAAAAACCCAGCTCCTAAAGGTGACGAAGAAGGACGAATATGTCCCTTTTCCAGGGACTCCTTAACATACTCTCGCATGGCAGCATGCTCAGGTACAGATAGGTTAAACAAACGACCCTTTGGAAATTTGCTGCCTGGAATCAGATCTATGGCGCAATCACACTCTGTGGGGAGGGAGAGAACCAATTTTAGGCTCTTCAAAAATATCCCCAAAATCCGACAAAAATGCCGGAATCTCAGAGGGAATAGATGACGAGATAGAAACCAAAGGTATGTCCCCATGAGCCCCCCGACATCCCTAGCTTAACACAGACATAGTTTTCCAGTCCAGTACTGGGTTATGAGATTGTAACCATGGTAATCCAAGCACTAAAACATCATGTAGATTATGCAACACGAGGAAGCGAATCATCTCCTGATGGTCTGGAGTCATACGCATAGTCACTTGCGTCCAGAACTGTGGTCTATTACAAGCCAGAGGTGTAGAATCTATACCCCTTAGAGGCATAGGAACTTCCAGAGGCTCCAAATCAAACCCACAGCGCCTGGCGAAGGACCAATCCATGAGACTCAGAGCGGAGCCAGAGTCCACATAGGCATCCACGGTAATAACTGATAATGAACAAATCAGAGTTACAGACAGAAGAAATTTAGACTGTAAAGTGCCAATAGAAACAGACTTGTCAACCTTCCTAGTACGTTTAGAGCATGCTGATATAACATGCGCGGAATCACCACAGTAGAAGCACAAGCCATTTTTGCGCCTATAATTCTGCCGCTCGCTTCTTGACAGAATTCTGTCACATTGCATTTTCTCTGGCGTCCCTTCAGAAGATACCGCCAAATGGTGCACGGATTTGCGCTCCCGCAAACGCCGATCAATCTGAATCGCCATTGTCATGGACTCATTCAGACCTGTGGGCGTAGGAAACCCCACCATGACATCCTTAACGGCATCAGAAAGGCCCTCTCTGAAATTTGCCGCTAGGGCACACTCATTCCACTGACTAAGCACAGACCATTTACGAAATTTTTGGCAGTATATCTCAGCTTCATCTTGCCCTTGAGACAGGGCTATTAAAGCTTTTTCAGCTTGAATCTCCAAATTAGGTTCCTCATACAGCAACCCTAAAGCCAGAAAAAACGCATCCACATTGAGCAACGCAGGATCCCCTGGTGTCAATGAAAATGCCCAATTTTGAGGGTCACCTCGCAGCAAAGAAATCACAATCTTAACCTGCTGAACAGGATCTCCAGAGGAGTGAGGTCTGAGAGAAAGGAATAATTTACAATTACATTTGAAATTCAGAAACCGAGATCTATCTCCGGAAAATACCTCTTGTGTAGGAATCTTAGGTTCAGAAATAGGAGTACGTATAACATAATCTTGTAAATCCTGAACCTTCGTAGCAAGATTATTAAAACCTGCAGCCAAACTCTGAGGGTCCATCCTTAAACCGGAGAGATCAGAGTAAATAGAGCAGAAATACAACTGAGCCAACTAAGTAGCAAACATGAGAGGAAAAAAAAAAAAAAATCTACAGACTTCTTTTACTCTCCTTTCTTCTGCCAATTACTTTAACAGCGGCCGGTCATACTGTCATGATTCCCCAATGGCATGGGAACATCAGAAACACAAAATAACAGACTAGCTCTCGGGTGATGGAAACTCAAGCTGACCGTGACCTAAATCTACCACACAACTAACAGTAGCCAGGGAGCATGCCTACGGCTTCCTATATGCCACGCGCCAGCCGGAGAACTAACTACGCCTGGAAGAGGAAGGAACAGACCTGGCTTACCTCTAGTGAAATTCCCCAAAGATGATAGTAGCCCCCACATATATTAACGGTGAGTTCAGAGGAAAAGACATACACAGTATGAAGGTAGATTTAGCAAGCGAGGTCCACTTACTAGATAGAGGAAGGATACAAAAGAGGACTTCACGGTCAGCTGAAAAACCCTTTCAAAAACCCATCCTGAAATTACTTTAAGACTCCTGTGTCAACTCATGACACAGGAGTGGCAATTTCAGTCCACAAGAGCTTCCAGTAACAGGGAATGACAAAACTGTAAACTGGACAAAATATACAAAACAAAAAGGACAAGAGTCCACTTAGCTGATCAGCAGACTAGTAGCAGGAACATGCAACTGAATGACTCAGGTTACAATGATGACCGGCAAGGAAGTAACTGGAGAGCAAGGCTAAATAGGGAACTCCCAAAACTGATGGAAACAGGTGAGCTGAGGGAGAAAAGCACACACAAGCCTCCAGTACCACCAGCCACCACCAGGGGAGCCCAAAAAGCGGATCACAACAGGCCCCTCAAATTCACTTCAAAAGTGATGCGGCCCAAAAAAATTGTTTTGCAAATTTTGTTGGAAAAATGAGACATCACTGGTTAACTTTTAACCCTTCCAACTTCCTAAAAAAAATTGTTTCCAAAATTGTGCTATTGTGAAGTAGACAAGTGGGGGAATTGTCTTTATAAAATATTTTGTGTGACATAACTTATTTAAGGGCACAAAAATTAAAAGTTTGAAAATTTCAAAATTTTCTAATTTTTTTTCCATAAATAAATGTAAGTTATATCGAGGAAATGCTACCACTGACATGAAGTACAATATGTCACAAAAAGCAATATCAGAATCAGTGTGATCCAATGAAGCGTTCGAGAGTTATTACCACATAAAGTGACAGTGGTCAAGATTAGAGTTGAGCGACTTTTACTTATTTCGGATCGAGTCGGGTTTCGCGAAACCCGACTTTGTCAAAAGTCGGGTTGGGTGAAATCGGCCGATTATTGCGAAAAGTCGGGGGCCGACTGAAACACGAAACCCAATGCAAGTCAATGGGGAATCAAAGTCGGCAGTGAGTGGAGGACAGGAAAACACCTACAGTGCCCATTTTAATGCCAAAAACATCAATTCTTATTACTTAAGCTTGTCAATCTTAATTTACTTTATAATAATAGTTAGGCATTGAAAACTGGGGATCATTTGGCTAAAGTTGTGGGGGGTAGGGCTAGCTCAAGATTTTCGTGGGCCCAGGAAACACAGAATACGTTACGGCGGTGGAGCAGGGAGAGGTAAGTGTTTCAACTTTGCAAGTGCTGTGATCCTGAGCAAGCGGGGGGGCCCACTCGTTGGCACTGGCACAGGGCCCCTCATAGTACAGCGGTGTGTTTGACAGCGGGTGGCGCCTCCCACTGGCAGAGACACTTTTGCATACTATGAGGGGCCCTGTGCCAGTGACGTCGCCAATGAGTATGCCCCCTCACCTGATGAAGGAACCTGCACTTTCATCTGCACCTTCCTCTTTGTCCCCGTGTAAGGTGGTATAGTATGCAGGAAGGGGAACCTGACTTTCAGCAGGGTCAGATTCTGGCTGTGTAGAGTGCAAGGGGAATGTAGTGGTCTGGGTCAATGTACCAGCAGACTCATCTAGCAGTGGCTGGGCAATGGGCAGGATGAGGAGGAAACACAGATATAGGCCCAAATAATAAAGTAGGCTAAATGCAGTTCAAAATTGGTAACAGGACTAAACAGGCGGCATTGCTTTGTTCAGTGGAGGAAAACTAATGAGTGGCAGACACAGTTAGTAGGCCCAAATAATAAAGTGGGCTAAATGTCTGCCAAAAAATAGTTCATAAATAAACAGGCGACATTGCTTTGCTCAGTGTCGGAAAATTGTAATGAGTAGCAAGACTAAGTTAGTAGGCCCAAATAATAAAGTGGGCTAAATGTCTGCCAAAAAATTATTCATAAATAAACAGGTGGCATAGCTAGGTACAGGGGTGGGCTCCTCTGCTGAGTAGCAGACAGTGGTAGTAGGCGCAAAGTATTAACTGGTCTAAATGGAGGCTAGGGCCCCTGTATATTTTAACTATCATCTATCATTTCAACAAATTTGTATTGGCAGTGCCATTGAAGAATTTAACAGCACAGACTACACAGTGGTGGAGCAGGGAGAGGTAAGTATTGCAAGTGGTAGAGCACTGTTCGAGCTGGGGGGGAACACTCTCGTGGGCGGCGGTACTGGCACAGGGCCCTTCATATTACGACGGTGTGTCTGACGTTGGTTGTGCACCACCACCGTCCGAGACACTTCATTGTACTATGAGGGACCCTGTGCCAGTGCCGTCGCCCAAGAGTGGGTCCACCCACCTGTCCAGGCAAACGGCACTCGTACGGGTGCTTGCACCAGACTTCCTAATTTTTTGGAAAATCTAACCAAAATAACAACCGTTATATGGTACTGTAAAACAAGGTAGAAGGTGTATATAAACTTGTTGAGAATTTAAATCTCCCTTTTTTTGGGAGACTGAACCAAACTCAGGCCCTGTGCATAAAACAACACAATGTAAGTGGCAGAAAGTGGCTGGCTGATATACGACAAACTAACAGGACTGAAGTATATCCACTTTGTGAGAATTTGAATCTCACTTTTTTTTGGGAGACTGAACCAAAACTCAGGCCCAGTGTATATAACAACGCAATCTAAGTGGCAGAAAGTGGCTGGCTGACATACGACAAACTAACAGGACTGAAGTATATCCCCTTTGTGAGAATTTGAATCTCATTTTTTTGGGGGGAGACTGAACCAATACTCAGGCCCTGTGCATAAAACAACACAATGTAAGTGGCAGAAAGTGGTTGGCTGATATACGACAAACTAACAGGACTGAAGTATATCCACTTTGTGAGAATTTGAATCTCACTTTTTTTGGGGGGAGACTGAACCAAAACTCAGGCCCAGTGTTTAAAACAACACAATGTAAGTGGCAGAAAGTGGGTGGAAGATATATGAAAAAATACAAGGACTGTAGTACAATTTCAATCTCCCTACAATGATCTCAGGACAAGTATGGCAGCAATAAAAAGGACTGCTGCACACAAAAGTGTGGACAAATAAACAAGATAACTATGCAGAAAGGAGCAACAGGATTTTTGCTTTTAAAAAAGCAGTTGGTTTGCAGAGCAGCGTGCAAACAGCAATGCAACTATCAGGGAGCCTTATAAGGCAGCCTAATAAGCTACAGAGCTGATGCTCAAAGATATAGCCTCCACTGTCCCTCCAAAAAAAGGTGGTGTTGGACAGTGGAAATCGCTACAGCACAAGCAGTTTGGGGGTTAATCTTCCCTCCCTAACTATAGCCCTTCTTCTGATGAAGCTGCAGCAAACTCTCCCTATGCTAAGATTGGCAGAAGTAAGATGGCGGTCGGCGTGCATGCCCCTTTATAGCCCCTGTGACGCCGCAGAAAGCAAGCCAATCACTGTCATGCCCTTCTCTAAGATGGTTGGGACCGAGACCTATGCCATCACGCTGCCCTCACTCTGCGTCCTCCTTCATTGGCTGAGAAATAGCGCTGAAAGCATCATAGGAAACGCGACTTTTGCGCGCAGATCGCCGACCTCATGGCCTATCCCACACTAGGATCGGGTCGGGTTTCATGAAACCCGACTTTGCCGAAAGTCGGCGATTTTTTTAATTTGTCCGATCCGTTTCGCTCAACCCTAGTCAGGATTGTAAAACTTGTTTTCATCATTAAGGTCAAAATTGGCTTGGTCACTAAGGGGTTAAATGACAACGTGCTCTACACACACACACACACACACACACACACACACACACACACACACACACACACACACACCAGAGCAGAATGTCAGTAAAGGAGCCAAGGACATGATTATAGAGTGCTTAATCCCTTTACTCCCCAAGGCTGTTTGCACCTTCATGACCAGGCCAAATTTTACAATTCTGACCAATGTCATTTTAGGAGGTCATAACTCTAGAAAATTTTGAACATTTTGCACTTTTCAAACTTTCAATTTGTATGCCCTAAATCATAGAGTTAAATCACACAAAATAGTTAAGAAATAACATTTCCCACTTGTCTACTTTACATCAATCTTATTTGTTAGGAATTTAAAAGGGTTAAAAGTTGACCAGATAATTCTCAATTTTCCAATAAAATTTACAAAACCAGAAGAAATGCAAAGAATAAGGTATCGCGCTAAACCAACTAAAACAAGCTTTTGATATGGGTTTTGCAAAACCCTATTACACCCACAGACTACCGATGATGGAACTGCCAGAGCTGATAGCAATCATATATAGGGGTAGTGTTAAACACTTACTCGTTAACTGAGTCGTGGAAGATGGTGCCAATCGGTGTTACAGCCTGCGGGTGTTACTGCTGAGGGTTCCGGACAATCAGGCGGCAGGAGAATCTGTAGTAGTGGTTGTAGAACGCGCAGAGCCAGAAGCGCCCCGGCCGGTGGCGATCCTGGATGCGCGGCTGAAAAAAATGGCCGACACTGCTATGCAGCGTGTGACGTCACAAAGCTACGGAGCTAGGATGGGGCAAAAAGCTAACCAACGCATTTCGAGGGACTCCGTCCCTCTTCGTCAGGGTTACCGCCCCCTCCCTGCCGATTGTTATATATAGTTGTCCAAGATAATTGACATATTAACCCCCAGGGAACCGGACCACAGAAAAGATACAAATGCACAATGATTATGACTGCACACTAATTGGTAGTAGTGACCATGCGATATCAGATCACATATACCTGATACCTTAGTATATAAATAGTATATAAGAATTGTTATAGAAGTGTGCAAGATGCTGCAGAAGGACATTAAACACCTTTACAAATAATTGAAAATATTTACAAATAGAACTACATTATCTTTATTGATATTATTAAAACTGAAAACTAGAAGTGGATATGAAAGTATACCACTGGAATTAAAAATATATAATAGCGCATATAAACACCTACCACTTTTAATAAATGACTACTGTTTGTATAAAAGGTAAAACCATATAAAATGACATAAATAGTGTGGATAAAACTATTTGTTTACTTAGAAAAATTATTCAGAATTTTATTAAAAAATTCTTTTATGGTTTCAGTTAAATTTTTTTATTCCCCATTACTCAAAATGCATATAACTCTAACTCGTGGTTCAGGCCCATAGGGGCCAAACTGTTTAGATTAAAAATCCATTGGGATTCAACCCTGGACATTTTCTTAAGATAGTCCCCACCCCTTTGGCTATGAGGAACAATCTGTATGCCACAAAAAAGGACATCCCTCAGGGACTGGTTATGTTTGTCCTTAAAGTGACGAGAAAGGGGGTGTCCTAAAAAGCCTTTTTGTATATTTTTAAAATGTTCCTTAATACGCTCCATTAGGCGGCGTTTAGTGCGACCAACATATAACTTACTACATGGGCACTTAATGAAATGGATAACTCCTGAGAAAAAACAGGAAATACTTTCTTTGATTTGAAACTCCTTAGTGCCGTCTATGTCAAAGAACGTAATTTGTCGTTTTTTTTTAAAGGAAGTATGTAAACAACCAAAACATCCACCACATGGTAGAAAGCCAGCACTTGAATGGTTCAATGTTTGAGAACACATTTTCTTGTTAATTGCCGTAGTGGGGGCTATAAGATTGCCCAATGTTTGGGCTCTCCTATATACGAACCTAGGGTGGACAGGAAGAAGCTCACCTACCACTTTGTCTTTCTGTAAAACAGGCCAGTGTTTGCGGATAATGTGAACAAATTTGCTATAGCCTGCATGGAACTGTGTCACAAATGGCAAAGTGTGAACTTGTTCCGATAGTTTGCTGTTACTTAAGTTCTTTTTGGATGTTGGTTTAAATAGAGAACCTCTATCTGTTTGGGCCAGCTCGTTTTTCGTTTTTTCCAGCAGCGGCCTGGGGTACCCCTTTTCCAAAAATTTCTTGGTCAAAAAGCTTGATTCCATATAGTAGTCTTCAATCGTTGAGCAATTGCGCCTAATCCTCGTGAATTGCCCTTTTGGTATGTTTGTAAGCCAAACCGGGAGGTGGCAGCTGGTAAGATGTATAAAACTATTAGAATCGACCGTCTTTCGGTGGCATTTGGTGCGCAATTGGTTATTCTCCACATAAATAGTGAGATCCAAAAAATTAACCTCAACAGGGCTTGTATGGGATGTAAATTCCAGGCCATAGGAATTGTTGTTGAGTCCCAAAAGAAAGGTACTGAGCTCAGCTTGGGAGCCTTCCCATATAAACAAAATATCGTCAATAAACCGATGCCACATCACCAAACCCGGATGTAATTTACCCTCATTATATATATGAGACTCCTCCCATTTGGCAACATAGATGTTAGCATAACTTGGGGCAAACCGCGTGCCCATGGCGGTGCCCCAAGTTTGAAGATAATAATGACCATTATATATAAAGTAATTATGTTGCAAAATGAACTTAATACAGTTCACAATAAAGAGAGTCTGTTCACTTGTATATATGTCAAGGGCCGTAAGGAAATATTCGGCCGCTTGGCAACCTTTGTCCTGATCAATGACGGTGTACAGTGACCTAATATCTAATGTACCTATTATATAATGTTTTTCCCACTTTATGGTGTCTAAGATCTGTAGGGTATGACCTGTGTCTTTTAAATATGATGGTATCTGTTGTGAATTCCGTTCTTGGGCTCCATCCTGTGGTTGCGAATGGTATTTTTGGGAGTTCTGCTCTTGGGCTCCCTCTGGTGGTTTCAAGTGGAACTTAGCAGCTGCGTTCACTAATCGGTTCCCTGGCCTTTGTTATTTAACTGGGCTTTTGGCTGTAGTGGATGCCAGCTGTCAATGTATTTCCTGTGGATTCAGTTCTTTCCTGGAAGTTCTCTGTTGGCCAGTCCATTTTCAGCTTAAGATAAGTCTGCTAGTTTTTGGGTGTTTCCCTGCTTATGACCTTCTGTTCAGTTTAATTTTGTCTCTTTTGTCCAGCTTGTCATTATGAAATATTCCGGCTAGTTGGAAGCTCTGGGGTCGCAGATTTGCCCCTCCACACCGTGAGTCAGAGTGGTGGTTATTTTTTGTAAACTCTGCGTGGACTTTTTAGTTTTTATACTGACCGCACAGTAGCCTTTCCTATCTCTGTCTATTTAGATAGTATTGGCCTTCTTTGCTAAAAAATCTAGTTTCATTTCTGAGTTTGTCATTTCCCTCTCCACTCACCGTCAATATTTGTGGGGGGCTGTCTTCCTTTGGGGGTTTCTCTGAGGCGAGATAGTTTTCCGTTTCCATCTTCAGGAGTAGCTAGTTCTTAGGCTGTGAAGAGGCATCTAGGCAGAGTTAGGTACGCTCCACGGCTATTTCTAGTGTTGGTGTTAGGAGTAGGGATTGCGGTCAGTAGAGTAACCACCTCCTCAGAGCTAGTACATTATTTGTTTTACCCACCAGGTCATTTCAGTGCTGCTCCGTATTCACTAGGTCATATCAGTGATTACTGCCTGTGGAGCTGCTACCTCCTCTAAGTTTGTCCATGATTGGTTTTACCCACCAGGTCATCTCAGTACCGCTCCGTAACCACCAGGTCATAACAGGTATCCTTGACATACATTTTTGTAGGTGTACATCGACGTATCGGGACAAATTGGATGTTAGGCTGTTGATGCCTGATATTATGGGTCTACCAGGAGGACGAGTTAGGCTCTTATGAAGCTTAGGGATATGATAAAACAAAGCCCTACTCGGATCCTTATTCATAATAAACTTAAATTCCTTCGTGTTCAGAATACCCATAGATTTCCCTTTTTGTGCCAAGACATTGAGTTTACTAATAAAATGTGAGGTGGGTTCACTCATGAGTTGTTTATAACTTACTTGGTCCTGTAAGAATCGGATTGATTCCTCATGGTACATGGATCGGTCGAGAATTACTATGCCTCCCCCTTTGTCGGCAGGCCGTACGATAATATCCTGATTGGCCTGGAGGTCTTTAATCGCTTTCTTCTCTTGAGGTGTTAGGTTATGCGGGGCATACCTTGGGTGCCTAGGATTAAGTTTCCTTATATCTTTCGATACCAGCATGTCGAATGTATGGAAAGCACTAGAATATTCCTGAACCGGGTTAAACGTGGAAGGGTTATCCAAGTTAGTGTGGCCTGAAGCTTCCTGATATGTGCTTCCCAAAAACGATGGTCCCTTTTTAATGAAATATTTCTTGAGTGCGAGGTTGCGTAAGTATTTTTTCATGGTAATATATAAACTGAACGGTTGTGCTCCTTTAGTGGGTGCAAACTTTAGACCTTTTTGCAAAAGAGAGACCTCACCAACCGATAATTGGTGTGAGCTAAGATTGTATATTTTCTGTGGGGCTTCAGTTTCAACAATTATATTTTTCTTTTTGGTGAATTTCCCCCCCTCTTTTGCCTCTTTTTGTTTTAAAGGTCTGACCCGGAAAAAATCCCGATTAATCTTAATCTTAATCTTCTCCAACCACTACTACAGATTCTCCTGCAGCCTGATTGTACGGAACCCTCAGCAGTAACACCCGCAGGTTGTAACACCGATTGGCACCATCTTCCACGACTCAGTTAACGAGTAAGTGTTTAACACTACCCCTATATATGATTGTTATCAGCTCTGGCAGTTCCATCATCGGTAGTCTGTGGGTGTAATAGGGTTTTGCAAAACCCATATCATAAGCTTGTTTTAGTTGGTTTAGCGCGATACCTTATTCTTTGCATTTCTTCTGGTTCACCTGTAGGTGTGACAGGTGAGGCACGGCACCTGTCCGGTATCAGCAGCTTTCACTGATCCATCATTAGCACCAGTGTGTCAATTTCCTATTTGTAGTTTTTTCTATTTTGTGCCTCACACTCAGGCAGCTTTGATATGGCCCTTAATGTATTGAAATCCGATAGAGATCACCGGTATGCTTCTATAAGACAGAGATTTAATCTCACCAGTAGTGTTGAGCGATACCTTCCAATATCGGAAAGTATCGGTATCGGAAAGTATCGGCCGATACCGTCAAAGTATCGGATCTAATCCGATACCGATACCCGATCCCAATGCAAGTCAATGGGACGAAAATATCGGAATTAAAATAAACCCTTTCTTTCCTTGTAGGTTAATTCTACATGAAGGAAAACAACTAAGAATAATGTAGGATGTATTGGGGGAGGTGGCGGAGACATTAAAGGCACAGAGGTTTAGCCCAAACAAATAGAATAGCAGTTTTTTTTGTTTTTTTTTTATGACGTTCGGCGTTAGAAAGATTTTGACTATGTTTTTTTTTTTTTTTTCAGATATTGATGTTTCACTACTTCCACGTCCTTCACCTTCTTTTTTACTTCTCCCACTTTCTTCTTCATTATCCTCATCATCAGCTTCTTTGACATCAACTATCTTCACCTTATTCATCTTCTTCTTCTTCTACCTATATATTTTTTTTTTTACATTGTTCATATTCTTTTTATTTAACTATCATCTTTTTCATATTCAACTTCTTCATCATATTCTTATTTGTGACAGGCATTCCCGTAGTTGTTATCTATAAAAGTTTGAAGATTACACCTTCCGTTCTGCCTGTCACAAAAGAGTTACATTTGTCCGCGTTCAGTTTGGCCTGCAGCATCAGGCTTTATCCAGGGGCACCACGAGGAGGAACGGACTCACCCCCATACACTGCTTAGTCTTCTTCTGCTTATAATTTAGATAATATCTTTTGCTCTGATATTTAGTCTTATGCTTAATGTTCTTCTGCTCTTTGTTCTGCAGCCTCTTGTTCTTCTGCTTCTCAGTCTCCCATGTCGTCGTCTCCAGGGTCGTCGTCTCCAGGGTCGTCGTCTCCGGGGTCGTCGTCATCGGGGTGGTCTTCAGGGTCATCGTCTCCAGGGTCGTCGTCATCTCAGTGGTCGTCGTCTCTGGTGTCGTCGTCATCTTAGGGGTGGTCTTCCGGGTCGTCGTCTTTAGGGTCTGGAACTTGGAAATGTAGCAGAAGGTACAAGAAGGCTGAGAAAATGCCGAGAAACAGCTGATGGAACTGGAACTCGGATGGCTACCCGAAGGTCCAAGAGCCAATGGAACTACCGAGGACCAGCTGACGTTACTGGAACCCGGTTACTAAGCAGGAGGTACCCGTGCCTGAAAGCACTACCAAGGACCACCTGACGTTGGTGGAACTCGGATACCCAGAGGGAGGCACCTAAGCCAAAGGCTCTGCCCGGAACCAGCTGACGGTACTGGAACCAGGATGGGGAGCAGAAGGTACAAGAGCAAAAGACACTGCCGAGAACCAGCTGACGGTACTGGAACCCGGATGGGTAGCCGAAGGTCCAAGAGCCAATGGAACTACCGAGGACCAGCTGACGTTACTGGAACCCGGTTACTAAGCAGGAGGTACCCGTGCTGAAAGCACTACCAAGGACCACCTGACGTTGGTGGAACTCGGATACCCAGAAGGAGGCACCTAAGCCAAAGGCTCTGCCCGGAACCAGCTGACGGTGCTGGAACCAAGATGGGGACCTATTCAAGCTTGTCTTCCTAGAGCCCCAACTGGCGGTGTTAGAGCCCAGGGTCAGCAGGAGGAGGAGAGGGAGCAGAGTGTAGGCCGAAGCCTGCACTGGCGGCAGCTTTGGGTCTGTTGTGCCTGCGTGGCTGTTGCAGGACACGTTGCCGGCTACACAGCAGGGGAACAGCTGGCGGTGCTGAACCCCACTGACACATTGGCTGGTGTTTTTCTCTGTGCAGCTAGCAGTCCCGGGCCCCAACTGGCGGTGTTAGAGCCCGGGCTCTGCAGGGGGAGCAGAGTGTAGGCCGAAGCCTAATTGAACCAATTTCAAAGGTAACCTTTAACCCCCCCTCAGGTGTTACAAAGTAGAAGAGCCACAGCTTATGCAGCAGTAGTGCTGCACAAGTCAAAGGTTGCTCTTTTAATTTTTCTCCTTGCACACGCTGAATGAAACACGTATAACATTTAGCCCTTTATACAGTCAAACTGTGTTGGAGGCGCGAGTTCCCTTCGTAATGAGACGCAGCACAGATGTCAAGAATCCCACCTTGGTGCTGGGTGCAGCCTCCTGAGCATTGTTATTTGCTGTACAGGAGTCTGCGCTGTCGTGTTATCCCCTGGCCTAGCGCTGTTAGCGCTGCCCATCTTCTGACATCATTTAATGTCGGCCGGTGCGGCTCGCGATGACCATGAATCCCAGCCCCGCAGTGTCTTAACATTGTTAAAACACTGCGGGGCTGGGATTCATGGCCTGGCGCAGCACATATGTTCGCCTCTCACACTCGGGTCCTTACACCCGCTTCAGACTGTGCGGCGTCAGCTGATCCCTTATTGCATGCCGCGGCCATGAAGCCGCACAGTCTGAGGAAGGCGGAAGGAGATGAGGGACAAGCGAACATATGCACTGCTCATGCCCATCAATCACACCCTCGCAGTCAAAATAAATAAGACACCGAGGGGCGTTGTGTCGGGCAGGGCGGCCGCAGAGGCGCAGGCAGCCAAACAATGATGCCAGAAGACGGGCAGCGCTACCAAGGGGGTTGCAGCGTGTCATTACAAAGGAAAGTCACACCTCCGGGACGGTTAAATGGTCACACAGAGGACACATTTTAGACGTGTTTTCAGTTCCACATGTGCGAGGAGAATACGTTTATGAGCCACCTTGCACACATGCAGCATTACCGCTGTACAAGGTGGCTTTAAAACGTACAAACGCCTGGGGGAGGGGGGACAGGTTCCCTTCAATTTCAGTTCTTGTGTCTGCGTGGCTTTTGCAGGACACGATGCCGGCTACACAGCAGGGGAACAGCTGGCGGTGCTGAACCCCACTGACACATTGGCTGGTGTTTTGCTCTGTGCAGCTAGCAGTTCCGGGCCCCAACTGGCGGTGTTGGAGCCCGTGCTCTGCAGGGGGAGCAGAGTGTAGGCCGAAGCCTAATTGAACCAATTTCAAAGGTAACCTTTAACCCCCCCTCAGGTGTTACAAAGTAGAAGAGCCACAGCTTATGCAGCAGTAGTGCTGCACAAGTCAAAGGTTGCTCTTTTAATTTTTCTCATTGCACACGCTGAAAGGAACACGTATAACATCTGGGCCCTTACACAGTCAAACTGATTTTGAGGCGTGAGTTCCCTTCGTAAAGAGACGCAGTACAGCTGGCAAAAATGCCACCTTGGTGCTTTGCGCAGCCTCCTGAGCATCGTTATTTGTTGCACAGGAGTCTGCGCTTTTGTGTTATCCCTTGGCCTTGCGCTGTTAGCGCTGGCCATCCTCTGACATCATGTAATGTCGGCCGTTGCGGTTTGCGATGACCATGAATCTAAGCCCCGCAGTGTCTTAACATTGTTAAAACACTGCGGGGCTGGGATTCATGGCCTGGCGCAGTACATATGTTCGCCTCTCGCTTGGGTTCTTACACCCGCTTCAGACTATGCGGCGTCAGCTGATCCCTTATCGCATGCCACGGCCATGAAGCCGCACACTCTGAAGAAGGCGGAAGGAGATGAGGGACAGGCGAACATATGAACTGCTCATGGCCATCAATCACACCCTCGCAGTCCAAATAAATAAGACACCGAGGGGCGTTGTGTGGGTCAGGGCGGCCGCAGAGGCGCAGGCAGCCAAACAATGATGTCAGAAGACGGGCAGCGCTACCAAGGAGCTTGTTGCGTGTCAATACAAAGGAAAATCACACCTGAGGGACGTTTTAATGGTCGCAGAGGACTCATTTTAGACGTGTTCAGTTCAACCTGGGCAAGGAGAATAAGTTTCTGAGCCACCTTGCACACATGCAGCATTACTGTCATACAAGGTGGCTGTAAAACGTAGAAACGCCTGGGGGAGGGGGGACAGGTTTCCTTCAATTTCAGTTCTTGTGTCTGCGTGGCTTTTGCAGGACACAATGCCGGCTACACAGCAGGGGAACAGCTGGCGGTGCTGAACCCCACTGACACATTGGCTGGTGTTTTTCTCTGTGCAGCTAGCAGTACCTTTTTGGAAGTGCATCTGAACAGCAAGGTGGATTGCTGTTGAGGAGAGATAGAGAGAAAAAAAAAAAAATCTATAAATCTTCAGCACAGCGAGTGTGAGCGAGCTGAGTGTGACCTGAGCGTAAGTGTGAACGGCGGTAAGTGTGTGACTATTGATTCAGTGACTTTGGAATCAGGGAGTTTCCAAGGGAGGAATTGCTTCTGTTTTTTTTTTTTTTTTGCTTCTGTTTTTTTTTTATTTTTTTTTAAATTTTTTTAATTAATACTTTGTATTTATTTTTAATTAACGTTTCTGTGTGGTGCAATCCCCATTAGGAAATGTGCTCCACAATTGTTAATGCCATCCAGTGCACATCTTGCCACATGTATGCAGTCCTTGACCAGCTGGTCGAGGGTGCATACTGCTGTGCGAGATGTGAGCACATTGTGCATTTGGAAACCCAGATACTGGATCTAAATGTGCAGCTGGCAACACTGAGATCCATAGACAATATGGAGAGGAGTCTTCTGCTCACAGAGCAGACGCTCAATGGGATAGATGAGGAGGGGGATGGTAGGATGGAGCTGCAGGACAGTGTGGCAGTTAGCTGGGTGACAGATAGAAGGCGAGGTAGAGGGAAGAGTACCAGGGAGGCTAGTCCTGATCTGGCACACCCCAATAAGTTTGCTAAGTTGGCAGATGAGGGGGGTGCCAGTACAGGGGTAGCACTGCTGCAGCCAGGCATGTCCTCTGAAAGCCGGAGGAGTGACTGCTCCAGTAAGGAGGGAAATAGGAGAGCAGGGCAGGCCAGACAGGTGCTGGTAGTGGGGGACTCAATTATTAGGGGAACAGATAGGGCAATCTGCCACAAAGACAGGGATCGTCGGACGGTGTGCTGCCTACCTGGCGCTCGAGTCCGACACATCGCTGATCGGGTGGACAGATTACTGGGAGGGGCTGGTGAGGACCCAGCGGTCATGGTGCACATTGGCACAAATGACAAAGTTAGAGGTAGGTGGAAGGTCCTTAAAGATGATTTCAGGGAATTAGGCTGCAAGCTGAAAGCAAGGACCTCCAACGTGGTATTTTCCGAAATACTGCCTGTACCACGTGCCACACCAGAGAGGCAACGGGAGATTAGGGAGGTTAATAAGTGGCTCAAGAATTGGTGTAGGAAGGAGGGGTTTGGGTTCCTGCAGAACTGGGCCGACTTCTCAGTTGGCTACAGGCTCTACGCTAGGGACGGGCTGCACCTCAATGGGGAAGGGGCAGCTGTGCTGGGGGAGAAAATGGTTAGAAGGTTGGAGGAGTGTTTAAACTAGGGATTGGGGGGGAGGGTATTCATTTTATAGGAGGGGAAGATAGTGCAGATAGAGACCTGGGCACAAATAAGGAAGTTGGGGGTGGCGGTGGCATGGGGGGTGGGGTTAGAACAGTTAGTAATTTAAGAAAGAATAGAGGTACAGAGAGGAACATCAAGTGCATGTATACTAATGCCAGAAGCCTCGCCAACAAAATGGATGAATTAGAACTAATGTTGTTGGAACATAATTATGACATGGTGGGGATATCTGAGACATGGCTGGATGAGAGCCATGACTGGGCTGTTAACTTTCAGGGCTATAGCCTGTTCAGAAATGACCGTACAGATAAGCGAGGGGGAGGGGTGTGTCTATATGTAAAATCTTCCTTAAAACCCATCCTGCGTGATAATATAGGTGAATTTAATGAAAATGTAGAGTCCCTGTGGGTGGAGTGTCATGAATCCCCAATGGCTAGGGATAGCACAGGATTAGCAAAGTAATAATAAATATCGGACGAGCTCTAGGGTGATGGAACCTGGGCTGACCGCTGCCCTACGCCTGACAAACGCAACTAGAGATAGCCAGGGAGCGTGCCTACGTTGGTTCTAGACGCCACGCACCAGCCTAAGAGCTAACTAGTACTGCAGAGGAAACAAAGACCTCACTTGCCTCCAGAGGAATCAACCCCAAAGATATAGTTGCCCCCCACATGTATTGATGGTGAAATGAGAGGAAGGCACACACATAGAGATGATGTATATAGCTTTAGCAAATAGAGGCCCGCTGAAAACTAGAAAGCAGAATGACACAAAAGGGGACTGAGCGGTCAGCAAAAAACCCTAATCAAAAAAACCATCCTGAGATTACAAGAACCCATGTGCCAACTCATGGCACATGGGGAGAACCTCAGTCCACTAGAGCAACCAGCTAACAAAGAGACATTCTAAGCAAGCTGGACAAAAAACCAAACAACTGAAAATCAGCACTTAGCTTATCCTGAAAGATCTGGGAGCAGGTAGGCAGGAACCAAACAGAGCACATCTGAACACATTGATAGCCGGCAAGGGAAATGACAGAAAGGCCAGGTAAAATAGGAAACAACCAGCCTCTGATGGACAGATGGAAACCAAAGGCCGCAACCCACCAAAGTCACCCAGTACCAGCAGTAACCACCAGAGGGAGCCCGCAAACAGAATCCACAACAGTACCCCCCCCTTGAGGAGGGGTCACCGAACCCTCACGAGAACCCCCAGGGCGATCAGGGTGAGCTCTATGGAAGGCGCGGACCAAATCAGTCGCATGAACATCGGAGGCGACCACCCAGGAATTGTCCTCCTGACCATAACCCTTCCACTTAACCAAATACTGGAGCTTGCGTCTGGAAACACGAGAATCCAAGATCTTTTCAACAACATACTCAAATTCTCCCTCCACCAGCACCGGAGCAGGAGGCTCGACCGAAGGAACAACAGGCACCTCATACCTCCGCAACAACGACCGATGGAACACATTATGAATAGCGAACGATGCTGGGAGATCCAAACGGAAAGATACAGGGTTAAGAATCTCCGAGATCCTATAAGGACCGATGAACCGAGGCTTGAACTTAGGAGAAGAGACCTTCATAGGGACAAAACGAGAAGACAACCACACCAAGTCCCCAACAAAAAGTCGGGGGCCCATGCGGCGACGGCGATTAGCAAACTGCTGAGTCTTCTCCTGAGATAACTTCAAATTGTCCACCACCTGATTCCAAATGTGATGTAGCCTGTCCACCACCATGTCCACTCCAGGACAATCCGAAGACTCCACCTGACCAGAGGAAAAACGAGGATGAAACCCCGAATTACAAAAAAAAGGAGAGACCAACGTGGCCGAACTAGCCCGATTATTAAGAGCAAATTCGGCCAGTGGCAAAAAAGCAACCCAGTCATCCTGATCAGCAGAAACAAAACACCTCAAATAAGTTTCCAAGGTCTGATTAGTTCGCTCCGTCTGGCCATTCGTCTGAGGATGGAATGCAGACGAGAAAGACAAATCAATGCCCATCTTGGCACAAAACGTCCGCCAAAATCTAGACACAAACTGGGATCCCCTGTCAGAAACGATATTCTCCGGAATCCCATGCAAACGAACCACGTTCTGAAAAAACAAAGGAACCAACTCAGAGGAGGAGGGCAACTTAGGCAAGGGCACCAAATGAACCATCTTAGAAAAGCGGTCACACACAACCCAGATAACGGACATTTTCTGTGAAACCGGGAGATCAGAAATAAAATCCATGGAAATGTGCGTCCAAGGCCTCTTCGGGATGGGCAAGGATAACAACAACCCACTAGCCCGTGAACAGCAAGGCTTAGCTCGAGCACACACTTCACAAGACTGCACAAAGGTACGCACATCCCTAGACAAGGAAGGCCACCAAAAAGACCTGGCCACCAAGTCTCTTGTACCAAATATTCCAGGATGACCAGCCAACACAGGAGAATGGACCTCGGAGATGACTCTACTGGTCCAATCATCCGGAACAAACAGTCTTTCTGGTGGACATCGATCCGGTTTATCCACCTGAAACTCCTGCAATGCGCGTCGCAAGTCTGGGGATACGGCGGACAATATTACCCCATCCCTAAGGATACCAGCAGGCCCAGTGTCTCCAGGAGAGTCAGGCACAAAACTCCTGGAAAGAGCATCTGCCTTCACATTCTTTGAACCTGGCAGGTATGAAACCACGAAATTGAAACGAGAAAAAAATAACGACCAACGAGCCTGTCTAGGATTCAAACGCCTGGCAGACTCAAGGTAAATGAGATTCTTGTGATCAGTCAAGACCACCACGCGATGTTTAGCACCCTCAAGCCAATGACGCCACTCCTCAAATGCCCACTTCATGGCCAAAAGCTCCCGATTACCCACATCATAATTGCGCTCGGCGGGCGAGAATTTTCTAGAGAAGAAAGCACATGGCTTCATCACCGAGCCATTAGAACCTCTCTGTGACAAAACCGCCCCCGCTCCAATCTCGGAAGCATCAACCTCCACCTGGAAAGGAAGTGAAACATCTGGTTGACACAACACAGGAGCAGAAGAAAACCGGCGCTTAAGTTCCCGAAAGGCCTCCACGGCTGTAGGAGACCAATCAGCAACATCAGCACCCTTTTTAGTCAAATCAGTCAAGGGTTTAACAACACTGGAAAAATTAGGAATGAACCGACGATAAAAATTAGCAAACCCCAAGAACCTCTGAAGGCTCTTAACAGATGTAGGTTGTGTCCAGTCACAAATAGCCTGAACCTTAACGGGATCCATCTCAATAGTAGAAGGAGAAAAAATGTACCCCAAAAAAGAAATCTTCTGGACTCCGAAGAGACACTTTGAGCCCTTCACAAACAGAGAATTGGCCCGCAAAACCTGAAACACCTTCCTGACCTGTAGAACATGAGACTCCCAGTCATCAGAAAACACCAAAATATCATCCAAATACACAATCATAAACTTATCCAGATATTCACGGAAAATATTGTGCATAAAGGACTGAAAGACTGACGGAGCATTGGAGAGTCCAAAAGGCATTACCAAATACTCAAAATGGCCCTCAGGCGTATTAAATGCGGTTTTCCACTCATCACCCTGTTTTATCCGCACCAGATTATACGCACCGCGAAGATCTATTTTAGTGAACCACCTAGCCCCCTTAATGCGAGCAAACAAATCGGTAAATAATGGCAATGGATACTGGTATTTGACTGTAATCTTATTCAGAAGGCGATAATCTATACAAGGCCTCAGGGAACCATCTTTTTTTGCCACGAAAAAAAAACCTGCTCCCAGAGGGGACGAAGATGGACGAATATGTCCCTTTTCCAAGGACTCCTTAATATAATTCCGCATAGCAGTATGCTCTGGCAGTGACAGATTAAATAAACGACCCTTAGGGAACTTACTGCCAGGAATCAATTCTATAGCACAGTCACACTCTCTATGGGGAGGGAGTGAATTGAGCTTAGGCTCCTCAAAAACATCCCTATAATCCGACAAAAACGCAGGGATCTCCGAAGGAGTAGATGAAGCGATAGAAATCGGAGGTGCATCATCATGAACCCCCTGACATCCCCAGCTTAGCACAGACATTGTTTTCCAGTCCAGGACAGGATTATGAGTTTGTAACCATGGCAGACCAAGCACTAGTACATCATGTAAATTATACAGTACAAGGAAGCGAATCACCTCCTGATGAACGGGAGTCATGCGCATGGTCACTTGTGTCCAATACTGCGGTTTATTCATAGCCAATGGTGTAGAATCAATTCCTTTCAGAGGAATAGGAACTTCCAGAGGCTCTAGACTAAATCCGCAGCGTTTAGCAAATGACCAATCCATAAGACTCAGGGCAGCGCCTGAATCCATATAGGCATCGACGGAAATGGAAGACAGTGAAAAAATCAGAGTCACAGACAAAATGAACTTAGACTGCAGAGTATCAATGGCAAAAGATTTATCAACCCTTTTTGTGCGTTTAGAGCATGCTGATATAACATGAGCTGAATCACCACAATAAAAACACAAACCATTTTTCCGCCTATAATTTTGCCGTTCACTTCTGGACTGAATTCTATCACATTGCATAGTCTCAGGTGCCTGTTCAGAAGACACCGCCAACTGGTGCACGGGTTTGCGCTCCCGTAAACGCCGATCAATCTGAATGGCCATAGCCATAGACTCATTCAGACCTGTAGGCGCAGGGAACCCCACCATAACATCCTTAATGGCCTCAGAAAGACCATTTCTGAAGTTTGCAGCCAGGGCGCACTCATTCCACTGAGTAAGCACCGACCATTTCCGAAATTTCTGACAATATATTTCCGCTTCATCATGCCCCTGAGAGAGGGCTAATAAAGCCTTTTCAGCCTGAATCTCTAGGTTAGGTTCCTCATAGAGCAATCCCAATGCCAGAAAAAACGCATCCACACTGAGCAATGCAGGATCCCCTGGTGCCAATGCAAATGCCCAATTCTGAGGGTCGCCCCGTAGGAATGATATAACAATCTTGACCTGTTGAGCAGGGTCTCCAGAGGAGCGAGATTTCAAAGAGAGAAACAATTTACAATTGTTCCTGAAATTCAGGAAGGTAGATCTATCTCCAGAAAAACACTCTGGAATAGGAATTCTAGGTTCAGACATGGGAGTGTGAACAACGAAATCCTGTATGTTTTGAACCTTTGCCGCGAGATTACTCAGGCTGGAAGCCAAACTCTGGACATCCATGATAAACAGCTAAGATCAGAGCCATTCAAGGGTTAAGAGGAGGTAAGAAGCAGCTAGACAGCAATTAAGGGCTAGGCAGCAAAACTCTGAAGGAAAAAAAAAAAAAAAATTTCCCTTGAACACTTCTATTTCTCCTGCTTCAGCCCAAACAATTAACACTTTGTGGGCCGGCTATACTGTCATGAATCCCCAATGGCTAGGGATAGCACAGGATTAGCAAAGTAATAATAAATATCGGACGAGCTCTAGGGTGATGGAACCTGGGCTGACCGCTGCCCTACGCCTGACAAACGCAACTAGAGATAGCCAGGGAGCGTGCCTATGTTGGTTCTAGACGCCACGCACCAGCCTAAGAGCTAACTAGTACTGCAGAGGAAACAAAGACCTCACTTGCCTCCAGAGGAATCAACCCCAAAGATATAGTTGCCCCCCACATGTATTGACGGTGAAATGAGAGGAAGGCACACACATAGAGATGATGTATATAGCTTTAGCAAATAGAGGCCCGCTGAAAACTAGAAAGCAGAATGACACAAAAGGGGACTGAGCGGTCAGCAAAAAACCCTAATCAAAAAAACCATCCTGAGATTACAAGAACCCATGTGCCAACTCATGGCACATGGGGAGAACCTCAGTCCACTAGAGCAACCAGCTAACAAAGAGACATTCTAAGCAAGCTGGACAAAAAACCAAACAACTGAAAATCAGCACTTAGCTTATCCTGAAAGATCTGGGAGCAGGTAGGCAGGAACCAAACAGAGCACATCTGAACACATTGATAGCCGGCAAGGGAAATGACAGAAAGGCCAGGTAAAATAGGAAACAACCAGCCTCTGATGGACAGATGGAAACCAAAGGCCGCAACCCACCAAAGTCACCCAGTACCAGCAGTAACCACCAGAGGGAGCCCGCAAACAGAATCCACAACAGTGGAGATAAGGGGAGGGGGAAAAAATAATAAATTACTGATAGGGATTTGTTATAAATCTCCAAAAATAATGGAAGCAATGGAGAATATCCTCGTAAAGCAAATAGATGAGGCTGCGACTCAAGGAGAAGTCATTATTATGGGGGACTTCAACTACCCTGAAATAGATTGGGGAACAGAAACCTGCAGTTCCAGCAAAGGTAATCGGTTTTTGACAACTATGAGAGACAATTACCTTTCACAACTGGTTCAGGACCCAACAAGAAGGTGGGCACTGCTAGACCTAATATTAACTAACAGGCCAGACCGCATATCAAATATAAGGGTTGGGGGTCACTTGGGGAATAGTGATCACAAAATAATACGTTTTCATGTAACCTTTAATAAGATGGGTAGTAGGGGGGTGACAAGGACACTAAACTTCAGGAGGGCAAATTTCCAACGGATGAGAGAGGATCTTGGTGCAATTAACTGGGACGATATCCTGAGACACAAAAATACACAAAGAAAATGGGAGACGTTTATTAGCATCCTGGATAGGACCTGTGCACAGTATATACCGTATGGGAATAAACATACTAGAAATTGGAGGAAACCAATATGGCTAAATAGAGCTGTAAGGGGCGCAATAAGGGACAAAAAGAAAGCATTTAGAGAATTAAAGGAAGTAGGTAGTGAGGAGGCATTAAATAAATACAGAAAATTAAATAAATTCTGTAAAAAGCAAATCAAGGCAGCAAAGATTGAGACAGAGAGACTCATTGCCAGAGAGAGTAAAAATAATCCCAAAATATTCTTTAACTATATAAATAGTAAGAAACTAAAAAATGACAGTGTTGGCCCCCTTAAAAATAATCTGGGGGAAATGGTGGATGAGGATGAGGAAAAAGCCAATATGCTAAATGACTTTTTTTCATCAGTATTTACAAAAGAAAATCCCATGGCAGCCAATATGACTAGTGATAAAAATTCCCCATTAAATGTCACCTGCTTAACCCAGCAGGAAGTACAGCGGCGTCTAAAAATAACTAAAATTGACAAATCTCCGGGCCCGGATGGGATACACCCCCGAGTACTACAGGAACTAAGTACAGTCATTGATAGACCATTATTTTTAATCTTTAAAGACTCCATAATAACAGGGTCTGTACCACAGGACTGGCGTATAGCAAATGTGATGCCAATATTCAAAAAAGGGGCAAAAACTGAACTCGGTAATTATAGGCCAGTAAGCTTAACCTCTACTGTGGGTAAAATCCTGGAGGGCATTCTAAGGGATACTATACTGGAGTATCTGAAGAGGAATAACCTTATGACCCAGTATCAGCACGGGTTTACTAGGGACCGTTCATGTCAGACTAATTTGATCAGCTTCTATGAAGAGGTAAGTTCCGGACTGGACCAAGGGAACCCAGTGGACGTAGTGTATATGGACTTTTCCAAAGCTTTTGATACGGTGCCACACAAAAGGTTGTTACATAAAATGAGAGTAATGGGGATAGGGGAAAATATGTGTAAGTGGGTTGAGAGCTGGCTCAGGGATAGGAAACAAAGGGTGGTTATTAATGGAGCACACTCGGACTGGGTCGCGGTTAGCAGTGGGGTACCACAGGGGTCAGTATTGGGCCCTCTTCTTTTTAACATATTTATTAATGACCTTGTAGGGGGCATTCAGAGTAGAATTTCAATATTTGCAGATGACACTAAACTCTGCAGGGTAATCAATATAGGGGAGGACAATTTTATATTACAGGATGATTTATGTAAACTAGAAGCTTGGGCTGATAAATGGCAAATGAGCTTTAATGGGGATAAATGTAAGGTCATGCACTTGGGTAGAAGTAATAAGATGTATAACTATGTGCTTAATTCTAAAACTCTGGGCAAAACCGTCAATGAAAAAGACCTGGGTATATGGGTGGATGACAAACTCATATTCAGTGGCCAGTGTCAGGCAGCTGCTACAAAGGCAAATAAAATAATGGAATGTATTAAAAGAGGCATAGATGCTCATGAGGAGAACATAATTTTACCTCTATACAAGTCACTAGTTCGACCACACTTAGAATACTGTGCACAGTTCTGGTCTCCGGTGTATAAGAAAGACATAGCTGAACTGGAGCGGGTGCAGAGAAGAGCGACCAAGGTTATTAGAGGACTGGGGGGTCTGCAATACCAAGATAGGTTATTATACTTGGGGCTATTTAGTTTGGAAAAACGAAGACTAAGGGGTGATCTTATTTTAATGTATAAATATATGAGGGGACAGTACAAAGACCTTTCTGATGATCTTTTTAATCATAAACCTGAGACAGGGACAAGGGGGCATCCTCTACGTCTGGAGGAAAAAAGGTTTAAGCATAATAACAGACGCGGATTCTTTACTGTAAGAGCAGTGAGACTATGGAACTCTCTGCCGTATGATGTTGTAATGAGTGATTCATTAATTAAATTTAAGAGGGGACTGGATGCCTTCCTGGAAAAGTATAATGTTACAGGGTATATACACTAGATTCCTTGATAAGGCGTTGATCCAGGGAACTAGTCTGATTGCCGTATGTGGAGTCGGGAAGGAATTTTTTTCCCCATGGTGGAGTTACTCTTTGCCACATGGGTTTTTTTTGCCTTCCTCTGGATCAACATGTTAGGGCATGTTAGGTTAGGCTATGGGTTGAACTAGATGGACTTACAGTCTTCCTTCAACCTTAATAACTATGTAACTATGTAACTATGTACCGGGCCCCAACTGGCGGTGTTAGAGTCCAGGGTCAGCAGGAGGAGGAGAGGGAGCAGAGTGTAGGCCGAAGCCTGCACTGGAGCAAGTTGAAAGGGAAACTTTAACCCCCCCCCCAGGCCTTTGTAGCTGAAAGAGCCATCGTGTACAGCACTAATGCTGGAAAAGGTAAACTTAGCTCTTTTAATTATGGTCCTTGCACATGCTGAACCTAACACTTATGAAAAGTGTCCCCTCCTACCGTGATACCGTCCGGTTGGTGGAACTGTCCTTTGTGATGTGACGCAGCACAGCCGTCATTCTTACCCCCTTGGCGCCGTGCGCCGCCTCCTCAGCGTTGTTTGAATCAGTCCCGGAGCCTGCGCTGTTAGGTTAGCCCTTGGCCATGCACACATTTTGCGCTGCCCGTCTTCTGACATCATTTGGTGTCAGGCTGGCTGCGCCTGTGCGGTCGCGCTGGCCGAGAGCCCGCCTCGCAGTGTCGTCTAATGTAATCCCACCGCGGGCCTGGGATCCATGGCCATGCGCAGTGCATATCCTCACCTCTCACTCCCCTCCCTACGGCTTCTTAAGACTGTGCGGTGTCACGGCCGTGGCATGCTATTAGGGACCAGCTGACACCGCACAGTCTGAAGAAGCCGTAGGGAGAAGAGTGAGAGGTGGAGGTTCAGATATGCACTGCGCATGTCCATGGATCTCAGGCCCCCAGTGGGATTAAATCAGAAGACAGTACGAGGCGGGCTCTCGGCCAGCGCGTCCGCACAGGCGCAGCCAGCCTGACACCAAATGATGTCAGAAGACGGGCAGCGCAAAATGTGTGCATGGCCAAGGGCTAACCTAACAGCGCAGGCTCCGGGACTGATTCAAACAACGCTGAGGAGGCGGCGCACGGCGCCAAGGGGGTAAGAATGACGGCTGTACTGCGTCACATCACAAAGGACAGTTCCACCAACCGGACGGTATCACGGTAGGAGGGGACACTTTTCATAAGTGTTAGGTTCAGCATGTGCAAGGAGCACCACGAAAAGAGGCACTTTTTCCCTTTGCATCATTACTGCTGCACAAGGTGGCTCCTTCAGTAACAAACGCCTGGGGGGGGGGGACAGGTTCCCTTACATTTAACTTGTTGTGCCTGCGTGGCGGTCGCAGTACACGTTGCCGTATACACAGCAGGGGAACAGCTGGCGGTGCTGAACCCCAATAACACATTGGCGAGGTGTTTGGCTCTGTGCGGACAGCACTTCTGGACGGCAACTAGCGGTGTTGGAGCCCAGGGACAGGTGGAGGAGGAGGATGTGGAGGAGGTAGGAGGAGGTAGAAGGGATTGCCACACACACAGCTGGGGAACAGCTGACGTTACTGAACCCCAATAACAGAGGAGGGACTGTTGGGACTGTGCGGACAGCACTTCTGGACGGCAACTAGCGGTGTTGGAGCCCAGGGACAGGTGGAGGAGGAGGAGGTGGAGGAGGTAGGAGGAGGTAGGAGGGATTGCCACACACACAGCAGGGGAACAGCTGACGTTACTGAACCCCAATAACAGAGGAGGGACTGTTGGGACTGTGCGGACAGCACTTCTGGACGGCAACTAGCGGTGTTGGAGCCCAGGGACAGGAGGAGGAGGTGGAGGAGGTAGGAGGAGGTAGGAGGGATTGCCACACACACAGCAGGGGAACAGCTGATGTTACTGAACCCCAATAACAGAGGAGGGACTGTTGGGACTGTGCGGACAGCACTTCTGGACGGCAACTAGCGGTGTTGGAGCCCAGGGACAGGAGGAGGAGGTGTGTTGTGAATTTGGTTTCTGGGCTCCCCCGGTGGTTTCTGGTGGTACTGCACTTGTGTGCTTCATCTCCTCTGTTCACCTGTTTTCCATCTGGATGTGGGAGTTTTCTATTTAGCCTTGCTCCTCAGTCATTTCTATGCCGGCCATCAATGTTACCAGAAGCCTTTCTGTTGCATGTTCCTGCTCCTAGACAACTATCAGCTAAGTTGGACTTGTTGTCCTAAGTTTGTTTTGCATTTTTGTTCCAGTTCTCTGTGATTGAATATTTCTGAGGCTGGAAGCTCTTGTGAGCTGAAATTGCCACTCTGGTGTCATGAGTTGATATTAGAGTCTTAAAGTAATTTCAGGATGGTATTTTGAAAGGGTTTTCAGCTGACCGTGAAGTTCCCTTTTCTGTCTTCCTACTATCTAGTAAGCGGACCTCAATTTGCTAAACCTATCTTCATACTTCGTATGTCAATTTCCTCTAAATCACCGCCAATATATGTGGGGGCTACTGTCTGCCTTTTGGGGAAAATTTCTCTAGAGGTAAGCCAGGTCTGTATTTTCCTCTGCTAGGGTCAGTCAGTTCTCCGGCTGGCGCTGGGTGTCTAGGGATAAAACGTAGGCACGCTACCCGGCCACTGTTAGTTGTGTGGTAGGTTTAGCTCATGGTCAGCTCGAGTTCCCATCTTCCAAGAGCTAGTCCTTTTGTATGCTTAATTACGTTCTCTTGCCATTGAGAACCACGACAGTTTGGCCGGCCAAGAGTTAAAATAATTGGCAGAAGAAAGGAGAGAAAAGAAGTCTGCAGAGATTTTATTTTTTTTTTTTTCCTGAGTTTGCTCATTAGTTGATTCACTAGCATCTCTGCTTACTGCAGCCTTCGTCTCTCTCTCCTTCTAATCCTTGAATGGTTCTGATTTCACCTGATTAATATGGATCCTCAGAGTTTAGCTACAGGTTTGAATAATCTCGCTATGAAGGTTCAAACCTTACAGGATTTCGTTATTCATGCTCCTACATCTGAACCTAGAATTCCTTTACCTGAATTTTTCTCTGGGGATAGATCTCGCTTCCAGAATTTCAAACATAATTGTAAATTATTTTTGTCTCTGAGATCTCGCTCCGCTGGAGATCCTGCACAGCAGGTCAGGATTGTAATTTCCTTGCTCCGGGGCGACCCTCAGGATTGGGCATTTGCTTTGGCACCAGGGGATCCTGCGTTGCTCAATGTGGATGCGTTTTTCCTGGCTTTGGGGTTGCTTTATGAGGAACCTCATTTAGAAATTCAGGCTGAAAAAGCCTTAATGGCCCTGTCTCAAGGGCAAGATGAGGCTGAAATTTACTGCCAAAAATTTCGTAAGTGGTCTGTGCTTACTCAGTGGAATGAGTGCGCCCTGGCGGCGAAATTCAGAGAGGGTCTCTCTGATGCCATTAAAGATGTTATGGTGGGGTTCCCTGTGCCTACAGGTCTGAATGAGTCCATGACAATGGCTATTCAGATTGATCAGCGTTTGCGGGAGCGCAAACCTGTGCACCATTTGGCGGTGTCTACTGAGAAGACGCCAGAGATTATGCAATGTGATAGAATTCTGTCCAGAAGCGAACGACAGAATTTTAGGCGAAAAAATGGGTTATGCTTCTATTGTGGTGATTCAACTCATGTTATATCAGCATGCTCTAAACGTACTAAGAAGGTTGATAAGTCTGTTTCAATTGGCACTTTACAGTCTAAGTTTATTCTATCTGTGACCCTGATTTGCTCTTTATCGTCTATTACCGCGGACGCCTATGTCGACTCTGGCGCCGCTTTGAGTCTTATGGATTGGTCCTTTGCCAAACGCTGTGGGTTTGATTTAGAGCCTCTGGAAGTTCCTATACCTCTGAAGGGTATTGACTCTACGCCATTGGCTAGTAACAAACCACAATACTGGACACAAGTAACTATGCGTATTAATCCGGATCACCAGGAGATTATTCGCTTCCTTGTGTTGTATAATCTACATGATGTGTTGGTGCTTGGATTGCCATGGCTGCAATCTCATAACCCAGTCCTCGACTGGAAAGCAATGTCTGTGTTAAGCTGGGGATGTCAGGGGAATCATGGGGACGTACCTTTGATTTCCATTTCGTCATCTATTCCCTCTGAGATTCCGGAATTTTTATCTGATTATCGTGACGTTTTTGAGGAGCCTAAACTTGGTTCACTACCTCCGCACAGAGATTGCGATTGTACTATAGATCTGATTCCGGGCAGTAAGTTTCCAAAGGGTCGTTTATTTAATCTATCTGTGCCTGAACATGCTGCTATGCGGGAATATATTAAGGAGTCCTTGGAAAAGGGACATATTCGTCCTTCGTCATCTCCCTTAGGAGCCGGTTTTTTCTTTGTAGCTAAAAAAGATGGCTCTTTGAGGCCGTGTATTGATTATCGGCTTTTGAATAAAATCACGGTTAAATATCAGTATCCTTTGCCACTGCTTACTGATTTGTTTGCTCGAATAAAGGGGGCCAAGTGGTTCTCTAAGATTGATCTTCGTGGGGCGTATAATTTGGTGCGAATTAAGCAGGGGGATGAGTGGAAAACCGCATTTAATACGCCTGAGGGCCATTTTGAGTACTTAGTAATGCCTTTTGGTCTTTCAAATGCCCCTTCAGTCTTTCAGTCCTTTATGCATGACATTTTCCGTGATTATTTGGATAAATTTTTGATTGTGTATCTGGATGATATTTTGATTTTTTCGGATGACTGGGACTCTCATGTCCAACAGGTCAGGAGGGTTTTTCAGGTTTTGCGCTCTAATTCCTTGTGTGTAAAGGGTTCTAAGTGCGTTTTTGGGGTTCAAAAGATTTCGTTTTTGGGGTACATTTTTTCCCCCTCTTCCATTGAGATGGACCCTGTCAAGGTTCAGGCTATTTGTGATTGGACGCAGCCCTCTTCTCTTAAGAGTCTTCAGAAGTTTTTGGGCTTTGCTAATTTTTATCGTCGATTTATAACTGATTTTTCTGATGTTGCTAAACCGTTGACTGATTTGACTAAGAAGGGTGCTGATGTTGCTGATTGGTCCCCTGCTGCTGTGGAGGCCTTTCGGGAGCTTAAGCGCCGCTTTTCTTCCGCCCCTGTATTGCGTCAGCCTGATGTTACTCTTCCTTTTCAGGTTGAGGTTGACGCTTCAGAAATCGGAGCTGGGGCGGTTTTGTCGCAGAAAAGTTCCGACTGCTCCGTGATGAGACCTTGTGCGTTCTTTTCTCGCAAATTTTCGCCCGCTGAGCGAAATTATGATATTGGTAATCGGGAGCTCTTGGCTATGAAGTGGGCTTTTGAGGAGTGGCGTCATTGGCTTGAGGGGGCTAGACATCAGGTGGTGGTATTGACCGACCACAAGAATTTGATTTATCTTGAGTCTGCCAGGCGCCTGAATCCTAGACAGGCGCGCTGGTCGTTATTTTTCTCTCGGTTTAATTTTGTGGTTTCTTACCTACCAGGTTCTAAAAATGTGAAGGCGGATGCCCTTTCTAGGAGTTTTGAGCCTGATTCCCCTGGTAATTCTGAACCTACAGGTATCCTTAAGGATGGAGTGATATTATCTGCTGTTTCCCCAGACTTGCGACGGGTCTTGCAGGAGTTTCAGGCGAATAGACCTGATCGTTGCCCGCCTGGTAGAATGTTTGTTCCTGATGATTGGACCAGTAGAGTCATCTCGGAGGTCCATTCGTCTGCGTTAGCAGGTCATCCTGGAATCTTTGGTACCAGGGATTTGGTGGCTAGGTCCTTCTGGTGGCCTTCCCTGTCGCGAGATGTGCGAGGTTTTGTGCAGTCTTGTGATGTTTGTGCTCGGGCCAAGCCTTGTTGTTCTCGGGCTAGTGGATTGTTGTTATCCTTGCCTATTCCGAAGAGGCCTTGGACTCACATCTCCATGGATTTTATTTCTGATCTCCCTGTTTCTCAGAAGATGTCTGTCATCTGGGTGGTGTGTGACCGTTTCTCTAAGATGGTCCATTTGGTTCCCTTGCCCAAATTGCCTTCCTCATCCGAGCTGGTTCCTCTGTTTTTTCAAAATGTGGTGCGCTTGCATGGTATTCCGGAGAATATCGTTTCTGACAGGGGAACCCAATTCGTGTCTAGATTTTGGCGAGCGTTCTGTGCTAGGATGGGCATTGATTTGTCTTTTTCGTCTGCTTTCCATCCTCAGACTAATGGCCAGACCGAGCGAACTAATCAGACCTTGGAGACTTATTTGAGGTGTTTTGTGTCTGCGGATCAGGATGATTGGGTTGCCTTTTTGCCCTTGGCGGAGTTTGCCCTCAATAATCGGGCTAGTTCTGCCACCTTGGTTTCTCCTTTCTTCTGTAATTCGGGGTTTCATCCTCGTTTCTCTTCCGGTCAGGTGGAGTCTTCGGATTGTCCTGGAGTGGATGCTGTGGTGGAGAGGTTGCATCAGATTTGGGGGCATGTGGTGGACAATTTGAAGTTGTCCCAGGAGAAGACTCAGCATTTTGCCAACCGCCGTCGTCGTGTTGGTCCTCGTCTTTGTGTTGGGGACTTGGTGTGGTTATCTTCTCGTTTTGTCCCTATGAAGGTTTCTTCTCCTAAGTTTAAGCCTCGGTTCATCGGCCCGTACAAGATATTGGAGATTCTTAACCCTGTGTCCTTTCGTTTGGACCTCCCTGCATCTTTTTCTATTCATAATGTCTTCCATCGGTCATTGTTGCGCAGGTATGAGGTACCGGTTGTGCCTTCCGTGGAGCCTCCTGCTCCGGTGTTGGTTGAGGGTGAGTTGGAGTACGTTGTCGAGAAGATCTTGGACTCCCGTGTTTCCAGACGGAGACTTCAGTATCTGGTCAAGTGGAAGGGCTACGGTCAGGAGGATAACTCTTGGGTGACAGCCTCTGATGTTCATGCCTCCGATTTGGTCCGTGCCTTTCATAGGGCTCATCCTGATCGCCCTGGTGGTTCTGGTGAGGGTTCGGTGCCCCCTCCTTGAGGGGGGGGTACTGTTGTGAATTTGGTTTCTGGGCTCCCCCGGTGGTTTCCGGTGGTACTGCACTTGTGTGCTTCATCTCCTCTGTTCACCTGTTTTCCATCTGGATGTGGGAGTTTTCTATTTAGCCTTGCTCCTCAGTCATTTCTATGCCGGCCATCAATGTTACCAGAAGCCTTTCTGTTGCATGTTCCTGCTCCTAGACAACTATCAGCTAAGTTGGACTTGTTGTCCTAAGTTTGTTTTGCATTTTTGTTCCAGTTCTCTGTGATTGAATATTTCTGAGGCTGGAAGCTCTTGTGAGCTGAAATTGCCACTCTGGTGTCATGAGTTGATATTAGAGTCTTAAAGTAATTTCAGGATGGTATTTTGAAAGGGTTTTCAGCTGACCGTGAAGTTCCCTTTTCTGTCTTCCTACTATCTAGTAAGCGGACCTCAATTTGCTAAACCTATCTTCATACTTCGTATGTCAATTTCCTCTAAATCACCGCCAATATATGTGGGGGCTACTGTCTGCCTTTTGGGGAAAATTTCTCTAGAGGTAAGCCAGGTCTGTATTTTCCTCTGCTAGGGTCAGTCAGTTCTCCGGCTGGCGCTGGGCGTCTAGGGATAAAACGTAGGCACGCTACCCGGCCACTGTTAGTTGTGCGGTAGGTTTAGCTCATGGTCAGCTCGAGTTCCCATCTTCCAAGAGCTAGTCCTTTTGTATGCTTAATTACGTTCTCTTGCCATTGAGAACCACGACAGAGGTGGAGGAGGTAGGAGGAGGTAGGAGGGATTGCCACACACACAGCAGGGGAACAGCTGACGTTACTGAACCCCAATAACAGAGGAGGGACTGTTGGGACTGTGCGGACAGCACTTCTGGACGGCAACTAGCGGTGTTGGAGCCCAGGGACAGGTGGAGGAGGAGGAGGTGGAGGAGGTAGGAGGAGGTAGGAGGGATTGCCACACACACAGCAGGGGAACAGCTGACGTTACTGAACCCCAATAACAGAGGAGGGACTGTTGGGACTGTGCGGACAGCACTTCTGGACGGCAACTAGCGGTGTTGGAGCCCAGGGACAGGAGGAGGAGGAGGAGGTGGAGGAGATAGGAGGGATTGCCACACACACAGCTGGGGAACAGCTGACGTTACTGAACCCCAATAACAGAGGAGGGACTGTTGGGACTGTGCGGACAGCACTTCTGGACGGCAACTAGCGGTGTTGGAGCCCAGGGACAGGAGGAGGAGGAGGAGGTGGAGGAGATAGGAGGGATTGCCACACACACAGCTGGGGAACAGCTGATGTTACTGAACCCCAATAACAGAGGAGGGACTGTTGGGACTGTGCGGACAGCACTTCTGGACGGCAACTAGCGGTGTTGGAGCCCAGGGACAGGAGGAGGAGGAGGAGGTGGAGGAGGTAGGAGGAGGTAGGAGGGATTGCCACACACACAGCAGGGGAACAGCTGACGTTACTGAACCTGTCATGATCTCTGCAGGCAGAGATCATAGCAAGCCTATAGAGGGACAAGCTCTCGGAAGATGGAACTATACCGACCATGAACTAAGCCTGCCGCGCAACTAGAAATAGCCAGGTAGCATTTCCTATTTATCGCTAGATGCCCAGCTCTGGCCTAAGACCTAAATAGCTAGCAGAGGGAAATATAAGACCTGGCTCACCTCTAGAGAAATATTCCAAAGAAGACAGTAGCCCCCCACATATAATGACGGTGAGTTCAGATGAAACAACAAACGCAGCAGGAAAATAGTCTTAGCAAATTTGAGGTCCGCTTACTAGATAGCAGAAGACAGATAGTATACTTTCATGGTCAGCAGAAAAACACTAACAAAACACCATCCAGAGATTACCTTAAACTCTGGCATTAACTCATAACGCCAGAGTAGCAATCCCTGATCAACGAGAGCTTTCCAGACACAGTAACAAAACTTCAGCTGTGAACTGGAACAAATAGGCAAAACGAAACATGGACAAAAGTCCAACTTATCTAGTAGTTGTCTAGAAGCAGGAACAAGCACTGAGAGGCATCAGATAACATTGTTGACCGGCAAGAAACCACCAGAGAAATGAGCTTAAATAGCGACACCCACTACTGATGGAACCAGGTGAAACAGGAAAGAGGATGACAAGTCCAATTCCACAAACGGCCACCGGGGGAGCCCAGAATCCAAATTCACAACAGTACCCCCCCCTCAAGGAGGGGGCACCGAACCCTCACCAGATCCACCAGGGCGACCAGGATGAGCCCTATGGAAGGCACGAACAAGATCAGAAGCATGAACATCAGATGCATTGACCCAAGAATTATCCTCCTGGCCGTAACCCTTCCAGTTGACCAGATACTGGAGTCTCCGTCTGGAAACACGAGAGTCCAAAATTTTCTCCACAACGTACTCCAACTCACCCTCAACCAACACCGGAGCAGGAGGCTCAACTGAAGGTACAACAGGTACCTCATACCTGCGCAATAACGACCGATGAAAAACGTTATGAATGGAAAAGGACGCAGGGAGGTCCAAACGGAAAGAAACAGGATTAAGAATCTCCAATATTCTATAAGGGCCGATGAACCGAGGTTTAAACTTAGGAGAAGAGACCCTCATAGGGACAAAACGAGAAGACAACCACACCAAATCTCCAACACAAAGCCGAGAACCAACACGACGATGACGGTTGGCAAAACGCTGAGTCTTCTCCTGGGACAACTTCAAATTGTCCATAACCTGCCCCCAGATGTGATGCAATCTCTCCACCACCGCATCCACTCCAGGACAATCCGAGGATTCCACCTGACCGGAGGAAAATCGAGGGTGAAACCCCGAATTACAGAAAAACGGGGACACCAAGGTGGAAGAGCTGGCCCGATTATTGAGGGCGAACTCTGCCAATGGCAAAAAAGCAACCCAATCATCCTGGTCAGCAGAGACAAAACACCTCAGATATGTCTCCAGGGTCTGATTAGTCCGCTCGGTCTGGCCATTAGTCTGAGGGTGAAAAGCAGATGAAAAAGACAAATCTATGCCCATCCTAGCACAGAATGCCCGCCAAAATCTAGACACAAATTGGGTACCTCTGTCAGAAACAATATTCTCAGGAATACCGTGCAATCGGACAACATTCTGAAAAAACAGAGGAACCAACTCAGAAGAAGAAGGCAACTTGGGCAGAGGAACCAAATGGACCATTTTAGAGAAACGGTCACAGACCACCCAGATGACAGACATCTTCTGGGAAACAGGCAGATCTGAAATAAAATCCATCGAGATGTGTGTCCAAGGCCTCTTAGGAATAGGCAAGGGCAACAGCAGTCCGCTAGCCCGAGAACTACAAGACTTGGCCCGAGCACAAACGTCACATGACTGCACAAAGACTCGCACATCTCGTGACAGGGAAGGCCACCAGAAGGATCTTGCCACCAAATCCCTGGTACCAAAAATTCCGAGATGACCTGCCAATGCAGAAGAATGTACCTCAGAGATGACTCTGCTGGTCCAATCATCCGGAACAAACAGTCTATCAGGCGGACAACGATCCGGTCTATCCGCCTGAAACTCTTGCAAGGACCGCCGCAGATCAGGAGAAACGGCCGACAAAATTACTCCCTCCCTAAGGATACCTGTGGGTTCAGAATTACCAGGAGAGTCCGGGTCAAAACTCCTAGAAAGGGCATCTGCCTTAACATTCTTAGAACCCGGTAGGTATGACACCACAAAATTAAAGCGAGAAAAAAATAAAGACCAGCGCGCCTGTCTAGGATTCAGGCGTCTGGCAGTCTCAAGATAAATCAAATTTTTGTGGTCAGTCAATACCACCACCTGATGCCTAGCCCCCTCGAGCCAATGGCGCCACTCCTCAAACGCCCACTTCATGGCCAAAAGCTCCCGATTCCCAACATCATAATTCCGCTCTGCGGGCGAAAATTTGCGAGAAAAGAAGGCACAAGGCCTAATGACGGAGCAGTCGGAACCTTTCTGCGACAACACTGCCCCAGCTCCGATCTCCGAAGCGTCAACCTCAACCTGAAAAGGCAGATTCACATCAGGCTGACGCAACACAGGGGCAGAGGCAAAACGGCGCTTAAGCTCCTGAAAGGCCTCTACAGCATGAGGGGACCAATTAGCAACATCAGCGCCTTGTCTGGTCAAATCAGTCAGTGGTTTAACGACATCCGAAAAACCAGCAATAAATCGGCGGTAAAAGTTGGCAAAGCCCAAAAATCTCTGAAGACCCTTAAGAGAGGAGGGCTGAGTCCAGTCACAAATAGCTTGCACCTTGACGGGATCCATCTCAATGGAAGAGGGAGAAAAAATATACCCCAAAAAGGAAATTTTCTGGACCCCAAAAACGCACTTAGACCCCTTCACACATAAAGAATTAGACCGCAGAACCTGAAAAACTCTCCTGACCTGCTGGACATGAGAGTCCCAGTCATCAGAAAAAATCAGAATATCATCCAGATATATTATCATAAATTTATCCAGAAAATCGCGGAAAATATCATGCATAAAAGACTGGAAAACTGAAGGGGCATTAGAAAGACCAAAAGGCATGACCAAATACTCAAAGTGGCCCTCGGGCGTATTAAATGCGGTCTTCCACTCATCCCCCTGCCTGATCCGCACCAAATTATACGCCCCACGAAGATCAATTTTAGAGAACCACTTAGCACCCTCTATACGAGCAAACAAATCAGTAAGCAATGGCAATGGGTATTGATACTTAACAGTGATCTTATTCAGAAGCCGATAATCAATACATGGTCTCAAAGAGCCGTCTTTTTTTGAGACAAAGAAAAACCCAGCTCCCAAGGGAGAAGAAGATGGACGAATATGTCCCTTTTCCAAAGACTCCTTTATATATTCCCGCATAGCAGCATGTTCCGGCACAGACAGATTAAACAAACGACCCTTTGGATATTTACAACCCGGTATCAAATCTATGGCACAATCGCACTCACGGTGCGGAGGTAACGACCCAAGCTTGGGTTCGTCAAAGACGTCTTGATAATCAGAGAGGAACTCAGGGACTTCAGAGGGAATGGACGACGAAATAGAAACCAAAGGTAAGTCCCCATGAATACCCTTACATCCCCAGCTCAACACAGACATTGCTCTCCAGTCCAAGACTGGGTTGTGAGACTGCAACCATGGCAATCCCAGTACCAAATCGTCATGTAAATTATACAGCACCAGGAAACGAATAATCTCCTGGTGATCCGGATTGATACGCATGGTTACTTGTGTCCAGTATTGTGGTTTATTATTAGCCAATGGGGTGGAGTCAATCCCCTTCAGAGGAATAAGAGTCTCCAAAGGCTCTAAATCAAAACCACAACGATTGGCAAAGGACCAATCCATAAGACTCAGAGCGGCGCCAGAGTCAACATAGGCGTCCGTGGCAATGGATGACAAAGAGCAAATCAGGGTTACAGACAAAATAAACTTAGACTGAATGGTGCCAATGGAAACAGACTTATCAAGCTTCTTTGTACGCCTAGAGCATGCTGATATAACATGAGTAGAATCCCCACAATAGAAACACAATCCATTCTTCCGTCTAAAATTCTGTCGCTCGCTCCTGGACAGAATTCTATCACACTGCATACTTTCTGGCGTCTTTTCCATAGACACCGCCAGATGGTGCACCGGTTTGCGCTCCCGCAGACGCCTATCAATCTGAATAGCCATTGTCATGGACTCATTCAGACCTGCAGGCACAGGGAACCCCACCATAACATCCTTAACGGCATCAGAGAGACCTTCTCTGAAAGTTGCCGCCAAGGCGCACTCATTCCACTGAGTAAGCACAGACCATTTACGGAATTTTTGGCAGAAAACTTCAGCTTCGTCTTGCCCCTGAGATAGTGCCATCAAAGTTTTTTCTGCCTGAAGTTCCAAATGAGGTTCCTCATAAAGCAAGCCCAAGGCCAGAAAAAACGCATCCACATCGCGTAACGCAGGATCCCCTGCTGGCAATGAGAAGGCCCAATCTTGAGGGTCACCCCTGAGCAAGGAAATCACAATCCTAACCTGCTGAGCAGGGTCTCCAGCTGAACGAGACTTCAGGGACAAATAAAGCTTACAATTATTTCGGAAATTCTGGAAGCTAGCTCTATTCCCTGTGAAGAACTCCGGCAAAGGAATTCTCGGCTCAGATACCAGAGCATGTACCACAAAATCTTGTAAATTTTGTACTTTCGTGATGAGATTATTCAAACCCGCAGTTACACTCTGGAGATCCATTATTGTCAGGTGCACACAGAGCCATACAGAGATTAGGAGGAGAGAGAGAAAAAAGACTGCAGCAAGGCAGACTGGAGGGAAAAAAAAAAAAAAAAAAAAATTCCAGCAGACTTCTTATAACTCTCCTTTCTAAACCTGGGTCTTTAACACTTTACTGGCCGGTCAAACTGTCATGATCTCTGCAGGCAGAGATCATAGCAAGCCTATAGAGGGACAAGCTCTCGGAAGATGGAACTATACCGACCATGAACTAAGCCTGCCGCGCAACTAGAAATAGCCAGGTAGCATTTCCTATTTATCGCTAGATGCCCAGCTCTGGCCTAAGACCTAAATAGCTAGCAGAGGGAAATATAAGACCTGGCTCACCTCTAGAGAAATATTCCAAAGAAGACAGTAGCCCCCCACATATAATGACGGTGAGTTCAGATGAAACAACAAACGCAGCAGGAAAATAGTCTTAGCAAATTTGAGGTCCGCTTACTAGATAGCAGAAGACAGATAGTATACTTTCATGGTCAGCAGAAAAACACTAACAAAACACCATCCAGAGATTACCTTAAACTCTGGCATTAACTCATAACGCCAGAGTAGCAATCCCTGATCAACGAGAGCTTTCCAGACACAGTAACAAAACTTCAGCTGTGAACTGGAACAAATAGGCAAAACGAAACATGGACAAAAGTCCAACTTATCTAGTAGTTGTCTAGAAGCAGGAACAAGCACTGAGAGGCATCAGATAACATTGTTGACCGGCAAGAAACCACCAGAGAAATGAGCTTAAATAGCGACACCCACTACTGATGGAACCAGGTGAAACAGGAAAGAGGATGACAAGTCCAATTCCACAAACGGCCACCGGGGGAGCCCAGAATCCAAATTCACAACATGAACCCCAATAACAGAGGAGGGACTGTTGGGACTGTGCGGACAGCACTTCTGGACGGCAACTAGCGGTGTTGGAGCCCAGGGACAGGAGGAGGAGGTGGAGGAGGTAGGAGGAGGTAGGAGGGATTGCCACACACACAGCAGGGGAACAGCTGACGTTACTGAACCCCAATAACAGAGGAGCGACTGTTGACTGTGCGTACAGCACTACCAGGCAACAACTAGCGGTGTTGGAGCCCAGGGACAGGTGGAAAAGCAGAGGAACACAATGTAGGCCGAAACCTGATTGGAGAAAGTCGAAAGGGAACCTTTAACCCCCCCCCCCAAGGCGTTTGTAGCTGAAAGAGCCAGCTTGTGCAGCACAAAAGATGCAAAAGGAAAAGGTGGCTCTTTTCATTATGCTCCTTGCAAACACAGAACTAAACACTTATAAAATGTGTCCCCTGAAACCGTGAGACCGTCCCGGAGGTGGGACTTTCCTTCGTAATATGACGCAGCACAGCCGTCATTCTTACCCCCCCGGCGCCGTGAGACACGGCTCCTCAGCGTTGTTTGATTCTGTCCCGGAGCCTGCGCTGTTATGTTATCCCTTGGCCAGGCACACTTAGCGCTGCCCATTTTCTGACATCATTTGGTGTCAGGCTGGCTGCGCCTGTGCGGACGCGCTGGCCGAGAGCCCGCCTCGCAGTGTCGTCTAATGTAATCCCACCGCGGGCCTGGGATCCGTGGCCATGCGCAGTGCATATCCTCGCCTATCACTCCCCTCCCTACGGCTTCTTAAGACTGTGCGGTGTCACGGCCGTGGCATGCTATTAGGGACCAGCTGACACCGCACAGTCTGAAGAAGCCGTAGGGAGATGAGTGAGAGGTGGAGGTTCAGATATGCACTGCGCATGTCCATGGATCTCAGGCCCCCAGTGGGATTAAATCAGAAGACACTGCGAGGCGGGCTCTCGGCCAGCGCGGCCGCACAGGCGCAGCCATCCTGACACCAAATGATGTCAGAAGACGGGCAGCGCTAAGTGTGCCTGGCCACGGGATAACATAACAGCGCAGGCTCCGGGACGGAATCAAACAACGCTGAGGAGCCGGGGCACGGCGCCAAGGGGGTAGGAATGACGGCTGTGCTGCGTCATATTACGAAGGAAAGTCCCACCTCCGGGACGGTTTTACGGTATCAGTGGACACATTTTATAAGTGTTAAGTTCTGCGTGTGCAAGGAGCTAAACAAAAATAGCTACCTTTTCCTTGTGCAGCATTACTGCTGCACAAGGTGGCTCTTTCAGTAACAAACGCCTTGGGGGGGGGGACAGATTCCCTTACATTTCAGTTGTTGTGTCAGCGTGGCGGTCGCAGGACACATTGCCGGCTACACAGCTGGGGATCAGCTGACGTTACTGACACCCAATAACACTGGGTCGTATGTTTTGACTGTGCAGACGGCACTTCTGAGCCTCAACTGGCGGTGTTGGAGCCCAGGAATTTAAGTTCAGGTGGTAGAAAGATGAACACAACAGGAGACCTGGATAACGTAGACAGTGACCTAATTATTTAATCAGGAAGAGGAGTGGCAAATTCCTGCGAGATCCAGGCCTTGTTCATTTTCAGGAAAGTAAGCCGGTCAACGTTATCGGAGGATAGTCGCATGCGACGGTCAGTTAGTACACCACCTGCAGCACTAAAGACACGTTCCGATAATACACTGGCCGCAGGGCAAGACTGCACCTCCAATGCATACTGGCTTAGCTCTGGCCATGTATCCAGCTTTGAGACCCAAAACTTGAAAGGTGAAGAGCCGTCTGGGAGTACAGCAAGAGGGCAAGACATGTAGTCTGTCACCATCTGACGGAACCGTTGCCTCCTGCTGACTGGAGCCGTCTGTGTTGGTGTAGACTTTTGTGGCGGGCACAGAAAACTGTGCCACAGTTGGGCCATACTGGTCTTGCCTTGGGCAGAGGCACTGCTTCTGCTCCCTCTTTGTGCAGAGCCTCCACCACTGCCTGGACGCACTGAGCTGCTTTGGAATGCACTAGCAGCACTTCTCTCAGTTGGAATGGAGAAGATGATGGAATTCACCAGTGTGTCTTGGTACTCCCGCATTTTTTGCTCCCGGTTCAACAGTGTGATGAGGCTTTCTACGTTGTCCCGGTAGCGAGGATCGAGGAGGGTGAACACCCAATAATCAGACATGTTGAGAATGTGGGCGATGCGGCGGTCGTTTCTCAGGCACTGCAGCATGTAATCCACCATGTGCTGCAGACTGCCAACTGCCCAAGAAACGCTGTCCCCTGCTGGAGGCGTGATCTCTGCCCGCTCGTCATCACACCACCCTCGCTGTACACACTGAGTACTGGACAATTGTGTAACTCCCTCCTCTGGACGGATGTCTTCCTCCTCCATTGACTCCTCCTCATCCTCCTCACAAACTGTCCCCTGCCTACGCGTTTGTGAGGAACCACGTGGCGCTGACTGTCCAGAAGATGATGGAAATGCTGAATCCTCATCCTCCACCTCTTCCACAACATCATCCCTTAGCGCTTGCAGTGATTTTTCAAGCAGGCAGATAAGGGGGACAGTCATGCTGACTAGTGCATCATCTGCACTCGCCATCCGCGTGGAATAATCAAAGGGACGCAAAACCTGGCAGACGTCATTCATAGTGGCCCACTCTGTGGTTGTGAAGTCTGTACGGCGCTGAGTGCGACTTCTTTGCGCCTGAAGCAGCTGGTACTCCATTACAGCTTGCTGCTGCTCACACAACCGCTCCAACATATGTAACATGGAATTCCACCTGGTAGGTAGGTCACATATGATGCGATGTTCCGGCAGGCGGTGTCGGCGCTGCAGAGCCGCAATGCGCGCTTTTGCCGTGCTGGAACGCCGCAAGTGAGCACACTCTAGGCGGACCTTGTGCAGCAGTGCATCAAGATCCGGATAGTCCCTCAAGAAACTCTGCACGACCAAATTGAGCACATGTGCCAGACATGGGATGTGAGTGAGGTTGCCGAGGCCCAGAGCTGCCACCAGATTTCGGCCATTATCACACACTACCATGCCTGGCTGGAGATTCGCTGGCACAAACCACACATCGCTCTCCTGCTTGATGGCATTCCAGAGCTCCTGCGCTGTGTGGCTTCGATTCCCCAAATAAATTAATTTCAAGACGGCCTGTTGACGTTTGGCCACGGCTGTGCTCATGTCGGTCGTAACAGGTAAACGTTCATCACGGGTCCATGTGGAGGTGGACTGTGACGGCTCCTGCAGCGATGATTCTGAGGAACTGGTGTAAGAGGAGGAGTCAATGCGTACAGAATGGATTCCTGCAATCCTTGGAGTGGGCAGGACACGTCCTGCGCCACTCGCACGGTCTGTACCCGGCTCAACGACATTAACCCAATGGGCAGTGAGGGAAAGGTATCGCCCCTGTCCATGTTGACTGGTCCACGTGCAGCGCCCCAGAGTCCTGGTCGTTGCAGTACTGTGGCTCTGCCACTATGGGGAGCCATGGTTCGTTCGATGGCACTGAAGGAGTTCATCTGATCAGGTATCACAGTCACCAATACATTTCACCGCAGGGCCTCCGGGGGGAGCTAAGGGTGCTATTCATTAGGCCACTCCCCACCATAGTGGGTAAACCGGGGGTCAGGCAGGAAGTTAGATCAGAAAGCTGACTGGATTGAACGAAGCAACACCTTGTGGCAGAGGGTGTTGTGGAGGAAGAGACAGTAGGGTCTCTGCCAGGGGTGGGATCCTGGCAGAGGCTTGGCATTGGAAAGAACGTAACGGGACCGTGCCTGCTCAGAATAGCGGCGGTGCCCTAAGAAAGGACTAGAAGCGAGATAGATTGTGCTGAGTGAGAAACGAGATCAAGCAATAGGAGAATTCCAGTAGGGGTCGTGCTGTAAGACCAAAGTAACACCCTACTGAGGCGCACTACCGGTGGCCAGAACGCCGAGGGAGTAGAATAACATTCAGCTTCAAGCAATACTCCAAACAGCGGCAGGACAGTCAGTTTAAGGCGGGCTGTCTAACACATACACCTATGAAGTCTTGGGAGGCAATTGCGGGAGAGGGGCGTCTCTAGGGTCCCGGAAGAACTCCAGGCCTACCCGACAAACGGGTGCCGTTCTAACCGTAACATCAGGGAGGGACGGACGATTAGAAGAACATCATTTAATCGAGTTGTGAGGGAACTTAAGAAACAGACACAACAGTTGTGGGGTACTTTCCGTAAGCACAGCAGGGGAGGACTACAACACATAGCGCTAAGAAGGAAGGCACCGATTTCCACCTGTGAAGAGAACTCTGGAAGTGCCATTGGACCGGCCGGACTTGCGCAGCCTGGTGAACCGTATTCTGGACTGAGGACTCAGAGATCTCCAGTAAAGAGGTAAAGAGACTGCAACCTGGTGTCCTCGTTATTTACCGCGACCTGCACCCCACAACTGCACCGACATCCACACCGATCATTCACTGTGCGCCCCACGGCAGGGTCACGGACCGGGGCCTAGCCGCCGTGACAACCCCAGAAGCAGAGACTCAGAGGCCCGGTACCGGGTACCCCTCGGCCCTGCGGCAGTGGGGGCGCTACAAACTTGGCGTCACGAACAGGAGCTACTTAAGCCTGAAGAACCAGGTCATGTGTGCCTAGAGACTGTGATTTGTTGTGCTTGGACTGTACTTTATTGAGAGGACTGTGTGTTGTGCCATTTGCCGCCAAACTCCGCCGCCATTGTAGCGCTGAGGAGAGCGCAGGAAGAGAAGAGGGGCGTGAAGGGGGCATAGGCAAGCTGGAGAGCGCGAACAGCAATGGCCACCCAGTCTAAGTATTTCTGTGTCCTGAGGACGTGCCCGTCAACAGCCGAGGTCCGCCTCCTGATCCTGGTCGGAGGGTGGAGACCATGGGGACGGGGCCGCCCACGAAAGAGACCGCGGGAAGAAGACACCGCAGAAGGAGCAAAGATGGCGACACCAAGAATCCCGCGGGGGACTGATCCGATTCAGCCTGAGGCTGCACCGTCTGACACAGCCTCAGATGCACCAGCGTTGTGGGGACTGACCCTCACGGAGCTACCAATGGGCCGACCCCCCTTGCCACCATCGGAGGAGTGTGTAGCCGCAGCCGAGGCCCGCCAGATAGCGCGCCGCATGGAGGTCGATGCCCGCGTGCTTGCTCGGCTGGGTCGGCCCACGGAAGTCCACCTATCTCCGGTGTCCCCTGCTCCTTCCCACCCGGCCGCGGCTGAAGGTACGCTGCAGGCACCGGGCATGAAGATCCTGCCAGAGGCTGAGCACCTGCGGCGCTTGATGGCTGCATGGCGGAACCGACCACAACCGGCAGCCCAGATCGATTTAACCGCCGTTGCGGAGCCCCCCTTGTCTCATTGGGGTGTGGTGGTCTCTTTCAACCCTCAACATGGACGCGGGGTCATCCAGGAGATTGGGGAGCCGCTGCAAATCCATGTGGAACGGGAAGAAGTGGAGCCCTGCAGCGGAAGATTTCCCCGCGACCTGGAGCCAGGTGATGCGGTGACGTACACCCGATGGAGGAGGGCTACGGGAGAAGCTGGCTGGGTGGCGCGAGGTGTTCAGCGGTGCATCGCCCTTCAGGCTGCTGCTGAAGCACCGGAAGAAGGTGATCCCAAGGGAAAAGCAGCGGAGCCCGGCCCCGCGGAACCACAAGAAACCCGACCCCGCCGTGCCCCGGAGGAACGTGTGCGCCTGCCAGTAAGAAGGGCCTCCCGGCGAGGGATTTTATCACTGCTGGGACCGGAACGGCGTCCTGGCTCACCAGTGCAATCTGTTGGCCTGGTGAGGCCGGATAGGAGACCACCTTCCGCTTCACCACAGTAAGGTTTTACTGTTTCTTTTGAAAATGTAAATAGTTCTCCTTTTAACTGTTTGTTTACTGTTTGCTGCTAAACCCGTCCAGGGTTAACTTTTTATGGATCCCTTAGTTGACCCGGGATCCTTATTGTTTGTTTTTCTACAAGTTTTACAAACTGAGAAATCATGAACAGTGCATGATCCAAACTTTCTTGTAAATAGTTTGCACCTTATTAAAGGCGCTTCCTACTGGTTTCATTTAAAGACTCTTTGCGAAGATACCGTTCTGGAACCTTTGCTGAACAAAGACTGGTAGGCTGAGAAGACGAGCTACCTCAGAAAGACTTGATCCTCTTTTAAAGGGGATGTCCAACAGCGTACTTACGAGAGATACTGTTTTAAGAACAGTAATGCCATGGTAATGTTGGAATGAGAAAAGTTGTATGTGTTTTAACTAGTTAAATGTGAAGAAATGCTGATGATGATGCTCTGGAAGAAATGTAACTGCTTTGCATATAGGAAAGTTATGTGTGTTCAATTTGTTTAAGATGTGAAACCTAGATAATGTTCTTTAAAAGGAAAGATGCAGAAAGCCCGTAGGGGTAGATTTAGAGTTCTGCTTAAGTGAAAGTAAGAAAGTAATAATGAAGGTGAGGATAGAAGGTAAACCCTGAGTCCCCATAGAAAGTTAGAAATGTGTTACTAAGGACAGAAAGTGGACCCGTAGGGGTTAGTGAGTGAGTCCTAATAGGAGCCAAGTAGAGCCGGCTCCATGTTCTCTAATTGAAAGGAATGTTATGTCTATACCATGTATAGTAGAGAAAGGCAGTAGGCCCTGGCTGAACGGGGCGGTCCTGTAAAAGAAAGGAGAGGCAGTAGGTCTGGTGCCATAGGGACAGGCGGTCCTGCAGATTCAAAGTAGGAGAATGTAAAAGTTAAAATACCTTATAATGTGATTATAGGAAGGTCTTTAGCGGATTAAGAGTGTATATCCTTAAAGGCAAAGTTAAATTATTGGTCAATAATGTTTGCACTTAGTAGAATACCCGGTTGGGTAAGAAAAGCTAATTATAGCATGTTGCTATGATATTTAATTATGTTTGTAACGTTAAAGTGTCCTCACCTCCCATAAAGGGAAGCCTGTTCAAGTATACTTATTGTTTTGCACTCAACAAAATTGTATGTCTTTTTGCTAACTTGTATTGTTGTTTTCTTCCCAGTCCCGGAGTACTGTGTTTAACCAGGGGGGAGTGCAGCGCCCCAGAGTCCTGGTCGTTGCAGTACTGTGGCTCCGCCACTATGGGGAGCCATGGTGCGTTCGATGGCACTGAAGGAGTTCATCTGATCAGGTATCACATTCACCAATACATTTCACCGCAGGGCCTCCGGGGGGAGCTAAGGGTGCTATTCATTAGGCCACTCCCCACCATAGTGGGTAAACCGGGGGTCAGGCAGGAAGTTAGATCAGAAAGCTGACTGGATTGAACGAAGCAACACCTTGTGGCAGAGGGTGTTGTGGAGGAAGAGACAGTAGGGTCTCTGCCAGGGGTGGGATCCTGGCAGAGGCTTGGCATTGGAAAGAACGTAACGGGACCGTGCCTGCTCAGAATAGCGGCGGTGCCCTAAGAAAGGACTAGAAGCGAGATAGATTGTGCTGAGTGAGAAACGAGATCAAGCAATAGGAGAATTCCAGTAGGGGTCGTGCTGTAAGACCGAAGCAACACCCTACTGAGGCGCACTACCGGTGGCCAGAACGCCGAGGGAGTAGAATAACATTCAGCTTCAAGCAATACTCCAAACAGCGGCAGGACAGTCAGTTTAAGGCGGGCTGTCTAACACATATCACCTATGAAGTCTTGGGAGGCAATTGCGGGAGAGGGGCGTCTCTAGGGTCCCGGAAGAACTCCAGGCCTACCCGACAAACGGGTGCCGTTCTAACCGTAACATCAGGGAGGGACGGACGATTAGAAGAACATCATTTAATCGAGTTGTGAGGGAACTTAAGAAACAGACACAACAGTTGTGGGGTACTTTCCGTAAGCACAGCAGGGGAGGACTACAACACATAGCGCTAAGAAGGAAGGCACCGATTTCCACCTGTGAAGAGAACTCTGGAAGTGCCATTGGACCGGCCGGACTTGCGCAGCCTGGTGAACCGTATTCTGGACTGAGGACTCAGAGATCTCCAGTAAAGAGGTAAAGAGACTGCAACCTGGTGTCCTCGTTATTTACCGCGACCTGCACCCCACAACTGCACCGACATCCACACCGATCATTCACTGTGCGCCCCACGGCAGGGTCACGGACCGGGGCCTAGCCGCCGTGACAACCCCAGAAGCAGACACTCAGAGGCCCGGTACCGGGTACCCCTCGGCCCTGCGGCAGTGGGGGCGCTACACACGCATCGGTGGTAAGGTGGACCTTGCTACTGACGGCGTTCAGTAGCGTGTGTTTTATGTGTCCCTCCACATGCTTGTGCAGGGCAGGGACGGCTTGCCTGCTGAAGTAAAAGCGGCTGGGCACATTGTACTGTGGGACTGCCAATGACATCAAGTCACGGAAGCTGTCAGTCTCCACCAGCCTGAATGACAGCATTTCCAGTGACAGAAGTTTGGCAATGCCTGCAGTCAGAGCCTGTGCTCGTGGGTGGTTTGACGAGAAAGGCCGCCTTTTCTCCCATGCCTGTACTACCGATGGCTGTACACTGGGCTGGGAGTGTGTGGATGACTGGGAAAGTGGTGCTGCGGGTGGAATTACAGCGGGTCTCTGGACAACAGGGCCAGAGGTTCTTCCACGGCGATCCTGGGAGGAAGCCGAACCAGCTGCGTGTGAGCTGGAGGAAGAGGCAACACGAGCTGAAGAGGTGGTAGCTGCCGCTGTTGGTTGGCCTAGCTCTTCAGTGTGTTTTTCTAACTCCGCCGGGTGCCTGGTGCGCACATGTTTCCACATGTTGGAGGTATTGAGGTTGCTGACATTTTTCCCTCTTTTGACTTTGTGATGACACACCTTGCATTTGACATAGCAAATGTCATCTGCAACTGTGTCAAAAAAGGACCAGGCACTGCAAGTCTTTGGAGCGCCCTTTTTGGCTTTTGGAAGAGACATGCTCCTAACGGCTGCCAAAGCGGAGGCTGCAGGATCCGCAGTCTTCCCCCTCCCTCTCCCTCTTTGGGCCGTACGGGGAATCTCTTCCTCAGAGCTGCTCCCACCACCTTCCTGTCCCTCACGCCAAGATGGGTCAAGGACCTCATCATCTACACTACCCTCTGCCCCCAACTGCTCCTCCTGGGTAGTCTCAGCAGCAGAGCACGCACCAGTAAGTGGCACCTGAGTGTCATCATCAGCTGATGCGGCCTGCGATGTGGTGAACGGAGCCACTGGCCCACCCGCCTCTTCAGAGGAATTGAGAAAAAGCTGTTGGGCATCACTGCACCCTGCCTCTTCTTCCATTTCTCCAATGCTGCTTGGCTGGCCCCCTGTTTCCAAGCCAAGAGATTCAGAGAACAGAAGTAGAGACGGCTCCTGTCCTGGGCTCTCTGTCTGCCTGGGCAATTTGGCAGGTGGTGAAGAGACAGATGGCTGCTCTCCAGTGCTCTGTGTCTGAGAGGATGTGGCACTAATTGAAGTTGATGCATTAGCTGCCATCCATCCGACAACGGCTTCAATTTGTTCTTCACGCAGCAGCGGTGTACGGCGCTCTGCGACAAAGCTGCGCATGAATGACTGTTCCCTTGTGAAAGTGGGTGCTGATGAGTCACCGGTGCCCGCAGCAGGCACAGAATCCCCACGTCCCCTCCCTGCTCCGCGCCCACGCCCACGCCCACGTGCCTTACTCACTGCCTTCTTCATCTTGGTTGACTGATAAAGATAAGCAGAAAAGTACTAACGGCTTTGTGTGCTTATTCCTGAACAACTCCTCCTAACAGGTATAAGAAACACTAATTTTCTAAAGTGTGGACTAGACTTTAATATGAGCTAATGTGGCCTACACAAATGTAAAGTGGTGTCACTGGTGTGTTTGGTGAACTTTATTATTTATTTATTTTTTGGGGGGCTGAACTGACAACAGATAGAGCTGCAGTCACACGGAGACCGTGCAGACAGCCGTAAACGGCGCTGCAAGGCCCAAAAACCCTCCTCTACGTTATCCTATGTAGTGTTTTTCCACAAGTTAGCTGGAGACGGGTGGAAAGACACTAATAGGAATTTTTTGAAAAAATGTGCAGCAGCCTGCACTACTTAAAACAAAATGAAAATTGATTTTGCGGTATGACGCAGTGAAGAACCCTGAGCTGGAGACAACCAGGCTATGGCTGCTCACATAGCTATACAAAAACTAAATATTGTTGGGGAAAATCATAAATGCGACGTACATATAACCCCTAAAACTTCACTTTTAATAGATACAATATAAAACCCCGACCCAAAAATAGAATAAATAGTCACAAAAGATGTAAAATAACCTATTAAGGTCCTAAATACCACTATTGCTGAAAACTGCCTTGCTGTGGAGGTTGGCACCCTAAGAGACGATTTTTTGGCGCCCCCACTCAAACGCAGACTGCCCCTATCTCCCCTGCACTGTCCCTTTCAATGCAGGTAGGAAAACAATATAGGGAAAGTGCAGTAGTGAAAAGATAAATTATGTAGTCTAAACCATAATCAGGACCTAAATAGGTGCCTCCATATAGAAGAATACCTTGGCAAAACGCACAAAAGTTAGGCAAATAGTGCCCCTTATATTGAAATCATCTTCCAATGGCAACCAAGATAGTGCTCACACCTATATAGTTTAATTTATTGCCAGAAAGAAATCATTGCTCCAGTGGCAACAGTAAATATATCATTAGCTTCACCATTGGGCACATAACCAATAATATAGTACCTCTATTTTGGTAAAGCATAAGAAAGCAGCCATAGGAAAAAGTAAGGGTGAACTTAGCGTGTGCCGTGTCTCCTCGTATCTCCTCAACGCGTTTCCCCACTCTTGCGGTTCATCAGGAGGAAGCGATGGTGTAATGATGCAGCATGCCGCCTGGATATAGGGCTGCTCACAGACTACAGGGCGAGCTGCAGTCACACGGAGACCGTGCAGACAGCCGTAAACGGCGCTGCAAGGCACAAAAACCCTCCTCTACGTTATCCTATGTAGTGTTTTTCCACAAATTAGCTGGAGACGGGTGGAAAGACACTAATAGGAATTTTTTTAAAAAAATTAGCAGCAGACTACACTACTTGGAAAAAAAAAAAAAAAGAACAGTATGAGGCAATGAACCACCCTCCCTGAACTGAATACAACCAGCTATGGATGGCCTATGTGGCTGCACTCAGACTAGAGAGTGGGCTGCACTCACACACACACACACACAGACCTTGCAGATTGCTGTGAAAACAGCGCTACAAGGCAAAAGCAAGGTGAATAGTAGGTGAACACAGCGGTTGCTAAATTAGCCTTTGGAAAGCACAAAGAAGCAAATCGCTATCTCTAAACTGTCCCTCAGTCAGCAAACAGCGTCCTGTCACTAACTGAATTCACAGCAGAGTGAGCGCAAAATGGCGCCAGCGACTTTTAAACTGCATCATGACATCATTTCAGCAGCCAATCACAGCCATGCCAGTAGTTTCATGCCCTCCATGCTGAACAGGATGTGCCCACACTTGGAATCATTCTCATTGGATGAATTTGTGCAGTTTGAATCTGTGAACTTTCGATTCCGGTATCCGATACGCGGCAAGTATCGGAATCCCGGTATCGGAATTCCGATACCGCAAGTATCGGCCGATACCCGATACTTGCGGTATCGGAATGCTCAACACTACTCACCAGTGTTCCCTTGATAAATACAAATAAAGCCAGAGATTTGCTTAAATCTCTAGAGAAACTATTAATGATTGAATTGAGGGACATGTGGGAGATTGCTTCATTGGAGAAGTACATGCAGGCCCACATAGCCCCTAAAGGACTAGTAGTTCAGAAACATTTAGCAGCGGATTTTGGAGACCCCAACGTTCGTGAGGAGTGGGATAAAATGTTCCATGATTTTTCTATGAAGACATTACAATTTATCATAGATAAACGGTCCTCAAACCTAAATCAGATTAATCATCAAATTAATCGTATTTTTGAGGAACTTCAAACGTGTAATCTCACATTGGACAATCAAAACCTTGTTGACAGTATTTTACATAGGTTAAGAGAAAAAGAGAAAGATATTATAAATAAAAAAATGAGGAAGTTCCATAGATAATATACCGCAGTATTTACTAAATGATACTCCCACTCCCAAAATACTACCAACGGTCTCAAACACAAGTACTTAATCTAAGAATAATCAATTCATAGTTCTGGATGAAACCAGTGGCACTGCTAATCCTATTGAACATGATATTTCAATGGAGTTTTCCATTTACGCAAACTCAAATTCCACGCAATACACACCAGTTTCTACCCATATAAGGGATAGGGTAATGGAGGAAGATTCTGTGATATCCACTAATGAGAATATCTTGTGGGAGGGCCAGCCACTAAGCAACATGGACTGTAATTTAGACAATTATTCTGGTAAACATATAGAGCCTACCATAGAGATCAGTAATAGATTTATACCCTTGTGTTTGGATGATAATAGGGAGCACTCTAATGGGCAACTATCCAGTTCAATCACGATCCAAACCCCTAAACCTGTCCAACACAAAAGGAACACATTAGGTTCCTCCGCAAGTATTACAGGAGGGAAAGGACCCAATCAAACCCCAGCTAATAAGAACACCATTAGAAAACCCACCTTAACACATAGGAGAGGAAAGGGGCCAGTTAGTCACCCACAGATTAATCGGGATTTTTTCCGGGTCAGACCTTTAAAACAAAAAGAGGCAAAAGAGGGGTGAAATTCACCAAAAAGAAAAATATAATTGTTGAAACTGAAGCCCCACAGAAAATATACAATCTTTGCTCACACCAATTATCGGTTGGTGAGTAGTGTTGAGCATTCCGATGCTGCAAGTATCGGGTATCGGCCGATACTTGCTGTATCGGAATTCCGATACCGGGATTCCGATACTCTTGTGGTATCGGGTATCGGGTATCGCAACAACATTAATGTTAAAATGTGTAAAAGAGAGAATTAAAATAAAAAATATCGCTATACTCACCTCTCCGACGCAGCCGGGACTTCAGCGAGGGAACCGGCAGCGTTGTTTGTTTAAAATTCGCGCTATTACTTGGTTACGTGAATTCCCGGCTTGTGATTGGTCAGGTCGGCCACGTTGCCGGGACGCGGACCAATCACAGCAAGCCGTGACGAAATTACGTCACGGCTTGCTGTGATTGGTCCGCGTCCCGGCAATATGGCCGCCCTGACCAATCACAAGCCGTGACGTCACGGGAGGCTGGACACGCGCCCATTTTAAAATGAGCGCGTCCAGCCTCCCGGCTTGTGATTGGTTGACCGCGGCGCAACCAATCACAAGCCGTGACGTCACGGGAGGCTGGACACGCGCCCATTTTAAAATGAGCGCGTCCAGCCTCCCGGCTTGTGATTGGTTGACCGCGGCGCAACCAATCACAAGCCGTGACGTCAAGGGAGGCTGGACACGCGCCCATTTTAAAATGAGCGCGTGTCCAGCCTCCCGTGACGTCACGGCTTGTGATTGGTCAGGGCGGCCATATTGCCGGGACGCGGACCAATCACAGCAAGCCGTGACGTAATTTCGTCACGGCTTGCTGTGATTGGTCCGCGTCCCGGCAACATGGCCGACCTGACCAATCACAAGCCGGGAATTCACGTAACCAAGTAATAGCGCGAATTTTAAACAAACAACGCTGCCGGTTCCCTCGCTGAGGTCCCGGCTGCGTCGGACAGGTGAGTATAGCGATATTTTTTATTTTAATTCTTTCTTTTACACATTTATATGGTTCCCAGGGCCTGAAGGAGAGTTTCCTCTCCTTCAGACCCTGGGAACCATCAGGAATACCGTCCGATACCTGAGTCCCATTGACTTGTATTGGTATCGGTATCGGATTGGATCCGATACTTTGCCGGTATCGGCCGATACTTTCCGATACCGATACTTTCAAGTATCGGACGGTATCGCTCAACACTATTGGTGAGGTCTCTCTTTTGCAAAAAGGTCTAAAGTTTGCACCCACTAAAGGAGCACAACCGTTCAGTTTATATATTACCATGAAAAAATACTTACGCAACCTCGCACTCAAGAAATATTTCATTAAAAAGGGACCATCGTTTTTGGGAAGCACATATCAGGAAGCTTCAGGCCACACTAACTTGGATAACCCTTCCACGTTTAACCCGGTTCAGGAATATTTCCATACATTCGACATGCTGGTATCGAAAGATATAAGGAAACTTAATCCTAGGCACCCAAGGTATGCCCTGCATAACCTAACACCTCAAGAGAAGAAAGCGATTAAAGACCTCCAGGCCAATCAGGATATTATCGTACGGCCTGCCGACAAAGGGGGAGGCATAGTAATTCTCGACCGATCCATGTACCATGAGGAATCAATCCGACTCTTACAGGACCAAGTAACTTATAAACAATTGATGGGTGATCCCACCTCACATTTTATTAGTAAACTCAATGTCTTGGCACAAAAAGGGAAATCTATGGGTATTCTGAACACGAAGGAATTTAAGTTTATTATGAATAAGGATCCGAGTAGGGCTTTGTTTTATCATATCCCTAAGCTTCATAAGAGCCTAACTCGTCCTCCTGGTAGACCCATAATATCAGGCATCAACAGCCTAACATCCAATTTGTCCCGATACGTCGATGTACACCTACAAAAATGTATGTCAAGGATACCATCATATTTAAAAGACACAGGTCATACCCTACAGATCTTAGACACCATAAAGTGGGAAAAACATTATATAATAGGTACATTAGATATTAGGTCACTGTACACCGTCATTGATCAGGACAAAGGTTGCCAAGCGGCCGAATATTTCCTTACGGCCCTTGACATATATACAAGTGAACAGACTCTCTTTATTGTGAACTGTATTAAGTTAATTTTGCAACATAATTACTTTATATATGATGGTCATTATTATCTTCAAACTTGGGGCACCACCATGGGCACGCGGTTTGCCCCAAGTTATGCTAACATCTATGTTGCCAAATGGGAGGAGTCTCATATATATAATGAGGGTAAATTACATCCGGGTTTGCTGATGTGGCATCGGTTTATTGACGATATTTTGTTTATATGGGAAGGCTCCCAAGCTGAGCTCAGTACCTTTCTTTTGGGACTCAACAACAATTCCTATGGCCTGGAATTTACATCCCATACAAGCCCTGTTGAGGTTAATTTTTTGGATCTCACTATTTATGTGGAGAATAACCAATTGCGCACCAAATGCCACCGAAAGACGGTCGATTCTAATAGTTTTATACATCTTACCAGCTGCCACCTCCCGGTTTGGCTTACAAACATACCAAAAGGGCAATTCACGAGGATTAGGCGCAATTGCTCAACGATTGAGGACTACTATATGGAATCAAGCTTTTTGACCAAGAAATTTTTGGAAAAGGGGTACCCCAGGCCGCTGCTGGAAAAAACGAAAAACGAGCTGGCCCAAACAGATAGAGGTTCTCTATTTAAACCAACATCCAAAAAGAACTTAAGTAACAGCAAACTATCGGAACAAGTTCACACTTTGCCATTTGTGACACAGTTCCATGCAGGCTATAGCAAATTTGTTCACATTATCCGCAAACACTGGCCTGTTTTACAGAAAGACAAAGTGGTAGGTGAGCTTCTTCCTGTCCACCCTAGGTTCGTATATAGGAGAGCCCAAACATTGGGCAATCTTATAGCCCCCACTACGGCAATTAACAAGAAAATGTGTTCTCAAACATCGAACCATTCAAATGCTGGCTTTCTACTGTGTGGTGGCTGTTTTGGTTGTTTACATACTTCCTTTAAAAAAAAACGACAAATTACGTTCTTTGACATAGATGGCACTAAGGAGTTTCAAATCAAAGAAAGTATTTCCTGTTTTTCCTCAGGAGTTATCCATTTCATTAAGTGCCCATGTAGTAAGTTATATGTTGGTCGCACTAAACGCCGCCTAAGCGTATTAAGGTAATGGTATGTGGAAGAAAAAAATGAATATTTAACTTTTTTTTCTCAAAAATTTAACTTTAGACCTAAATTTTTTAAATTTCACAAGGGAAACAGGAGAAAATGAACCCCAAAATTTGTTGTGCAATATCATATGAGTCTGCTGATACCCCATATGTGGGGAGAAAAGTACTGTTTGGGCACATGGCAAGGCTTAGAAGGTATTGAGAACCGTTTGACTTTTTGAATGCAAAATTGGCTGGAATTGAAAGCAGACACCATGTTCCATTTGGAGAGCCCCTGGTGTGCCTAAAAAGTGGAAAACCCTCACATGTGACCCCATTTTGGAAATTAGACACCTCAAGAAACGTATCTAGATGTGTGGTGAGCACCTTGAACCCCCTGGTGCTTCACAAAAATCTATAACGTTGAGCAGTGAAAGCAAAAAATCACATTTTTTCCACAAAAATGTTCTTGTAGCCCAAAACTTTTTATCACAAACATAACAGGAGAAAATTGAAGCCAAAATTGTCGCATAATTTCTCCTGAGTACGCAGATACCCCATATGTGGAGGAAAAGTACTGTTTTGGCGCACAGCAGGGCTCAGAAGGGAAGGAGCTCTGTTTGACTTTTGGAATGTAAAAGTGGCTGGAATTATTAGCGGACACCATGTTGCACTTGGAGAGTCACTGATGTAGGAGCAAGTGGCACTATTTTGGAAACTAGAACCCTCAAAGAATGTATCTAGATGCGTGGTGAGAATTTTGAATCCCCAGGTGCTTCATAGAAGTTTATAACGTTGAGCTGTGAAAATACAAAATCACATTTTTCCCATAAAAAGTCATCTTAGCCCCATTTTTTTTATTCACAAGGGTAACAGGAGAAATTGCATCATAAAATTAGTTATGCATTTTTTTCTGAGTACGCTGATACACAATATGTGGGTGAAAACTACTGTTTGGCTGCACAGCAGGGTTCAGAAGGGAAGTGGCGCTATTTGCCTTTTTGAATGTGAAATTTGCTGGAATCATTAGTGGAGTCCATGTTCCATTTGGAGAGCCCTTAATGTGTCTAAACAAAGTAAACCGCCCACGAGTGAACCCATTTAGGAAACTGGATCCCTCAAGAAATGTATCTCGATGTGTAGTGAGCACCTTGAACCCCCATGTACTTCATAGAAGTTTATAATGCTGAGCTGTGAAAATTAAAATTCAAATTTTTTAAACAAAAAAGTTATTTTAGCTCCAATTTGTTTTTATTTTCACAAGGGTAACAGGAGAAATTGTACTATACAATTTGTTATGCGATTTCTCCTGAGTATGCTAATACCCCACATGAGGGAAAACTACTGTTTCAGTGCACGGCAGGGCTTAGAAGGGAAGGAGAACTGTTTGACGTTTTGAATGCAAAATTTGCCGGAAACATTAGTAAACACCATGTTGCTTCTTCAGGGCCCGTGAGGTGCCTAAACAGTGATAATCTCCCACAAGTTACCCCATGTTGGAAAATAAATTCCTCAAGGAATGTATCTAGATATGTGATGAGCACCTTGAATTCCCAGGTGCTTCACCGAAGTTTATAACGGTAAGCTGTGAAAATAAAAAATCTAATTTTTCCCACAAAAATGTTATTTTTGCCCCATTTTTTATTTTTGCAAGGGCAACAGGAGAAATTGCACCATACAAATTGTTGTGCAATTTCTCCTGAGTATGTCGATACCCCATATGATGGGAAAACTACTGTTTGGGAGCATGTCCGAGCTCAGAAGGGAAGGAGCGCCATTTGACTTTTTGAACGCAAAATTTGATGGAAACATTAGACCCCTCAAGTATTGTAGCTAGATGTGTGGTGAGCTCCTTGAACTACCAGGTGCTTCGCAGCAGTTTATAATGTTGAGCAGTGAAAAGAAAAAATCTAATTTTTCCCACAAAAAAGTTATTTTATACACAGTTTTTTATTTTCACAAAGGTAACGGGAGAGATTGCACCATAAAAATTGTTCCGTAATTTCTCTTGAGTACACCAATACCCTATATGCTTGGGAAAACTACTGTTTGGATGAACGGCAGGGCTCAAAAAGGAAGGATTGACATTTTGGAAGGCAGACTTTGATGGAATTCTGTGTGGGTGTTAGGTTGTATTTGGAGACCCCCTGGTGTACATAAACATTGGAAAATCCCCACAAGTGAACCCATTTTTTAACTAGACCCCTCAGGGAATTTATTTGATGTGATCACCTTGAGCTCCCAGATGCTACACAGAATTTTACAAAGTTGATCTGTGAATATGAAAAAAACATTTTTTTCCCACAAAACTGTTATTTTAGCCCCAATTTTTTAACAAGGATAGCAAGAGAAAATGGACTCCAAAATTTGTTATGCAATTTCTCCTGAGTACGCCGATACCCCATATGTGGTAGAAAACTACTTTTTAGGCATAGTACAAAGCTCAGAACGGAAGAAGCGCCACATTGGAGTCCACATTTTGCTGGAATGGTTTGATGGTGCCATGTCACATTGGCAGAGCCCCTGAAGTGCTTAGAACAGTAGAAACCCTACATATATGACATCATTTTACAAACTACACTCCCCAATGAATTTACTTAGGGGTGCAATGATCATATTGACACCACATATGCCTCACAGAATTTTATATTATTGGGCGGTGAAGAAAGAATAATTACATTTTTACCATTACAATGTTGTTTTGGCCCCAAGTTTAAAATTTGTATGAGGGCTAACAGGAGAAAATGGACCTGTTTGTTGTAAACATTTCTCCTGAGGTCACCAATACCCTACATGTAAATGGGAAACACTTTTCAGGCACAGTGCAAATCTCAGAAGGGAAGAAGCTCGATATTTTAGTGCAGATTTTACTGTTTTGGTTTGCGGGTGCCATAACCCACTGGGAGAGTCCCTGAGGTGCCAGATCAGCAGAACTCCTCATAAGTAACCCCATTTTACAAACTACACCTCTTGATGAATTAACCTAGGGTTTCAGTAATCATACTGACATCACAGATGTGCCACAGATACCATTGGTCAAAGAAACAATAATTAAATTTTTACCACAAAAAAATTGCTTTTGCCCCAGATTTTATACCATTGGGCAACGAAGAAACAATAATTACATTTTTACACCCAAAAATTTTTTAGCTCCAAATTTTACATTTTCATAAAGAGAAATGGGTAAAAATGGCACCAAAATGTGTTCCACAATTTCTGCTGAATATAGAAATACCCAATTGTTGTACAGTACTTCTTAGCCATACGGTGACACTCAGGAGGGAAGGAGTGCTATTTGTCTCCTGGATTCCAGATTTTCCTAGAATAGTTTGTGGACTCCATATACAGAGACTCTAAGAGCAAGAAGAGCAGAATCCCCCCACCCCAAGTGACCCCATTTTGAAAATTATACCTCATTGTAATTTACCTGCAGGTGTAGAGACGATTTTGACTCCATGTGTGTTTTCCAGAAACAAAAAGCAGTGGATGTTACTGAGCAAATTGCAAACTGCCATTGTAGTGCTCAGTAACTTGTAGTGACCAGTACATTGTACTAACCAGTATGTTATGCCCAGCTCATGCTTCTGGAGACACACACCAGTAAATTAGATGGGCTCTCATCACTACAGAATTGCCAAACCTGTAGATGCTAAGTGTAGTTTAGACACACTGGGGCTCAGAAGGGAGAGGGGTATTTGTATTTAGGAGCTCAGAATTACCTGGATTTCTTTTGGGGTGCGAGGAGCCATAGCACCGACAGATGACGGACCTGAGTGGGGGTTATTTTTGTGGAATGAGTTGAAACCTTTATTGGGAATATTTTACACAACATTTGGGATCAGATTTTTCCGGGTCTCTACAGTGAGCACTTACTTTAGGGTTTCCAATTAAATCTCAGAGTAACGTGATTCAGATGAAACCCCGAGGGAGCCACTCACTATGAGGCAGCAGAGATACTCTGGACTCCATCTGGCCTCTGTTCAGCAGTTTACTTTTTTCAGAAGTGCACAAAACTGTGGCAGACCGCGCTTTTATGCATGCCTAAAAAGACATAAACCATTGGATCACAGGTCAGACAGTGTCCAAAGATCCTCCATCTGCCTTATTATAGGGAATCTTCCACCAGAGGTTGTGTCTGAATCATGTATTTCAGAGTCTTACACGGAAACCCTAAGGTAAGCGCTCAGCAAAGAGTGCAGGATAAATGTGAGCCGAGCCTTACTGCGATCTTTGGAAGGCAGAATGAAAAAAATCAACAGCAGGTGAAGAATTGATTTTATTTTCTATGCCATTCCTTGTAAATTTTCCAGTGGTCAACTGACTTGGATCCAGGCAATACTAGCGAGGAGCAACCATATGTGCATCAAACAGTGAGGCTTATTTCCACCCTCTTTGTGTGATACCACATTTATATCTTTTTTATGTTTTGGTGCGTTTACACAATAAAAACTATTTTTTTTTAAATAAATTTTTGCATCGCTTCTTTCTGATAGCTATAACTTTTTTTATTTTCCTGCTGATGGAGCTGTATGGTGGATTATTTTTTGCGGGATAAGATGATGTTTTCAGCAAAACCATTTATATTTAGATTCGTCTTTTTTATCGCGTTTTATTCCACTGCAGTATGATAAAAAGCATAGTTTTTTGACTCGTTTTATTTTTTTTACGGTGTTCACTGAAAGGGATAACTAGTAGGACAATTTTATAGGGCAGACTAATACATGTGTACTTTTTTGTTTATATTCTTTTACATAAAAATAGAAATTTATCAATACAATAAATTAAAAAAATATATATATTTTTTTACTTTATTTAAACTTTTTTACTTTGTCCCACTTTTTTACTTTGTTTTTCAGCAGCCTGATTGTCGTTATAATCCATTGCAATGCACAAGCATTGCAATGGATTATAACTGTCAGTGCTGCACTGACACCAGCCCATTAGATCACTCTCTGCGCATGATCTGAGGGGCTTGCCATAGCCTGGAGACCCGGATGTTGTCATGAAGACATCGGGTCACCATAGCAAGGATCAGGATCCTGCGATGATGACACGGGGACCCTGATCGGAGTGCAGAGGAGGCTCCCTGCCTCTGCACACTTGCTAAATGCTGCAATCATTGGCGATCGATTAGAGGGCTAAAGTGTCGGGAGTGAATCACCTAGACTTACTTAGTACATACAAGGTTTTTAAGTACCAGCTGACCAAGATGTACTGAGTATGTCTAAGGTTATGAAAGGGTTAAAGTGAACCTGTCAACACTTTTGTGAATGAAAAAATACCACCACCTTCATCATCACCTGTGCTGCATTCCACAGAGATGTATATTATCCCCTGATTCCCCCTAAAAACTTTTTCAAATTGCTCCAGCAAATCCGGATGGTAAAGTCTGTTGGGTGTCATCACTGTTGTGTCTATCCTTTTTGGTTTTGGACCCTACTTGAGCACAAACCAGGATTTATTCCTTTCAAAAAATAGTGAGGGCTTGTTTTTTTGGGCCAAGTTGTACTTTTGAATGGCACAATTGGTTTTAATATATCGTGTACTGGAAAACGGAAAAAAAATTCTAAATGCGGTGAAATTGCCAAAAAAGTGCAATTTCACAGTTTTTGTTTTCTAAGTGGTGAAAAAAAAATCTAAACTTTGGTAAAAAAAAAAAAAAAAAAAGTGCCATTTTCCGAGACCTGTAACGTCTTCATTTTTTGTGAACTTGGGCTTGATGGCTTATTTTTTTAATGCCGAGCTACATTTTGGTGCAGATAAGATCTTTTGATTGCCCGTTACTGCATTTCATTACAATGTAGCAGCGAGCAAAAAAACGTAATTCTGATGTTTTGAATTTTTTTCTCGTTACGTCGTTTAGCGATCGGGTTAATTTTTTTTTATATTGCTAGATCGGGCGATTCTGAAACGCGGCAATGCCAAATATGTGTATATTTGATTTATTTTTTATTGTTTTATTTTGAATGGGGCTAAGGGGGGTGAATTGATATTTTATATACACTCACTGGCCACTTTATTAGGTACACCTGTCCAACTTCTTGTTAACACTTAATTTCTAATCAGCCAATCACATGGCGGCAACTCAGTGCATTTAGGCATGTAGACATGGTCAAGACAATCTCCTGCAGTTCAAACCGAGCATCAGTATGGGGAAGAAAGGTGATTTGAGTGCCTTTGAACGTGGCATGGTTGTTGGTGCCAGAAGGGCTGGTCTGAGTATTTCAGAAACTGCTGGGATTTTCACGCACAACCATCTCTAGGGTTTACAGAGAATGGTCCGAAAAAGAAAAAAAATCCAGTGAGCGGCAGTTCTGTGGGCGGAAATGCCTCGTTGATGCCAGAGGTCAGAGGAGAATGGGCAGACTGGTTCGAGCTGATAGAAAGGCAACAGTGACTCAAATCGCCACCCGTTACAACCAAGGTAGGCCTAAGAGCATCTCTGAACGCACAGTGCGTCGAACTTTGAGGCAGATGGGCTACAGCAGCAGAAGACCACACCGGGTACCACTCCTTTCAGCTAAGAACAGGAAACTGAGGCTACAATTTGTACAAGCTCATCGAAATTGGACAGTAGAAGATTGGAAAAATGTTGCTTGGTCTGATGAGTCTCGATTTCTGCTGCGACATTCGGATGGTAGGGTCAGAATTTGGCGTAAACAACATGAAAGCATGGATCCATCCTGCCTTGTATGGAGCATCTTTGGGATGTGCAGCCGACAAATCTGCGGCAACTGTGTGATGCCATCATGTCAATATGGACCAAAATCTCTGAGGAATGCTTCCAGCACCTTGTTGAATCTATGCCACGAAGAATTGAGGCAGTTCTGAAGGCAAAAGGGGGTCCAACCCGTTACTAGCATGGTGTACCTAATAAAGTGGCCGGTGAGTGTATATATATATATATTTTTTTATATTTTTAAAACTTTTTTTACTTTTTGCATGCTTCAATAGTCTCTATGAGAGACTAGAAGCTGCACTACTTTGATCGGCTCTGCTACATACAGGCGATTATCAGATCACCTATACAGTATGTAGCAGAAATGCTCACTTGCTATGGGCTGAGCGCCAACCACCGTGCGACGCTCATAGCAATCAGGCTATGACAACCATAGAGGTCTGCTGGAGACCTCTGGTTGTCATGTCAACCCATTCGTGAGCTGCAATCACGTGACGGGGTCACTGATGGGTGTGATTTTCGGTGTGCTTCCAGAAAGGACGAGTTAAATGCCTCTGTCAGAGATTGACAGCAGCATTTAACTAGTTAACAGCCGCTGGTGGAACGCGATTCCACCCTCGACTGTTAGAGGCACATGTCAGCTGTTCAAAACAGCTGACATGTGCCAGGAAAGATGTGGGCTCAGCTCCGGAGCCCACATCAAAGGGAGGGATTCCGACTTGGGCGTACTATTACGCCCAACGTCGGAAATGGGTTAAATTAAAGAGCCATCTGTATTTCTTAATTAAGATATCACAGCACTTCTGTAGTGGATGTAAAAAATAGAGGGAAGATTTGTCTTTATAACTAATACTGCATCAAGCTAACCGTGAAGAATAACCATTGCTAAGCTGAAACTTTTAATGAATGTAGATAGCAGAAATTGCCCTGTTAATGGACAAATCATGAATTAATTTGTAATTTGAGTAATGATGACTTTAAAAAAATAGCAAAAACAATAAAAAATAGATAGCATTCACTTTCCCAATATTTGCAAATTTCCTTAAAATTACAACATTCCGCAATAACAATGTACAATGGTCATTTGCTGGAACCAATTCTTCCCAGCTGAATTAACCTGGAACTTTTCCTGAAATATAAGAAAAGACAACAAATTATGCAATAATGAGTTTAATACTCCCAAGACTTACAAAATAATTTTCATTTTAAGAATTAGTCATGTAAGAGAAGCTTACTGAGAAAGAGTTGTTTTTCAGATGTCTTAGTTTTTGTGGCAATATTTAGCTGTTTGTTACTATCTGCAGGCATAGAAATTGCTATTAACCTGTAAATTATATTGTAAATTATTTAACAGCACATAAGTTAAAATATTCATATAGATTAATTGTCGCAATTAGTAGAAAAAAGTAAAAAATAGTATAGAAGTGTGTTTTTAAAACAGTATGTGCATATACAGTACACCATCACTTTCATCACATTTGAGAAAAACATTGTAACACATGTAAATCGTGGACCCACTGTGCCATGATCCCAGCTTACCTAGAAGGGCCATAGCTAAGTGGTTAGCTATGGTTTTTGCTAGAGCTCTTGATAGTGGAATTAGACTTGAGCTTCACATTCTCATCAGCCGGCCACTTGGGAACTGTAGATACCCTCTCAAGGTCCATTGTTCAGTAATGACTTGAACGAGTTTGGATAGTGCCTTTCCTTTGACGAATGATTCCCTCAGCAGATTCTGAAGGCGTCAGACAGAAATCTAATACAGATACCACCACGGCTTGCTGAAAGAACTTTCCTGCCAAACTGGAGTCAAGGTAAGTTGTTTCAATGAACCAGGTACCTCCACATGATATGGATATGTTCATAGTTGGAGTCAATGTTGGAGAGGAATTATTATCACCTTAGTAGCCTCTTCCACAGACCGTAGGCTCTGGAGTTTCTCAGGACCTCCAGGAATTAAATATTCAGTGCAACTGTAGCAGTAGACCATTCCCTTGGTATGATGGTGTTCTGGCTGCCGCTCATGGTGTTCCTGACACGGTTGACATGCATGGATTCAGAAAAAAACAGCTGTATCAGAAGGTCGAGGAACAAGTGGTCTTTGGAAGGATGGAGCAAGATGCGACGGTTTCCTCTCACGCGCCACTTCTCTGGTCCGTTCCTGGAACTTGAGAAGGGGAGTTGCAGAAGACGAATTATGACCGGCTCATCGAAGACATTACAAAAGGGAACTAGGCAAGCCTGCAAATCCGAGGTCACAGGATACCCTCTCTCCCATAAGAGGTAGAGCCACGCTAGTGCCTCTCCTGCTAGGTAGAATATTCATAATCCCACCTTAACCCCATCAGAGGGAAACTGATGGGCCAGTAAATCATAGTGCTGCACACACTGTTCAGGGAACCATGGCACTTCTTTGGATTCCCATCATAATGTGATGGAGAAGACAGGATGGGTTCAGTTCCAGGAGCGTGAATTGCAAAATGACTAGTCATGACCACATGTACTGTAACTTGGGTGGAGCAAATAAAGCAGCCAACATCAGGATAGCCAACCGAGTATTCATAGTCCTCAGATGGGACAAAATATTTTTCTGCTGATGTTGCTGTTGATAAAGCTCCAAGCGCAAACAGGCCTGTGGATCAGTGAGGTCCAAGGCCTGACCAAACTGTCATGCACGCATGTGGTGCACACGGTTCACAACCACAAACGTTACATTTGGAGAGAGGTCAATAAGGCCTATTATGAAAGGAACACCATTCCTACTGTAAAGCACAGAGGTGGATCACTGATGTTTTGGGGATGTGTGAGCTACAAAGGCACAGGTAACTTGTTGAAGGAAGGCAGGAAATATGAATGCAGCACGTTATCAGCAAATATTGGAGGCAAATTTGCACTCATCAGCCCGGAAGCTGCCATGGGACGTATTTGGACGTTTCAACATGACAACGATCTAAAACACAAGGCCAAGTCAACCTGTCATTGGCTACAGCAGAACAATGTGAAGGTTCTGGAATAGCCATCTCAGTCTCCTGACCTCAATATTACTGAGCCACTCTGGGGAGATCTCAAATGTGCAGTTCATGCTAGACAGTCCAGGTATATACAGGAACTGGAGGCTTTTTACCAAGAAGAGTGGGCAGCTTTACCATCTGAGAAAATAAAGAACCTCATCCACAACTACCACAAAAGACTTTAAACTGTCATTGATGTTAGAGGGGGCAATACACGGCATTAAGAAATGGGGTATGTGAACTTTTGATCATGGTCATTTGGATGTTTTGGGTTGTCATTCTGATTTAAAAAGAGAAAACACAGTAGTTTGACAATACATTGCTTAACCCAACTATTAACCATGAGTGGAGAAAACATGTGGTGCTATCATTCATGTTCTCTGAAAAAAGGCCAAGAAAGCAAAAATTCTGCTGGGGTATGTAAACTTTTGAGCACTTGAAATTGTTCAAGAAAATTATTTCTCCCAGAAAATTATTGCTGCTGTGACTGTGGACACCTCTTGACTCCTCTGGTCTGCCGCGCTTAGCGTGGCAATAATTCTCTGCGACCCCACAAAGGAGAGTTCACAACAGTGTATAAAACAAATTCAACTTTACTGTTCGTTTTAGTCATCAACAAAGCACAGAAGGATTTGCAGATATCTTTCTTTGGGTGACAAAGCAGTGGCATGTCTTCAACAAACATTTTCAGGGTACAGTTGAACAAATTTGTCTTTCTATTTAGCAGAGTTTGGGGCTTGCAAGCTTCCTAGACAGCTATGACACTTCACTGCTCTTTTCCTGTGCTGACTATCTTCAGCCCACTTTTTAGGAACCATGTAAATGAAGCACCTGTGAACACAAAGTTGCTGGACCAAAGTTCCCTTCCCCGACTCGCCTGCTAGCAGTAATCAACTGTTACTTGAGCTGCTTACTTTAGCAGTTTTCTTTCTGTGTCTGCTTTTCTGTTCTCCTCTTTCACACACACACATCCACACTCCAGTGAGGATCACTTAGATCAGAGGGGTGTCCTTGCTTCTCTCCTTGTCCAAACCACTTACTAGCTGAACACTACTTCCTGTTCCACACACTAACCAGAGATTCTCAAATCTCCTCCCCACAATGGGCTGGCCTTAACTCTCCCACTGTCTCTGTTCCACTGCTGCTGGCAAAACTTAACCTTTCACCTAGTTCTAAACAGTGACATCTTGTGACTGTGAGTTAGTGCTGCAGCCTACAGAGAAATTAATAATTGTTATCACAAGGAAACATATCAGGAACAAAATATTATTCATATTCTATACCACAGCAGCATTGATGCCTTCAGGGTGAACCCAGCAGCTTGTCCATCTCCTTACAGAAGGGTGCTTTCTCCCAACAGGAATTTTAAGATCTCTCAACAGGTGTTCAATGGGATTTAGATCCGGACTCATTGTTCTTATATATTTATGAATATGGCATATAATTATGAATTATGTATGCCCTTTTTTTACTGCTGGAATATTATATATGGAGTTTATTCACTGCTGCTATATAATTGACTGTGTGGTTAATTTTATGACATACGGCAGAGAGCATTTTTTTGAGGGACCTCCGTTATATGTTTTCGCAGAGAGCATTAAAGCATCTGTACCGTAATTTAGATGTATAGATGATCACATTACCTTTTGCACTGTTCTCAGTATTTTCTGCCAATTCCAATCACAGCGAAAAAGAAGTAACATATTGCTGTACTGACTAGACCTATACGGAAAATACCAATAGGCTATATGTTCCCCTAAAAAAGGCAGCCCCATAAAAAGTTTCAACATTTAAAAATGTGGAAAAAGTCTTCTAAATATTTAGATTTATTTAACTAAAATTTAACTAACTGAAAAACTCTCAAGATCTATTCTCTTTGTCTCCTAAATCACTGTGTGATGTGATTAAGGGTGAGGTGAACATTTTTGGACACATATGTAACTATGACACTGCTGGAGTAAAATGTTTAGTCTTGGACAAAATGTGTGCATCTGTTGCCAAATAATTGTAAAACTATACATGTGCATTCCTTATGAGTTTCTGGATTGTTAAATAAACTATTATGACCAGATGTGGTCAAGAATCACATCATGTGGTCATATGATCATACATGTATAAGAAATTCTCAAATTGTACCAAAGGGAATTGCATTGTTGTCAATCGTTTTAAGTTTGCAGACAGAATACATAATATTCTTTATAATGTGGCTAACTCTGAATTATTTGGGGATTCCCTGTTTCTATCTTGACAAAAGTAGAGATCTGTGACAAAATGTCTAATTCTTTATGGAGGACTTGGCCTGTCATATTATGCATTGCACAGATAACCCATTGATTTAATTGGCAACTTTGTAATGCTTTATTGTTTCTGGGGTGATACTGCAGGGAAATTGAACATTCTGTGGAAGCATGGTTGAAAAGCAATGTCTGACTTTCATTTGTTCATTTTCATAGATTTTTTTATTTATTATTTGTTAGATTCAAGTTATTTCTGTGACCATTGTGGGTTTTTCTGTCATTAAACAAAGGATACCAACAGTTTTGACCACGTGTGTATATAATGGCTCCCGTATTAGCTCCCACACTGTATATTGGCCCTCACATTAGCTCCCACTTTGTATATTGGCTCCTGCATTAGCTCCCACAATGTATAAGGACCCTGGCTTCAGCTCCCATGCTATATACACTACGGTTTCAAAGTTTAGGATCACCCAGACAATTTTGTGTTTTCCATGAAAACTCATACTTTTATTAATTTAATGAGTTGCCAAATGAAATGAAAATCTAGTCCAGACATTGACAAGTTTCAAAAAAAAATTTTCATTTGAAATAATAATTTCTCCTACAAAGTTTGCTTTTGTCAAAGAATGCTCCTTTTGCAGCAATAACAGCATTGCAGACCTTTGGCTTTCTAGCAGTGAATTTGCTGAGGTAATCTGGAGAAATTTCACCCCATGCTTCCAGAAGCCCCTCTCACAAGTTGGTTTGGCTTGATGGGCACTTTTTGCGTACCATACGGTCAAGCTGCTCCCACAACAGCTCAATGGGGGTGAGATCTGGTGACTGCGCTGGCCACTCAATTACAGATAGAGTACCAGCTGCCTGCTTCTTCCCTAAATAGTTCTCGCATAATTTGGAGGTGTGTTTTGGGTCATTGTCCTATTGTAGGATGAAATTGGCTCCAATCAAGTGCGGTCCACAGGGTATGGCATGGCGTTGCAAAATGGAGTGATAGCCTTCCTTATTCAATATCCCTTTTACCTTGTACAAATCTCCCACTTCTTCCCTCTTCCAGCATCTTTTCAGTTGTTCTGCATCTCACAAATGTTCTTCTGTGTGATCCAAACACCTCAAACTTGGATTAGTCTGTCCATAACACTTTTTTCCAATCTTCCTCTGTCCAATGTCTGTGTTCTTTTGCCCATATGAATCTTTTCCTTTTATTAGCCAGTCTCAGATATGGCTTTTTCTTTGCCACTCTGCCCTGAAGTCCAGCACCCCGGAGTCGCCTCTTCACTGTAGACGTGGACACTGGCGTTTTGCGTGTACTATTTAATGAAGCTGCCAGCTGAGGACCTGTGAGGCATCGCTTTCTCAAACTACAGACTCTAATGTACTTGTCTTGTTGCTCAGTTGTGCAGCGGGGCCTCCCATTTCTCTTTCTGCTCTGGTTAGAGACTGTTTGTGCTCTACTCTGAAAGGAGTAGTACACACCATTGTAGGAAATCTTCAGTTTCTTGGCAATTTCTCACATGGAATAGCCTTCATTTCTAAGAACAAGAATAGACAGTTGAGTTTCACATGAAAGTTATTTTTTTCTGGCTATTTTGAAAGTTTAATGGAACCAACAAATGTAATGCTCCAGATTCTCAACTAGCTCAAAGGAAGGTCAGGTTTATAGGTTCTCTAATCAGCCAAACTGTTTTCAGCTGTGCTAACATACTTGCATAAGGGTTTTCAAGGGTATTCTAACCATCCATTAGCCTTCTTACACAGTTAGCAAACACAAAGTACCATAAAAACACTGGAGTGATGTTGTTGGAAATGGGCCTCTATGTTATGACCCCAGTGGACAGGGTCTCAGAGGAACGTGTAAGTCTGCAAGATACAAAAATCCAGCTCATAGGGCTGTGGTAACTGGGTTGACCAAATAGCTACTCCTAACGCCAACACTAGAAGTAGCCGGGGATCATGCCTACGGTGATCGCTAGATGACTCGCGCCAGCCGGAGAATCTAACTACCCCTAGGAGAAGAAAACAAAGACCTCTCTTGCCTCCAGAGAAAGGGACCCCAAAGCAAGATACAAGCCCCCCACAAATAATAACGGTGAGGTAAGAGGAAATGACAAACACAGAAATGAACCAGGTTCAGCAAAGAGAGGCCAGCTTACTAATAGCAGAATATAGCAAGATAACTTATCTGGTCAACAAAAACTGTTGTGAAATTGGATTTTGGGCTCCCCCGGTGGCCACTGGTGGAATTGAACTGGTGTGCATCATCCTCTCTGTTCACCTGTTTCCATCAGGATGTGGGAGTCGCTATTTAGCCTTGCTCCTCTGTCACTTCCATGCCGGTCAACATTGTAATCAGAAGCCTTTCTGTGCATGTTCCTGCTGCTAGACAACTCCCAGCTAAGTTGGACTTAGTCCTTGTTTGTTTTTGCATTTTGTTCCAGTTCACAGCTGTAGTTTCGTTTCTGTGTCTGGAAAGCTCTTGTGATCTGAAATTGCCACTCTGATGTTATGAGTTAATACTAGAGTCTTAAAGTAATTTCAGGATGGTATTTTGATAGGGTTTTCAGCTGACCATGAAAGTGCCCTTTCTGTCTTCCTGCTATCTAGTAAGCGGACCTCAATTTTGCTAAACCTATTTTCATACTACGTTTGTCATTTCATCTAAAATCACCGCCAATATTTGTGGGGGCCTCTGTCTGCCTTTCGGGGAAATTTCTCTAGAGGTGAGCCAGGACTATATTTTCCTCTGCCAGGATTAGTTAGTCTTCCGGCCGGCGCTGGGCGTCTAGGGATAAAACGCAGGCTACGCTACCCGGCTACTGTTAGTTGTGCGGCAGGTTTAGTTCATGGTCAGTTTAGTTTCCATCCTTCCAAGAGCTAGTTCGTATGTTTGCTGGGCTATGTTCTCTTGCCATTGAGAACCATAACAGTTTGACCGGCCTAAAAGGGTTAAATTAATTGACAGAGAAAGGAGAGAAAAGAGAAGTCTGCTGAAGATTTTTTTTTTTTTTTCTCAGTTCTGAGTGTGCTTGTAATTGAATCTCTTGCAAGTCTGCCTATATTGCAGCCTTTCTCTCTCTCTCTCCTTCTAATCCTGGAATGGCTCTGTGTTCACCTGTTTAAAATGGATATTCAGAGTTTAGCTGCATGTTTGAATAATCTCACCACGAAAGTTCAAAACTTACAAGATTTTGTTGTTCATGTTCCTATATCTGAACCTAGAATTCCTTTGCCTGAATTTTTCTCGGGGAATAGATCTTGCTTTCAAAATTTCAAAAATAATTGCAAGTTGTTTTTGTCCCTGAAATCTCGCTCTGCTGGAGATCCTGCTCAGCAGGTCAGGATTGTGATTTCTTTGCTCTGGGGCGACCCTCAGGATTGGGCTTTTGCATTGGCTCCAGGGGATCCTGCGTTGCTCAATGTGGATGCGTTTTTTCTGGCCTTGGGGTTGCTTTATGAGGAACCTCAGTTAGAACTTCAGGCGGAAAAGGCCTTGATGTCCCTATCTCAGGGGCAAGACGAAGCTGAAATATACTGCCAGAAATTCCGTAAATGGGCTGTGCTTACTCAGTGGAATGAGTGCGCCCTGGCGGCGAATTTCAGAGAGGGTCTCTCTGATGCCATTAAGGATGTTATGGTGGGGTTCCCTGTGCCTGCGGGTCTGAATGAGTCCATGACAATGGCTATCCAGATCGATAGGCGCCTGCGGGAGCGCAAACCTGTGCACCATTTGGCGGTGTCTACTGAGAAGACGCCAGAGAATATGCAATGTGATAGAATTCTGTCCAGAAGTGAACGGCAGAATTTTAGACGAAAAAATGGGTTGTGCTTCTATTGCGGTGATTCAACTCATGTTATATCAGCATGCTCTAAGCGTACTAAGAAGCTTGATAAGTCTGTTTCAATTGGCACTTTACAGTCTAAGTTTATTCTATCTGTGACCCTGATTTGTTCTTTATCATCTATTACCGCGGATGCCTATGTCGACTCTGGCGCCGCTTTGAGTCTTATGGATTGGTCCTTTGCCAAACGCTGTGGGTATGATTTGGAGCCTCTTGAAACTCCTATACCCCTGAAGGGGATTGACTCCACCCCATTGGCTAGCAATAAACCACAATACTGGACACAAGTAACTATGCGGATTAATCCGGATCACCAGGAGATTATTCGCTTTCTTGTGCTGTATAACCTACATGATGTGTTGGTGCTTGGATTGCCATGGCTGCAATCTCATAACCCAGTCCTTGACTGGAAAGCTATGTCTGTGTTAAGCTGGGGATGTAAGGGGACGCATGGGGACGTACCTGTGGTTTCCATTTTATCATCTATTCCCTCTGAGATTCCTGAATTCTTGACTGAATATCGTGACGTTTTTGAAGAACCTAAGCTTGGTTCATTACCTCCGCACCGGGAGTGCGATTGTGCCATAGATTTGATTCCGGGTAGTAAATACCCTAAGGGTCGTTTATTTAATCTATCTGTGCCTGAACATGCTGCTATGCGAGAATATATAAAGGAGTTCTTGGAAAAGGGACATATTCGTCCTTCGTCATCTCCCTTAGGAGCCGGTTTTTTCTTTGTGGCTAAGAAAGATGGCTCTTTGAGGCCGTGCATTGATTATCGGCTTTTGAATAAAATCACGGTTAAATATCAATATCCGTTGCCACTGCTGACTGATTTGTTTGCTCGCATAAAGGGGGCCAAGTGGTTCTCTAAGATAGATCTTCGTGGGGCGTATAATTTGGTGCGAATTAAGCAGGGGGATGAGTGGAAAACCGCATTTAATACGCCCGAGGGCCACTTTGAGTATTTGGTGATGCCTTTTGGTCTTTCAAATGCCCCTTCAGTCTTTCAGTCCTTTATGCATGACATTTTCCGTGATTATTTGGATAAATTTATGATTGTGTATCTGGATGATATTTTGATTTTTTCGGATGACTGGGACTCTCATGTCCAGCAGGTCAGGAGGGTTTTTCAGGTTTTGCGGTCTAATTCCTTGTGTGTGAAGGGTTCTAAGTGCGTTTTTGGGGTTCAAAAGATTTCCTTTTTGGGATATATTTTTTCCCCCTCTTCCATCGAGATGGATCCTGTCAAGGTTCAGGCTATTTGTGATTGGACGCAACCCTCTTCTCTTAAGAGTCTTCAGAAATTTTTGGGCTTTGCTAACTTTTATCGTCGATTTATTGCTGGTTTTTCTGATGTTGTTAAACCATTGACTGATTTGACTAAGAAGGGTGCTGATGTTGCTGATTGGTCCCCTGCTGCTGTGGAGGCCTTTCGGGAGCTTAAGCGCCGCTTTTCTTCTGCCCCTGTGTTGCGTCAGCCTGATGTTGCTCTTCCTTTTCAGGTTGAGGTCAACGCTTCTGAAATCGGAGCTGGGGCGGTTTTGTCGCAGAGAAGTTCCGATTGCTCCGTGATGAGACCTTGTGCTTTTTTCTCGCGTAAATTTTCGCCCGCCGAGCGGAATTATGATGTTGGGAATCGGGAGCTTTTGGCCATGAAGTGGGCTTTTGAGGAGTGGCGTCATTGGCTTGAGGGGGCTAGACATCAGGTGGTGGTATTGACTGACCACAAAAATCTAATTTATCTTGAGTCCGCCAGACGCCTGAATCCTAGACAGGCGCGCTGGTCGTTGTTTTTCTCTCGGTTTAATTTTGTGGTGTCCTACCTGCCGGGTTCTAAGAATGTTAAGGCGGATGCCCTTTCTAGGAGTTTTGAGCCTGACTCCCCTGGTAATTCTGAACCTACAGGTATCCTTAAGGATGGAGTGATATTGTCTGCCGTTTCTCCAGACCTGCGGCGGGCCTTGCAGGAGTTTCAGGCGGATAGACCTGATCGTTGCCCACCTGGTAGACTGTTTGTTCCTGATGATTGGACCAGTAAAGTCATTTCTGAGGTTCATTTTTCTGCGTTGGCAGGTCATCCTGGAATCTTTGGTACCAGGGATTTGGTGGCAAGGTCCTTCTGGTGGCCTTCCCTGTCTCGAGATGTGCGAGGCTTCGTGCAGTCTTGTGACGTTTGTGCTCGGGCCAAGCCTTGTTGTTCTCGGGCTAGTGGATTGTTGTTGCCCTTGCCTATCCCGAAGAGGCCCTGGACGCACATCTCGATGGATTTTATTTCGGATCTTCCTGTTTCTCAGAAGATGTCTGTCATCTGGGTGGTGTGTGATCGTTTCTCTAAGATGGTCCATTTGGTTCCCCTGCCTAAGTTGCCTTCTTCTTCCGAGTTGGTTCCTCTGTTTTTTCAAAATGTGGTCCGTTTGCATGGTATTCCGGAGAATATCGTTTCTGACAGAGGTACCCAATTCGTGTCTAGATTTTGGCGAGCATTCTGTGCTAGGATGGGCATAGATTTGTCTTTCTCGTCTGCTTTCCATCCTCAGACTAATGGCCAGACCGAGCGGACGAATCAGACCTTGGAGACATATTTGAGGTGTTTTGTGTCTGCAGATCAGGATGATTGGGTTGCTTTTTTGCCTTTAGCGGAGTTTGCCCTCAATAATCGGGCCAGTTCTGCCACCTTGGTGTCTCCCTTTTTCTGTAATTCGGGGTTTCATCCTCGATTTTCTTCTGGTCAGGTGGAATCTTCGGATTGTCCTGGAGTGGATGCTGTGGTGGAGAGGTTGCATCAGATTTGGGGGCAGGTAGTGGACAATTTGAAGTTGTCCCAGGAGAAGACTCAGCTTTTTGCCAACCGCCGGCGTCGGGTTGGTCCTCGGCTTTGTGTTGGGGACTTGGTGTGGTTGTCTTCTCGTTTTGTCCCTATGAGGGTTTCTTCTCCCAAGTTTAAGCCTCGGTTCATCGGCCCGTACAAGATATTGGAGATTCTTAACCCTGTGTCCTTCCGTTTGGACCTCCCTGCATCTTTTTCTATTCATAATGTTTTTCATCGGTCATTATTGCGCAGGTATGAGGTACCGGTTGTGCCTTCCGTTGAGCCTCCTGCTCCGGTGTTGGTTGAGGGCGAGTTGGAGTACGTTGTGGAAAAAATCTTGGACTCCCGTGTTTCCAGACGGAAACTCCAGTATCTGGTCAAATGGAAGGGATACGGTCAGGAGGATAATTCTTGGGTGACTGCCTCTGATGTTCATGCCTCCGATTTGGTCCGTGCCTTTCATAGGGCTCATCCTGATCGCCCTGGTGGTTCTGGTGAGGGTTCGGTGCCCCCTCCTTGAGGGGGGGGTACTGTTGTGAAATTGGATTTTGGGCTCCCCCGGTGGCCACTGGTGGAATTGAACTGGTGTGCATCATCCTCTCTGTTCACCTGTTTCCATCAGGATGTGGGAGTCGCTATTTAGCCTTGCTCCTCTGTCACTTCCATGCCGGTCAACATTGTAATCAGAAGCCTTTCTGTGCATGTTCCTGCTGCTAGACAACTCCCAGCTAAGTTGGACTTAGTCCTTGTTTGTTTTTGCATTTTGTTCCAGTTCACAGCTGTAGTTTCGTTTCTGTGTCTGGAAAGCTCTTGTGATCTGAAATTGCCACTCTGATGTTATGAGTTAATACTAGAGTCTTAAAGTAATTTCAGGATAGTATTTTGATAGGGTTTTCAGCTGACCATGAAAGTGCCCTTTCTGTCTTCCTGCTATCTAGTAAGCGGACCTCAATTTTGCTAAACCTATTTTCATACTACGTTTGTCATTTCATCTAAAATCACCGCCAATATTTGTGGGGGCCTCTGTCTGCCTTTCAGGGACATTTCTCTAGAGGTGAGCCAGGACTATATTTTCCTCTGCCAGGATTAGTTAGTCCTCCGGCCGGCGCTGGGCGTCTAGGGATAAAACGCAGGCTACGCTACCCGGCTACTGTTAGTTGTGCGGCAGGTTTAGTTCATGGTCAGTTTAGTTTCCATCCTTCCAAGAGCTAGTTCGTATGTTTGCTGGGCTATGTTCTCTTGCCATTGAGAACCATAACAAAAAACCCTATAAAAAATCCACGCTGGAGATTCAAGAACCCCCGAACCGTCTAACGGTCCGGGGGGAGAACACCAGCCCCCTAGAGCTTCCAGCAAAGGTCAGGATACAGATAGGAACAAGCTGGACAAAAATACCAAACAAAACAAAAGCAAAAAGCAAAGAAGCAGACTTAGCTTGAAAAACAGGAACCAGGATCAGAGGACAAGAGCACAACAGATTAGCTCTGATTTCAACGATGCCAGGCATTGAACTGAAGGTCCAGGGAGCTAATATAGCAACGCCCCTGAACTAACGGCCCAGGTGAGGATATAGGAAAAGACAGATGCTCCAGAGTCAAATCACTAATGACCACTAGAGGGAGCAAAAAGCAAAATCACAACAGTACCCCCCCCTTAGTGAGGGGTCACCGAACCCTCACCACGACCACCAGGGCGATCAGGATGAGCGGCGTGAAAGGCACGAACTAAATCGGCCGCATGAACATCAGAGGCGACCACCCAGGAATTATCTTCCTGACCATAGCCCTTCCACTTGACCAGGTACTGAAGCCTCCGCCTGGAGAGACGAGAATCCAAGATCTTCTCCACCACGTACTCCAACTCGCCCTCAACCAACACCGGAGCAGGAGGCTCAGCAGAAGGAACCACAGGCACAACGTACCGCCGCAACAAGGACCTATGAAACACGTTGTGGATAGCAAACGACACAGGTAGATCCAGGCGAAAGGATACAGGATTAAGAATTTCCAATATCTTGTAAGGACCAAT